>NC_137154.1:37165254-37841087 GCF_951394435.1 Stenella coeruleoalba
TCCTTTCTCTGTGCCCCAGGAGGCTACCTTCTATTGACCACAACACATGGGCTTCTTTGGTTCAGCCAATGGAAGGCACCAGCAGGAGATCAGGAAGCAGGAGACAGAGGTTGAAATATGTCTTCCCCTGCTCCCTCCTAGCTCTGGGTAGTACAGCCCTTAGACTTGGATAAGAGTGGCCCCTGCTGGGCCAGCAGTGCCATCTGGGTGGGGCTTCACCCTACAACCCAGACTCCTACTGCATGGGGTTGGTCTTAGTAGGGATAGTAATAGTTCATCTACAGTAAAGAAGGGAAGTAAAGAGAAGGTTCACCTGTAGTAACAGAAGGGAAGAGAGGCACATGGTTAAAGATACTGGTAGGTGACAGATATAGAGGTGGAGCTTTGAGGAATTTCTCTTCTGATTGTTTCTGTTATCCCAGTTAAGGTCATTGGCTGACAGTGAGGATGATGGAGAAGGTATCAGAGGCTTAAGGAAAGAGGAAGTCATGGAATAGTCCTCAAGGAGAACAAGAGATGAATGGACTAGAGAAATATACCATGGTTACCTGGCAGCACTGAATATTCAGTTGAAGTCATTGGTCATTTTTAAAGTGATACCGTTCAGTAAGATTCCTTCTCCAGACATGTTTAGCTGAGAGGGTGCAGACACAAACTGAGCAGATTCAGAGCTAACTAGGGTTGAGATCTGTCCAGGGAGAACAGACACTGGTGGTGACCTGTCCAGATCCCTGACACTTCTTTTGTGGTTTTGGTTCCATCTGTCCAGCCACCAGCTGGTGCAGGTGCCACTGCTAGTAGCTCACACCTGCAACCTTCTCCAAAGGCTTGTCCTTGGGTGGCTGGAGCCAGCTCACCCTGAGATGCTTGGCAGAGGAGGAAGTGCAAAAACCCTTCTTTCTTGCCTCAAGATGGGACAGACTCCACATTACAGTTTATATTCAAGGTCAAGAGGAGACCTGACTTTACCTGAAACCATTGCCATGCTTAGCTCTACCCCTTCCCTCTTCTGCTTCCCTCACTCTCTTACAGGTCTCTCCTGAGAACACTCCACTAACTAATCCCAGGAATCCCCATTTCAGGCTCTGCTCCTCAGAACAGCCCAGAAGATGCTACCTCTACCAAGGTGAAAAGGAGTGAATGAGGAGGAGGGTGTCAGCTGAGAAGCTCCTTGGTGGCTGTCCTCTGGAAGCCAGAGGTGGCAGTGGGAGATACTGTTACAGAGCTGGGCTCCCTGTTTTCAATAGGGATGGTAGGATCCCAGAGTAGTAGAGACCAAAGAGCAGCACTAATCATCAGAGGCAAGATAGCCTTAATTACCCACAATGAGCAGCAATGTCAGAACTTGGAGGACTCTATGGAGATGGAAAATGGAGCACAGTGTTCCTTGGGGCAGTAAAGATTTTCAGTCATCAAAGATATCACTTAGGGCTTCCCTGGTGGCGCAGTGGTTGAGAGTCCGCCTGCCGATGCAGGGGACACGGGTTCGTGCCCCTGTCCAGGAAGGTCCCACATGCCGCGGAGCGGCTGGGCCCGTGAGCCATGGCCGCTGAGCCTGCGCGTCCGGAGCCTGTGCTCCGCAACGGGAGAGGCCACAACAGTGAGAGGCCCGCGTACCGCAAAAAAAAAAAAAAAAAAAAAAAAGATATCACTTAATATACATAGCCAAAAGAAATCAAGAATGAATGAACAGAAGGCTGAGGTCAGCCACCTCAATAGAATGTCAGACCTGAGCCAGGCCTCAGACCCAGAACCCATCAACTGAAAGGGAGGCTGATGAGCCCATGCAAGGAGGACATCAGAGCAGGGGGGGAGGCAGAGCAGTGCGATCAAGGCCTCCACGAGGAGGGTGTCCAAGCAGAGTGCTGGCCCAGAGGGGTCAGGTTGTTGGTTGTATTCAGGAGGTTTAGCAAACAAGTAAATATATTAAGCATAATGGGAGCCATATTTCTCTAGGTTGGGAAAAGCAAATACAAACAATTCCAGGGACAGCTACGAACCCCGTTGGATTGGTGTTGGATGGGAATTGAAGGTATAGGTATAAACTAATGATTTTCAACATATACCAATAGAGATATCCATATTTATATGTGTGTATATGCATGACACCCCCCCACACACATCCACGCTCGCAAACACACATATATGTACATATCTACACATACACATATATGTATGTATGTATGTATATATTCTAATTCTGACAGTTGAGGGGGCCTGGAAGCAGCAATACTCCAATAGGTATTCATTTCTAAATACCATTGTCCATTTAAAGAAAGTAAGACTGCTTGGGGAAAAAAAGTGGCTGATTCCAGGACTAGAGCAGGAAAAGAACAAAGTGACACCTGGGAAAAGTCTTATTATTCTAGAAAGTAAAGAAATGTTCAGAGAATGATGGAGATATGTAACACGAACAGAGAGACTAGTGTAAAGGAACTCTCACTGGAAATACCCGGTACAATTTGATCATCAAAATAAATAATTGATAGTACCAGATTATAACTTGTTGAATAATAGAAATCAATGAGTCCACAATGACACAGATATATGAGTGAAATAAATGGGGAGAAGAAAAAGTGTTTCCTTATAGTCGAATGCCAACTGAAAATTGATGGAATCAGAAAATCAACATTGGCAACCACTGAAGTAATAATTAAGGCAAGAAATAGCAATGGATGCTAAAATTAGTGTACTAAAATGGGATGAGGAATGAGATTTACTACAGCTTCAAAGTATTTCCCAGCAAAATTCTTACTATTTACAAAAGGGAGAAAAGTAACTATAGTGGAGAAATATGGTAGATACCATCTTGATCAAGTGATCAAATTAATACCACCAGTAATGGGACAAATCCACATCATGTAGGGTTGCAATCAGAAAAATACAGCATCACTTCTGCAGTGTTCTGGCCAAAATGTATAGCCTAGGTCTAATCATATATGAATATTAAACAAAACCATTTTGAGGGACCTTTTACAAAATGACTGGCCTTCAAAAAATGTAAGTCATGAAAGTTAAGGAAAGACAGGGGAGCTGTTGCAGATTGGAGGAGACCACAGAGACCTGGTATGTGAATGCAACACATGATCCTGGACAAGTCGCTATAAAGGACAATTCTTTTTTTGTTTGTTTGTTTGTTCTGTTTTGTTTTGGGGGAGTTAGTAGCTACAGGTAGATGTTTATTTATTTACTTTTTTTCTTTGGCTGCGTTGGGTCTTCGTTGCTGCACACGGGCTTTCTCTAGTTGCGGCGAGTGGGGTCTACTCTTTGTTGAGGTGCACGGGCTTCTCATTGCAGTGGCTTCTCTTGTTGCAGAGTATGGGCTATAGGCACGCGGGCTTCAGTAGTTGTGGCTCTCAGACTCTAGAGCGCAGGCTCAGTAGTTGTGGCACACGGGCTTAGTTGCTCCGCGGCATGTGGGATCTTCCCGGACCAGGGATTGAACCACTGTCCCCTGCATTGGCAGGCAGATTCTTAACCACTGCACCACCAGGGAAGACCCAGGACATTCTTGATGAAACTTGAATAGGGCTTTTGCGAGAGAGCATGCAAAATTTCTTTGTACTAGTCTTCCAACTTTTCTGTAAGTTTGAAATTGTTTCAAAATATAACCTTTAAAAAAAAAACCTATACTTTATTTTTTTTTTAAAGAAAGGAAGGCTGAGTCCCCTTGGGGGAAGTGCCCTGAAACACCGCAATAAGTGTGTATAGTAGTGATACCTCCAGTCCTTCCTCAAAGTATTTGGATAACTGTAGTGCCAATGGTGGGGTAAAAAGAAATACCTAGATCTTTTGACGGCTGTAATTTACAGAGTCTGAGCTGACACAGAAACCCAGGGACCCAAAGGGCCATCATTGTCTCCTTTTAGAGAAGTGGCAGATTAAGGTCAAGTAATAAACAGAGTCCTGGACCAAGTCCATCTCACAGTGAATCCACTGAGTCCACAGACCAACTGGTAGCCATCTCCCCAGCTCTTAAATATATATTTGAAATGGTCTTACCTAGCAGTTAGCGAAAGTCCATATTCATCCTTGACCTATGGAGTAAAAGCTACTGTAGTATGAAAGATCAGATGGAAGTCCCTGAAACTATACCCTCTTCTAGACAAAATAATAAATAAAAAACAACATTGCATTCCTGGGGGAACAGCAGAGACTGGTACTACCCTCAAAGATGTAAATGACGCAGAGGCCATTGTCTCCACCATATGTCCATTTGATTCACTAGTCTGGCCCTTCTAAGAAGCAAATGAATATGTCAGATGACAGTGGACTATCACATCTACCAAGAATTAGGACCAGGTGCAGTTGCTTTGCTACATTTAGCATCTTTACTAGAACACAGTAACATGGCCTCTGGTACACAGTGTTGCTTTTGGTCTGGCATTATTATTATTTTTTTTTTTTTGCGGTATGTGGGCCTCTCACTGTTGTGGCCTCTCCCGTTGCGGAGCACAGGCTCCGGACGCGCAGGCTCAGCGGCCATGGCTCACGGGCCCAGCCGCTCCGCGGCATGTGGGATCCTCTCGGACCGGGGCACGAACCCGCGTTCCCTGCATCGGCAGGCGGACTCTCAACCACTGCGCCACCAGGGAAGCCCTGGCATTATTTTTAATACCTATCAGGAAGGAGTTGGAAGGAGTTTGCTTCAGGGATGGACAAGTATATGGACATGGATGGACATGGATATGGGATGGACAAGTATATGCAACAATTACACCCTCTGTCGCAAAATATCCTGAAGAGACTTGGGCCATGTGGACATTCCAGAAAATACTGTATTGGTCCACTATACTGATGACAGCATATTAATCTGACCTGGTAACCATGAAGTGGCAACTACTCTGGATATCCAGGAGATAAATATTACAGAAATTCAGGGGCCTGCTTGCCCTATCAGTGAAGTTTTCAGGGGTTCAGTGGTTTGCCAGGACATCCCCTTCAAAGTAAAATACATGGTATTGTACCTTATGCCTACTGCTACCAAGAAAGAGCCTTGGTAAGCCTTTTGGGGTTTGGAAGCAGCATATACCACACTGGGGGATACTGCTCTGACCTAGTTATTGAGGACGTGGAAGGATGTCAGTTTTGAGAGGAACTCGAAGCAAAAAAGGATTCTGCAGCAAGTTCAGCCTGCATCACGAGCAACCCTGTCACACAGGCCATATGACCCACAGATCCCATGGTACTGGAGGTATGTGTGGTAGGAAAAGAGGAGCCCTCACACATCGCTGGCAGGAATGTAAATGGTGCAGTCCCTGTGGAAAAGTTTGGCATTTCCTCAAAATGCTAAACATAGAGCTACCATCTGACCCAGCAACCCAAGAGAAATGAAAAAATATGTCCACTCAAAAACTTGTGCACAAATGTTCATAGCAGCATTATTCATAATATCCAAAAAGTGGAAACAACCTAAATGTACATCAATTGATGAATGGATAAACAAAATGTATATTCATACAATGGCCAATGTTTGGCAATAAAACATTAGGAAGT
Source organism: Stenella coeruleoalba (assembly GCF_951394435.1). Taxonomy (NCBI): domain Eukaryota; kingdom Metazoa; phylum Chordata; class Mammalia; order Artiodactyla; family Delphinidae; genus Stenella; species Stenella coeruleoalba. The sequence continues at coordinate 37,170,751 of NC_137154.1, forward strand.
ACTGATACATGCTATAGCATAGATGAACCTTGAAAACATGTTCAGTGAAAGAAGCCAGACACAAAAGACAACATATTATATATGATTCCATTTATGTGAAATGCCCAGAATAGACAAATCCATAGAGAAAGAAAGTAGATTAGTGGTTGCTTGGGGCTGGGGCAGGGAGAAGGGGAGAGAAGCAAGAATGGGGGATAACTGCTACAGGGTACAGGGTTTCTTTTGGGGGTAATTAAATGTACTAAGATTTGCACAACTCTGTGAATATACTAAAAACTGATGAATTGTACACTTTGGTTTTTTTTTTACTTTATTTTTTTAAATTTTTATTGAAGTAGAGTTTCTTTACAATGTGTTAGTTTCTACTGTACTGCATAGTGAATCAGCTATACGTATACATATATCCCCTCTTTTTTGGATTTCCTTCCCATTTAGGTCACCACAGAGCATTGAGTAGAGTTCCCTGTGCTATACAGTAGGTTCTCATTAGTTATCTATTTTAGACATAGTATCAATAGTATATATATGTCAGTCCCAGTCTTCCAATTCATCCCACCCACCCCTTTCCCCTTGGTATCCATACATTTGTTCTCTATGTCTGTGTCTCTATTTCTGCTCTGTAAATAAGATCATCTATACCAATTTTTTCAGTTCCACATATATGCATTAATATACAATATTTGTTTTTCTCTTTCTGACTTACTTCACTCTGTGTGACAGTCTCTAGGTCCATCCATGTCTCTACAAATGACCCAATTTCGTTCCTTTTATGGCTGAGTAATATTCCACTGTATATATGTACCACATCTTCTTTATCCATTCCTCTGTTGATGGACATTTAGGTTTTTTCCATGTCCTGGCTATCGTAAATAGTGCTACAATGAACATTGGGGTGCATGCGTCTTTCTGATGAATTGTACACTTTGGATCACACATTAATGCCCACCAGAGGGCTTCTACTGCAGGAAAGGCATGAAAAAACCAAGTGGACAGGATCCAGTAGATGTTAGCCAGCCTCTGTCCTTGGCCACCCTAGCGTTGGTGAAATGGGATCATGAGTGGAACAGCCACGGTGACAGAGATGGAGGTTATGCACAGGCCCTACAGCACCATCTCTCTCTCCCCAAGGTTGATCTGGCTACTGCTGCTGCTGATCCCCAACCTGTCAGCAACAGAGACCAACACTCAGGCCCCCAGTATGGTATCATCCTTCAAGGAGGCCAACCAGCCACCTACGGCCATGTGGGCCGTGTGGGCCATCGCTGGAAGCATCGATCCTGGAAGTGGCAGCAATTCACCTTGATTGGATTGGCACATATTCTGGGTATATCATTTGCCCTTCCTGCCTGGAGTGTCTCCACTAACACCATTACTTGAAGGCTCACAGAGTCAGGGCCTGCACCAAGGTGAAGCAGTACAGAAGAGTACAAAAGAGTGAGCTTTGTACACTTAAGGTACTCATCTTAAGGTCTGCACCCTAGGCACCTCACTTTCCTCACTCTAGTCCCATTCCTGTGGAGTATCTGATTTACCGTCATGAAGCCATAGACAATTTTGCCTTGGACCAAGGGACCCTATCAATGGCCAAAGAAGAAGGCAGTGGGCACATGGAATCCGGTGGTCTTATCACATACCACATCATCCAAAAGAGGCTAATCTGATACTGGTTAAATGACCTCTTCAAGATGCATGCAAGGTGCCAGGTATCCTTAAACCAATGGCCAGTATAAGTGGAATGTCCTCCAGGGGTAGAATATTCCATCTAGGAACCAAGAGATGGAAATAGGAGAGGCCCCCGCTCACCTTTATTCCCTGTGACCCCCTTAGGGAATTTGTGCTTCCCATGCCTGCAACTCTGGCCTCTGGGCGTCTAGAGGTCCTGGTCCCCAGAGGGAGCTCGCTTACACCAGGGAACAAAATAAGAGTCTCATTGAACTTAAAAGTATGGCTGCCTCCTGGACACTTTGTGTTCCTTGTGCCAGTATACCACCAGTCCAAGCAAGGCCTCACCTTACTTCCAGCAGTGATGGACCCTTACCACCATAAGAAGGTAGGGATGCTGCCACAAGAGTGGGGGCAGGGAGGAACATGTTCGCCACTGGGTGTCTCTTCTTACTCTCATGCCAAGTTTAACTGTAAATGGGCAAAAGAGAGCAACCATGGCCTGATAAGGACATGATAATAAGGGGTTCAGACCCCCTGAGGGTCTAGGTTACTCCACCAGTCAAGCCACCTAGACCAGCAGAAATGCTAAATGGAGGTGAAGAGAATCTCTAACGGGTGGGAGAGAAAGGAGAAGGTAAGTGTCAATGGCAGCCTGAGGGCCAGATACGGAACTGAGGGCTGTGACTCATCTCATTCCTCTCCTGTAGCTTTCACTGTAAGTTACGGCTATCCAGAATCCTGGAGAAGCTGAGACAAGATGAAGTGAATTCCATCTGAGATGCAGGTGGATCTAAGTGGTGGCAGAGGTAGACTATAGCAGATGTTATTGGTATCCCTGAGATCTTCTTTTCCAGTTCGGTACCCTTACGCCCCAGCTACCAACTGAATTCCTACTAAGAGCTTACCAACCTCCGCCCAAAAATTGTCTTTGGGTGATTGCAGGCACCTCACAGTTTACATTTCCCCCAACCCAGGCTGCCCCTAGCCAATGACTGCCCAGTGCGGGGGCTACGCAGAAGCCCAGCTTCCTTGACCCCAAATGGGGCAAGCTCTGTGGTACAACCTGCACTTCCAAGCAATCTGCACAATCATGCTGAGGCTAGACTTGGCTGAGATCATATTCTTGCGCAGCTTCTTCCCCTCCCCTTCCTGGCTTTCCCCGTTCCCTTACAGGCTTCTCCTGAGAGCACACCTTAATAAATCACATGCACATGAACCCCCATCTTGGATTCTGCTTTGAAAGAACCTGACCTGAATTTACAAAAGTGATTTCAGTTTTCATGTGAATACAAACTTTAAATGAAGCTTAATTTTAAGTAACGACAAATTCAATTTGAAAGTCATCCTCTAGACCAGCTATTCCCAGACTTGTGACTGAAATCACACGGCAGATTTCTTAAAATGCCATTTCTAGGTCCTATCCTGGACCTCCTTAACCAAAACTCCAGAAGTGTGACTTAGGAGTCTCAATTTTTTTAAAGTTCTCCTGGTATTTCAGCTCGTCAAAGTTTTGGAACCCATTGGTTTAGACCAGCGGTCCCCCACCTTTTTGGTACCAGGGACCAGTTTTGTGGAAGACAATTTTTCCACGGGGGGTGGCATGGAGGGTTAGTTCAGGCAGTAATGCGACCAGTGGTTCAGGCGGTAATACGACCGATGGGGGGGATGCGAAGTGGCAGATGAAGCTTCACTCACTCACTGGCCGCTCACCTCCTGCTGTGCGACCTGGTTCCTAACAGGCCGCGGACCACTACCCGTCTGCGGCCCGGGGGTTGGGGACCCCTGGTTTAGACAACTTAACTTGTATTGGATGGTTGCTATATACCTCTCTATATATGAACTTGTGAAATGTGCAAGATAAAACTTTGAGGTCCCTCCCAACACCACATGTCTGTGATTCAGCTAACCATGCATTACAAACCAATATCCCTTAACTGAAAAAAAAAAAAGTGATCTTGATTTTAAATCAATCTTAATTGATTAGTCTTTAAAATATAATTTAATATAAAATTGGACATAAACATTTCTGATTATGGTACAGGTTTGATTATATTTCATGAAATGGTAATACTTCTTTTTAATATATAAGTTATATATAGTATATAAGTTATACATGTTATTGTATTAGTCGGAATAGACTAGGTAATGCTGGGGCAACAAACACCACCAAAATCTCAGTGGCATAACCCAGAAAAGTTTATTTCCTTTTAATACAAAGTCCACAGCATGTCTGAGCACCTCTTCAGGGCAGCTGTCCTCCTGGTCCACCGCTCAGTGGTGCAGGAAGCTTCCATCTTAAGACGCCTCAATCTCAGTACAAGACTTGGAATTCTCTGGTGCTAGAAAGACTCACACTGGAAATTAAATGCGGTGGCCCTGAGGCAATCCTGGCCATTTCCTCTGATCACATGGGCCACCACTTATTGGCCAGAATTAGTCATATGATCCTACAATAAGTGCAAGAGCAAAGGAAGGGTAATCCTGCTTGTTGCATGCCCAGAGGAGAGAACTGCATACAGGGAAGACTAGCAATCTCTACAACAGTTATTTTTTAAATGTGGAAGATTCATAAAAGTGGAAAAAAAAATGTGTGTGTGTGTGTGTGTGTGTGTGTGTGTGTGTGTGTGTGTGTGTTCTATCACTGCTATTGGGTTTTGGTTTATCTCCTTTGAGTCACTGAAAATACAAGTTCTTTTGAATAATGGGTTTTTTTTACAATTATGCATCCTCACTGTAGAATATTTTTAAATACATCAATGCGTACCAAAGAAAAGTTAAAACCCTTGCAATCTCATCTCCAAAAGATAGTCACATATGACTTCTAATCAAAATTAGAATCACATTATTCACACTAATTTATAATATGTTTTTTTCTCCTATCAATACATACATATTCAATTTTTAATTCCCATTTGCTAATGATCATTGATTGTGATTTCAGGAAAGGCATTTCTCTCTGGGTCTCAGTTACTCTGCCTCTAAAATGAGGGTGTTACCGCTAATTCACCTCTTGCTAATTCATACTAACATTGATTTAAAATCAAGATCACTTTTTTTTTGTCAGTTAAGGGATACTGGTTTGTAATGAATGGTTAGCTGAATCACAGACATGTGGTATTGGGAGGGACCTCAGAGTTTTGAGAAATGCAAATCAAAACTACAATGAGGTACCACTCACACTGGTCAGAAATGCCATCATTAAAAAGTCTACAAATAACAAATGCTGGAGAGGGTGTGAAGAAAAGGGATCCCTCCTACACTGTTGGTAGGAATGTAAGTTGGTGCAGCCACTGTGGAAAACAATATGGAGGTTCCTCAGAAAACTAAGAATAGAATTACCATATAATCCAGCAGTCCCACTCCTGGGCATATATCCAGACAAAACTATAATTCAAAAAGATACATGCACCCCTATGTTCATAGCAGCACTATTCACAATATCCAAGATATGGAAACAACCTAAATGCCCATCAACAGATGAATGGATAAAAAGGTGTGGTATATATATATGATGGAATACTACTCAGCCATTAAAAAGAATGAAATAATGCCATTTGCAGTGACATGGATGCAACTAGAGATTATCATATTAAGTGAAGTAAGTCAGGAAGAGAAAGACAAATACCATATGATATCACTTGTATGTGGAATCAAAAACATGACACAAATGAACCTATCTACGAAACAGAAACAGAATCAGGGACATAGAGAACAGACTGGTGGTTGCCAAGGGGGAGGGGGCTGGGGGAGGGATGGAGTGGGAGGTTGGGGTTAGCAGATGTAAGCCTTTATATATAGAATGGATAAACAACAAGGTCTTACTATATAGCACAGAGAACTATATTCAATATCCTATGATAAACCATAATGGAAAGGAATATTTTAAAAACGTAAATTAACACAACACTGTAAATCAACTATACTTCAATTTAAAAAATAAATAAATAAATAAAATGAGGATGTTTGAAGAGATCATCTCGAAGATGTCTTCCAGCTCTGGTGACTTGAGAATATATGCAACTCCTGATGCCTATACATGTTCCCCTTTCTCCTCTCCTCCCATCCACAGGCTACAGCCAGGACTAATTGTACCTTGGAGAACAAAAGCCTTGAACCAGCCTCTCCACTTTCAGAACTCAGAACCTAGTGGTTGGGCTCCTGTCTGTCAGGGTGATGTCCAGAGGTCTCAGCTGCTCTCACTCTGATATACAAAATCTCCTTAGGGCCCTGAGACCCTGGCCAAAATCTGTTACCAATGTTTGCCAAGCAAGACTACCATTACTTGGAATTGCTGAATCTGAGAATCTCTGATTAGAAAATAACATTGGAGGTTATTTCCCCCAATAAAATGTAAGCTCATAAAACAAGGACTTAGTTTTGTTCACAACTTGTACATCCTGTCTTTTAGGAAGTTTCTGAGATATAGTAGGTACTCAATAAATATTCGCTCATTTGAATCAGTGAATCTAAACTTATACCTAACCTTTTCTAACATTCCCAAGAAGGATGCCTGCAACATCTGCTTCTACATCTCCAACAACAGAAAGCTGATTATCTCCTGGAATAATTGATTCCATTGTTTCACTGAGAGACAGGTGTAACTAAAGGATGGCCGTGTCAAACTCAATATATCCTCTACCCCAATTACAGAAGGGTGGACACGCCAAATGGGCAAGAGTTGGTTCTGCGAGTGTAAATACAAGCTTCACATATATAACCTTACCATTTGTAAACTATATATTACTTTACAGGACATATGTGTCCATTTTTTTTAATCCTGCCTTGAAGGTTAGGCAGAGGCAGGATTTAAGTTCAGTATTTGTTGAATGGCTGAGCCTTTCTGCAATTTTTACATAGGTCACCAGGGGGCGCACCTGTTGCTTAAAACGTCACTTAATCATCCCTGCAGCTGGAGACCGGCAGAGTCTGAAGGGCGACACCGGACTTGAAAAATAATTAACCAGAGACATTTAGATCCTGTCACTGGCCCTTCATATAATAAAGGAACGATGCTAAAATGCTGATAGCCAGGGCGCGTCACATCTACTGAGAAGGGTGGACAGAAATCCTCCCTTTACCATTGATTAAATAGCCAGAGGAGAGAAAGCCAAAGACCTACAGCTGAATATTATGGCTTCAAGGTGAAGGGGTCCCAGAGCCTTGCTGACCTGGAAGGAGAGTCGCAGAGACATTACCTGCTGGTGCTACCTTGTTCTCTAAATCCCTGGCAGTCTCCTTCTAAAATATTAGGGCTAGAAGGAACTACAAGAGCATCCAAGCATTTCCTCCAACCTGTTTTACAGAGGGGGAACTGGGGCCCAGAGAAAAAAATTATTTGTCCAAGGTCAAATGACAATCGAGTGGTGGAACCAGAATTAAAACCCCGGAGGTCATTTCACTGAGTATTTAATAGTTTGGCTGGTGGGGGGGGGCGGTCTTTAGGAATTACCCTTTGGATTCAGGACAACCTAAACTCTATTGGTGATTAAGATTGATCTTTTTAGAAGAGGTTGTTGATTATGATATCTTTGCTCAAAAGAGAAAAAGAGAGAGAGAGAGAATGAAGGAGGGAGGGAGGGAAGGAAGAGAAGGGAAAGAGGGAAGGGAGACAAGAGTTTTCTGATGGCCTTGTCTCCAGGCAGCCTCTGTGGCTGCTCGCCCTTCCTAGCAACCGCAGCTATGCTGCATTGTTTGAAGTATTCTTTTTTTTTTTTCCAAAATCAAACGATGAAGGATAAACTCCCAAAACAAAAGGCATTTTTCTTCCAAGGGCTTAGATAAACCATAATTCAAGGACAAAAGAGTCAAGGGTCAGCAATCCCTCAAAAACCATCTGCAGAACAATGAAGCATTGTCAATAGCACAACTCATTTCTGAAGTGCAGACTTGGAGAGCCTTTGCAAGCCGGAACTAGAAAGGATCTGGGAATCATCATATTCAAATACCTCACTTTACAAATGAGGAATGTGTGGTTCACAGAGGGGAAGCGATAGGGTCATAATTCAAATGCTTACAGAGACCAGGGAAAGCAAGCTGGGGTCAGAGAAGAGGTCTCTTAGATGGGTTCCAGGAAATATATGACTTTCCCCTTTAAGAAAAACAACAGAGCAAGCATGCTGACACATGGCAAATAACACAGGCCCTCAGTAAAGGCGGTAAGAGTGGAGACCATGGCAAACTGGACACGGTCTGCCTCAAGGGAGCAACTGCTACCCAGATTCATTGGTCGCTGTCACGTAGGCGTGTGAGCCTGAACTTACCAGATCTTCTGTTATTTTTATATGGATTTGTACTTGCAATGTCCTGATTTTTTTTTAACGATGGCGACTAATTTGAATTAGTTGTAGGCCAAACAGAGCCCTTCTGGAGTCTAGACTGAGCTGCAAGTTTCCTGTGTGCACCCTCGGGACCAGGGTACTGGGGGTGGTAGGGAGAAGGCCTTCGGCTCAGACATCTACTCACTTTGTGACCTTCCAGAAACCACTTTTCTCTAGCGTCTCTTTTCTCATCTGAAATGTGAGGGGATCTCTCAAGTTAGATCTGACAGTCTGTGGTTTCTGAGTGTTCTTGACAGATCGAGATTCTAAATTAGCAAGGCACTGTGGGTAGAGCATAGGAACTGGAGGCCAAAGGCCCACAAACTCCTGTCTCTCCGTGTCCTTGTCCCCTGGAACTTCCAACACCACTTGTCCAAAACTGAGCGTATCATCTCCCTACCCAAGTGGCCCCTCGGCTGGCCTTTACCCACAGTATATGGCATCACTCCTCACCTAGCTGCCCAGGTCAAAAACCTTGCCCTCTTCTTAAACCCCTCCCTCCCCCTGCACCCTCATCCAATCAGCAAGTCCTGTCAATTCCACTTCTCTCTCAACTCTGTTCACTTCCTTCCACCTCAAGGGCCATCATGCTAATCCAGGCAACCATGATTTTTTCACCTGAATCACTGCATCAGCCCCCTAACTATCTCCCTACCTTTATTCTTACCCCGCTCCAGTCCATTCTTCATACTGCAGTCAGAGTTGTCTTCATAAAACACAAACTCCCGGTTTAAAATCCTTCCGCGGTTGCCCTCAAGATGAAGGCCAAACTCTTTAACATGAGGCCCCTGCCTTGGTTGGGTTTGGTTTGGTTCCTGACCCACACACACGCTGAAGCCTTTTCTCTTGCCCCTGCCCCTGGAGTTGGCAAACTTCTGCAGAGAAGAAACTACAGCTGCTAACAAGTGAGCTCCCAGAACCCAGCACAGTCCTGATGCCTGACAGCCACTTGCTATTGGACGAATGAGTGTGGGAATGAATGAATGAGTGAATATATGAACCCAAAGACTCCACCACTTAGTAGCTGTTGACTCTAGAACATGTGCACACACTTTCTCCATCTGTAAAAGTGCCTGTCCTTATAGGTTGTCATGAGGAGGAAATTAGACGACAGGTATAAATGGGCTTTGGAACCTATAAAAGCAGGATCTAGGTGTTAGTCGCTACATACCTGCTCTGCTCCAGTTTCCTTGCTCAGTATCTATCTCAGTATCCTCCCCATAGCCTTAAAGTATGAGTTAAATGAGTTAATAGATGTAGCATGCTTTGAATAGTACCTGGCACATTGTAAGTAGTAGACAAATAAGTATTACTATGATCATGGCAATGATGACAATGACGACAGATCTTTACAGCCCTCTGAGGTGCCAGATGTAGAGGACATTTTGGGCTGCTCTTGTGGTAACAGCCTTCTGATTTCCTTTTGGATGAAATCTTGGGCGAGGTATGATGGGACTGTCAATCAAGGTGTGCCCTCCCCTAGCCAGTGGGGTGAGCCCACAACCAGAACTCAGCCAATCGGACTCTCACTCTCCCAGGACTTCGAGTGGCAGGAAAGGTGCTCATGTATCCTTGTGGTGACACCTGGGTGTGACTGTGGAGATGTTCCCAACCCTGAAAACTTCTGGAGCTTCCTGAACTCCACCTTTCTAAGCATGGTCCTTCAGTCTTCCCCTCCAGCAATGAGCTTCCCCATGGCCTTCCAATCAATTCCCCTTTGTTTGGTTAGACAACGGTCACTTCTGTGACTTGTTTCCAGAGACCCCTGGCCACGCACTGCTCTGGGGTCAGGACACTAGTTGGCCATTAACTCACTGTGTTCCCTCAGGCAAGGCATTTCTCCTCCCTGGACCTCAGTACACCCCTCCTAACATGGGGGCCTTGACCAGGCTGGTTGCTCCCAACCCTGGCCAATTAGCAGAATCATTTGGGGGAACTTCCTTAAGACTGAGCCTCACCTCCATCCTACTGAACCAGATTTTCCAGGGGGAGGCCTGAGAATCCATATTTTTTAAGCAGTTCCCCAAATGATTCTGAGACACAGCCAGCTTGGGAAGCACGGGGCCACACAGCCTCTGAGGGCCCTCTGAGAGCAGAAGGGCTGCGATTCCTGGTGCTTCTGTGATGTCTCAGACACTCACTGTTCAGATCCAGGTCTCATCAATCTCCCCACTGAGAAACCTCCCGTAGCTTCCTGGCACATCAGAATAAAACCCAAACTCCTCCCACAGCCTTCAAGACCCCCTGCAGCCTGGCTCCTGCCCTCCTCTCCCACCTCATCTCTCTCTCTGGCCTTCCTGCTGTGCCCAGAAGAGAAAGTTCTGCTTGGGAAGCTCTTCCCCTACTCTGCTCAGCTGGCTCTGAGGCAGGAGATAGATGGGCCCCAGGCTGAGCAGCTGGAGTTTGTCCCCTGTGGACAGAAACTCCAAAATAGCAGGAGCGAGAGAGGCGCTGAGCCCTGCCCAGATAAGAGACCACATATTTCTCATTCTCAAGGTCAAGGAGACCTTCCCGACTACACATGCGCAGAAAGGCTCCTTGGAGGTCAAAAGGGAGGGGGCGTCACTCCATAGTAAGTGATGTCAACCTACCCATAGGCCTCTTCGCCAGAATCCATCTTGCTAAGAGATGCACGTGCACACAGGGAAGGACCCTGAGATAAACCAAATCTGGACTCAGAATCAGGCAAAGCAAGATGATTGGCCAAGAGAAATCTGGAAGAAATGCCCCATATAAGTGATTCAAACTACCATGAGGGCACGACTCTCTCTCGGAGTCCGCCCGTGTGTCTAGCCACATGTACCCTTTTTCCTCCTAATAAACACTTTACTTGTTTCACTACTTTCTGTCTCTTTGTGGAAATTCACTTCTACAAAGCTGATGGGCCAGCGCCTTGTCACTGGCCACTGGCCCTGATGGTCTAGTGGCTAGGATTCAGCACACTCACTGCCGCAGCCTGACTTCAATCTCTGGCCACGGGAACCAAAATCCTGCTTCAAGCCACTGCAGGCTGAGGCCGCCTGAGATCAGCTCCTTCTTGTAACTCAAGTCCTGTTCAAATGTTATCTCCTCTGAGAGGCCTTCCCTGAACCCTCAATCCAAAGTGTCTCCTCTCCACCTACACTCCCCATCACCCACACTCTCTTTTCTTTTTCTTCATTGCACTTACCACTGTCTGAAATGATCCTTTTATTCATTGTTTTCACCCAGTTCACTGGCACTGTGTTCCCACCAGACTGTAAGTTCCGTGAGAGCAGAGAAGCTGACTATCCTGTTCTCTAACATGTACTCAGCCTCTGGAACAATGGCTAACTCACCGTAGGTACTCCATAAAATATTCGTTGAATAAATCTGCTTTGCAGGAGCCCAGAGCAGTGACCACGGGAGAGACAAAGTTCTGACTCCCACTCCTCCTGACACAAGTGTTTCTGATGTTTCTTCCTGGGATTGGCAGCCTTGTGCCCTTGGCCTTCACCTTGAGCTGACAGGCTGGTGTCTGCGGCTCCCGGAGGCTCGGCCAGGATCTGTGGGCAGCTCCCAAGCAAGCTCACATCACACCCACACCCACACCCACCCCAGCAATTGGTCTCAGCTCAGGTTCTCCTCTGGTAAACCTCGCTAACGACCTTGGCTTTTCAATCTTCAGGCTTGCAGCCAGGAAACACAACTGGGGAGGTGAGCTCTTCGGAACACAAGGATGTCCTCCCTTTAAATCAATTGTTTCACACAAAAGCTCTGCTTTTTTGTTTTCCCGTCTCCCTCCCCATAGCATCTGCTATACAACTCAAATCGTTGGGAATGGTACTTGGACACTATTCTCAGACCACTAAAAGGATTACCTTTGCCAATTTAAGTGTGGGGATAATATCCGGCTTTCACTGAGAGACTCCACCAAAATCAGCACCACGAATCCCATTTACGCATTTGCTGTAACAATGACACAAAGGTCACTGGCCATAGGGACCCTCAGGGTCTACCATCAGAAAAGCCTCAGAAGACTTGCTCTGAGAGCTAAGTGCTAGAGCTGCCTAAATTCATCAAGGAAATGAGAAAAAGAAAAGGAGAAAAGAAAGTGGGAAGGAAAGGAAAACATGAGCTAGCAAAACAACATGACCTACTTTGCCACTTTACGTATATTGTTCTGTCCTTCCTCTCTGAAATTATCATTCAACTATTCAGCAAAAATGTATTGAATACCTGCTATATATCAGGCATTGTCCGTGACACTTGGGATCCAACAGCAATCCAAAGAGACGATGATGCTCCCCCAAGCGGCCTGGTATTCTAGTGGAAGAAGACAGACAACAAAATAGTGAACATATTAAACAGATAAAGTAATCTAATTTGTAATTCATAAGTATATTTATTACTATAAAATATATAATAGAACCTCTTATGCGCTATATAAAGCATATAACATATTTGAAATATATAACATAGCTTATAAATCGTCCGGTACTTCGGAAGGTAAAATGTGCCATCGTAAGAGCAAAGACAAAGGGAGATTGGAACTGCTGAAGAGGCAGGCAGGCTCCAGCATCAGTTAAGAAGAGTGGTCAGGGTAGGTCTCATTGAGAAAGTGACATTGAGCAAAGACCTGAAGGATGTGAGGGCATTAGTTCTATGTAACTTGCTGTGGCCTTCCTTTTTGATATCCAAGAAAATTAGAACCGAATTTGAGACTCAAACCCAGTACTCTAGAGGCCCCTGTGGTCTGCAAGTGTGTGGTCTTTTGTCCCCTGGAGAGGCAGGACGGGACAGTGGTTAAGGGCATGAGTTCCAAAATCAAACTAGATTTAAATACTGGCTCTACCACTGACTAGTTATATGACTTTGGGCATCGTATTTAATCTCTCTGAGCCTTGGTTCCCTATATCCCGAAATAAAGATAATAATAGCACCCACCTCGTAGGACTCTTTTAAGGATTAAATGAAATAATGTACACAAATTCCTTTGCATGCTGGAAGAACTCAATAAACACCGGCTGTAATGATTAAGCCTTGTCTCTCAAAGTTTATTTACCTTTTCCTTGGTCCTGATTCTCTATCTTTATTGATATTTTAACATTGTTTTATGGTTTCTACTCCTGTGGTAAGCAACCTCAAATCCTTTGTTGATTGGGGTGGGTTATAAATAAGTAAGTAAATAAATAAAAATCTGGATGGGGGACATTTTCACTGAAGCAAAACATTTCATTACTGATAGAGTGAATTGCAAGTGAGGTCATAAGCTAGAAATATTGACTCCAACAGTGCATCAGAAACCACCAGCAAGCCACTCTCTGGTTACTCAGACCATCTTTCTCTCTCCCAAAGCCCTCTTCCTCCCCTCATCAAGAGCGGGTAAATGAGTCATACAAAATGACTCAAGAAGCCTAAATCCTCCCAACCTCACAATTACTTCACTGCCGTGAACCTCACAGAACACTCCTTCTTCCCCATAAGAGAAGAGAAAGGAAATCGATGGGGCTGCTTTCCATGGTGATGGGGTTAAGGAAGAGGGGTGCTTGCTGAGTGCAGAGTCAGACGTAGGTTAGAATCTCATTACTGCTATTAATTAGTGAGCACTGTGGCCGTAGGGAAGTCCCTTGCCCTCTCTGTGCCTCAGTTTCCTCATCAGTAATAACAGAACCTCCCTTTTAAGGGGCTTGTGAAGAAGAAAGAAGAGGGTCCATGGAAGCAACGTGAATAGCTTATTTGTAAAGCCCTCAATGAATGTCAGACTTTCTTTCCTTATCTGTACCCGAGGGCAACGCTCAATGGACTATAGGAATCTGGAACATTTAAATAAGAGGGTGTACAGGGCAGACACGGGATGAGAAGACAAGTTCGGGTATATCTCTATGTGATAGAAACTCCCTACAAGAAGCAAAGGAGAAAGATCATTTTTGATCCCCTACTATTTTCTAGGTATATTATCATTCTCCTTCCTCACCATAACCCTTTGAGATGGGCATTGTTATCCACACCTGACAGCTGGGGCTGGGCTTTGAACCCAGAGCACACAGGTAGGAATGCTTAGGAGGCAGTGCTGGCCTTCCGAAGTTGACTTTATGAAGGACAGCAACTAGCCTCCACCATAGGACATCACAGGCACCACTGACAGAAATCTGCCAACTCCCACCCTCCCTGGAGAGCCACGCCCTTGTGACTCCCAAGCTGGCTTCAGCAAAAATCTGGGCCAGGGCTTCCCTGGTGGCTCAGTGGTTAAGAATCCGACGGCCAACGCAGGCGACACAGGTTTGAGCCCTGGGCTGGAAAGACGTCACGTGCCGCGGAGCAACTAAGCCCGTGCGCCACAACTACTGAGCCTGCGCTCTAGAGCCCGCAAGCCACAACTACTGAAGCCCGTGCGCCTAGAGTCCGTGCTCCGCAACAAGAGAAGCCACCGCAATGAGAAGCCTGCACACCGCAACGAAGAGTAGCCCCCGCTCACCACAACTAGGAAGAGCCCACATGCAACAACGAGGACCCAACACGGCCAAAAATAAATAAATTTAAAAAAAAAATCTGGGCCAGGGTGACCTTGCTGAGGCTCCCTCACTTCATCAGTCACCAGGGTCTCTGCCCTATGAGCTTGGGCTTTGGAATTAGCTAGATCTTAATTCGAAACACATACCCCTCACATATCAACTGTAGGGCCGTAAATAAGTCACTTCTTTCTGGTTCCTCTTCTGAAAATGGTGACATCAAAATGCCTGCCTCGCAAAATTGCCATGAAGATTAAACAGAGCATTGAAAACATACAAAACAGGGCCTGGCACATACCAAACGCTCATTTACGGTAGCTGCTGTTGTTACACTGACACTGTCTGGGGAAAATCAGCCTTATGCTGAATGACGGAGATGATACTTTCAGGGAGGGAGAATGGGCCCTTGAGCACTGGCTGACACATCTACCCACAGTTTCCCCATTATCTGACATTTGACCCTTCCCCTTGTTCCACAAGAAACAACTTGAGGATAACAAGACCCAGCTGGGCTCTGTGCCCCTCCTAGAAAAAAAAAAAAAAAAAGATGAATCAAGGCCCAGCCCAGGGCCTCCCATTCACTGCCCTTGATCCACCAACATGGACTGATGGTCCCTTCAGTGCTGGGAACTGGAGAGAGAGGAGACTCAGGACTTCATAGGGGACTTGGGGTAAAAGACAAGGAATCGTTACTATAGCAAACAGAAAGGAATGAGGGCTGAGTGTCTTTGGGAATATGAGAGAAGCCTCCATAGAGAAAGAGGTATTTGAACTGGAACTTAAAAATTAGGTAAGACATGGCAGGGGACGGTATCCCAGGCTGAAAGCACAGCATGAACAAAGGCTAGAAATCGGAAAATGCAGTTTGTTTAGAGAACAGAGTAGTGTGGTAAGGCTGGAGAACTAGGATGCCAAAGGACTAAGGTGAGAGCTGGAAGTGAAGGGCTAGTGAACCCTACAGGCAAGGAACACGAAATAAAGGTCATGACTACCAAGGAGAAAATGGGGGGAGTGGGTCTGCATTTAAAATAGGGTGGTCACAGAAGGCCTCTTTGAGGTGACCCACTTAAGAAGTAAAGGAGCAAGCCATTTGACTATCTGGGGGAAGTTTCCAGGCAGAGAAAATAGCAGTGCAAAGGTCCTGAGGCCACAGGGTGGCTGCCATGTTGGTGACGCATTGAAAAGGGCCCGTGTGACTGGAGTGGTAAGAAGTGAGGTTACAGAGTTAAATAAAAGGGAGCCAGCTCATGAGAGGCCTTGCAAGCCATTACAGGGGCTTTAGCTTTCACTTGAACGAATGGAGAGCCATTGTAGGATTTCCAGTAAAGGAGCAACGCGATCTGACTTACGTTTTAAAAGGATAGCTCTGACTGCTTCGTAGAGAATCAACTGCAGGGGGCCAAGGGTGGCAACGGGGAGACCAGTAAGGAGGCTATTGCAGAGATCCAGGCGAAAGAGGACGGCGGCTGGAACCAGGGTGGTAGCCCTGTGATGGTGCGCCTCGGTTTCCCCATGTGAAAACGAAGCTTAGGATGCCGGCCCTGTATGCCTCCCAACGTCTCAAAAAGCCCCCATCGGGATGGAATGCCAGGAACCTCCGGCCAGCGGGGTGCCAGCCTGGGAAAAGTGGGACTGTGGGGCGCGTGGGCAGCTCCTTGCGCGTCCAGGCCGCCGGTGCCCACGAGAAAGCCTAGACAAGTACACGCCCCGTGATGCGCGTCAGGAGGGTGAGACCTGGCGGAGAAAGGTCTTGCTCCTCAGAGACTGAACAGGGAATGGTGGGAAGGCGAGTGCCTCTCCCGAGTCCTGGAGCGGGTCCTGGGTATCCGGCACTGTGCGCGCCGCTGTATGCAACCACTCTGCTTGTGCAGGTGCGGCAACGGCATCGTGCGGGCATCATGCGGGGAGCGCCACAGCACCCCCTCCATGCAATTCCCCCCCCACCCCCCGGCTATGACCCCTTTGTCTCACTTTTCCCTACCCCCAGCTGTCTGCCTGGCGGTCCTGCACCGGGTTCGGCGCGCACGGCCCCGCCGGTGTCCCTCTGGCGGCCGCCGTAGCAGCGCAACCCGGGCCTGGGGCTCCCGAGAGGAGAAAATCATGAATGAAATAGATGCGGTGCTCCCGCTCCCCCGCCCTCCAGGTCCAGGCAACCTCGGCGTGGGGGCGGCGCCTGAGGGGACTCCGAGCGGAGCTGCGGGGTGGGGGGCTTCCGAGATCCGGGTCGGAGAATAAGGGTCCGCGACCCGGCCCCACCTGGGCCCTGGGCGCCGCAGGAGCTCCCCGCCCCCGCGCTAGCCAGCCCCTCAGGCCCTGCGCAATTCCCGGGAAGCGGCGCAAGCCCGCCCGGGGGCGGGGCGGAGCCGGGACTAAGGGCGAGGAGCCGACCTGGCGGCTGCGCCCGAGACTCCGCAGCCGAAGCGCATTTGGTGAGGCGATCTGAAGAGGGAGCGCGCACGGAGCGCGGGACTGAGCGCCGGGCAGACGGACCGACGGACGGACGCCCCCGCACACGCAGACGCACGGAGCTCGGCGAGGTCCCCGTCACACATATATACACACACACACACACACACACTCGCGCAGACACACACAGGGACACACGCACACTCGCGCGCGCACATCCTCCCGCCAGCCTACCCGCCCGCTCGTCGGCGCCCGGAGTCCGCTCTGGCCGGTAAGTGCGGCGCCTCCGTCGGCGCCTTTGTGTGGGGAGGTGGAAGGTGGAGGGCGCGGGGTCCCTCCCAGGGAGCCCCGGCAACTGAGACCTCCTCCAGACCCCCAGGCGCAGAAGCCAGCGCCCGCCCCCGCCACGCCCCCGTGGGGCTCCCGACGCCCCGGGACTGGGGGAGGGGTCCCCCACGCCTGGGAGGGGACCCGGCGCTGGGTAGAGGGGAGAGAGCAGCGGCCACTCCCCACGAAGCTCGTGCGCGGTTCCGGAGAGGGAGGGGAGGGATCGGGATGGTGGTCCGGGGTGCGAGCCTCTCTGCTGCCGTGGCTGGTGCGCGGCTCTTGGCTGCATTACCTACCTCTCCAGGGTCTGAAGCTCCGGAGGAAGGTTGGAGATCGCCGCTAGCCTGCTGGCCTGTAAACCGGGGCTCCCAGCCTTCGCTTCGCTTCGCCTCTCCTCCCCCGGACCGTGTAGCTTAAACCACCAGTTCCCCACCCGCCCCCAAAATAAAAGCCCAGCATGTTCCCCTCCCCCAGCATGCCCCTTTTTCCTGGATGAGGCCCAGGCTCCTGCAAAACGTGGAGATTGCTCGGGTCAGACTTCTGAGGGGTTTACTTTACCAAGGATCATGTACCTTAGAGGGTCAAGACCAGGTGAATCTTGGGAACTCATTCAACGCCCTCATTCTACAGACGGAGAAACTGAGACCCAGTGAGGTGGCTTGACCAAGGTCACGGGAGAGTTACTGGCAAAGCCTGCATTAGAATCTAGCATCCCTGGCTTTCATACTCATGTCCTCTCCTATACAATTCCATCCTTATCCTTGTTGGAACCCCAGATCCCAAAAATTTACCGGAGTGTGTCAGGAAAGTCTCTGTAATTCCAGCCCTGCCCCCTTTTGGAGCATCAGGTGCCATTCATTTCCTACCATACTTACTGTTTTTAAAAAAAAAAAAAAGGCTGGCCTTTAATTTGCCTCTTTCAGCCTCAGAGGAGATCTTGAGATTTAGTTTGGGAGAATGAAGCAGTCCTGGACAGGAGATCAGATTCCAGGGTGTTAGTCCTGGTTCTCCCAGGAGTCACTGAACCAGTGTCCTTAGTTGGACCAGGTAATGTCATGGTCAAGGAGTCATCCCCCTTTCCCCCACCTTGACCTGACTACCCCCCTCCTTAAGGGCCTAGGTCTTCTAATCCAACCAGGCTCCCTTCATCATCCCTTTGTAGAGGTCTCTGAGTCTTTCCTGTCCGGCCACCTCTCCCTCCTTGATGTTTGTTGAGTGCGGCCTCTTGGTGTTGCTGACAGAGCTGCTGGGGAAGCTTGAGTTACAGCCTCACCAGGCTCGGGTGATGGCTCAGGCAAGGCTCCCTCAAAGGCAGCTGGGTATCCCCAGAGCTGAACCCGATGCCTGGTGCAGAGAGGGTGCCCCGAGAGGTATGTTGATGGAGTGCAAGCTGGATGGGGAATGGATAAAGTCAGTCATCTTTGAGAAGACTCTGTTGGATGGGGGAGTTGGCAGGGAGGACAGTGTTCAGTCTCTAGGGGCCTGAGGTTCTTTTCTCAAGAGCTTCCTTCTTGGGTGAGCAACCTGGCATGGAGCAGAGACAGGGTGACCAGCTGGCATAACTCCAGGGGCCACCACTCACATGGTTGTGCCTGTAAATGGCGTTGTGCTCCAGAAGCACCATTTACATAGACTTCATAATGAGCAGTGGCCCGTGGGTTATTGCAGTGCCATGGGTCTCACCCTCAGAGTGAAGAGATCTGGCTGGACAGTTGCAGTGAATGCTTACAATCTTTCTGGGTCTCAATTTCTCCAAAAAATAAGATCATTGGATTGGTGTCAGGATATCTTTTAGGTCTGAACTGTTGGGGGGGGGCTGGGGAAGGTGGGGAGCACTTATAGTTTTCCTCTTCTATTACTCTGTGATGAAATCATTTATGTAGGGTACTTAGCACAGGGCCTGGGGCATAGAAAAAGCTCCGAAGAGGTAGCTGTTAATATCATTAAGGCCCCAGCCTTATGGATATACCTTCCACTTCTTTTTTTTTTAAATTTATATTTATTTATTTACATATTATTTTGGCTGTGTTGGGTCTTCGTTGCTGCGCGGGCTTTCTCTAGTCGCGGTGAGCGGGGGCAACTCTTCGTTATGGTGCATGGGCTTCTCATTGCGGTGGCTTCTCTTGTTGCAGAGCACAGGCTCTAGAGCACAGGCTCAGTAGTTGTGGCACACGGGCTCAGTAGTTGTGGCTTGCAGGCTCTGGAGCGCAGGCCCAGTAGTTGTGGCGCACGGGCTTAGTTGCTCCGTGGCATGTGGGATCTTCCCGGACCAGGGCTGGAACCCGTGTTCCCTGTATTGGCAGGCGGGTTCTTAACCACTGTGCCACCAGGGAAGTCCACCCTCCACTTCTTCCCTTCTTCAGATTGCCAAAGGACATGAGATTTTGAATCCTGAAAGTCCCTCTCCCTCAAAAAATCCCTCCTCCACTGATCTATTCCTGGACTTAGGGCTCAGCCAGCATAGGACATCCATGAAGTTCCCTGGGAGAAGTCACTTTTGTTTATCAGTTATTTCTCACCTAAGGATGATTGAATTTGATAGTTTATATACAGTCAAAGCTTTTCTTACACACTGTCACTTATATTTAATCCTCATAACACCCCATGATATCAGTAGCGTTATTATTCCCATTTTATAGATGCGGAAGTTAAGACTCAGAGTTTAACTTATCTAAGGATTTGTACTGTAAAAGTCTCAGAGCCAGAGAGCCGTGTCTCCAGCTCAGAGCTTTTGACCCCAGATTCTGAACTCTTTCTTCTCTGTCACGTTGCCTGTCCTTTCCTGAAACCTGTCCGAAAAGAGAGACAGATGACCCCTTGGATAGAAGCGAGAAGGAGGGGTTTATTCTTCTGGAAGACGAGGAATGGCTTCTTGGAGAAGCGAGGTAGCATTTGAGCTGGGTCTAAACGATTTGTACAACGGAAGGAAGGAGGAAAATATTATAAGTAGTGGAAACAGCATGAGCAGAGAGCCGGCGGTGGGGGCTTCTAGGACGTGTGTAGAAACTGGAAAGCAATTCATTCCAACTGGGCAAAAAGGCTAAAAGAGGAGCCATGAGAAGGAAGCCTGGGTAGGAAGGTGGAGGCAGTTGCTGGGAGCCTTGAGTGCCAAGCCACGTGATCATCGGCCTTTAGTTTTTGAGTGGGGGAGAGACATGATCAAACATGGCCATTAGGAAACTCACTCTGGCTGCCCCAAGGAGAACAGATTGGAGGGGGAGAGCCTGCTGGCAGGGAGCCCAGGTAGGAAACAATGACAGCGGTATAGGTAAGAGTTAAGGAGGGTTTGGATAGGGGAGATGGGGGGCGAGGGGTTGTAAGAATGAAGAGAAAGAGGAGTTGAAGCAGGAGGCTACAGTGTCACCAGAGCTGGCAGCGGATTGGATGTGGGAGTGGAGGGAGGGAGGAATGAGAAGTGACGGCAAGGTTTGGAGCCTGAGTGGCTGGGCATCCATTCTCAGACAGAGCCCAGCGGGAGGGGGAAGGGGAGGCTCAGGAGTGAGGGCCATGATCTGACAGGGTACCAGAATGACTCCTGCAAAGCTGGCTCACCGAGCACCCCAAAGTGTCCAGAGCCAGTTGCTTCCTTCCTCCTTCATTCATTCACTTATTATCCAAATACATAGAAACATCTGTTACATGTGAGGCTGTTCACAGGCTCTAGGGATACATTGCTGAAAAAGATGAACTTCTTGTCCGAGCTCTACCAAGGGAGACAGAAAAGAAAACGTAAGCAAACTATAACATTTCAAGAGGTGAGCAATGCTCTGGAGATAAATAAAGCAGGATGAGGGTTGACTGTGGGGGAAGAGATTTACCTTTAAAAAGAATTGTCTTCAAGGAAGTGGCATTTGAACAAAGACCTGAATGAAGTGAGGAAGTGACCTTGGGGAAGAGCATTCTGGGAAAAGGAGACCGCAAGTGCCAAGGCCCTGGGGGTAGGAATAGCTTGGTGTTTTCAGGGAACAGCAAGTGTGGCCGGAAAACATAGGTCAAGAGGGAGGGTGGAAAGGAAAACGGTAGGAGAGAGGGGCAGGCCCAGATCACATAGGTGCTTACAGGCCTGAGGAATAAGAGGTCGTATGATGTTAATGAGTACAAGAGAACTGGAGTCCTGTTCTCCTTGTGTTCGTCATGCCTAGAAAACCAAGCCCGACACTCAGCAGTGGCTCACTAAATAATTGTCTAATGAATGAATGTTGGAAACCACCATTTATGTACGAAGCCTCCTATCTTGGACTAAATAAAGTTGTTGTAGCATAGTAAGGGCATAAGTAAGCTATGTATGATCAAAATGATAAAGCTCAGATGATTTGAATATCTGTGATGTCATTCAAGGATGAAAATTTGAGTCACGTCTGTATGTTCAGTATGGCTGTTGACTAAGGCGAAAAGTAAAACATACCTGAAATGACTGTAAAACAATTAAAATGGTAACATTTTTTGGTCTTCCCTCATCCCCTTTCCAGTGCAAATATACAACCTTCTGGCTTCATTTCAAATTTTCCCTTGTGCAACTCTTATGCCCTCAGCCATTTCCCTTGTAGAGATTTTAAAGAAACTCATCTCTAGCCCAAAGGCCCATATTTGCAGGACAAGGAATTATCATCTTCAATAACTTGACAGATTCCCAAAAATGGCAGAGAGGGCAGTGGGGAAAGAGAAACTATTTACAGAAGTATAAATTCTTTAAGCACCCAATTAATTGTTTAAATGGATCTATAAGTGCTAATGGAAAAACTCCAGAAGATGGTTAATCGTTTAAAGCTTTCTGTCTGCATTCAGTTGGACACAGGGTGTGTGTGAACATTTCAAAACGTATGGCACTCTTTACCAAAAATTGAACTCACACACCAGGAAATATGTTCTTACCAGTATGGGTCAGCGCAGCTATCTGTGTGTAAGTACCTGTGTTCAATCCGAAGTTTACTCATGATTAAGTGACCTGGGGCAAGGTCCTTCC
This sequence comes from Stenella coeruleoalba, assembly GCF_951394435.1. NCBI lineage: Eukaryota > Metazoa > Chordata > Mammalia > Artiodactyla > Delphinidae > Stenella > Stenella coeruleoalba. The sequence goes on from NC_137154.1 coordinate 37,192,899, forward strand.
CCTCTCCCAAACTGTTTCCCCATGTCTAGGAGGTAGGGCTTGGGCTTCTAGGGCCCCTATGGCACTAAGCACTATGGTCTGTGATATCTGTAGGCCCACACTGTTGTCTTCCTGGAGGACAGTGACCACTGTCACAGTGTGGGCCTGTGCCTCCCTGTGGTGGATGGGAGGTAGACAGGCGGTCCTGTCACAGAGGAGACGGGATGCTTCCATCAAGCAGACAGAGCCAGATACTAGGCTGGACCTTCTGAGAGGGCAAGTTGACAGGTAGTCTAAGTCTTCTTAGAATCCTAGACTCTTTAGGTGCCCTGGTCCAAATTCCATCTGATTCTGCATGTTTTTTCACCTCTAGGAACTGGAAACTCAGGTCAGCTGAAGAAAAAAACTAAAAACCCATTGAGGTTTTGAACAGTACCATCACCAAAAAGCTCTTCCTTACCTTAAACCATGGCATTACAGAAAATAAGGTCTTCCCCCATTCTTCAATATCATCCCCATCTTTTTTGCATCTGGTGAGACGTGAGACAAGCACCTTGGCCACCAATATCTGGGAAAGCTCCAGAATTCCCCAGACTCTTAGACAGAAGAAAGCTTTTCCCACTCAGCGGCGGCACATAGAATAAAAGCCACCCTCCTTCCTGTGTCCCCCTTGAAGCAGCCTTGACGCAAGTTTCCATACCTCGGGTGTGGCATGCTGAGTTGGGAAGGGATCTCCTCGAGCTAGATGCAGGGGATCCACAATTTGTAAGCGAGCAAGCATCTTGGTGAGAATTCCTAACTTTGAGCTAATGTAGGGGATAAACTGTTCTTGGCCAAGTCTGGTTCCTGTTACTGTGATTGCAGATACAGACCCTGAATTGCCCTTCCTTTGCATGGTGAGGTGGTTGGTTGACGTCATTACAGAGACATACCAAGCTTTGATATGTCTTTCTTAAGAGTGGAAATGTTCCCTTTCTCCCCCAACTCTCTGGAAGCCGCTCAGGAGGGATTCAGTGGACTTCAGTGGTGGGTGGCATGTGGCTGTCTGAAGTGGACTCCAAAGATTGTATATTTCATTATCTGCCTAAGAGTGTGCCAGCCTTTGAAAAATAAATTACACTGTAAAAATAACACAACCTACTATAGAACAACTGTAAAATGAACCACGATTTTATATGTCCCATTCTGTTTCTTCTATAGATCTGTATCTTTTATTGTTGAAATGAGTCCACATCTAGTTTTGTACCCAACATTTTTCACTTAACATTTTCCCTGTAACTTCTGTACTCATACATGACCTTCTTCTATCCTCAATGGCTTCCATACTTTACTTAATCATTTCTTAATTGGTGGACATAGCAGTGAACATCTTCAAGCACACAGCTTTTCCATCTCAGATTCTCAAGGCATCTGATTTAAGCATCCCCAATAGGGTATGACAGGACCCGGGGGAGGGGGAAAAAAGAGCACAAGGTTAAAGTACATGTCATCTGTGGACAGATGCAGGTTGATTTCATGGATACAGAGGACGTGGTCCTGGGTCCTGGGGTAGAAAGAAAACAATGGACACCAGAGCTGGAGCCATGGAGAGGATGGAGAGGGACATTATGGGCCGGGAGGCCCAAGTCACAGAGCGCTGAGGGTGTGATGGAGGAGTGTCAGATTTCAGATGGAGTCCCTCCAACATTTTATTGATTTGTTTTGGTGTGCCTTTTAAAAATTACGGTGCAATACATAAAATTTACTATTTTAACCATTTTAAGTATATAGTTCTGTAGCACTAAATACATTCACATTGTTGTGCAACCGTCATCACCATCTACCCATAGAGCTCTTTGCATCTTGCGGAACTGAAACTCTGTACCCATTAAACAGTAACTCCTTCATTCTCCCCTCCCCGCAGCCTCTGGTAACCTCTCTTCTACTTTCTGTGAATTCACATGTTCTAGGTACCTCATGTAAGTGGAATCATATACCATTTGTCCTTTTGTGTCTAGCTTATTTCACTTAGCATAATGTTTTCAGGCTTCATCCGTGTTGTAGTGTGTGTCGGAATTTCCTTCCTTTTTAAGGCTGAATAATAGTCCGTTGTACGTATATAACACATTTGCTTATCCGTTCATCTGTTGATGGACACCTGGGTTGCTTCCACCTTTTGACTATTGTGAATGATGGAATAATGCTGTTATGAACGTTGATATACAGGTATCTGCTTAAGCCCCTGCTTCCAGTTATTTGGGGTATATACCTAGAAGTGGAATTGCTGGATCAAATGATAAATGTGTATTTAATTTTTTGAGGAACCACGGGGTGCTTTTTATTAAGGATTTTTGTGTACTCATCAAAAAAGACCACTAAGTGAAGTCTTAGGACTGGAGGGTCCAGGAAGAACCCATTCATTTTTTAAAGTAAATTTTGTGTAGGTTTCTGCATGGCATGAGGGAGGAGACAGACAAGGGAACAGAATACAAATGAATCCACCCTCCATTTCTGAAGAATTATTGTGATTTAGACGCATTGTGAGTGGGAAAAGAAAGCTCTCAGGAGAGATCTTAGGGATGGAATTCATTCATGCATGCAGGTATTCACTGTTCCAGGAAATCCACACGCCATGAGGACCTTGCCCACAAGGAGCTTGTGTGTGTCCGTTGGGGGCACCAGAGAGTAACCAGGCAACAGTGGTCTGTACTGATGCTCGCTACAGTAATCTGAAATACTAACTTTTCTGAGTGCTTACTACGTTATCTCACCTAATCTTTATCACAGTTCATTGCACAAGGTTTTTATTATATATCCTCAGCTTATCGATAAGGAAATAGACTCAGAGAGCTTAAGTAACTTGCCAGGAGCACACAGCAAGTAAGTGGCAGAGCCAGAGTTCACACCTAGGTAGTAATTGTGCCTTGGTGATGAGCTGAGGGCTGTGGGGACACAGCAGAGGCACCTGCCCAGCGTGGTTGTCAGGGAAGGCTTCCTGAAGGAAGGTGTCAGGCAAGCGTTTTAGTCTAAGTTGGCTGTGTTCTTCTTTTGCCCATGATTTCAGAGCATGACTTTTGGTAGCAGCAGCAGCAATATCCAGCCCTGCTTCCCGTGACTCCGGTCTCCCAGGGCGCCCCGCCTCCTTGAGACTGCATTTCAGAGGAAGGTGATCACAGTCAGCATCCCTGGTGCTTATCACGAGGCAGGGAGGCCAGAGGTGGGATGTGTCCTTTTCCCTCTTACATTTGCCGCCTCTGACTTCCTTAGCTGGCCTCCTTCTGGGATGCCTTAGAGGGACATCCCAGGGCACCTCCTGGGCCTGGGCAGCTTCGGACCAGTGGGCTGGAGTTGGCCAAATGTAAGGCCCAGGAGTGGCAGTGGAGGTCATATGTCCACCTCTGTGTCACTTCACACCCAAGATACCTGGACCTTGTGGGCTCCCATCACCTCAAAAGCCCCGTCTTCCCAGAACCCAGGTGTAGCCAGTTCTTTCTGCTCTTTGAACCCCTTGTAGCTCCCCGTGGCCTACAGCAGTGTTTCTCAACAGGGACCCTGCTGGCCTTTGGGTGGGGGAGTTCTTTGTTATGACAGCATCCCTGGCCACTCCCCTGAATATTTCCCAGGAGGACCCTTCAGTCATTGTGACAAGCAAGAACGCTCACACGCATTTTTAAGGTCTGTTTTACGAATGAGAAGATGTACAGACCTTCAGCGAGTTCCATTCAGTGAGTTTCAACGATTGTATGAAGTTGAATAACCATCACCGGGCTTGAGATGTGGAACATTTCCATCATCCCGCAAAGTCCCTTCTTTCTCCTTCCCAGTCAGTACCTGCCCTCAGAGGTAACCATTGTTGCCGTTTCTGTCTGACTCGTGGCATGCGGTCTTTTGTGTCATAAAGTAGTTTTTGAGATTCATCTGTGTTGTTGTACCCTCACCCTCCCTGACACACACACAGATCTCTAGATGCCAACTAGAATGACGGTCCCTGCCTTAATCTAACTAAGGAAAAGTGGGCTGTGAGTTAAAGTCAGTGTGTGTTCGCCAGATGCGCGAAGCCCTCTGCCGTGTGAGGCCCCTCACCTGCCCGCTGTCCAGTCACACTGAGGTGCCCGCCTTCTCCCAGCTCACCTTGCCCTCTCACTTCTCCTGGCCTTTGCCCCTGCAGTGTTCTCTGCCTGGAACATCCTCCCCACTGTCTGGTGAACTCTGCTTGTCCTTGAGATGCTCAGACATCACCTCCCTGTCCAGCTTCCCAGACTCTCCCTTTCGCCCTCCCAGGCACTCGCGTTACACAGCCTCTGTTGACAGTTAGCACAAATTTGACTCTGCTCACAAGACTGCAAGCTGGTTGAGGGCAGGGACTACGACTTAGTCATCTGGGGATCCTCGCAGGCTCAACATACCGAGCCTGATAGTAAAGACACGGATCTAAGATTACAGCAGGTCTTGTCTCAAGGTTACTTAGAGGCAGATTGGGTCTAAAATAACTGTGCAAAGTATATCCCCCAAATACTGTCTGAAATTGTTCAAAGAAAGGTGATGAAAAAAGACAGTGTAATCTTTGACTACAGATGAAAAATGTAGCGTTAAACTCACTGCCAGTGAGGCAGAGACCTCCAGCCCTTCCCGCAGAGGACCTGGCATCATGGGAAATGGATGGGCATTGATGAGTGCAAAGCAGTACAGCTCAGGGAGCCAAGGGGATGGGCAAAAGAGTAGAGTTAGTCATGGGAGGCCGCCTGGAGGAGGTGAGTTCCAAGGGTTTTTCAAAGAGGAGTCTGTTGAGCCAGAGAGTTACATAATCGCGAAATCTATAGAGAGCCTTAAAGCATGATCCAAGGCAGCCTGGATCATGGTCTGATCTGTCGTCTTGTGACTGTGGTCCTGAGTCTCACGTAGCGGCCCTTCCCTCCCCTTTCACTCCTTTTAACTCACTTCTTCCTTCCCTCTTTTCTACTGTTTAGTCGCTCCTTCCCATCTTCCTTCCAAACTTGAATGTGCAGAAAGAGCTGGATGTACATTGCCTGGCCTTCCATCCCTCCTTCTCTGCACTGGACTCCCTGTCTTGGGGGTTATAGAAGGAGGCTCATCCCTTGCCCCCTCCCAGCCTGGGCAGCACACAGAAGCCAAGTTTATGGACAGGAGAGGGAGGGTGCAGCCCAGGGTGGAGTGTGGTCCATTTTGAGGTGCCAAGTTACAAATCAAAACGGTGGGGGAAGAATTCAGCCAGAAGAGAGGTCAACGTGCCCTAGACTCCCCGGGGAGGCTTTCTGGAGGCGGCATGAGCTGAGGCAGGCCCTGGAGGAGCAGGGGCCACATCTCGGAGGAGAAGAGCAGGGAGCCCTGTCCAGGAAGGAGGAATGGGGGAAACGAGCTGAGAAGCAAGAGTGGGCGTGGCTGGGAGGCGGGGCAATACACATGGCGGAGGAGGATTTGGGGAATCCTACCATCGGGTTTCAGTTCTTGGCGCCCCACCTTCCTGAGGGCTCTGGGTCTGACCCTGGGGACCTGGAAACAGCCCGGGGCTCTCCAGAGGGGAGGGGATGGTTCTCCCGGAGAGTCCCTGCTCATCCTCAAGCTGGTCTCTCCTGCGTCGTTCTCATTAGCTCCAGAACACCTGGCAGAGCCTGAGGAAGAAGGAGACAGAGCTTTGTAGCCGATGGCACTGCCTGGCTCCCGTGCCGGGTTGACTTAGAGGGCACCAGGAGATGCAGCTTCAAGCCAGGTCAGCTGTGGTGACGAGGAGGAAGTCAGCCCTGGGTCGCCTCATACTTTGTGCGCTTCAGTCACTTCCTCGGTCATTACCACAACCCTGCGGCCAGCAGCTCCTATTGCTTCCATGGCCCAGAGGAAGAAACCGAGGCTCAGAGAAGTTAGGACACTGGTCCAGGGCCCCATGGGGAGAGGGTAGCAGAGCACAGCGTTTCACCCGTGTCTCTTGGCCTCCAAATCCATGCTATTTTGCAGAGGACCGTGGCTGCCTTGAGGTATGCAGCCTCAGAATGGCCAGTCTGTTGTGTATCGAGGCATTCCACCAGTGACGCAAGAGTCTGTTGACAGCTCACCCCAGGCCTCAGGTTTCCAGACCCTTTTCAACCTTGATTCCTGGTCCCCTCTTCTTTTTTTTTTTTTTTTTCCTCTTTCCCATTCCGTTCAGCTTCCTGGCTCACACTCTGTTCTCTCTCCTGGCAAAGATGCCTCAGACCTAGCTAAAGTTTCCAAACAGCCTCTGCCTCCCAGGCCCTGCCTCTGACTGTTTGCCTGATTCTTTTACCAAACCCTGAAGTGCCAGGATCTTCCCAACCTGAGCACAGAAGGGTTAAATCAGAGGCTGAGTGTGAGGCCCTGATAGAGGACCAGACCCCCCAGGGAGGTATGGCAGGAGCTAGAGGTTTCCCTAGCTGCAGGTGGGAGCAGACCTAGCTCTGCACCCCAGCTCTCCCCTCTGTAAGTGCATACGAGCCCTATGAGAAGTGGTTTTGTAAGCGACGAAGAGCAGAGCAGATGCCAGACAGGATCTTCATGGACGATCCAGACCAAGGCACAGGCAGCCCTGGCATCGAGGCCCAGGGTTGGCATCAGGGACGTCTAGGGCTAAAACCAGAGACAGGTAGAGACCAGAAGCACAAGATCATTTGTGATCAGGGTGGGTGTATAACCAGCAGTGCCCCCTCCCAAGTGGGGGGGGGCAGAGCTGTAAGACTGGACAAGGCCTCAGTCCTAGAAGGCAGACGACCAAGACAGAGACTCTGCCTGCCAGAGCGTCAGGCGGAAAGCCAGGGGCTGGGATGGGGCCAGTGTCTGAGCCAGACAAGCAGCAGTGAGACTGAGTGTTGTGAAAACTCTTAACAGTAATATTAGTTACCACTTACATGGTACGCTCTGTGCTAGGAACTCTTATTGTAAGAGTTTTATGTTTTCTCATCTCAATAATATTTTGAGTTAGGTACTACTACTGTGTACCTATAATATTTTGAGTTAGGTCCATTTTACAGATGAGAAAACTGAGGCACAGAGAGTTTGAGCAAAACTCCTCATCTCCTCCAAGACTGGGAGCATGACCCTTCACATTCATAGCTTGAAATCAGCCATGGTGGGAGCCTTTACACCCGGGAAATCAGCAAATGCCACAAATCATGGCTTTTTAATTTTTTATTTATTTTAAAAGATTCTTTTGTCTGAGAACCAGTTTACTAGCACACCACCAGACTCATCCCAGAGCCTCCGTGGACCTCACCTATGGGAGAGAAGTCCTGTATTAACTGAGAAGCGGGCAACGCCTGACACACTAGACGACAGCATTTTTAGGAGTTTACTGGGCCCTGTCTAAGCATTTTGCATGCATCTCATATAAAAACTTCATGTGAGGATCAAAATTCATTTAATCTCCGTAAGAACCCTCTGAGGTGTAGACACTGCTTTCCTCATTTCACAGATGAGGAACCTGAGGCACGGGGAAGTCAAGTATCTTGTCCAAGATCAGGCAGCCAGTGAGGGAGCCTTGCTTCAGACTCGGGCAGCCCAATCCCAAAGCCTGCGCTTTGTGGCGTTTTTAATGAGCCGTTTATAAATGCTCAAACGCTAGCGTACTTTTCATTTATTTTTTCAAGAATAGGTCTTGAATATCTGTCTGCTGCCAGATAGGGTATTAAATACAGGAAACAGGAACGTCCACATCAGAGGCCACACACCTAGCGGTTTCACTAAAGCCTGGGCCTGGGGTTGAGGCAAACGGAGTTTGAAGCCTGCCTCTGCAGCCTACCAACTGGGTGACCTTGAGCAAGTGACTCAGTCTCTCCAAGTCCTTATCTCCACATGTGTAGGAGGGGGCTAACGGTGTTTTAGTTCATAGGGTTTTGGTGAAGGATGAGTGATGTAATACATGTACAGCACTTGGCAAGGCATCCAGCACTCAGTAAGCACTCAGTAAAAGGAGGCTGCCGTGATTATAATCCACAGGTTTGTGTTCCGGTAGCTCCATGTGAGGTGGGGATACAGGCATCAACGATAATCACCGAGGGACTTCCCTGGCAGTCCAGTGGTTAAGACTCTGCACTTCCATGGCAGGGGGCATGGGTTCGATCCCGGGTCGGGGAACTAAGATCCCGCATGCCACGTGGCATGGCCAAAAATAAAATGAAAAAATAAAATAAGTTTTTAAAACAATAGATGATCACCGAATAGAGTGTGAGAACAGAAGGCAGGTACCCAGTTCTTCCTAAGGGAGGGTTCTGCTGAAGGGGTCACATTTGAACAGGGTCTTGAAAGGGTCTTAAAGAGTTTTCCAAGCAGAAAAGGGAAAAGGGGGCTTTTCCCTGAAGGGAAAGGTGCATTCCAAGGTATCATAAATAGGAGCAAGCATCTAACAGAATGGAAATTCCAGAACAGCCCCCTCCTGAGAGGTGTGATCACGCCTTCACATTTGTAATTGTTTCCTCCTTGTAAATTAAACTGTATACCTGGAGTATGGGGAGTGTAGAAAGAGGGAGCAGAAGGGGGATGTTTTCAGAATCTTGCAGAGCAGATGGTTAAACCAGATGACCTTTGAGCTCTGAAATCCCGCTGTTTGATTGATCATCTCTGGGCTCCTGTCCACCACACGGATAGGACTGTCCTCAGTACATACTGATCCACACAGCTGGGCCTCCACGAGTAACTGGCTGGGGTGGGAACACCTTCCCCACTTGAAGGTTGGGCAGCCTCTGCGCCAGGCTGCATGGACCAAGGGCTTGTTTCCCTGGTGCTGGGAGCACCCTCTGCGGCTTCCCTGCCACTCCACCACCTCCGCCTCATCAAACCTTGATAGCCCCAGAATTGAAACTTGACCTTAAGGAAAAGCCCTTAAAAGTCATTAAATTCAATTCCTTTGATTTTCATTTGTGGCTACTGACACTCAGATTAGAGGAAATGACTGGATCAAGGTCCTACAGTGGCCTAGGACTAGAGCCCAGGGCTGCTGGGTCCTTGGCCATGGAGCACATTTGTTCCTCCAGTAACGGAGCACAGCTGCCACCATCATGCACACTCTCCACTCCAGCCAGTCTCCCAAGGAGGGCTTCCGGGGCCGCTGCTTCAGGTGGAGAAACCTGAGGTCGGGGTCCAGGGCAGCACTTCCTGTTGTTCTGTTCCTGGAGAGGACACACAAGGTAATGGCCCCGCAGCAGTGAGCTCCTTCAGAGCCCTGGGGACTGGAGTCTCCCTCAGGCTCCTTCACTGACTCACCCACTGTGAGAGTCTAGCACAGTCACTTCACCCCCTGAGCCTCAGTTTCTTCATCTGTAAAATGGGATGATGCCCCAAAGACCTATGGTGAGGATTTTTCAAAGAACATCTATAATGCAACTGCTGTAGTTTGCTGTTACGTTCGTGTTCACTCTCTTCCTATTTTCAGAGTGTTGTTAACAACGAAGGCTGAAAGCCAGAAGAGAAGAGAGCTGAGGAATATGGGCGGCGAGAAGCAGATCTGTCATTACTAGCGTTGTGGCCTTGGGCAGGTCACTGCACTTCTCTGGATCTCTATTTTCTCATCTAGAAACTACAGGTAATGATAGTATGTTCCTTCTAGGGCTGTCGTGAGAATTAAGGTCTGCCTTATGTCTCTGGGAAAAAGGGGAGGGAGGAGGAAGACACGAAGAAATAACATCACAAGTGAGCACCTCGGTAAATCTCCCTGTCCGTACTCCCTTCCCACATGCCCTTGTCAGACTGAATTTCTTTCCATTCCTTGAGTGTGCCCTGCTTCCTCTCAACTCCAGGCCCATTCAGAAGGGCCCTCCTTCTGCCTGGCGCACCCCAGCTGCTCCTCTCTCACTCCACAGCTTCTGACCGCCACTCCTCCTTCATGTCTCATCAGAGATCCCTTCCTGGGAATCTTCCCTGACTCCTCTGCCTCACTGGGGGCCTCACCAGCATCCCCACAGCACCCTGCCTTTCTCCCATCAAACGGGCCACCTGTGTTCCATTGCCTTTTGCTTACCTGCACTGCCCCACTGTGCCGTGAGAGCGTGTACTTCATTGTATCCCCAGGGCCTCACCCCGTGGCCTGCACGTAGTAGGTGTTTGGTAAACACTAGCTGAACACATGAATGTTCCAGTCCCTGAATCGGACTCACAAGAAAGATGGAAAACTCTGTTGCCGAACCACCCCCACCCCTTTGCAAGCTGGGCCTCTCCAGCACCCTTCCATCTTCCCTTCCCTGGGGTGCCTGCCAGGCCCACGCCCCAGTCTCCCACCAACAGAGCAAGTTGGAGAAGTCATCATTCATCTGGGCACATCCCAAGCGGAGAACACTCAGACCCTGTGTTTGGGATCCAGAACACTCCGAGTTTGCAGTCTGCTCAGACGTGGGGACAGATGGCTGGACAGTGGACAGCTGGGCAGGGAGGGTAGGCAGCTTGGCAGGATGGAAATAGCAGTGAACTAAGCATTGGGAGTCCTGGGCTCGGAGCCTGTTTGTTCCACTAGTTTGCGGCATGCATCAGTCTGAGCTCTGTGGTTGCCAGCAACAGAAACTGACTGAGTAACTTAGGCAGGAAGGCTGCGTGTTAGAAGGCTTTGGGCTGTGACACAGAGTGACCTCTGGTCTTGGACCCTCCCTGTAGCAAGGGACAAGCAGAGCACCTGGGGAAGAGAGAGGTAACTCCCAAAAGGGAATCTGGTTTAACTACCTGAAAACAATTGTTCACACCTTGTGTGACCTGAGGCAAGTCACTTAACCTCTCTTGCCTCAGTTTCCCTATTTGGATGTTCTAAAGCCGGCCTCTCTCCTCCATTCACATCTCCCATGTGCTTTGTGCTGGAAGGCTTCCTGCCCTGGCCCCGATGGTGCCTTTCCCCATCCAGACACCGTAGGGATGATGATGAGTGAGCGCAGTGAGCAAGCGTGTGTGTGCTTCCCTGCCGCCGCCCCAGGAAGGAGGGGCGAGGCCTCTCCACCTGCCTGCTTTGGGACACATGATTCATTTGTGTGAGGTGGTCAGCTGGTTTTCCATGAAGCCAGAATGTCCTCTGCCCCTCTACACAGAACGTGCTGATGAAAATCTGGATGGCATTATGGGTCTCTTTCCGGCCATGGTCTGGCCATCTTCTCGAGGTTGGGAAGCTCCTGGCTAGATTCTGCCCTCCCAGAACCCCAAAACCATTAACCCTGAGACCCTGCCACTGCCCTCCATTTGACCTTTAACATGTACATCAACAGGCTCGGGCCCTGAACACCTGGGATGCAGGGGGTGGCTGAGGGGGTGGGGATGCTCCTACGTCACTGGCTGCCTGGTGCGGGAGACAGGTGCACAGACAGCTAACTAAGCAGCAGAACAAAGTCAGAGGCAGAGAGGAGTGTGAGCCAGGGGTGCGGGGGCGTGGCCCAGGGATGGGAGAGCGTGATTCTTCCCGGGAGATCAGGGGGTGCTTCATGGAAGAGGTAACGCTGCAAATGAGTAAGATTTGGCAGGAGGAGGAAAGGAAACATCAGGCTGAGGTAACAGCACAAACAAAGGCCTGGAAGTGGGAGTGGACAGGTTTGAATTCAGAGAATAGGGATGTCTGGTGGGATCGGAGCTTCAGGAGGGTGGCAGAGGCTCTGAGTTGACAGTTCGGGGTGTCTAGAGGGCCCCGGGAGCCCCAGGAGCATGAAGCCCAAGGTAGAGGGCATGTCTGCCTGGGGTTGGGTCAGGAGGTTCCTGGGGCCTCAGCCTCCCACCCAGGAATCTGGCTTCAGCATCCCAGTTCCTCCTCACCCCTCACCCACCTGGGAAGAGGGCGCAAGCTCCTCTGCCCCCCTCCCCAAACCTGTCAGCTATTTCTCTGCATACGACCTGGGCAAAGCTGGCATCCACTCCATGCCTCCTGACAGCACCCACCCATCCACCATTCCACCGCCCAGGCAGAGGTGAGGTGCTCCCAGCCCGTCCCCGACAGGCCTCTGTTAGCACGCTTCTCCCAGGCCACAGCGTTAGCTGTCCTGTCTCCCCCACCAGCCATGAGCTCCAGGAAGGTAGGTGGGCTGGTCCAGGCCAGGTCTCCAGTACCCAGCCAGGTACACATTACCTTCACACACGAATGGACAAATGACGGTGATGACGTTCAAGCTTCAAGGAGGATCTTACCACCTGGCTTTATAGATGAGGCCTCAGGGGCCCAGGGTGAGAGAGGACTGCCCAAAGTCGTAAGCATGTTGGGAGCAGAGTTTAAAAGAGAAGTTTGGTTCATAGCAGTACTACTCACAGTAGCCAAAAGGTGGGAACAACCCAGGTGTCCATCAGCTGATGAATGGATGAAATATAGTTCACCCATGGAGTAGAATATTTTCCAGCCATTAGAAAGAATTAAGTACTGATACGTGCTACAACTGGGATGAACCTAGAAAATGTTATGCTAAGTGAACGGAGCCAGACCCAAAAGGCTCCTTTTGTATGATTCCATTTATATGAAATATGCAGAATAGGCAAATCTATGAGAGACAGGAAGCAGATTAGTGGTTGCCAGAAGCTGAGGGAGGGGAGAATGGGAGTGACTTCTTAATGGGTACAGGGTTTCATTTCGGGGTGATGATAATGGTGGTGGTTGCACGGCGTTGTGAATGTATTGTATGTTTTAAAATGGTTAAAATGGTGAATTTTAGGTTATGTGAATTTCACCCCAGTTTCAAAAAAGGAGTAGATTGGGAGCAGATCAGATGCCACCAGCTGGGCCTAATGTTTATTCCTCGAACACATGCCACTGATCGCCCTTCTATGACAGACCTCCTCAGCTCAGGGGTGGGGGAGCCTGTGGCACATCTTGGTTCAGAGGAAGCCCCATGGTCAACTGGAAGAGGACAGGATTCCTGCTCAGGTGCCTCTGCTGGTGCCCGGCCTCCATCACTTCCCCATCCCACTGACCAACCTGCTTCCAGTTAATGCCAAATATTCCGTACATCTCAGGCCTCTGAGATGCTCAGCTCTTGCTCTTGCTGTTTGCACTATGAAGGAAGTTCTTTCCTTTGTGACCCTCTCATCCACCTAGAAACATCCTTTAAGAACCAGGTCCTATCTTCCCTTGCAGAAGACATCCACCCTCCGCCCCCTCACCACGAGCCAAGCTGAGCTCCCCAAGGTATCACGTGCATGCAGCCTATTAAAGCAGGTGTGGGAACGATCATGTTTGCCTGTGTGTCTCCCTTGGAAGACTGGGAGCTTCGGGGGGGAAGGGCCTGGCTTGTTCACCACTGTGTTCCTAGGATAGCCTTGGTGCCTTACTCACAGGAGGTGCTCAGTAAATGCTTGTTGAACGGGGCAATGGCTTTGGAAAATTTCTCCTCCCTCCCAGATATTCTCCATCAGTGAGGGAAGGACAGGCAGGGTGATCTCCAAGTCCCTTTATGTCTGGGGTTCTCTGGTTCTAAGAGCAGCAGTGAGGGGCCAGCACAGCAAGTTGCTGCCTGTTGTCACAGGCCAGTTTTCTGCTCCTGTTGCCCGGCTGGTAGAAGTGGAGAAGAGGAGAGAAGGAGCCTGCAGTAATCCACTGCAAGCAGCTATTTCTGCTCTTGGCAGGGAGGAAGGAGGGCAGTTCCCAGAGACTGGGCTTCTCCATTCAGCCTGAATGGACGAGCTCTTCTCTTTGGAAATCTAATTAAAACCCTCCCCTGAACAGCCTAGACATGCAGGTTTTGGCGAGGTTGCCTGGAATCCTTCAACTGCAGGGCCGAGAGCAGGCTCTAGCTCCATTTTCCTCTACAGACGAGAGGTGCTACTCTTTCTGCTTTCCTGATTATGAAATTAGTCATTTTCTAGGAAGCTTATTTATAGAGTCCGCTGCACACATGCAGCGCTGAGCTATTCTGAACACGGCTTGGGGCCTGGGAGGCTTAAGGTGTGAAAGCAGCTGTGAGTCACACATGGGTCCCCCTCCAGAGGTATCTGGATACCTCAGTTACCTTTTTGCACTGAGCTAGGGGCCAGGCCTTTGGGGCTGCCCTCCAGCTGGGGCGCTCTTCAAGATAAATAAAGAAAAAGCTTCAGATCTCGGGAGGTAGGGGGTAGGTGTTCTCCATCCCAATCCACATGGCCACCCACTCGATATATCACCTGGGACAAGTCAGACCTCGGTTCTGTGCCTCCGTTTCCTCCTCTGCTAAATGAGAGGTCTTCCCGATGTGTGATTCTGGGCCTGCTGTGGACAGTAGCTGTGGAGGAAGGTTCCAGGTGACTTCACAAAGACTGCCTTCAGGGCTTCCCTGGTGGCGCAGTGGTCAAGAGTCCGCCTGCCGATGCAGGGGACACGGGTTCGTGCCCCTGTCCGGGAAGATCCCACATGCCGCGGAGCGGCTGGGCCCGTGAGTCATGGCCGCTGAGCCTGTGCGTCCGGAGCCTGTGCTCCACGACGGGAGAGGCCACAGCAGTGAGAGGCCCGCGTACCACAAAAAAACAAAAAAAACTGCCTTCACAAAGGCAGCTCAGATGATGGCCGTGTTTGAGGTTCCTGATATTTTTCCAAGAAGGTCAGGGCAACATTCAGTTATTCAACAAGTGTTTGTTTATTTATTGAACACCTGCTGTGAACCAGGCACTATTCGAGGCTTTCAAGATACAATGGTAAATGAAACAAATGGTGGTCCCTGCCCTCGTGTCGCTTATAATCTAATGTTAGTCAAATAATGGCCTGAGTTAAAATGAAATTTCAAACTCTGTCAAGTGCTGTGAGTAAAAACTACTGGGAAGAAAATAGCTAGTGGGAAGCAGCCGCATAGCACAGGGAGATCAGCTGGGTGTTTTGTGACCACCTAGAGGGGTGGGATAGGGAGGGTGGGAGGGAGACGCAAGAGAGAGGAGATTTGGGGATAGATGTATATGTATAGCTGATTCACTTTGTTATAAAGCAGAAACTAACACACCATTGTAAAGCAATTATACTTCAATAAAGACGTTTAAAAAAAACAAAAGTACTGGGAAGTAGAGCTCCTGGAGCGGGTGGGGGGCTCTCCAGGCAGGGAGAAAAACACGTGCAAAGGCATCATGAAGGAAAGAGCCTGTCCCAGTGTAGCTAGAGTGCAGAGGTTAAAGGGGAAAGGGGCATGCAATAAAGTTGGAGGGATGAACAAGGGTTAGACCATTCAAGATCTGATAAACCATGTCAAAGGTTGCCATTGCCTTTGTTCCAAGTGTAATAGGATGCCATTCAAGTATTTTTTTAAGGAAAGTTATATGATAAACGTTGAGTTGTGAAAAAGTTCTAGCTCAGGCCTGCCCCATCCAGATGTACAGGTTGTAAAGTGCACAACCTCTGAAGCCATATGTATTGGAGCCATATGGAGAATGTTTTGGAGGCCAGGCTGAGTGAGACCAGTTAAAAGACTGCCACAGTAATCTAGGCAAGAGATGCTGCCCTGGGCCAAGATGTAGGTAGTGAAGAGGGAGAAAAGTGGAGAGACTCAGGAGACAATTAAAGGGCCTTGAAGATAGCAGCCCTCTCTCCATAGGAGAGCAGGGCCCTGGGATTTGGGATTCTCAGAGACCCTGCCAATTGGAGTGAGGAAAAAATAAAACAATTGCCAATTGAGAGCAGAAGATGTCAGAATGAAAATGGTCACCATCCTTAACCCGGCCTGTCTGCCCTTCATTGATTCCGATCTGCAGCCGGGCCTGGAATCAGCCTCAGGACCAGTCCGAGAGGCAGGATTGCAGGACTCGTGCGTGGAGAGGCAGCTGACCTCCTGAACTTCTTGGAAGTATTATGCTAGCAAGGCTGTATTAAAGTTTCTTCTGGTTGCCAATTTCAGAAATCAGATGCTGTTGGTTTGAGCTAAAATGTTGGAATTTATTGGAAGGATACTGGGGCATCTTTGCCTTAACAGAAATTTTGCCCAATCAAGACTCAAGATGGGCCGGAATGAAGTAGCTCCAAGACCCACGGCAGCAGATGTGTTTGGACCTTCTCTCCAGGACACTGTGGCTACCGTGATTCAGCCCCCAGAATGCATTTTAAAAGTGCAGAGGAGAGGATCTGATTGGCCCAGGCTAGTGGGTTTGTCCAGCCCCGGATCAGTCAGCTAGTGCCAGGGGTCAGACACGAAGGGCAGGCAGAGCCACTGGAGCCCACACCTGCACGGCAGGCTATTCCCAAAGCAGGGGAAGCCCTGAGAGCAACGCAGCTACCCTCAGGATATGTCAAAGTGTAGACACTGTCTGGGGTCTGACTAATCTCCAGCAACCTTTTTCCCAGCTTACTGGGTAAAGGAGAAAAACTAGTCCCCAGCATAGTCCTGGAAGGTGCCCTGATGAGCTAGAAAGAGGGTTTTCTGAGTTCAAAAAGAAATAGAACATTTAGAAAATGCATATACATATACAGCTATTTTTTCTAGCTATTTCCAGAGCAGAGTTTTGCATACCACTTTTTACTGCCTGAGGCACAGGGAATGTGCAGATGTGGGGAGCTGGACACACACTGTATGTTACCCAGATCCCTCTTGCTCACCCATGGTTCAAACCCGCAGGAACTAGGAGGCAGAATGGCACAGCAGTGAAAGTGTGAGCCTGGAGTCCTAGACTGTAATTTCGTACCCAGCTCTACCCTAATGAGCTGTGTGACCTGAGGTAGGTTACTTGACTTCTCTGAGCCAGTGGAATGATCCCTAATTCATGGGGCCCTGATGAAGATTCAGTGTGATGAAGTTTGTAAAGTGCTTTGAACGTAGTAAGCCCTCCTTCTGTGGCAGAGATGATGGTGCTGATGGTGGTTTTAGAGATGTTGCTGGTGGTTATTCCACCTGGAAGACACCTGTAAAATTCTGCTTCTGCCTCTGCAGCTTGACCCCTCTGTAGGTTGGTCTTTTCCTCTGGTCCCCCTGATGGGGCAGGGTTATTCCAAGGGACACAGTGCAAGAAAGAAAGGCTTTTTCTCTTTGCTCAGGGTTTTGTCTTGATCCCAGCTCAACAGCCTCATCTCACATTTTTCATTCTGCTGCAGGAGTGAGAGAGAGAGAGAACCACACTGCTGATGACTCCGAGGGAGGGGCCCTGGACATGTGCTGCAGCGAGAGGCTGCCGGGTGAGTCTTCCCAGCACCAGGTCCCCCAGAGCTGCAAATGGAGGAAGAGAGCTCCGGATGGCACTGGGGCTGGAGGAAAGCCTGGGTGGCTGTGAATTTGCTTTAGAGGAGTGACTCAGCTGGTCTGTAGGTCTTCGTTTCAATGAGGATTTGTTTTTCTAATCCCTGATGTCTTTCTGACCTGTTATCATTTGGAGCTGCTGTAGACTCATCTGGAGGGAAGAAGAGGCAGCTGAGGGTGTGCGGGGAGGGTGGAGAGAAGGGTGAAGAGCTGGGGAGTCCAGGCTTGATCAGGACATGACCACTGGCCTGTGGTGTGCTGGGCAGATTTCGAAAGGTAAGATTAGGAAACACAGCCTGACCGTGGCATGAGCCAAGAGTGGGGTGGACGAAGTGGAGAAAATCCCTGACAGCGCTGAGGAGAAGCCTGGCTGTGAATGTCAGATTGTGCTGCTTGAGTCTGGTTGACCACTCTTGAACCACGGGCCATTGCTCTCGCCACAGAAACATTACCAAGGCACTCCTGCCCACGGAGAAGCAGCACGTCCAGTTGTAGACCAAATACCCAAGTCATGATTAACAGCCTTGGGAGGAATGAATGAAGGAAGGTGGGGGAAACTTTTTTGTGTTTTTTCCTTTTAAAAAAGTTTTTATTGTTTTTTTTTCCTCCTTATAACAAATATCCATTGTAGAAACATTAAAAAATAAAGACAAGAGAAAAAGAAAAATCACCATAATCCTGTAACACTACACATATTCTCACATCTCCCTTTCCAAACCTTTTTGTTAAGAAATAACCAATTCTGAATTCTAATTTTGAACTCTCAAACCTGTAGCTTGTCAGAAACCTCATGATTGGCAAGGAACCTTAGAGTGTCGAGTCTTCAGTGACCCTCTTTAAGACAGACATGGAAAACAGCTCGGTGTGACTCTAAAGCCATGACTCTTTAAAATAAGTGGTTGTTTTTTCACCCCATGAGCAGTTGCCCCAGCTATGGATGAAGTTCCTCCAGCCTCCCACTGAGCATTGAGCCCTTCAGTATAATTCTCACCTTATCCAGTAGGGGGTGCCATTGCTCAGAACACTTAGGACGGCCTGTTGAGATGGGCTAGGATGGATGCCATTGCACCAGTGTCGTTGTGGGACCCAAAACAGCTAGCTTGAGGACTAGACTTCTCCAAAGGGACGTAAGAGCTGTCTGCAGACATCTGAAAGGCTGTCTTGTGAAGGGGATGGCATATTCATTCTGTGTGTGTCTTATGAAGAGGGCATAAATCCAATACAGAGAAATTTAAAAGAGGCCTGTTGGCCCACGGGATGCAGAACTTTCTTTCTGACTCTAAAAATAGTCCAGTCATTGAACTTGATAATGCAGGAGAAAATGAGTGTTCCATCACTGGAGGTATTCAAGTATTGTCTGGATAGACACTGGAGAGGAAATTTCCACAGTGGGTGGGAGGTCGAGGTGACAGCGCAAGTCCCTTTCAGCTATTAAACAGTTCTGTGATTCAGATATGAGTCATAGAATTCAGAGATGATTCTACAACCAGGGATGGCCCCAGTGGCTAGAAAAAAATCCACAGAAAATAGGACACCGTGTATAGGAATCCAGAGAGTAGCATGGTGTGGAGGAAAGAGCATGGAGTCTGGTCTTGGAGTCTGGCTGTTCTGCACACAGGCGGTGTGTTTATGGACAAGGCATGTAACCCGCTGGTCCTGCAGTCCTTTATTTGCAAATGGAAACAGCAACAGTATGAACATTTATCCTCACAAGGAAAATAAATGTAATCACACAAGCATTCATTCAACAAATGCTTATTGAGCATGTACTATGTGTCAGGTGCTGTACTAGGTGCTAGGGATATAGTAGTGGTGAGTATGACAGACAAGGCCCCTGCCCTGCTTTGAGCTGCTTCTGGAAAATGGGATGAAGCCACCGCAGAGAGGCTACAGTAATAAGCGTGATTTGTTTAATTCCAACCTTCTCTCCCATTCCTCCCAAAAGCCAACAACCAGAATAGAATCAAAGAGGATTATTGGTCATCTCCGCTGGACCTGGCACATTGCCTACCTTGTGCCGGGCACTGTGCTAGATGCTTTCACGTGTATGCAAAGGTGCAGTAGCACCAGCAGGTTATCTGAGAATTCAGCTCATTTCTGACACTGTCTCCCAGGAGATAGCATCAGATTCCACAGGTAAAGGGCTCAATCCCACAAGTCTGCCCTTTACTTCAGACGCCAGTTGCAAGCCCAGGTTGTTACCTGCAGTTCTGACCGACTGGCTATATGTCAGAGGTTCCCACAACCCTCTGCTCAGGTTCAATTAATGTGCTAGAAAGGCTCACAAAACTCAGAGAAACATTTTAGTCACTAGATTACCAGTTTATTTTAAAAGGCTATTAAAGGATATAGATGACCATCCAGTTGGAAGAGATGCGTAGGGCAAGGCAAGGGGCGCGGAGCCCCCGTACCCTCTCCCAGCACCACTCTCCCCTCCTCTCCATGCGCTCACCCGGAAGCTCTCCAGGTCCCGTCCTTTGGGATGTTTCTGGAGGCTTTATTACATAAACATCGTGGATTAAATCACTGGCCATTGGCGAATGATTCAACCGCCAGCCCCTCTCCCTGGAGGTCGGGTCTGGGACTGGAGAGTTCCAGTGCTCTAATCACATGGTTGGTTCTCCTGGCAACCAGCCCCCACCCTTGGGTGGGATCCAAAAGTCACCTTCCCTGAAGCATTTTCAGGAACTAAGGACAAGAGACCAAATATGATCCCACTGCTCTAGTAGCTCAGGAAATTCCAAAGACTTTGGGAACTGTGAGTTAGGAACTGTGGCTGAAGACCAAATATATATGAGAGATATATATTTTGGTCATCTGAATGACGAATTATATATTTCTGATAAATCATAATATCACAACCTATATCTCATGCAATCCTCTCTGCTACCCTAGGAAGTTGGTATTATTTGCTATCACCATCTCATAGAAGAAAGGACCAAGGTTCAGGGAGGTTGGAGGGTCTGTCTGGGTTCATCCAGTGTCCAGTAGAGTGAGGAGTCCCTCCAGGCAGTTTCCTTCCAGAGCCCAGGCTCCTGGCCGCTACCCCATTCTGCCTTCCTTGTCGCCATTGAGCCATTATGATCTTCTGGCACCCTGTGGACTGAGGCAGGAAGAACTAAGCTATGTCTGTCCCCAGGGAGGAGTTTGGAGGAGTTGGGCGATGTCACTGTGCCTGTCCCTATCTGTGTCCTTCCTCTGGAAAGCCCGCCTGCCAGGGGCCAGGCAAGTTATATGCCCTTCTAGGCACCCGTGACGCCGTCTTCATATGATACTGAAATAACTTTTTGTCTGTTTCCTCCATGGGACCGTGAGCTCTTTGAAGGCAACTACCTCTCTATTCCATCCTCCATGGCAACGTTCATTCACTCATTTCTTCATCCATTTACTCAGTATTCACTGACCACTTCCATGTGTTGGGCACTCTGTAAGCACTGGAGTTTCAACAATGAAGCAACCTGAGAAAATTTCCCACCCTTACAGGACAGTATTTTGCCCTAGTTAAGAGCAGGCATCCTGGACCCAGGCGTAGCTCCACCATTTACCGTTGCGGTGATCCTGGGCAAGCTACTTAACCTCTCTGCCTTCCATTTACAAAATGGCAAGAATAACATTCACTACCATGTACGGTTGTTGGAGGATTAAATGGAGCTCAGAACAATGCCTGGAATGTGGCAAATGACATAGGCATTTGCTATTAAGGGAAAGATAGGCAATAAATAAGTAAAATATATAGTATAGCAGATGGTGATAAGTGCTGTGGAGAAAATTAAAGCCAAAAAGGGGGAGGTGGGAAAGGACTGGGACTGGGTGGCCGGGGCGGGGGGGGATGGTTGGCATTGTAAATAGGGTGGTCCTGGAACCTGGTTAGGAGTAGACTTCCGCAGTGTTCGTCAGCCAAAACCACCAACCTAAGCTGCACCTTGGACATAAAAGGAGATGGAGGCATACAGGCCCAGAGACCTGGGGCGTTGGGCCTTTAGAATGAGCCCATGGACACTGCAAGCAGTTGCATAATGATGATGTAAAAATACAGCCCTCGGGTAATCTCTCCCCCTCCCAGCTGTCTTCCCCACTGGGCGAGACTAAGAGGCAAGGCAGAGTGAGGACCAGCCATGCCTGGGTGACTCACTCATTCCCACAGGAGCTGCCAGGCGGGGGGCGACATGGCCAACACTCCCGGGGCTGCGGTCACCCAGACCCTAGCCAGTGTCATCCAGTCCTCCCAGACTGAGATTTCTGGGTGAAAGCATCCTCAGGCATCGCCGACACCTGCAGGCAGCCCACAGCTGCCCCCGGGGCAGGCACGCTCACTCGCACCCCCGGAGGCGTTCCACACAGGCGCACACACACTCATGTCTGCTGTCACTTGTCACAGCCTCGTGCTCACGTATGCATGTGCACATACCCACACGCAGTCCCCTGGGCACGTGCAGCTCCCGCACCTATGAGTCTTCTTCCTCTTGCACACCCAGGACCTCTTAACTCCATCACCCTGTCATCCACCCCTTTCCGCTAGAGATGCTTCTTAGAGATGGACACGCTTGTTCTCTGTTTCCTCTTTAGGTCTCATTCTTTCCTGCAACGACGCCCCCTTCTCCTGCACATGCAGATAAGCAGGCACATTCCTGCCCTCCCTCACTGCACGCAGTTCCTAGGTACCGTGGTGGGCACCGGTGTATCTCCAGGTCCGTGCACGGGCATACACAGGTTTCTCCTCTCGCGTGCGCACGCGCTTTTTCACGTGCTCACCCTCCTTTGCTCTTGCACTCCCCCTCACTTGCTCACTTCCTCCCTCATTTTCTTGCTCACAGTCACCCAAACACATTTAAACATTCAAACTCACACTCTCTCCCCTTCTGTGTGTAGGTGTTCACATTTGCGAGAAAGCAGGCAACCCTGCTGATGCTGGGACCTCTGCTCCTGCCCGAATAGCACCAGTGCAGGCCTAGCCTGGGACCAGCAGCTTCCTCAGGGATACAGGGCAGGGGAAGGAGGTGAATAAGGCAACAGTAGGTGCTGGTGATGGCATGACGTCACCACGTTGCTCACAGCGTCTCCAGCGGGCAGGTTCATGAGCAGGCCTGCTCCTAATGTTTGCAGGGACCAAGGTCAGACTGCCGTTGGGGCCCCTCGTGGGGCACCACCCCCTGCTCAGTCCTGCACTGGGAGGGCCCTCGTCTGAATGCATGGGGGCACGTCAGTCTGTGCGTGCAAGTATGGTTCACACTCCACCCTGCTAGCTGACACTTGGCCACCCCTCAGACCTAAATATACCCCCGGGGAAGGCCACGTCCCTGCTCAGAAGTGTGTACGTGCGTTCATGAAGGCTTCAGGCCATTCGGGCAGAGGGTTCTGGAGTCCTCGTAACCAGAGCATGGCCTGGAAAGCGGGGCGTGGGCACACCTCCTGGGCCCTGGGGGCCTTTTGCTCCATGGGGAGTGGCATGGCCAGAGGAGAGGGAGCCCAGGGGCCAGATCTAAGGACCACACTGCTTTGGGGAATAAGGTGCTCCCAAAGGCCTCCTACAGCCGGCAGCTGGTTGGAGCCATGGCAGTCCCCGCCACCCTGAGATTTAAGTGTGTTATGATCAGCCGGGTCTATGCAAGGCTGTGAGTAGCCACTGAAGGCCTGAGTAGGTCATTGCCCCTTTGGTAGGAACAGCTGACTTCTCCACACCTTAAGTCCTGGCTTTGAAGGCTACCCCGAGCCCAGCCCTAGGCTCTGTACCATCATGGATATCAGATGGACCCTCCTCTGAGGAGGTCAAAGTCTAGGTCTCAGCAAGAGACCACTGTCCATCCTGGGTGGTCTTTTATAAAGTAAAGGGAAAGCCTGTATTGAGGAAATCTTTGTTATCCTAATCACGCAGTGACTACCCCGGTCATCAGGGAGAGTCAGGCCATAGCTTTCACAGCCATCCCACCATGACATGGATGAGGTCTTCACCAGAAGCCAACAAGGGCTGATTGAAAAGGCAGCCTGACACTGTTATTGATTCAGCAAGCGTTTATTGAACATCCACTTTGTGCCCAGTGCTGTATCAGGTACTGACGATACAGTGAAGAGCAGGAGAGACCTGGTCCCTGCTGTCAGGAGGACAGGGTACCATGGAAGTGTGCAACAATAACATTACGTTATTTTGGGCGGGTTCGGCTGGGGGGGGGCAGTCAGGGAAGGCTTCCTGGAAGAAGTGGCCTTTAAACTGTGACCTAAAGGATGAGTAGGTTCCTGGCTCGTGTCTTGAGGAACCAGCTATCAAAGCATCTTAAGGAACAGGTTAACCTCAGAATGGGCCTTATCCCCCACCTGCTAATGCTTGTTCTCACAGAGCCCCCTGATCTGGTGCCTGGTACTGGTTCAAATGGTCTGGGACCAGGTGCAGGAGCCCAGATGGACAAACGTAGAGAAGACAGACTTGGAAACAGTATCATTACTGAGATGTCACTTGTGCCCATCAACGCTCAGCAGCTTAGGTGCTGTTGACTTTTAGTTCTTTAATCGATGGCTCTGTTTTCATTCGGGACTTTTAATGCATTTAGGCGTGTTTATGTGGCCAATGGTACTATGAATTGTCTTTGAGACTTTAGGATAGAAATTAAAGAAAGGCAAACAACACTATCCAGATGTACTGAGAACCCTAATTTAGAGAGTAGTCCGTAACGATACCACTGTATTGAGAAGAAATGTACCAACCCAGGTACTCACTGATCAGCGATGGTAGCGGTTAACTGTCCTCAGACACCAGGACAGATATGGAGGCAGGAGCCCATCTAGCTGGGTCTTGGGGTCCCGGAGGGGCAGTCAGACCTGGGTTCCAATCTCAGCTCTGCTGCTGACCAGCAGCTTGATCTCAGGTAAATAGTCTGACCACTTTGAGCTCCAAATTCTTCACTGCAAAGTGAGGGTGATAATAAGATCTTCACAGACATTTTGGGAGGTTTAAATAAGCTGATGTGTGTGAAATGCTTATTACGCAGTGCTCCATAAATGGTAGCTAATAATGATGGTGATGATTTTGCCAGGATGTGGAGTATAAACAACAACCAAAAACACCTGTGCATGTTCCCAGGCATCAGGGGCCCAGGCATCCAATCCCAGGCCAGACCTTCAGATGTGGAGTGGGTGATACGGGTCTGTGGACCTTTCATGACTCCCCACCACATGCCACCACAGACACATAGGGGAGTGTTGTTTACTTGCAGAGTCAGGTGGGAAGAGGAGCCAGACTTGCTGGAGAGGCCAGTCATCCATTTTCCTGTATAGAAACAATGCTGACATTCCTGGGAGTTGCCTGGATGTATGATGAAACTACAAAGAGTCTTTGCAACTGGAAAAAAGAGGCCATCTGGTTTGGTCCCGTGCCTCCACCCAGGTTGATGTCAAGCCCTTTCAGACAAATGGGCATCACTGTATAAGATATGCAGTGACAGATGCTGTCACCTTTCTCCTTGACTTGGCCCAGGGACTAAATACCCCAACTCCCAGGAACTTCTTTATACCTTAAAAACAAACAAACAAAAACAACAACCTCTTTCCTTCCATTTAAGCTCATTTCTTCTTTTCAAGTCTCAGGATGTGCTTTGTTTATCTATTGCTGCCTAATTGTCTCAAAACTTACTCACTTAAAACAACCACCATTTTATTTGTTTATGATTCAGAGGGTCATGAGGGGCTCAGCTGGGAGGTTCTTCTGTTCCCTATGGCTTCAACTGAGGTCATTCACTCAGCTGTATTCACCGGGTGCTGGGCTGGAATAGAAGGTCCAAGAAAGCTTTTCTTACATGTCTGGCACCTTGGTGTGAATACCAGGAAAGGGGGATCACTAGGGCCCCCTGGAGGCTGTCTACCATACTGCTTAAGAGTTGAATCCTTGCAATTCAAAAAGGCATATTCTCAGGATATGCCTGTACAGTTGGCCCTCCATATCCACAGCTGTGGAACCCGCAGATACAGAGAGCCAACTGTATACAGAATGGTGGGCGAAAAAATCCACCCACAGAGAAAGAAAAAAATACTAGAAAATATATCTAAAGGAAACCAGTGCCTTTCTCAGTGTGGTAGGATCATGGATGACTTGGGGTTCATTTATGCTTTTATGGGTTTTTTCCCCCTCATATTTTCCAAAATCATTTTTAAAAGATTGGCCATCTGGGACTTCCCTGGCGATCTGGCGGTTAAGACCCCACACTTCCACTGCAGGGGTGTGGGTTCGATCCCTGGTCGGGGAACTAAGATCCTGCATGCTGCGCGGTGTGGCCAAAAAAAAAAAAAAAAAAAGATTGGCCACCGGAAAATATTTATTAATCCTCGCCAGGCAAGAGTGGTAGCTGGGGATCATGGGGGCCCCCTGGGGTGAGTCACCTCCCTCCAGGTTGGGTTGCTCAGCAGGGCAGGCACAGAGTCGGGGGCTGACCCAACCCCAGGGATCTTAATGGGGGCTGGTTAATCCTTTGGGGGCATCGGTGGAGACAGTCACCAAGGCATGGAATCCCTCCCCCCACCCCATAGAAAGCCAACTAAATGACTCACGTCATGTCATGTTGGTGAACCAGTTCAGAGAAGGGGAGACTCAGGGGTCCTTGACAGGCAACTCTGTTTCACTAAGTCCATGAGTTCTTCAGTGGGTGTCCGTTCCCAGGGCAGGAGGAACAAGTTCTCGCTCTGTAATTCTCCCAGTTCCAGGACACAGACGGGATGGAGGGTCCTCTGCTTTCGTTCATTCTTTCCCCATTGGACCTTGGCCCCCCCTCCAACTCAACTGGTTTTGTTTTTACCTGGGGGAGCAGGGGGTAGTGACTGGTGGTAGGTTCAGAGCTGTCAGTCATACTCCTCTGTGGCCCCACTTTCTTCACGGGTCCCCGCAGTGCCCCTCTCTGCTTTCATTCACTGATTTTTTCTCTTTTGTCTCCCACCGCCAGGTCCCTTCTCCCCACAGTTAGTGTGTTCTAACGTGTTTAAGGCGTATTTTGTGCGTTTCTGTGTGCTCTTGCAGAATGAGTGGCAGTATGTCGTGTGTATATATTTTTAAAATTTGTGTCTATTGTGTTGTGTTCGGTCTCATTCTTTTCGCTCAGCCGTGTTTCTGAGGTCCTTCCATGGTGCCGTATGTCCTCTGATCCTTTGCTTCTAAGGGCTGCAGAGTATTCCCCAGTGTGTCCCTGGACGCGGCCTACCAGCTTCCCCAAGTGATGGGAATGTAGGTGCCCCGCTCCTCCCACCCCACCGCAGATAGCACAGGAGGGCGCTTTGGCTTACAGCTTATGTGTTTCCTAGGACTAGGTAAGAATTTTGTGGAGCAGAAGCACGCATTTCCAGAGTTTTCTACTTCCCGGATTGGTTCCAGCAGAGGATCTGGAACACAGAGAACCAGGAGGAAACGGTGTGGGTGGTAGCTGGGGAGATACGCAGGGGACAGAGCATGCTGGGCCTTTATTGATGGCCGTGGCAGGGATTTGGGCCTTTATTCTAAGAACAAGGGGAAGCCATCGAACGAAACTAAAGCAGGGGCTCAGATTTGTTTTTTTAAAAAAGGCAACAGTGGATCTTTAGCCTTAGAAGGGCCCTTAAAGACCCCCAGGCACACTCTGAATTTACAGAAGGCCTCTGAGGCCCGTAAAGGCAGTGAGACGCCCAGGGTCACACAGCCCACTCCTCACAGAGCTAGAACTGCTACCCAGGCCTCTTGACACTGCCAGTGTTGTGAGCCTCCCCAGTTACTGAGGGCAACAGCCCCTGGAGGGTTGGACTTTGTCAGCACATCTGTCCTGGGGGGTCTTGGTTGGCTCTTGCTCACCTCCTATCCCCTGGACTTTCCTAGACCTCTGAGAGCATTTACCAGGACCCACCAAGCAACCCCAAACCAGGACCCAGCCTTCTGCTGTCAGGGAGGGAGGCCTCAGACCTTCAGGTACCCACAGGCAGCCCCTGTGAAACATCCCATGCTGGCCTAACGAGTGAAAACTGAACCAGAGGGTTAAAGACATGTGTGCCAGTCCTGATTCTGCCTCTTACTCTCTGGACCTCAGTTTCCTCATCTGTAAAATGGGAGGGTGGAGCAAGAGGCTCTCCCAATTCTGTCCCTCCCTCCCCACATGTTTGGGCTTAAGTCTCAGGCACTAGGGACCTCTGGTACCCACTGCCCAGGGCCTCTCCGTTGGTTATTTTAGTTCTCACCGTGGGCTGGGGGGAGGGGGTAGCTGCACCCTCAGAGTTTCATTGACCCTTTTCACCCTTGTACTTCTGGGCCTCCGCTCCAGAGAGGCACAAAGAACTGAGCCTTTGTTTGCAGCAACAAAGCTGTTTGCAATTTCAGATAGAACCGTTTTATTATATCCCATCCAAAGAGTACTTGAGTTGCCTTTTGTTTTGAAAGCTTGTTAGCATTTCAGATTTAATTAACTGAGAGAGCAAAGCTGCCCCACTTCCTCAACCCCCGGCCCATGCCCACTCCATCCACCGACCCCAGGTGCCAGTCGGCAGCCTCAAAGCCCTCGCCCACGTGGGGGCAGGGCACCCACTGTCCTCCTGAAGGGCTCACCTGGCAGATGAAAGGGACCCGGTCCTGTTGCCTGTCCCTCATGCTCCCCTCCCCTCCCCTCCTCCCCCTCCTCTCTCAATTCTGCTGCTGTTTACCGAGCGTTCACCGTGCGCCAGGCACCAGGCTAAGCACTGGGCGTTTATTACCTTATGGCATCCTCAGACCCCAGCCAGCAAGGCTTAGTGGATCTGTTGTCCAGAGGAGAGACTGAGTCACTTCCCCAAGGTCACACAGGTGGTAAGTGGCACAGTCGGGCTTCAAAGCTAAGTCTGGGTGACTCCAGAGCTTTGGCTAGGAGTCCCCCCAAGGAGCTTCCTCCCCAGAAACAAGGCACTTGTAGGGACAGCAAGAGCTGCAGTGCTGGCTGGATAGGGCCGGGTCCTAGAGATCGTTCTTGTTACAGAGGTACCTCCTTTTATTGCGCTTCGCTTGAGTGCGCTTCACAGATACTGCGGTTTTCACAAACTGAAGGCTTGTGGCAACCCTGCATTGAGCAAGTCTGTCGGCACCATTTTTCCAATAGTGTTTTTTTAAATGCAGGTGTGTACATTGTTCTTTTAGACATAATGCTACTGCATACTTAATAGACTACAGTAGAGTACAGACGTAACCTTTGTATGGACTGGGAAACCGAAAAATTCGTGTGACTTGCTTTATTGCGGTGTTTGCTTTATTGCAGCGGCCTGGAACCAAACCAATAGTGTCTCTGAGGTACTTGGAAATCTGCCTCCCAAGAGCCTCCACACACTGGTCCCATTCTCAGCTCTTGACGTGCCCCCTTCCCTAGCACAGCCCCCTCAGGTGTCTGCAGACAGGCCCCCCGCCGCCTCCACTCCCCTCCATCCCCACAGTGAGGTAAGAGCAGTAATCCTATAAACAAGTGTCTGTGTCTAAGGGTGGGGTTTCAGACACAGTGATGGGCTGTGGAGCCCAGCACCATCTCCCACAGAGATGACGCTGTACTTGTGAACACATGGAGGGTCAGGAGTGTTGGAGATTTCTTCAAGATGCTGTGGTGTGGAGAGCTGATCACCTGAGCTAGTCTCATCTGGTGGGTTGGTTAACGGTATGGGCTCTGGCCGCAGGCTGCCCGGGTTCTAGTCTTAGCTTCTGCCTACTGTTAGCTGACTTGGCCAAGCGACTTAACGCCCGTGTGCCTCAGTTACTTCATCTGTAAAATGAGAGTAAGAGCAGTACCTTCTAGCATTGTTGTGAGGATTAAATGGGTTAATATACGTGAAGCACTCAGTGAGCGCTCAGTACGTGTTAGCCCTCAGTGGTCCTGGCTCAACGTTTGGCTGATTGTTGACCTACAGCAAGCCACTTTCCCTCTCGGCCTCAGTTTCCCCATCTGAGAAACCAGCAGACTAGACCAGATGCCCCTCAAGGCTGGTCTGGCTCTGCCCATCAGTGGTTCTAGAAGCCCGGGCAGGGCTGAGTGTGATGTTCTGTTGGTCAGCGCCCCCATGGCTACGTGGGCATGGTGGGGAGGTCCCTCCTGGCCACGTTTGGGAAGAGAAGAAAAGCTGAATGGGGCAAGAGCTCCCTCCTCATGTAAACAGAAGCGGGCCAGCCTTCCGGCTCCGGTTCTGCGGCTGGCAGCTCCGAGGATGAGTCACCAACAGGAACAGCCATGTTCTCGGGCTCGGGCGGGGCCGGCCCCGGGGCACACCGTGGCTGCAGAGTTTAATGGTGGGATTTGGGTGCCAGGTGACGGGAGAGGGATCGTGGTGTTTCCACATGCCCAGGGTAAACCCTCAAGGCCACTTGCCTGCGCGCCTTACCCAGGGCCCCTAGAGCTCTGGCCCAGGATGCAGAGCGCCTGCCTTCCAGTGTTCCTTCCTTTCATAAGATACAGCCTTTGAGGAGCCGGGATCTGGCACAAAAGCTGCACCGCCACCCCCATGCAGCTGGTTAGGGTTCAAGGATCCCCAGACACAGGGACTCCCTCCCTCCCAGATTCTCATCATCTCCCTGCCTTTGCTGCAGTGACCTCTCCTGAGAAGCAGTTTGGCAAAGCGGAAAGACCACTTGGCGTCAGGAAGGCCTGGGTTTGCATCTCGGGTCTGCACGTACTTGGGCAAGCCACTGAACCTCGCTCAGCCCGATTTCCATGCCTGGAAAATCCCTTTCACCCCATGCAGGAAGCAGGCCCGAGAGGAGCCCAGTGTTCTGTCACTGTCAGCAAGGTGCCTCTGAGTCAGGGCTTCGTGCATGGCAAAGCAGCTACCTTGCTGTGAACTACTGAAAAGCCAGTCCTTGACACAAGCAGCCGCCTCTCACCAGCAAAACAGGGCTGATGATGCCAATGTCTACCTCACAGAGAAGCAAAAGGAACTGCGTGCGCACAAGCGCTTTGGGAGCTGCACAGAGCCTACCCAAGAGATCTGGCATTCTC
Organism: Stenella coeruleoalba; assembly: GCF_951394435.1. NCBI lineage: Eukaryota > Metazoa > Chordata > Mammalia > Artiodactyla > Delphinidae > Stenella > Stenella coeruleoalba. The sequence goes on from NC_137154.1 coordinate 37,222,882, forward strand.
ATTCCGGAGCAAGACAGTGAGTGGAAGGGTGGGCAGGGTGAGGAGAAGGGCTGGCGTGATCTCTAGGAGCAGGACCTGGAGGACAAAGGACAAAGGAGCCCAGGACCTCTGTGGTCCATGAGGGCGGGCACTGTGTTGTTCACTGCTGTATCCACAGAGCCTAGCCTGGTGCTTGGCAAAGTATTGATATATAATCGGTGCTCAATAAATGTGTCGGACTCACACATGAATGAGCAGAGACTAAAATCAGCCCAGTTCTCTACCTCCCCACTTCTACCACCTGATCACAGACCTCCGCTCCCCATCCCTGAGATCACGGGTTCTTAACCTGAGGTCCGTGGATCCCCTCCAGAATTACAGGCAGAATATAGTGTGTGTGAGAAGAAGTATCTTCCTGAGTAAAGAAATGTTAGATTTCTGCCCAGAAAAGCTTTTAAATAAACCCTGCTCTGAAAGGTAGGCATCTACCAGGCACTCAGTTGGACTCATCCAGCCTCCAGGGCTGCCAGATACCCTGTGGGTTTAAAAACAAAAAAACAGCTTCCACCCTTGTCTCTGAGAGGTGCATACAGGGCCCCGCCAGCCTGCAGGTTTTCTTCTGCCCCCTTAAGGTGCCAGGCTGTTAACCTGCCATCTTTCATATGCAGAAGTGATGTCAGGGGGCCTGTCTTCTGAGTGGCTGCTCTCTGGCTGGGTGGGTCTCACAGAGACTTGCACTCACTCTCAATCTCTCCCAGTCCCCCCACATGCCATTTAGGTGTGACAGGTGAAAGTTGGGGTCCTGAACCTGGGAATATTAAGCAGGCCTCATAATATCTGAACTCAGAACAGTGCCCTCTTTTTAAAAATATTTTTCCTCACTACAAATAAATTTATGTATATACATATATATTTATCTCTATACGTATGTGCCTATTTACTTATTGGAGGAAATTTAGAATATATAAACAGGGACTTCTCTGGTGGTGCAGTGGTTAAGAATCCGCCTGCCAATGCAGGGGACATAGGTTCGATCCCTGGTCCGGGAAGATCCCACATGCTGTGGAGCAACTAAGCCTGTGCGCCACAACTACTGCACCTGCGCTCTAGAGCCTGCGAGCCACAACTACTGAGCCTGCGCACCACAACTACTGAAGCCCACGTGCCTAGAGCCCGTGCTTCTCAACAAGAGAAGCTACTGCAATGAGAAGCCCGTGCACGGCAACAAAGAGTAGCCCCGCTCGCCTCAACTAGAGAAAGCCTGTGCACAGCAATGAAGACCTAACACAGCCAAAAATAAAAATAAAGAATATGTAAACAATGAAAAAAATCACTCTACTCTCACCCTCCTCCAAAGAACTATTGTTACTACTACCTGTCTTCTGTTCTTCCCATTTACCGTGTATGGTGTTCATTAAACACTTCCTGTGTGCCCGGCGTCCGGTGTGCTGCACGCTTTCCAAGCACCACTTGACTTAGCCTCTCGTCTTTCATCGGGGATTCTCCACCTTTTTATATACTTTCTTAATTTTTAAGGCCAAGGAGAGCAGACTGTTTTGTAACCTTGCCTTTCTCACTCCACACCATCGAAATCTCTTTCCCCATTATTAAATATTTATCTACAGTCATTACTAACGGCAGCATGATGACGTTTTATTGCAGGCAGGTTCCAGGCTTCTCAGACTGGGGTGCATGTACCCCTGAGGGCAAAGCCACAGGATAAATGTAGAACATTTTCCTGAAGCATAAATTTGATTCCAAGCTTTGGGAGGAAAAAAGAAAACATTATTTTAAGATCAAAACAAGCACAGATATGCCATAGAATAGAATAAAGAACACCCATGAATTTTCAAACAAAGCAGCAAAGTCCAGGATCATGTGACTTGCTGTTTTTCCCCAAAGACCCATGTCCCCTTTGCTCTAAGGATGGGAGAAGCATCTAAGAAGCACTGTGTTCTCCCTCTTTTACAGATAAGGAAACTGAGACCCAGGGGGGAGAAAGGATTGCCCAAAGTCCACAGTGTGTGTTACGAGCCAAGCCAGGTGGCCCCTGAGCTGTACCCCTCCTACCTGTCCGTATTTGCCATCACACATCGACTGCTTTTTCTGAAGGTGTGGGTGGAGAACTTGCCACTCGGGTAATCAACCCTCTGCTTATCAATAGTGGAAACTCTTGGCTTCCTACGTGATCCATCTCTTAGCAGCGGCTGGATCTGAGATATCTGCTCTTGTGGTTAGTAACTATAGCCTCCCTGGGCAAAGGTAGAGGCCCTTAGGCTCTACCAGCACTTAGATTTTTCACGTAATGCACTGTATTGTAAACACTCATCCACTGGTCTGTTTTACTCAGCTGACTTGAGCCTTTTGAAGGCAGGAGTTACGTGTTGTCATTATTATAATCTGATGTTTCTTGAGCAACTACTAGATGCCAGGTGCCAAGTTGGATGTTGCATCTATAGGATCTACCGTCTTCATCGCAGCTTTTCAAAGAATGTATTATTATCCTTGTTTATCACTTACCCATCATCATTCACTCATTTAGGAAATATTGATTGTAGACTTACATGCCAGGACTAGCGCTGCATGTTGTGGACAGTCAGGATGAGCAAAACCAATACTGCTCTTGCCCTCGTGGAACTTACAGAGACTGGGGGAGATTATATTCAACAAATAATTTTGACAGACTGGAGTGAGTGTACTGTAGCTCAGAGCCTGTCCAAGTGCCTCACTTCAAACCCACCTCAACCACTTATTAGCCTCTCTGCACCTCATCTTTCTCTTCTGTAAAATGAGGATAATAGTAGTGCCAACTTCATAGGGTACCATGAAGAGTGAATAGATTAACGTGCAGAGCACTCAAAGCAGGGCTGTGTGTTCGCCAGGTGTATTGTTGCTGCTGGTCGTATGAAGGAGGGATGTGGGTTGCTGAGTGTGTGTGGTAGGGGAGCCCCTCCTTTAGGAGGCAGCTGATTGAGTTCTACAAGATGATTAGGAGTCAACTTGGCAAAGTGTTTTGGGGACAGTTGAGGGGAGCAGGATGTTGGGGGAATGTTCCTGGCAGAGGGGACAGGATATGCAAAACATGGGGTGTGGGCTTACCCGAGGAACTGCCAAAGAGTGTGGCTGGACCACAGCAGGTAGGGAGCTATACAGGGTAAGGTCTGGGAAGGAGGAGCCTGGGAGAGAAATACAGGTATCCCCAGGATCACCGCATTGTTGATCCAGGCCATGCGAGATGCTCAGCAAATACTTGTCACGTAACCAAGCGAGCATGTAGACAACTATGTTGGCCTCGCGTGGTCTTGGCTGTGGGTGTTCCGTTGTCTCCCAACCAGAAAAGGAGTCCATTGTCCCATATATATACACAGTGGTATGTGGACCGTCCCATCCCCACCATCAAGCCGTACACGTCCGTCTTGCCGGTGCCTCTCTTCTTGGCAATAGATTGGACAGTGTGGGTTTAAATGGGGAGCTCCAACCTCTGGGCTCACTGCGGTGGTGCTGCTGGAATCTCCACACTCCACCAGGGCATCAGATCCAAGCCAGTGCTGTTCAGACTTGTTTAGTTGTGGAACCTTGTGTTGAAATCATCTTAGAGGAAACCCAGTATATGGAACGGTATTGAACAGCTCCCACGGCTGAGGCCCAGGCACAGGGACCCAGAGCCCTTGGTCGTAGCTGGTGCACCTGAGAAAACACCAGGGCTCCTTAAAGCACAGTTAGAAAACCAGAGGACTTCCCTGGCGGTCCAGTGGTTAAGACTTCGCCTTCCAATGCAGGGGCCGCGGGTTCGATCCCTAGTCGGGAAGCAAGATCCCACATGCCTTGTGCCCAAAAAAACAAAACGTAAAACAGAAACAATATTGTAAAAAATTCAATAAAGATTTTTAAAATGGTCCACATCAAAAACAGCAACAACTTTAAAAAAGAAAACCAAGGGAGACCCCCCAACCCCCATTTTCGAGGTGTGGAAATTGAGGTCCAGAAAGGAGGGGGTGACTTTCCCAAGGTCACACAACCAGGGATAGACCCAGAACTGGATCTTAGACGTTTGACATCAATTCTGCTGCACCGAGATTTTCCTCCACACCATCCTGACCACCCCCATCCCCCCTCAGTGTGGGGTCTTGAGGTGGGGAAGGGGCACGGGGCTGTGACCTTGTCAAGTGTCCGGCGTCTCCCCCCCGGCACACATACTGAGTCGGGGCGCAGAGCATGAGAGACGAAAACCCAGAGGGCAGGCATGGGTGGGCTGCTCAGGGTCACGGCCTGGTCATGCCGTACCTTTTTTTCCCTCTCTCTCTTAATTGAGTTTGAGGTGGTGGTTTTTCGTTTCCTTAAGGAATGGGAAAAGAATGAAGCTGTGTAAACACCACGATGTTAACTCCCTGAAAAACCTCCTGCCATTTTAACTCTGTTACTGGAGAAATCAAAGAGAAATAATTTGTCCACCCACACTTAGCTCTTTCTGACGAAGGTAGGTGAGTATTGCTTTGCTAATCGAGGGTGACTGCTGGAAGCGGAGCCAGGCTGACTGATCCCGGATTGAGAGGAAGCCACGGCAGCCCCAGAAGGAGCGGTCCGCCGGGGTCGGCAGGGCCCGGATCACCGGCCGCGTGTCCGCCTTCCGCAGGTGTCCCCCAGCCGGTAGGGATGCAGGCGCTGGACCAGGCCGAGGGGCCCACGGCCTTGCAGAGAGAGGTGCCACTGCCCCCGTCTCCTTCACCGCCTTCAGAGACAGCTCAGAAGCCACCACCTCGAGACGCCAGGAGCCCCTCCTTCGCTGTCAGGAGCAGCCTGTGCCTGCTGGCTGCCTCCCAGTTCCTGGTAAGGACATCACAGGCCTTGCGGGGCCTGGAGGGAGGGCGGGTTGAGGGACGGCCTCCACTTCCTCCCCGAGATGGCCGCCTGGGGACACAGAAGGATGAGGGGCCTCCGTGGCGTCCCTCGTGACTCCAGCCCTCGGGCTGGTGTGAGGAGAAGGCTGGAGTTCTGAGCCATAAACCCCTCACACCCTGACCTCAGAAGTAGGAACACAGGCCCACTCCCAACCCCCTGGCCCCGCAGGGGTTCTTCTGAGGACTTCCTGTCTCTGGAGGCATCTCTGGGAGACTCTCCTTGTTATGTGTACCTGGTGGGGTGGCAGGGTCCCCTCTGGGAAGGGCTTTCTCTTGGCTCCCTTGAGTCAGCTCTTCTCTAGGGAGAGGTCCCAGGCCCTTGCCCCAGCTGCGCAGTCTGGGCCTTGGGGGGCCAGGTTGAGGCTGAAGGGGAGCTCTCGAGGGTGGGGAGATGGGGGTATATGGGAGCAAGGAGCCCAGGCTCCGGGCTCAGCGTGCTGCCCCCGGCCGCCCCAGCTCGCCTGCGGGATGCTCTGGCTCAGCGGCTACGGCCCCATCTGGTCGCAAAATGCCACAGACCTCATCTCCTCCGTGCTCACGCTCCTGGAGCAGCTGGGACCCTCGGTGAGTACGCTCCAGGGAGCCCCAGGGTAGGAGGGAATGCTCGGGGGCCTCCAGTCCCACCAACCCCTGCCTAGGGCTTCTTTGAGTTCAGGAGGTATTTACTGGCCCCTGAAGTGTTTCTCCCTGTCCCCCACCCAGACCGGGTCCAAAGTTTTCAGAGCCTTGATTTTATCCCTGTTGAAACATGAGAACTCTGCCCACCCCCCCATCACCCTGTTTGTCTGCTGTTCTCCAGGCCTGGCTGGCTGTTGGGACCTGGGACGTCCCTAATCTGCTGCTGGTCTCTCTGTCCGTGGTCCTCATCACCACCTTGGTAAGACTCCTCCTGAACCAGCCTCCGTGCTCCTCTTCCGTGACCCTGAGGCCCGATCCCCACCTTCTCCCATTTGACCTACAGACTACACCTTCTGGGTAGGGCTGAGGATGGGGTACCCGTCTCCTTCCACCAATGCGCCCAGCCTGGGGGGAGAGGTGCCGTCTTTCTCAAAATTGGTTTGCAGCGTTCTTGGCTGGGGAAAGGGGCTGAGGCAGGGAGAAGACTGGAGAAGGAACCCTACCCCCACCCCACGAAGAAGGCTTCAATCCACAAGAACCTGAGGGTTGGAGGTGGAGGGGGCTGGGAGGACATGACAGGGGTGGAGCCTCTCATCTAGGTGAGGGGTGGTGCAATGCAGACAGCTCCCAGGAGAGTAGGGCTGCTCCAGACACGTGGAGGAGCAGGGGGCTCAACTCCATGGGCACCCCCTCACCCAGGGGGGCTGCCATGATGCCATATGCCCCGAACTAGGTGTGGCACCTCCTGAGAACTCCCGCAGAGCCACCCAGCCCGCTGCCCCCCGAGGACAGGCGCCAGTCGGTGAGCCGTCAGCCCTCTTTCACCTACTCTGAGTGGATGGAGGAGAAGGTCGAGGATGACTTCCTGGACCTGGACCCTGTCCCTGAGACACCTGTGTTTGACTGCGTGATGGACATCAAGCTTGAGGCCGACCCTGCCTCACTGACTGTCAAGGCCATGGGTCTGCAGGAGAGGTGGGTCCAGTGGAGAGGTGGGCTCTGTGGGCCCTGGAGCTCTCAGCTCCCGATCGGAAGGGCAGATGCCTGACTCTGCCTCCCAGTGCCCAGGGAAGAGCTGAGCTCATAAGCCCACCAGTGGAGACACATCCTCTTCAGGTCTGATTCACATAGATCAGGATGCCCCAAGGTGAATGCTAAGAAATGCTGTTACTACACACAAACACATGGGCATACACAAGTGTACATGCGTGCATGCTCGCACATACACTTGTGGTTTGGATAGGTTTCTTTACTGCAGGACTTGTCAGGACCTTTAACGTGCTTGTAGTCATTGTAGACTGACTAAGGGTAATGTGTGGCATTCCTCAAAGCCATCTGACCACAGAACCCTTTTTTTTTCTGGTTTGAACTCAATTTTTTTTTATTTTTTATTGGAGTATAGTTGCTTTACAATGTTGTTAGTTTCTGCTGTACAGTGAAGTGAATCAGCTATATGTATACATCTATCCCCTCCCTCTTGGACCTCCCTCCCACCCCACCCCCATCCCACCCATCTTGGTCCTCACAGAGCACTGAGCTGAGCTCCCTGTGCTATACAGGTTCCCACTAGCTCTCTTTTATAGTGTCTCATAGTGTTCCCCAGAGCACACGTTGGGAGGTGTCAGCACTCTCTTTTGGGGGCCTGGCTGGGTAAGCCAGATCACACCAAGGTTGAGATGCCCACATGATGTCATGGAAAGAGCACTGGACGAGGACTCGGAAAACCTAGCTTTTTGTTTCACCTCTGCCACCCCCTCACTGTGTGCTTGGGCCATTCTCGTCCCCGCTGTAGCACTCAGATCCCCTTTCCGTGTAACGAGGGCTTTCCCGTGCTGTGCCCTGAACACAGTAGGGTTTGTTGCGTCTGCTCATCCTCGCTGCCGCTGTGCTGCCCCTGAGACCCCATCTTTCCCAGGCCTCTCCTGGATTCTGCGTCCTTGCAGACTGCCGGTCGGGGCTGGTATATAGAAGGTCGAGCCCTGCTTCTCTGCTCCAGGCGGGCACCCTCTCTGTGAGCTTCCTGGGGCCACAGGGCTGGGAACTACCTCCAGCAGTGGCAGAGGAGAGTGCTCAGGGCCCTTGCATTGAACCCTGGGAACCGGGCTGAGGCCACACTCGGCTACTCCACCACAGGCAGCCTAAGCCTCGGGGCTGAGCCGCACGCTCCCTGTGTCAGGGGAGATGTCACACCCACTCCTGTCTCTGGAGCCCACCTGGTTCCCACCCCCATCTCTCCTTCCCTCATCCTCCTGCTCCAAGGCCCCCAGCTGATGGCCGTCCCTGACCCTGATACTCACCCCTCCTTACCCGGTCCTTCCAGGAGGGGCTCCAACGTCTCCCTGACCCTGGACATGTGCACCCCGGGCTGCAATGAGGAGGGGTTCGGCTATCTCATGTCCCCACGCGAGGAGTCGGCCCGCGAGTACCTGCTCAGCGCCTCCCGTGTCCTCCAGGCCGAAGAGCTTCACGAGAAGGCCCTGGACCCCTTCCTGCTTCAGGCAGAATTCTTTGTGAGTCCCCTTGAGCCGGCTCCCCTGCAGGGGGCAGCCCGTTCTGCACATGTTCATCCCCCCAGCAAGGCTTTGGAGCGGGGTACCCCAAACTCAGCATCTGATAGATGAACATCATTTCATTCTCACCTCTCCTACTGTCTTGTTTTCTCTCTGGGCCTCAGTTTCTCATCTGGAAAATGGGAGTAAAAATAACAGAGGTATTGCAAGGATTCAAGAGATGCAGAACGTGTGCAAAGCGCCCATGGGGTGATTGGTGTTTGTGGCATTCCCAAGTCTTTATCATCCAGGACTGTGCTCTGAAAGCCTGAGAAAGACTTAGAAAGCTTTCTCTTCTTTTTTTCTTCTTTGGCCACGCCGCGAGGCACCAGGTATTGAACCTGGGCCCCAGCAGTGAAAGCACTGACTCCTAACCACTGGACTGCCAGGGAATTCCTGAAAGCCTTCTCTTCTGACTCTCCCGTTTTCCCACCCTCCCCCTGCCCGACATCACCTAACATTGTTCGTCCTCCTTTGAAATCTGTCCAGTTCTGTGATTCAGGCTTAGGGGGGGTCCTGATCGCCTCCCCTCTAGACTTAGGCAGCAGCCTCCAGCTGCCTCCTGTTGGACTTTGAGGGGCCCATAAATGACACCCCTGTTTTACCTGCCTGAGCACTCAACCAGTTAGGAGCCAAGACATGGAAAATCACAAAACCACCTTTATTTTTGCTGATAAAGGCTAGGTTTAGCATGAGGATTGGGTATGTAGCAGTAGGGAACTTCCTAATACCAACCACCAGAGTGAACAAACTTTCCACCCACCCCGGGGCAGTGCTGGTACATCGCCGGCCTCACCTCATAGGGGAGCCCTATAATTCTTTCTTGGCAGGAGGGCCGGGAAAGAAGGAGGAAGGAAGGGGCTGGGGTCCAAAAGCCCGGTTCCTCAATCAAACACACTCATTGGGTAACTCGCCCACCTCTGTGGGTAGGAACGGGCAAGAGGCCATGAGCATTTGGGGAGAGTCCCTCTTGGGAGAAGCCAGAGGGATGGAGAACCCGTGTGCCTCCCTCACAGCTCCCCTCGTCCCAGGCCTCCCTGCTCCCTACCTGGACCCGATGTCTTTCCCCTCTGAGAAGCCCTCCATCACCCTCTGACCCGTTGCTCCAGATTCTCTAGAATGTGGCACAGCCTGCCTTACCTGAGTTCAGCGAGCCCCAGACTCCTTTTCCGGACTTATATCCCCATCCCTGCAGGGACTGTCCACTTCAAATTGGGCCCGCACCACGCCCCCGCCGCGGTGCCTTCCCTGTCATCATCCCCCACCCTGGAGTCCCCTAGGAAGCCTTCCTCGACCACTCAGCCTCAGCTGCCATTCCCACAGCCACACCTCCCCTTGAGGAAAGGGCTTGCATCCCCTTGTCATCTCCAGTTCAGTAGATCATTGTCAGTTTTGCTCAGAGAGTAAGAAAGAGGGGGTGCCCACACATCCACTCCATGGGCGCTTCTGCACATGCTTTTTATTTTGATTCTCACAACCACCCTAGAAGGTAAGTATTATGATCCTCATCGTACAAAGCACATACTTAGTGTGTCCACAAACAGTGAACACTGTAAACCATGTGAAGTCAGGTGCTAAAGCGTGTGGACAGAGGGAAGGGGCGTGAAGAGAAGACAGACACTGAGGAGTCATCCCAGAGAACACAGGTCGGGGGGAAGAGGTGAACCTTAAAGGCTGGGAAGGATTTGGGGTGATGAAGAGGGGTGGGACCGGTGCTCCCCACAAGCTGGGTGCCGTGAGCTCAGACCTGGAGGCTAGCTGGATACTGACAAATTAGCCACAGGAAGAGATGGGCACAACTGGAGGGTGGGTCTCTTCAGAGCAGCTGGTGGTGAAGAAAGGCCAGATCGGAAAAGACCTCACATTCCAGGCAGAGAAGTTCCAACTTGGAACTCTTGACATAGAGAGTGATTGGGAGATGCAAATACAACTCTGGGAGGCCCAGAAGGAGGCTCCTTTCCTGCTGGAGAATCAGGGAAGGCTTCTTGGAGGAGGTGGCTTTATGATGGACAGGAGGACATGAGAAGATGAGGATGGGGTGGATGTTACTACAGAGTCAGCAGCACTATCCAGGGTCCTGAGGTAGAGACACCCAGGGTAGGAACACAGGTCAGTAAAACCACTCAGTGTGGCTGCAGCACAGGGTGCAGAAGAAGGCAGTGATTTGCCAGGTCACTTTTTCTTCTGTTCTTCTTTGAGTGTCTACTATGTGCCAGGCTGGCCCCCAATAAACAATGGTGATAATAACATTTATTATGCACTCAGCGTTTGCCAGGTCTGTTCTAGATACTTTTTATGTGCACTAACTCATTTAATAGTCAGTGTTTGTTGAATGAATGCATGCACTTAAGTCAACCCACCTCTCCTCACACCCCCATGTCCTCCTCCTGCAGGAAATTCCCATGAACTTTGTGGATCCAAAAGAGTATAACATCCCTGGGCTGGTGCGGAAGAACCGGTACAAAACCATCCTTCCCAGTGAGTACTCACTGCCCCAGGGGGTGGGGGAAGGCTCCCCCTCACCTGGGTGCCACTTCACCCTGAGGAAGGCCTTAACCCCAGAGTGGGCCTCCACAGTCACAGGAGCGGGGACGGAGGGTGCAGGTACCCAGTGAAGGGAAACACCCCCTTTAGAGGGTAGAGGGCTCCTTGTTCCTTCACACAGCACTTTCCAGACCCTTGCCCTGTGGAAGCCCAGAGAGAAAGAGGAACAATAACAGCAGCTCCTAGACAGTTCGTGGTGGCTGAAAAGTCTTATCACATCCTTGGTCTCTTCAGAATGGGCAGATTTTAAAGAGAGGACATTAGGCTCAGAGAGGATAAGTGGCTCATCCAGTGTCACACAGCTAAGACATTCAGAACTGAGTTTCAAACTGGGCCTGTGACCCCAGAATTGGGCTCTTTTGTCTACCTTGAGTTCAGTTTGGCCAGACTGTGAGTCCTCTAACAGGCAGAGCCACCCCATAAGGGAATGAGCTGCCTGTCCAGTAGTAAGCTCCCCATCAGTCAGGGTATTCAAGCTAGACTGCATGAGCAGTCCCCTGGAAGGTCTGATAGGGATTTTCCCCCTTTGAAGGCAGTTAGACCAGGCGACCTGATATTCCTCTTTTAGCCCTGGAGTGTCATTTTCAGGTAACTTTCATCAAGCCCCTATCTGCCTGTCACCCCTGCCAAGTTCTGGCCCCAGGCCCCAGGGCTAGCATAGAGGGTGATATATTGAAAGCAAATCCACAAACCTACTCCACTCAGTTTGTGGAGTAACGAGGCTTTAAAAAAGCAGTTTTGCCATTAGCAACTCCAACAACATGTAAGATGTCATGACTTATTTTTAACTTTTAAAATATCGACTTGTGGTTGCTATGGTTACACAGTGTCTAGGTAGTTCCGGTTAAACAAAGCACCATTTAAGGCCAGGATGCAATATTCAGGGCTGCTCACCTCTTCCCTCCTCTTGCCGCCCTCCACCCACCCAGCCCAACCTGGAGGGAGGGGTTCGGGTACGCCACAATCTAGGGCTTTGCTGGCCACTCAGAATAGCCACTGGGGGAATATGGGAGCCGGGCCATCACTCCATTTGGTCCCCACTGGATTCCTGAGAAGACTCCAGCCTCCAGCCAGGCCCTGAGCCTTCAGGTCCCCGAGCCCAACAGAGACCTTCTCTGTGGCCAACAAGAATTGACCCTGTGCCTTCAGAGACCAGGCTAGGGTGTATGGCAAAGCCCCCTCTCAGATCCGGGACAGCCAGAGGTTTGCTTTCTCATTCATTCTACACCATGCCCAGGGCCTGAGAATTCAGACATGAAAGAGACACAGACTCTGTGCACAGGGAGCTCGCAGTCTAGTGAGAGAGAGATCCATGGACAGTTCCAGTACAGAGTGACCCAGCAGGCAGCATTGAGGACAAGATACAGGGGAGCTGCACCTGTATGAATGAATGAATGAATATCCCTCAAATCTAGCTCCCCCTCTCCAACTTCACTGCCAAATTACTTTTTATGGGGTGAGGGCTTCCATGTTGCCCAGTGATTTTGGGGGGTCGGACTTGCATGTAGCACAATTCCAGGGGTGCGATTTACATGGACTGCGTTGACATAGTGCCCCCTGGAGTTGTGCAGGGCTAGGGCAGCCCTCTGACCCTGACACTTCCTATGTGGATCATGACAGTAATCTAACTAGTCTGCTGAGTCCCACATTCTCTCCTTCTGTCCATCTTCTACCATTGTCACCAAAATCACGCGAAACAGAAAACTAATCGTGTCATTCTCCTCTTTAAACACTGTCACTGTTACCCTGTAATCCTTGGGTTGAGGTCCAGCCTTATGAGCATGGTTTATTGGACCCTTTGTCAGCTGGTTCCTCTCCAGCCTCATCTCTCCCCAACTCCCACCTGGCCCTGTACACTTGAATTGGACAGAGTGGTGCTCCCTACTCCGCTTTCTACTGGTCCTTCAGACCCAACCCAGGTGCCCCCTCTTCCATCTGAGCCAAGTCAAGTCCCCTCTGTTCCCTCGTCCCCAGTGCTCACAGGCCATACACTGCTCGACTGCCTGCCCAGCAGTAAGGGGACCGGGCCTGGCTGATCTAGGAGCCCCCGTGCTCAGGCACAGTGTCAGGCTCAGAGTCCACGCTCGGTAGGGTCAATAGAACCATCACCATTCTCACGGTGGTTCTTTAATATCAAAGGCCCTGGTGTCTGGCCAGGGGGTCTAGTGCCCACTTCTGAGTCCTAATCTGGGCAGGCACCACCAGGAGAAGGGAGGTGGCCCACACAGTGCTGCCCCTCCTCTCTCCCGCTCGTCACCCCAAGCCTCCTTCCATTTACCCTCACTCTTCCCCATACCTGACGCCCCTCTGCTCCCTCCTCCACAGGAGCTGCCCTGTCCCCACCTCCCCCACCATCACCTGCCCAAACCTCTAGCACTGGGGCCAGGGCATGAAAGGGCCAGAGAGGGGAGGCTTTGTGGGTGTCATGTCCCATTTCATCTACCGGGTTTGGGATCCTTCTTTTTTTTTTTTTTTTTTAACGTCTTTATTGGAGTATAATTGCTTTACAATGGTGTGTTAGTTTCTGCTGTATAACAAAGTGAATCAGCTATACATATACATATGTCCCATATCTCTTCCCTCTTGCATCTCCCTCCCTCCCACCCTCCCTATCCCACCCCTCTAGGTGGTCACAAAGCACCGAGCTGATCTCCCTGTGCTATGCGGCTGCTTCCCACTAGCTAGCTGTTTTACATTTGGTAGTGTATATATGTCCATGCCGCTCTCTCACTTCGTGGGATCCTTCTTTTAACCTGTTAGCTTATAGTGGAACTGGTAATGATGGTAGTAATAACAGCAGACACGTGCCCTATAGTGTTCACCATATGCTGGGCCGAGTTACGGGTCTGAGGACTCACTAACATCTACTCTTGAACGTTTACAAGATGAGTGAGGTTGTGATGGAAGGAATGTCCCTAGTTTACAGAGAAGACACAGGGGGACTAAGTAAATGGCCTACACTGACACTGCCAGGACTTGAACCCAGCCTTACTGGTCAGTGGTGTAGGCTCCTGACCGCTCCTCACACGGCCTTTGAGAGCCCCGTATGGGGCACACTGGCAGGGCCTTTAGTCCAGCCCTCCCTCCACAGAAGAGACCCTGGGGCCCAGAGAAGGGAGAAGACAGCCAATTGGTGACAAAGCCAGACCGGAGCCCCGGGCCCCGGGCCCCAGGCCCCAGCTTCCTGCCCACCCCACAATCCGCCGGCTCAAGCCCAGCTTCTGCAGGCTCACAGAGCAGACTAGTCAATACAGGGAGGCTGTAGCTGGAACAAAACAAACCCAGGAAGAAGGGCAGGACGTTGTGAGAATCTGCTGCTGTGGGATTTGACATGTGAATAGATGGGGGTAGGGGGGAACCCTTGTGCACGTGTGTGCCATCTCATCTCAGACGTGGAAGACTTTACTCCTTTCATGGTAATATTCTCCCTCAGCGTCCTACCCAAATCTTAGCTATAAAGTGCTTTACAGTTTCACATTGCACTTTCCCATCTGTTTTCTTATTTATCTTCCCAACAGTCCTAGGAAGTAGGCATCTTTGCCCCCATATTACAGATCAGAAAACTGAGGCTTAGAAAGGCCATGTGCTTTACAAGCTTACACGGCACGTTGGGGACAGTGTATACTCGAACTCAGCCCTGCTGGCCAGGATTCATCCTCTAGGGAATTTCTTACAGATTTAGCTGTCTCCTCCCCAGAACATGAGGCACAGTGAGGACAGGGAAGCTTAAGGGACACATGGCAAGGGGCGGCATGGATCCTACAGAGGGAGAGACCTAAGGCCTCTCTCTACTGTCCTCTTCAGCCTGGGCCTCACCTGCCTGAGTGGGCCACAGGGATGGGTCAGTGTTCTGCTTCCGGGCAAGGGAAGAAGGAACTTCAAGTTCCAGAAGAAATATGGGTGCCCTGAAATGGGGCAAAGTGGGCTCTGCACCAGGGGGACTGCATATGTTAAATCCCAGCCTCACCTGTCTCCCTCACCCCAGACCCTCACAGCAGAGTGTGTCTGACCTCACCAGACCCTGACGACCCTCTGAGTTCCTACATCAACGCCAACTACATCCGGGTATGTAGCCCCATCCCGATGGCCTCTCCCTGAAAGGGAGGCCCGAGTCAACGGGATCCATCCTCTAGGCTTGTCCCTAAGCCCATGTGGCTCCTGCCAGCCCCCCGGAAGAGCCTGAGTGTGGGGAGCCAGGAGCACGGCCTCTGACCCTGATGGCCTGGCCTTGGCTGGCTGCAGGGCTACGGTGGGGAAGAGAAGGTGTATATCGCCACTCAGGGACCCATCGTCAGCACAGTTGGCGACTTCTGGCGCATGGTGTGGCAGGAGCACACGCCCATCATTGTCATGATCACCAACATCGAGGAGATGAACGAGGTAGGCACCCCTGTACCTTACCAGGTGTCTGCTGCTTTGTGCCCTGAGCTAAGCGTCTCGTTTCCGTATTAATCCTTACAGCAGTTTTGTGAGGTTGGTATGTTCACCTCACTGCCTGCCAGGGGGAGGAAATGTGAGGCTCAGCGAAGTTAAGTCAGTTGCTCAGAGCCACACAGAGAGTCAGAGGCAGAGCCTGGAGCTGTGGCCTCTCCACCTCCAGGGCTCAGGATCTTAAACACGATGCTCTGCTGCTGCTCAGCCTGCCAGGGCTGATGCTGGCTACTTCTGTACTCATCACGGCCCATTTAATGGAACTCCCATAAAAGTCCTTCAAAATGGGTATTATTTCCATGTTCCAGATGAGGAAACTCAGGCTCAGAAAAGGGAAGTAACTTACAGGTTAGGAAGCTGAGATTTGAACTCTCTAACTGCAAACCTACTGCCCTGTTACCTCTCTTCCCGCTGGCCTGGGAGGGGTATTGGGGAGAGTATGGCTGGGGTGCTGGGGGTATCACAGCCTGATCTGGGCCCCTGCAGAAGTGCACCGAGTATTGGCCGGAGGAGCAGGTGGTGTACGACGGCGTGGAGATCACTGTGCGGAAAGTCATCCACACTGAGGATTACCGGCTCCGACTCATTGCTCTCAGGGTGAGGCCTGGGGTTGGACTGGGCTGGGCAGATGGGGGACTCCACAGCCAACAGGGTCCCAGAGGCCATGATAGCTGAAATTAAGGCGTGTGTCACTCCCAGGATTTACTGATAAGCAGGGACGAGGGAGAGTGTGGTGAATAGACTTGGAGGCCAGAAGAAGGACCAAACCCTCAGTGCATTTCATATCGTTAGGTTCTCTCCATCCACACTGTCATTCATAATGTCTTCCAGCTCTGCTTCAAGTGTACCCAAGGCCAGGACTGTCTGGAAAAGGGGGCTTCAGCAGCTTCCAGCACTGTCCTTATAACTGAGCTTTGAGGTCCTGCCTAGAACATCCCTTTACCTGAGCTTCCAGCCTGTAGTATGACACCGTCCACCAGAGGGCAGGCACTCCTTGCTGCATTTGGGCTGCACAGGGAGGTTGTGGTTGCACAGAAAAAGGAAAAAAAAAAAAAAAGAGAAGAAGACATACGAAATACGAGCAATTACAGAACAGCCCAAAAGAGTGGGGGGAGGCATCCTCCCACCCTGAGGTTGAGCCTCTTCCAGGCTCAGCATTAGAGGAGATTGTTCCTTTAGAGTCAGGAGAATCAGTGCGTTCTGTTTTTGAGAAATCATATGACCCATGTTTGGGGAAAGTGGTGCCACTGTAATAACCCAAAGTCTGGAAGATGAGCTTAGATGCCAGTAAGCTGACATCCTATCCAGAAACAGCCTAGGAGGTCCACTGATGCCGGCAGCCACAGGGTCTGGATAGGATGTCAAGGGCCTGAGACTTGTTCCTCTGAGCTGCCCCCTCCCACTGGAAAAGGTGAAAGAGGGGGTGTCAAGGAGAGCTCAGCCCCTGGAGGACTGGTGCCAACTAAGCATCTCCAAGATACAGGCTTGCTTGCGGGCGGAAAGGGCCAGGAGGTAGAGGGCAGAGGCCGTGGTAGCTGCCACAGCCAGGTAACACAGGGGTGCAAGGAACCAGCTTCCTTTTTCCCCCCGAAAGATATGCTGGGGCTATCTCATCTTCTCAGTGCTGCCGGACTGGTTAGGGAAGAATTGGGACAACTTGGGGCTTGGGGGTATTTACTTCTGTCCATAAACCTTTACAAGCACCTGCTCTGAGCCTGGTTCTGGGTTGGGTACTGGGAACACAGAGCTGTCCAAAGCCTGGACTCTCTCCTCAAGGAGCACCTATAAAATGGTAAGTACTGACATAGAAATAGGTAAGAGCACAGAAGAAGGACCCTTTGTCAGCTAGGGTGCTTAGGGAGGGCTTCCTGGAAATGGTGGTGCTGAATGGGGTTCTGAAGGATGAGTAAGAGTTGGCTAGGAAGCAAAGAAGTGGAGAGAGCATTCCAGGCAGAGAGAAAGTAAAAGTAAGGGCGTGGAAGATAGAATAGCTCTATGTGTGTATACGTGGAGGAGGTGGGGGAAGCAGAGGTTTGATCTGCAAACCATTTGGAGTGCAAGAGAATCAAGTGCAAGTTCACAGGAGCAGGAGTTGGGCCTGGAGGGTAGATACTGAACCATGTGTGTCTTATTTGCCTGGCTGAAGACCGGGGACGGTGGGTTTGATTCTAAGAGCAATGACAGCCATCAAAGGGTTCTGAGCAGCAGAGCAGCCTGTGCTGTAGACAGACCGTTTTGACCACTGTGGAGCTGAGGCTGTCAGGGAGGAGATGGGAGGGTCTCACACAGTTGAGAGATGATAAAGACCAAAGTGGAGGCGGTGGTGGTGGAGAGGATAGCACGGAGGGGAGAACACTTGCTGGGGTTGGAGGTGGGCAGGGAAGTATACTGAGGCAAGAGGAAGGGTCCCAGGGCTCTTGGGGGGTGACTGGGCTGTTAAGGGGTGACCAGGAGACAGGAGTGAATTGGAGAAGGGACTTTTCGCCTCTCTTGGATGATCTTGGAGTTGCTGGGGCAGAACCCACGTGAAGACCAGTGCTGACGCTGCTGACCAGCCCCTGCTGCCCACCTGGCTTCGGGTCTCTGTCTGGTGCCACTGGGTGATGTGGTATAGCTGGCAGAGGCCCGAGGCCCCACTCCCTGTGGCCTCCCTCTTGTGTGTTTCCTCCTTCCCTCCATCCATCTCTGGGCTGATCTGTGGGCTCAAAGAGTTCACGTGTATCTGGGGTGGGCCTCTGTGTCCTGGACAGAGTGGCACAGAAGAGCGAGGCCTGAAGCATTACTGGTTCACATCCTGGCCTGACCAGAAGACCCCAGACCGGGCCCCCCCACTCCTGCACCTGGTGCAGGAGGTGGAGGAGGCAGCCCAGCAGGAGGGGCCCCGCTGCGCCCCCATCGTCGTCCACTGCAGGTGGGTCCTCCCAGACACCCACGAGGGCAGGGCAACTTCCCCCAGCCCTAGGCTGCCCTGCCCCTCACCCACCCACGCCCTCGGCCCTCAGTGCAGGGATTGGGAGGACAGGCTGCTTCATCGCCACTAGCATCTGCTGCCAGCAGCTGCGGCACCAGGGCGTGGTGGACATCCTGAAGACCACGTGCCAGCTCCGTCAGGACAGGTCAGCCCATGGGCAGGGTCTGAGCACGTGGGGAGCTAGAGCCCTGGGGGCAGCAGAGAGAGACTGACGTGTGCATAGGGTGAGGGTTAGGGGACACACTCCATGGGGACTGACCAGCAGACAGGAAGTAGGGAGGACAGATGGGTAAAGGAACCGGATCCAGGCAGTTGGTGGCTGGATGAAGAGGGGAGAGAAACAGAGCTGGTGGACAGAGGGGCAGGGGCTGAGTGGGGGGGGACATGTCACCTGTGTCCCTGCTGTCTGTGCCAGAGCTGGGAGGGACAGGAAGGGGCAGGGGGAGTGGCTGGCCAGGGTTGGCTTCTCTAAGCTGCACAGAGTCCCTGATGTGCCTCAGATGACTGGCACTCTGTGGATCTGGGGGCAGGTCCCTCCATGACCCCGTCCCCACTGTGCGTCTGCCGGGCAGGGGCGGCATGATCCAGACGTGTGAGCAGTACCAGTTCGTGCACCACGTCATGAGCCTCTACGAGAAGCAGCTGTCCCGCCAGTCCCCCGAGTGACCACACTCCTCCCCGAGGTCCTCTGGGTACCACCCAGCCTGAGTCTGGGCCCTCATCCCGGCCACACCCAGGGCCCTGCCTCGGGTCCAGCCTGCCCCCTGTCCCTCCCGCTTCCTTCTCCTCAGTCTGCTCCCCAGCCTGGGCCTGGCCCCTGCCTCCCCCCACAACGTAGCTCTTCCTACTGTACATATTGGGGAGTGGGGGAGGGTGGGGGAGGGGTGTGCCAGGCCAGGCCTGGGGCCCCAGGGCCTGACCCACGCTGCGCGACCTGGGGCCTCGGTTTTTAATGATGGTTCCATTGCTACTTGATCCAAAATATTTCCGTGCCGCACTCTACGTGTCCTGCTGCAGCGTGTTCTGTCTGTCCATCCATCTCTGCTGTCTGTACCGGACACTGTGTCTCCTCAGCCCGGGAGAAGGGTAATGAGCTCCAGCCCCCAAGTGGCCCTGGCAGAGGTGCCTGCCCCCAGCTCCCAGCCCCACTTCTCCCAACAGGCAGATTGCACTTTGCCCCTAGTTACTGGGACCAGGATAAGGACGGGGGGCCTGAGGACCTGGAGGTCAGGCACAGGGAGCTCCTGAGGGGGTGGCAGAAAGATCTCAGCTTGGGGAGAGGTCTCTGGGTGGTGGTGGTGGGAGAAGTATCGCAGCCAGGGTGGCCTCTGGGTGTCAGATGCCTGCAGGAGGCAGTGAGCAACCCGCGAGGCATCAGGGAGGAAGGGGACAGATGGGGACAGTGAACCTAGAGGACCTGGGCCACGATGGGAGAGGGGGAGCTCCGAGGGTGGGGTGGGGACTCGGCCCCAGATATGTGTGAAACATTTTTCGGTGTCACTGTGGGAAATCCCTCCCAGAAGTCTCACCACGTGTAGCTCTGCGTGTGTCCCATGTCCATGCGTGTGTTGAGAGCCCGTCAGCAGGGCATGCATGACTCTTTGGCAACATGTGTTATCTTGGAGCCACGTGTTTTTATTGCTGACTTTAAGTACTTATTCCACGGCAGACAGAGACATTTGGTGTCTTTTTATAATTTGCTCATGGTCATTGAATAGAGCAATAAATGGAGCATTTTGAGCAAAACTGGGCCTGTGTGATTGCCTCTCCCCTCCACTCCCTGTATCCCCGTCTTTGTATACACACACGCGCACACACACACACACACACACACACACACACCCTGGCCCTCAAGATCCGTGGGACCCCCTTGTGGATGCTGGGAGTGTGGCTTGAATCCAGATTTGAAAAGCCAAAGTCCATCGAGCAGGATCCTCACACACCCCCACCGTCTCACCCAGCCAGGAGCCAGGAGCCATGGGGAGCCACAGGGACAGGTGTTGGAGCTTTCCAGAGAAGGAAAAGTGTCTGGCAGGCCACCAGCTTCGACAGATGGGCCAGAGAGGCCAAGGCTGGAGCAGGGAGACCTTCAGCTCACTGAGGCCACTCCCTGTTGGCCAGCCCACTTATCCCTTGTTAGCCCTGCAGGTCTCAAGAGCAGCTGCAAGCCAGCAATTTCCCCTGTAAGGCCTGGGCTGAGAGGAAGCCCCACCCAAGGAGCCTGGGGAATCTGCCCCTAGGCAAAGATGCTGTGCCTCCTAGATGTTCCTGCTCTATTCTTATCCCAGCCCCCAGGGATGCAGCAAAAGTAGTTGTCATGCCCTTGATGACAGGTGTGGGTCAACCCAGGGCAGGAGGGAGTCCAGGGCAGGGCTGCTAACCAGCAGGTCCCTACAAGGTAGCCTTGAGTGGGCTGGTCGAGGGTATACTACAGACAATGAGGAAAGAACAGGGAGTGCTTGGGCAGCTGGGACGGAGGGCCCAGAGTAGGGGGGCCTGCTCTCCAGCCACCCTGCAACAAGAGGGTGGGCTCTTCTACCCTTCTGCCCAGAATAGGGGGGTTGGGCGGTAGAAACGGGAGCGGGGAAAAGAGCTAACAATTCCCCCTCTTCTCCTGGGGTGGCCCTGTGAGGCCACTCAGCCTCTGCAGGCACCACGTGTAGAGCACAACACGAACGGTGCCCCCTGGATTTGTGCAAAATGACAGACCTGCCAGACTCTCCCTAACTCACCCCCTCCTGGTCCCTGGAAAACACAGACCTGTCGCTTTGTTCCCCAAGCCCTGTTGGCCACACAAACACACACACACTGCCATTCAGCTCAGAAGGTCCCACCCGGCAGCAGTGAGAACAAAAAGCTCTGCACAAGGGAACAGAAAAGGTACCCCGGGACCACCCCCCTCAGCCACCTGCCTGCCCCATGCCCCACGTTTCCTCCAGCCCTGGCCTCAGTCCCCCCACCCCCCAAAGCAGTGTGCCAGCTCGCTGGGACAGCTGCAGAGCCTGAGTAAGGGATCGCCCCCAGGGGGCCAGATACTTAAGGAACCAGTGACTCCTGGTGGCCCCATTGCTGGGGCAAAGGAAGAAGCAGACTGGTCAGTCTACAGCCCAGGCACCAGCTGCACCTCCAAAGCTGCGGTGGACACAGCATTCGAGGGTTACAAGGGATTGGTGACACGAAGGTAAGGCTTGCATCTTCCCTCAGGAAAGGGGCAGAATCTGCTAACTTCTGAGCCCAGAGCGGGACAGCAGGAGCTGGGACAGGGGAGTGGTCTCAGAACCCGGAGGGAGAAGCAGGCCAGGCAGAGAGATATCATGGGATTAGGGGGTTAACTTTAGCCCCAAACCTTCTAATTTGGAAGAAGGCTTTGGGGTCCCCTGGAAGGACACTGGACTGGGAGTCAAGAGGCCAGGATTCTAGTCCGGGTGACCTTGGACAGGTTATTTCTCTAACATCAGTTTCTCATAAACAAAATAGAGGTTTAAAAACCGCCACTCTGGTTAAATAAAAGATGGTATGTATACCCATTCGTTGGAATACTGTGTAGCTATTAACAAGGATGGGGAAACTTTACAAACTGGGATGGAAAGATCTGAAAGATGAAGAAAGTGAAAAGAGGGCTGAATAGCATGTATAATAGGCTACCTTATGTGTTAAAAAAGAGTAGAGACAAAAACATACTCATATTTGCATGAAGGAGCTCCAGAAGGAGCCCAGAGACCACAAGTGGTTACCTGCTGGGGAGGGCTGGGAGACGGAGGGGCTTGGGAGCCGGAGGGAGCCTCTTCACATAGATGTTTATATTGTTTTACTTTTTAACTATATGATTGAATTACCAATTCAAAAAAAAAGTATAAGAAATAAAAACTCAATCTCTGTCTTTACCATGTCGCAAACGAAAGCAGAGCTGTAGCAGTGCTTTGTCACCTGTCTTAGCATTCCCCCAATGCCAGGGCTCCCCAGGGCCCAGCAAGAAGATCCGCAGTTTCCTTTCAAGGCCTGCTCCAGTGTGGCTTAGTCAGGAAGTTCCTTCTCAGGTCTGACTTCATCCTCTCCTGATAAAACCTCCAGCAGTGCCCCCCTAGTTCCATGTAGCTATCAGTAGTTATCCTCAACTCCCTCTGGGCCTTACTGGGTATGCTGGGTAAGTCTAAATCCTACCTCCTCTCCCTCCAAGTACTTGGAATAGTTTGGCACTAGTCAGTGGGGGACAGGCCCATTGGTCCTTGTAGCCAACCAGGGAAAGGGAGACACTAAGGGAAGAGAAGAGAGGCCAGAGAGAAGAGGCTTGCTGCCCAACCTCTCCTCACCCTCCCCTGTGCACAGCGATTTCCCTCTGTGTCCACCTGTCCCATCCCTTCCCCCCCACCACACACACACATAAGAACATCTCTGAGTCTCCCTCTTGCTCCCTTCCTTGTCCTTCATGGCCTCATCCTCTCCCTGGTCCTCCCAGGTGAGTGCCCACGCCTGCTGTCACCATGACGACCATTCACCACAAGGAGATGCTTCAGGAGCACGTGTCCATGGAGTTCTCCAGTTCCACCACCGACATGCAGACCTTCTCCCAGACAACCAAGATCGTGGGAGGCAAGTAGAGTGGGATGGCTGGAGGAGGGGGTCAGTAATCAGGTAGGGGCAGCCTTTCTTCCTCCAGTATTTGCGACTGCTGGGCCCCTCGAGAGCCCAAGATACCACCAGCAGCCCTTCCCAACCTGTGTTTCTAATCTGTGCTTTGATAAAGCTTAGCCAGCCAGATGCTCACCCACAGATCCAACCTCCAGAAAAAAAGCTTAGGAAAAATCAGTCACATGGATGTGTGTGAGTGATTGATGAACTCTCAATTGCTTAAGATCAGAGCCATAGGCAAATACCATCTCTGATGGTAGAATTTCAGGCATGGAGGAAGTTAGGGAGGTAGCAACCTTATCTACCTATGAATAATAATGCTGGCCCTGCCTCACTTAAGAAAGAGAAGACCTGGAGCTGCCAGTGGAGAGAAGATGAACACATAAACAACTGACTTGAGCTTCCAGGCACTCAGCCCTTGGGGACCAGACTTGGGGGAGGGCAGATCCAAGGGAAAGCTGAGAAATGGTCTCAGAGCAGAACAGACTGTTTTAGTCATGTCTCTAGAGGAAAGTGATTAAAAGATGGCCAGGGACCAGGATATTGAATTCCTGTCCTCCCAGTCATTGCCCCCTCCTTCAGAGTCCTCTGTGCACAGAGGTGAAGACCAGGTAAACACTTTACACCAATTCCTCCTGGCCAGTGAGGCAGAGCTAGTGGAACAGCCGGGACTCAAGACCAGAAGTTGCAAACTCAATTGCCTATAGTAGCGATTCTCAGCCCTGACTGCGCATCAGAGTCATCTTAGTGTAGGAGTGGGGGGAGAGGGGAGTGAAAAAAAACAGCGATATGTGAGTCAGAGGGTTAAATCTGGTGGTTTTTTGTTTTTTGTTTTTTTAAGATCTCCGGGGATTCTGACGTGCAGCCAGCGTTGAAAACCACTGGCCGATAGTGTCCAGGCAGGGAACATAAATGCAGAAAAAAGACTGAGGTGAACTGGACAGGATATAGTCCATCTAAAGGGACAGTCACTCTTCACCTCCCTCCCACTGACTGTTCTGTTACCATATGGGAATGTGAGTCCAGTGCTGAGGATCCAGAAGTCTGCATTTTTATGTGAAATCTCTGTTTTTAGATGTAGGGCTATTTTTTGTTTAAACATTGTAAAGGTCAAATAAAAAAACATGTGTAGACCAGGTGCAGCCTTTAGAACTCTGGTCACTATTTAATGCTACTGGGGGACCAGAACTTCCAGAAGAGAAGCCCAAGACGCCCATAAAATCCCAAAGACAAGTTTCCGTCTAAGACAGAAAAAAGTAGAACTCAAGGCTTTGACCCAATAAAGATTGACCAGGGGGTGGATGAGGCGTTGGCTCCCCTAGTGGTTGAAATTTGCCATAACACAATGACCCACCGACTCTTTAAGGACCTTGTTTCTCGGCCAGTGCTGGTCCTGCCCCCCGCTAACCTAAAATGCTCCACCGTCCCCTCAAGAAAATGTCAGCCCTCCAATTCCAGGCTAAGCTCCGCCTGTGGCCCATTCTGACCTCTCGCCCGCCGCCACAGAGGAAATCGTGACGAGGAAGTCCTCCAGCACCACAGAGTTCTTCAGCTTGGTGACCCGGAGTTCCAACATCCCTGCTGGCGAGAGCATCCCGGAGTTCGTGGATAAGCCTCAGCCGGTCATCGCGCCCGAGGGTGCGTCCCTCCCCGCGTCTCCCCAGGCCCCTGGGTGCTTCCCTTTCCTCCCCAGTGCCCCAGCCGCCACCACCACCACCATTGTCCTCTCAATACACAATCACTGGCTGGGTCGGGCCGAGGGTCCCTGCCCTGCCCAGGGCTGGGAGCAGGTAGAAGGTGCAGCTTGGAGGCTAAGAGGGAAAAAATAGGTCCTGTGCCCACTGCAGGGGATAAAGCCATGTTCCGAGTCCGGGTGCAGGGGAACCCCAAACCCAACATCTCCTGGAAGAGAGAGAGCGGCACCCCCATCAAGGAGTCCGCCAAGATATTCTACGACAGCGTTAACAAGGAGCACGTGCTGAAGGTGCGAGGTCCAGTTACCCATAAGGTCGGAGGCGGGGACCCCTGGCATGGGCTGCAGGTCCTGTCGCAAACAAGAGATCCACAATGGAGACCCAAGAACTGGGAGATGGGAAAAGGGGCTGTCATTGCCCTAGAGGAGGGGCAGGATAAGAGAAACCATGTCAGGAGCTGGGGGGTTGCCAGAGTGAGCAGGGGACCAAAATTAGGGGCGGGGTAAGGCAGAGCTAGGACAATGCCAGAACAAGGAGGGGGCAAGACCAAATGGAAGAGAAAGAGAGGTTCCAGAAGGTGAGTGAACCCAAAAGGAACGTGAAACCAAAGCTATGGGCGTGGCTAGAAGGGGCTAAGACCACGGTGGGCGGAGCCAGGCTGAGCTGGCGCGGGACCGGCACGGAGGGAGGGGCTGGTCCTAGAGTGTAGGTGAGGGTGAGGGTTCCTGGGCTATTCAGGGGAACCTTCCAGAAGAGCAATGCCAAGGGCCGATCATCCTAGGGTCTAGCTATCTTCTGCATGCAGCCTCTGGCTCCAGACCCTTTGAGGAGAGGGAGGGATGGGTCCCTGGGAGACCTAGACCTATAATTACTCCTGTTCCTCATCCTGCCCGGACTTCCCACTGTGAAAGGCAAAGAGCCTCCCTTCTCCCCACAGACAATGGTTGCTTCCTTCTCCTCCCGAAGGTGCATTCTAGGACCCTTAGCCCCTACAGCACACACAAGCTGCCCCAGAGCGCCCCCCCCTACTGGCCACTCCTTACACAAGGTCATTCATTCGGCAAGCACTTTCCAGGAACCCACTGGTACCTAAGTGCCTTTCTACAGGTGCCAGGGCAGCCTTGTTCACCCCCATTTCCTCAGGGGCTCAGGCCAATACCTGGTACAGAGGAGTAAATCCGTGTTGAATAAAGGCGTACTCAGCCCAGCGTCAGAAACTGCAGATAAAGCTGCAAATCAGAGGAAGTCCCTGTCATCCAGGAGCTCACAGCCAAGGGGGAGAATCCAATGCAGAATCAGGCTCCAAACAGACACACGCACACTGACCACTACCTGGCACCTCCTAATCACAGAGGCTGCTCAATCCTCCACACACACATCCAGCACTCAGCTCCTCCCCCAGCCCAAAAGAAACACCCTCCTTTCCCATCTCACAGACAGTCCCCCTGTGGTTCCCTCCCCGCCTCCCCTGCTAATGGCCTGACTCTGATCCAGCTGGAGCCACTGACCTCGGATGACTCTGACAACTACAAGTGCATTGCAAGCAATGACCATGCAGACGCCATCTACACCGTGTCCTTGCTTGTGACCGAGGGTGAGCCAGCCCCGTTCTCCTGGCCTTTCCTCTTAGGGACCAAACTCCCTCTGTCTGACCCTATCCCTCTCTCTGTCCTCAGGTGAAGAAAAATTGGATTTCAAAAAGATGTTGAGGAAGAGGTGAGGCTGGGAGGCTCCTCTGCCTAGGGTGTGGTCCCCCCACCCTCCAGGCTAGAGCTTCTGGAAGGCCTTTCAACAGCCCCCTGAGTTAATGGCCCAGCCTCCAAGAATCCATGGAGTAGGGAGGAGCATCTCATGGTTGGGAGAGGCCCCCTCTGTCTTCAGAGAAAGGCACTAAGTCCAAGTTTGGCACCCGCTTCCTTCCAGGGGACCCCCTCCCCCCAAGAAGCAGCAGAAGAAGGTGACGGATGAGAAAGAGATGCTGGAGATTTTGTCCCAGGTGCCCAAGAAGGACTTTGAGAAGACCTGCATGGAGTATGGTTTCACAGACTTCCGGGGACTGCTCAAGAAGCTCAAAGGGATGAAGAAAGTGGAGGTAGAGGTCAGTGCCCATCAGGGAGCAGGGAGCTGCAGGCCAGGGGCTGGGCCTTACCGAAAGTGCTAGTGCCTGTGTGACTCCCAGTGGCAAGGTCTTCCCACCACGCACGTGCGTACTCAAGGGCATTCTCTACTGCAAGGGCAGGCAAGGAACTCAGGTCACCCTCCTTCTACCTCTTTTCTCTTCACCGCTCCCTAATGTATTTGCATGGACTTTGGAGTCAGACAGACCTGGGTTCAAAGTCCAGTTCTACTGCCTTATTAACTGAGTGAACTTGGGGGTCTCTCTGATCCTGCTTCTTCATCTGCAAAATGAAAATTATACTTTCCTTTTTCATTTGTTTTTGTGGTGGTGTTCTCATTTAGTCACTCAACAACTCATAACTGTTAAGCATCTACACTGGAATTAGAAGGCCTATGTAATGGGCCCAGGTACATAGTGACTATTCCGCAAATGGTGGTTCCTTTCTCTTCCCTTATCGTACCCGTTTCCCCCTAAATCTTCAAGTTGTTCGTTGTAGGGGGAGGGGGGTGGCGGGGAGCACAGTTATCTAATCAGCCTAGTCATTTCTCCCCAGACCTTCAGGGGGCTCCTCCAGCACTGGAGACACAGTCTGGGCAGATTCCAGGTTCCAGATGCCTCTGACACCTGCCTTTTTGTTACCACAATCTCTCAGACCATCCAGATTCTGAAGCCCCTGGAAGACAGAGAGACCAAGGTGGATACCACGGTGGTCTTTGAGTGCATAATGGAGCTGAAGGACCCCAATGTCAAAATGACATGGATCAAGGTGGGGCGAGCACCTAGGAAGGGCCCACCCTGGAATATCATTTTTCCTCTGCACCCCTTTCCTTCCAAGACCCTCTCATTACCCATAAGCCCTTTCCTCTCCTCCATCCCATCAAAAGGATGCCATCTGGTATGGTTGAAACTGGATGAGAGCTGGGCTTTATTCTTAGATGTTCCACCAGTTTGCTGTTTGATTTGAGACAGTTACTTCCCTTTCTCCATACCTCAGTCTACCCATCTGAAAAGGCTGGATCAGATAGTCCTGCAGGTCACTGAAGATGGACCTCTAAGAGAAAGTATCTAGTGAACTCATGCATATTAAGAGTTCAGGCCTCGGGAGAGGCAGAGACCCTGGATCCCACCGAGCCAGATGATGAGGCTAGAGAGATCTTAGGGGCCTCTGAGTGTGTTTGAGGATCTTAAAGAGGTAGATACGGCACCTTCCAGCTCAGGCTGGCTTTGGGGAATGGAGACCTCTAGAAATCTCCTCCTAAACCCCTTCATCAGCGTTTCTACCTATTCCGTGAGGCAGGATAATGAGCCACTGAGGATCCAGTACTCCCTGGGCAAGTATGACGTGAAGCAGATGGGCACCAAGTACATGCTGGTCATTACCAACGTGAACATGAACGATGCAGGCACCTACAGCCTGTCCGTGGACAACAAGAGGATGAGTGCAAAGCTCACAGTGCTGGGTAAGAGTGTGGGCACCAGGCAGCACAAGGAGGACACAGTCAGGGTCAGGGCAGAGGAATATCCAAGGATGGGGTCCATGGGGACATGGGAGGAAGGACCATGGGGCTGTGCACAGATTGCACGGGAATGGGAGTTAATGGCGGAGAGAGACGTGGGGTATAAGGGAGAGGATTAAGAGATAAAGTGCTGTGGGGCAGTGTAGCATAGTGGTTAAGAGTACAGCTTCTGGAGTTGAACTACTGGAGTTCAAAGCCCAGCTTCTGTCACTTACGAGCTGTGTATTTGGGGCAAGTGATTTAACTTCTCTTTGCCTCAGTTTTCCCATCTGTAAAATGGGAAATAATGGTAGAGTCTACCTGAATGCTTTAATATGTGCAGAATGGCTAGAATAGTGCCTGGTGCATATCTAAAACCACATAGAGAAATATTCTTTCTAAAATTGCTGTTAACATTACTGGGGAGGAGACCATATGAACATTATGGGAGGAGACTCTAGGATTCACAAGCAGAAGGAAAGAAGGATGCTTTCCCCAACTGTGGGCTACAGGACCCAAGTCTTTATGCCCCCCCTTCACCATCCTGCCCCTCAGGAGGGATCAGGGATACAGCCCAATGAATGCCCCTCCTACTCTTTGCTGCAGATGAGCCTCTGAAGTTCTTGGGAGAGATGAAGCCAATGAAGGTGATGGAGCGCCAGACAGCTGTATTTGAGATCCACCTCTCCAAGAAAGTGCCCAACTTTGTGTGGAAGTTCAATGGAAAGGAGCTGAAGAGGGATGAAAAGTATGAAATCACTGTGTCTGAGGATGGTTTGACCCACACGCTTAAGATTAAGGATGCCAGACTCAGTGACAGTGGCGAGTTCTCTGCCGAGGTGGGGGACCTGGTTCAGAAGGCCCAGCTCACTATTGACCGTGAGTGTTTGGGCCAGAGCTTGAGGGGTGGGCTTCATGCCACAGCAACCTCCATGTGAGCATCTATCCATCCATCCATCCATCCATCCATCCATCCATGTATCTGTCCATCTCCTCCTTGCAAGGCCCTTTGATGGCTACTAGAAAGATAGAGAGTTCTCTCTGCTAATTCCTAGTCTAGTGGGAGAAGCAGGTGTGGCAATGGAATTAGAACAAAAGTTCTTAAGCAAGGAGTCAAGACACTCTAGGATCTTACTATCGGCTGGGAGATCACAGGTCAAGAAATTATTAGCCTTTATGGCTCTAATATCATATATTACAGCACATCACTCTTGACTACTTACATTCTTATATTATACCTAGTTTGGAGAGTTGCACATGATGGTGGGTCATACATGTGAACCACTCTTGACACAAGTGACATGGAACAATCATTGCTGTGATTGAGGGAGACATGGAGGCTGTGAGAACCCAAAGAAGAGGTACCACGTGGCAATGTCAAAAAGGATATGATGAGATGACGGCAAAGCTTTACCAAGTAAAACAAAAAGGAATTCAGTTTTCAGGGAAGGGGCAAGAGAAGAGGACATTCTCAGGAGAGGGAATAGCATGTGTAAAGGCCCAGACACCAGAGAGACAATGCAATTATGGCTGGAGCTCCAAGGGGACATTAGAGATACTGCCTGCAGTGCCGTGAGGAGGTGAAAGCTGTTGTCCCATTTTACATATGAGGAAAGTGAGACTTAGGGAGTGAATGCGCTGCATACAGTCAGCTGGCAAGCAAGAGGCAGAGCTGGGACCCTCCCTGCCGGGTACTTCTGTGAGTCGGGTACACACTTCATGTCACAAGGCCCTGTGGTTTCTAGGGTCAAGAAGAGGAGCAGGGCAGCATCTAGCTGCAGAGAAGGAGGTTGGGAGCAGGACCAAGTGTTTGTTTGTCTGTCCATAGGCATCCCTATAAAGTTTGTGAGCACCCTCAAGAACGTGCGTGTGAAAGAGAGGAGTTGTGCGTGCCTTGAGTGTGAGCTGACATCCAAGAATGTGACCCTGCGCTGGAAGAAGGACGGACAGCTGCTGGAGCGTAGCTCCAAATACAGCATGAACCATGAGGGCAAGCGAGCGGAGCTGGTCATCGAGGATGCACAGCTCAGTGACAGTGGCGAGTACACTGTGGTGGCCATGCAGGATGGGGACCCCATGGAATACTGCAGTACTGCTGCAGTCACTGTGGAAGGTATACGCCCACCCTGTCAGTCCCCACTGACCAAGCCCCCAGCCCTAACAGTTTCCTACTGTGGACACCCATCAGTCCCCTGACTGACTTCAATGCTCCTCCAGACCATGATCTAATTCTACCTCCCCACTCTGACCGCCCCCATCTCCCAAATTCTGACCATCTCTACCTCCTAGACACTGACCATCCCTCATCTTTTGAATGCTATCCCCAGTCCCTTGACTTCATCCATCCTTTACTTCCAGACTCTGACCATCCCCAGCAAACTTGGTCACCCCACACTCCTAGACCCTGACCAGCCCCTACTCACTATCCCTGACCACTCCTCACTGACTCTGACCACCCTCAACTCCCAATAAACGCTGGGCATCCCACAGAACAGCATAACCAGCTAAATATCCCAACTCCATTAACCACCTGCATCCCACCATCTAGTCCCCTTCTTCACCTGAGCATCCTATGTCCCCACTGACCATCCTCCGATGATCAGCCCCCCATTAGCCATCTCCCAGAATTCCCAGTTGCCATTTCCCAATGCCATTGACTTTTCCCCAACCGCCCCCCACCTACCTGCTCTAATGCCCCCACCGACCATCACCCACTTGCCCATTTCCAAACATCTTGCTCATCATAAATGATTTTGATAGATGCCACCAGCCCTTTTTCCGTAAGTCCCTTCCACCCCGATACCCTAACCCAACCCCTGCCCCCTTTCTCTCGAGAGCGGCTGGCCACCGTGAAGAGCGGGATGTCCGACGTGCACGCGGCCACCGGGAGCCTGGCTGAGCTGTGCGTAGTGCTGAACGACGAAAAGGTGGATGGCGTGTGGCTGAAGGATGCCGAGGAGGTCCGAGGCAGGGGCCAGGGAAGGGAATGAAGGATGAAGGGGTCGACCGGGCATACACTCGCAGTCATGACCGCCCCTCGCCCCGCAGATCACGGACTTGACCGGCGCGCAGATCGTGAAGCAGGGTGCGGTACACAAGCTCATCTTCCCCAATATGGGGCCAGAGCATGAGGGCAAGTACACATTCAGGGCCAAGGGTGCAGAGAGCGAAGCCTCAGTATTTATTGCAGGTAAGGTCGCCGCCCACTATGGACAAAGCTAGACCACGCCTGGCCCGCCCACCTACTCCTAGCTCCTCCCCCATCCCCCATGGGCTCCTCCTCCACCCCTCGGCTCCTCCCGCGTCCCTGCTCTTCGAGCCTTCCCTGCCGCCCCTCCCTGCAGATCCTCCAACCATCGACCCATCGGTACTGGAGGCACTGGCCGCGCACCCGGTGACCGTGAAGGTGGGCCACACCGCGAACATCAAAGTGCCCTTCCGGGCAAAGCCGCTGCCCAAAGTGACGTGGTACAAGGACGGCATGGAGGTGACGGAGGAGGAACGCGTGTCGATGGAGCGTGGGGAAGACCAGGCGCTGCTCACCATTTCGAACTGCGCGCGGGAGGACAGTGGCATCATTATGCTCAAGCTCAAGAATGACCATGGCTCCGCCACAGCCACGCTGCACCTCAGCGCGCTGGGTGGGCCAAGACCCTGGCTTGGCTGGGCTGGGGGCGGCACGCAGGCTGAGGAGAGAGCTGGAGTTCGGGTTGAGAATGGGAATGAAGTGCTGGCTTTGCAGCCAGAAGACGCCCATTTCCTAACTTCCTAACTAGGTGGCCTTGGGCAAGTCCATTAACTTTCCTGAGCCTCAGCTTCTCATCTGCGACAGGGTGGTTTTTTTAAAGTGCCTATTTCAAGTGAATTTAAAGACTATAGCAGAGTGCACAGCACGTACTTGACCTTCAGATGTTGCTGAAGTATTGTAACTGACTTGGAGATGAGGATGTGGTTGGAAGTAAGGTGGAAATGAGGTAAAAGAGAGGTGGAATTTAGGATGAAGGTGAGGTTCATTGCGAAGAATATTGGAGTTGGAAGTGAAATGGAGTGAGGGGAGGTGAGATAGGGTTGAGGATAGAATGAAATTGGAGAGAAAGATGGAATGAGGGTGGAAATGGTATTTGGGATGAGTCTGAACATAAAGTTAAGGAAAGACATGAGGAGCTGGCCTTAGTGAACTCATATTCAACATGCAACACACACACACACACACACACACACACACCCCAGCATCACCTCCTCCACCTGCATCTCCATCAAGCTGTGCGTTTGGATGGATTGGGTTTCAATTCAGTTTGGCAGTATGACTGAGCACCTCCTCTGTGTTCTCAGTACTGAGGACACAGGGATGAGTTATCCCCAGCAGTCCCTCAACCCAAAAGGGATAAAAACCGGCAGACAGGGCTTCCCTGGTGGCGCGGTGGTTGAGAGTCCGCCTGTCGATGCAGGGGACACGGGTTCATGCCCTGGTCTGGGAAGATCCCACATGCCGCGGAGCGGCTGGGCCCGTGAGCCATGGCCGCTGAGCCTGCGCGTCCGGAGCCTGTGCCCCGCGGCAGGAGAGGCCACAGCAGTGAGAGGCCCTTGTATCAAAAAAAAAAAAAAAAAAAAAAAAAAAAACCGGCAGACATGTAATTATAAAATAAACTGTAATAAAAGAAAGTACTGGAGTTCTGGAAGCTGAGAGGAGGGGAGACCTTGTCTGGAAGAGGTAAGTGGGAATTAGCTGAGGTGGGGGTCCCTCAGCTCCAGTTCACTCATTCCTAGGCGGACAGGAATCTCGGGGGGCGGGGATCAAGACATTTGGGCAAGTCTTAGGAAAACAGTGACAGAGGGAAGGGCAAGGGATCCGCAAAGCTCAGAATCTAGCTATGTCTCAGTCTGGTGGACCTCCAACCAGTGGGATGAAGCCCTTCTGGCCCTTTGCTCCAAAGACACATTCTGATGCTCTCTTCTGTCCTTAGACCGTCCCAAGCCTCCCCAAGGCCGGGTGGAGTTCCTGGAGCTCTCGGGTAATTGTGTGCACATGAAGTGGAAGGCCCCGAAGGACAACGGCGGGCGGCCTATAACACAGTTCATAGTGGAACGGAAGGCAGTCGGCAAGAAGTCCTGGATTAAGATTGGTGAGGTGGACAGCAAAGTCACCAAATTCTCCACCAACAAGGTGGAAGAGGGGAAGGCCTACCAGTTTCGTATCCTGGCCGTCAATTCGGAAGGAGTGAGCGACCCGCTGGAGACAGAGGAAGTGTTTGCAGGAAATCCTATTGGTCAGTGAGATAGCCCCGTGCTCAATGGGGACCTCAGGGGCCACCGTGGGGACCTTCAGCCAGTGAGGAGTGCTGGTCTGTGGGAGATTCCGCAGGGTCATCTCTAGCTGCCCCACGAGACAGATGGCTTCTAGAGTAAGAGCAGAAGATCGTTTTGGACGGGAATTGTCAACTTTTTCCAGTCAGATCACATGCACAACACACTCCCGTGGGTACCTCCAGAACTGTGCACAGTTCCAGGGAGATAACTCCACTTGTTTCTCCATTCCAGAAATCATCCCATACGCAAGGGAGAGTAATGTTGCTTTAGGGATAGCCTTGAATCCACTCTAATTTTTTTTCCAAAGAAAACCCTTGACAACATTGGCATTTTAATTATGATCACTAGTTAATTACTTGCTACACTCCTCCCAACTGATCTCCATGTTTCTGTGTGTCAAGACAGTACATTAAAAACTGTGCCACTGGGGCTGCCACAGGTTGGAAAATTCAAGTTGGCGGCTCTCTATCTTGGCTACACATTAGAATCACTTGAGGTCTCTTAAAAAATGCTGATTCCTGGTCTCCACCCTAGGCCAGCTGAATTAGAATATCAGGACACAGGACCCAGACACTAGTTTTTGGTGGTGTTTTGGGGTTTTTTTTTTTACTTCCCACATGACATTAATGTGCAACCAGAGTTAATCATTGGCTTAAGTTTTTTTAAGGAAGGAACCAGAGCTCAGCATGGGGTGGGCAACTGTCTACATGCTCCCCCACCTAACCTCTGCCCTCTCTCTCTCTCCCACAGAGCCCCCTGGTCTTGCCTCCCAGCCCCAAGTGACTGACGTGACCAAAGAGGCTGTGACCATCACATGGAACGCCCCCACCCAAGATGGGGGAGCCCCAGTGCTCGGCTACATTGTGGAGCGGAGGAAGAAAGGCAGTAACCTGTGGGTGCCAGTCAACAAGGACCCCATCCAGGGTGAGGTCGAGGGACAAAGGCCCAGGAGGGACCAAGGGAGACTTTGTTGGGTGGACCCATGTTCCCGTGCTGCTCTGAACACACTCCCTCCTCCAACTCCTTTGTGGGTTTTCATAGCATCTCATGACCCCCTCTTCCACATCTACTCACTCTATGGTCTCCTACCACGTGGACCACCCCTGGCCTCATTACCCCTCAAATTCCCATTTCAGGCACCAAGTACACTGTGGATGGTCTCCTGGAGGACACAGAATATGAATTCCGAGTTGTAGCTGTGAATAAGGCAGGCCCCGGACAGCCTAGTATGCCATCCAGCTCAGTGGTAGCCAAGGACCCTGTCAGTGAGTATGGTGCTGCCAGGCCCCAACACATAGTGGAATTAGCCATTGGAGGTAGAAGGAGGATTTCTTCCCGGGAAAGTCTAACAGGAGTGGATCACACAGTCTCCACTCTCTGGGAGCCGCCAGCCTGATAGAGGGACAAGATCCACACACAAGAGAAAGCCAGCAAATAAAGATTGAGAGTCAGGGACAGCGAGGAGGTGGGTGGAAAAAAGTTTTTATCAAATGTTGAGTATGTCTGGTTAGGGGAGGTAGTAGAAGCATGTTTGAGGATTGAGCAGGGGTGTTGGGTAAGTGGTTGGGTGGGTGCTGAGCTTAGGTGGTGAGATGGGGAGATCACGCGTGAATGGGTGTGGTGCAGAGGGCTGAGCTAAAGGCTAGAGTTTTGAATACAGAGGGGTTGAGTGTATAGTGTATATTGAATTTGGAGGGTTTTGACTTCAAGCGTGAAAGTATTGAGACTGAGAGAATTCAATTTAGAGGTTGTTGAAGGTGAAAGCCTGGGTATTGAGCGTTTTAACTGTGAGTGTTGAAGGTAGAGGTGTTGAAAGTTAAGTTTCAGGGGTATTGAGTGCAGGAATTGGGCATGGCGTTGAGTGGAGAAGAATCTGGGGGCTGACTAGTTGTCTGTGTCACGCAGAACCCCCGGGCCTGGTGCAGGGCCTGCATGTGTCGGATTCCTCCAACTCCAGCATCTCCCTGGCCTGGCTGGAGCCTGCCGAGGGAGACCCACCCTCTGGCTACATCCTTGAGATGCGGGCTGAAGACACCAAGGAGTGGTCCAAGTGCACAAAGATCCCCATCTCGGGCACCTGCTACACAGTAGGAGGCCTCACCGAGAGGCAGAAATACTTCTTCCGAATCCGGGCTGTGAACGAGGCTGGGTGTGGGGAGCCTGTGGAGCTGGACGAGGGGGTCCGTGCCATGCCACCACCAGGTGAGGGATGCAGACAGGGCTGGAGTGTAGGCCCCAACATCCTAGCTCCACACCTTCCTCTCTGGGACCTCATCCCACAGGAGAAAACTGGGCAATGCTGTGATCAACAAAGAGTCGTCCATGCTTGTGCCTGGACAGAGCTAGGGATAACCCCAGGGCCTTCCCTGCCAAAAACAAACAAACAAACAAACAAAACAAAAACCAAAAACCCCACTCATTGTGTGCCGAATAGTATCTACTGTGTGCCAAGGGAGGTGTTAGGGATTTAGAAAAAAATAAAACACAGGACCTGCCCTAAAGAGTCTTATATAATAATAGAGGGAGACAGATGAGAAAAAATAAATAAATGCTTCACAGCATCACAGGGTTGCTAGATGTCTGTATGGCCTGTAGTGAGAGCATGAAGGAGAAGAGGTTGGGAAAAGCTTTGGAGGGGAGGCTTAAAGCTAAGTCTTCTGGAAAGAGTGTTCCATGCTCCCATCTCTGTCTCCTCCATCTCAGCTGCTCCCAAGTTTGACCTCAGGGCCCGGCTGAAAAGTCACATGGTGGTTCGCGCTGGGACAGCCCTCTGTATCCACGCCGCCTTCTCTGTGAGTCCTACCCTGGCCCCCAGACGCCCACCACTTAACCAAGTTGGCTGCTACAGCTATCATAGTCTCTGCCTCTGCCCCTCGCCAGACCCCTGGCCTCAGAGCCTGGCAGGAGACTCCTGGACAGTGGGATAGGGCCTGCCCCCAAATACCACCCAGGTGACCCCTGGTGCCATCTCCTGTCACCACCCAGGGCTCACCACCACCCAACGTGATCTGGCTGAAGGATGGCGTGCCCACCAAGGGCAGGGAGGCCATCACCAAGAGCAAAAACCACTCCCAGTTCCTCATCAGCAGCACCAAGCGCTCCGACTCAGGGGTGTACCGCATCTTGCTCCAGAATGAGTTCGGAGAGGCGTACCATGACATCCACGTGCGTGTGGCAGGTATGACAACAGGTAGAGGCCTGGGGAAGCATCGCTGCACACGCTCCCTAGGGCTGCTTGAGTCCCTACCACTGTAAGGTCATGCCTTAAGGTAGTCAAGGCTTCTTGGGCACCACAAAGCAAGACTTTATCAGCCTTTGCCTTAATGCGGAGGGTTGTTTTCACTTTTTCTCAGTATCTTGAAGCCCCAGAGGCATTGAACTAGGACCCAGCCCTTGTTTCAGTCTCAGTCATATGTGGAGAGCTTCGGGGCATATGCAGAGTAGGGTCTGTGAGCATAGAGAGAGCAGAGAATGGGTAAGAGGCAGGAGGGACAGATGGAGAGGAATCCATTAAAACTTGGGGTGATTTGCCTATATGTTATTGGAAATACTTTTAAAGTTTGTGATGTGGTCACCGAGAAAGCCTTTTGGGGGGAGCTTCACAGTCCCACAGTGTCATTGCCATCCAGCTTCATTAGAATTCTTGAACCACAGCTGAAATGAGCCTTCTGTTATTTTTCAGTCCCCCCAATTTTAATAATTTAGAATTTTAATAATAAAGGTGGTGAGTAAACACTTTGGAAAGAGCCTTTTCATTATCTTAGGTTGCAGGAAACTTTGTAGGTTTTGAGGTTTAACACATTGTGTATTATTAAATTTACGTTAATCACTATGCCAAAGAGTATGTGACACATTCTTCTGCATTGATGCATTTTGTACCCCTCTCCATTAAAATCATAACAGCCCCCCCAAATTGGGTGGCCTCTTAGAGACGGCTGGAAGCTTTATAATAAAGCCCTAAACCCCCAAGAGAAGAATGGGTGAACTTTTATTGAACAGCTCCTACATGCCAGGCACTTTACGCAACATTTCCATGATAGTTATTGTTAGCCTCATTTTGCAAATGAGGAAATGGGTCTCAGAAAAGATAAGTAACTTTGCCAAAGTTCACAGGGCTAGTAAATGGCAGAGCTACACTTCATAAATAGTTCTTTCTGACTCCAAGACCCCCAGCTGCCTGAGAGTTAGAAGAAGGTAAGGTGCCCCATCCCATCCTCCTTAGGGCTTGGCAGGTAGCGGGGGTGGGGGCACGATACTTCAGCCCCCCCAGGGTGGCTGATGGACCTTCGGACCCTTCCAGATTTTCCGCAGCCACCCACAAACCTGCAGCTGTTCGAGGAGGTCCCCAACACGGTGACTCTGACCTGGAACCACAGCCCCGACGTGCAGGAGGACAGCGAGGCCCACTACGTCATCATGAAGCGGGATGCCAGCACCGCCACCTGGTTCACTGTGGCCGAGCACGTCTTCAGCAACAAGTACACGGTGACCGGGCTGCTCCCCGGCAGGAAGTACTACTTCCGGGTGCTGGCCCGGAACGAAATCGGTGACAGCGACCCGCTGGACTCCAGGGATACCTGGCTCGTCAACAAGGACAAGAGTGAGTCTGGGGACTTGGGGGTTCAGGTAACGTCTGGGATCCCTGATGGCGGGCATGAAATAAGGGTTGCAAGGGGTACCCAAGATTTGAGGTAAAATCTGAGGAGCACTGAGGTGAAAGGGTTAATTAACATCAGGGACCCGGGGGAGAAAAGCAGAGGCCTGGAAGCCTAGGGGAGGAGATTCCTGCGGGGTACACTGAGGGGTGGGAATAACGCGGAGGGGGGGTGGGGAGGTCCCCTTGGGGGCGGGGATGACAGTGGGGTGCCGGAGGGTGAGGAGGGGTTGTGGAGCTGAGAGGCTGGCTGAGGACCTGACTGAGGACTCAGGGAGAGTCCAGGGAGCAGGGATGACATCCAGAAACCCTGGAGGGAGGGCATTAAGGGTAAGGATAGCTGCGGGAATCTTGAAATGAGGGCCTAAATTGGAGAAAGCAGAGACCGTGGAGGCTGCGAGGGCGTTGGGGAAAGCTTGGATGGGGAGTTAAAGGCCAGATAACAGCTCGGGTCCGGAGGCTGGCGGCTGGAAAGAAGTCTAGGACGCCCGGGTCTGGAAAAGCGTAAAACCCCGCGGACCTGGTTTAGGTCTTGGAACCCATGGGGGTAGGGGGGTGGCGGAAGGGAAAGCTTAGGAACCAGTATAAAGTCCGGGCCCCAGAGTTGATAGCGCGTGGGAATCTAACCCAGGTCCTCAGGGTTCCGTGAGCTGGGTCACCGGGGCGTCTTAGGAGCACTAAGCCGGCGCCCGATGGATGGGGGCCTCGGTGTGCGCTCACCGCCCTTCGTGTCCCATCCGGGCGCAGCCGAGGACCAGAGCGCCAAGCTGAAGCCGTACCAGGAGAAAGACTGGCGCCACGCGCCGCGCTTCCTGACCCCGCTCAAGCCGCACACCGTGCTGCGCGGCCAGGACTGCACCATGACCTGCGCCTTCCTTGGGAACCCACGGCCCACCGTGACCCTCTACAAGGGCGACGTCAACATCACGGCCAACTCCAAGTTCTGGTACAACTCCACCAGTGGTGTGTGCACCATCGTCATCCCCACCTGCACACTCAAGGACAGCGGAGAGTACAGCGTAGTGGTGGAGAACGAGCTGGGCAAGGACCGCAGCAGCTGCACGCTCACCGTCTACGGTGAGGGTGCAGCGCCGGTCGGCCCGGGACGGTGAGGGTGCCTGGCTGTGTCCCGCGTGGGGCGGAGGCGCAAAATGGCGGCCTCCTGAGCCGTTGATCAGCTCTTTTCCTATGGCTGGCGCAGGCTTTTATTTAATCTGACATGGAGTGGTGTAAACATTCTCCAACTGGCCATAGTTCGTACCACTGTCCCATCTTCTCGATGTCATTTGTTATGTGCCTGGCCGCTGCAGACTTGGGAGTTTGCAATCCCTCAGTAGTCTGTAGTTTGCAACCCTTGGTGGGCCTAGACTTGCATTTGAAAAAGACGCCAGTGATCAGGCCTAAACCAGACTTACCAATCACAATCTCCCTGGCAGGGTTCTGGAAGGAATCTTTATGTTTACAAATTTTGCAAGTGGTTCTGATGTGCAACCAAAATTGAAGACTACTGGTCTGAGATAAGGATAGATGGGAGGCACTGAAGGGAACCTAGTGGAGGGAAGCCCTCCCTCTGCACATACGTGTGCTATGTTTCTGCTCATGGGTGCACATATAGGGGAAATATTCTGTTTCTTCCTACACACTCTACTGTCTTCACAGCTAAACAGCCAGTTGCATGAACTGTCTAAATGCAAAGATGACCTGTTTTGCTCCTCTTTGTTTAAACTCCCTCCTAGCTTTCCCATGATCCTTTAGATAAAAATCACAATCAACAAGCACCCCCCCCCCCCACCATCTACCTCTCCAGCCTCATCCTCTGCCACTCTCCGAAGTCTCCACGGCACACTATTGGTGTCCATGGTTTCCATGGTTACAGATGCTTTTTTTTCATCCTGTTATAGATGCCTTTCTCTGGGGAAAGGACCTGGTCCTGTTGCTCTGTCTCTCAAGTACTCAGCTAAGTGTCTGGCATTGAGGTGACGCCTCCACAGTGGCTGCTGAACTGTGTAACAGAACTAGGCCAGGGAAGGCCCTGTGGGAGTCATCCAGCTCTCATTCCACAGCTAGAGAGATCCCTGACAACTTAATTCTGGTTGTAAGCACATGGGCACAGGGCCCTGGCTCCAACACTCACCAGCCATGTGACCTTGGCAAGCCACTCTGAGCTTGTTTCCCCATGTACTGCTTAGGGCTGTCATGAGGATTAAATGAGATAGTGCACAGAAGTTCCTGGCACAATGCGTGGCAAATACGAAATGCCGAATAACTGGCAGCTCTTGGCCCCACACACCCAGCTGACCTTGGGAGACTGGGGCTGGCAAGGACTGAGGATTCCGGGCAGGGTCCAGCCCCTGGTTCCTGCATAGCGACTGCAAGTCCGGCAATTTGGAGTTTCCCTTACCCCAGCATCATTCACACTAACAAATACTTGCTTTGCTCTTTCAGACAAAGATGACAAGGCAATTCTAGCCTCCGTCACTGAGAGTCTGCAGAAGAAATCAAAGTACCTTATGTGAGCTCCAGCCCAGACCAGGCATCAGGAGGATGCTGTGATGTGCGTGGGGCTTCTTGGCCCATCCTCTGTGTGGTCCCAGCGAGAGAGACCTGGTTCCCTCTGTGGTGCTTGTCAATGTAAACATTCAGTGAAGGCATGGGACAATAAACTGAGTGAGTGCGCCTGTGCCTGTTCCTAACCATGGTGTGCAGCAGGGACCAAGGAGATAGACGTGGGCGTAGGATGGGGATACACAGAACCACGACCCCTGCTCGGTCCAAACCCACCCACATGGGGAACGACCAGCCCCCTTCTGACTGGGCCTCGCCTTGCCTTCCCCTCCTCCACAGCCACACTGCACCCTGCCCTCCCTCCGGGCATAGAGGGCAAAGTCTGCATCTTTCTCCCCATCCTGCCCTTCCCATTTCTTCACTCCAGGTAGGTGTGTCTTCAGAGTTCAGGGGTTGGAAGGGATCAGGACCTTGCCTCTTCAGTGTCTGGGGTTCCCACTATTTGAGAATTAGAGCATCTGAAAGCTAGAACGGATTGGTCATCCTGCTTGCCGGCTTTCAAACTTATGTTTTGCAGCAGAAAACCCTTCCTTGAAAAAAAAAAATTCTTAAGAACCTACTGGACTTGAAACAAGGATGGGGGTCTTTGAGCCTCCCTCCTCTACTTTATTCTTTTGCTAGCTCCCACTAGCAGGGATCTCTGTAAAAACCCCAGTTTGAAAATCACTGATTCATTCAACACCCATATGGGGCTTGAGTGTCTTTATCACATCCCCACAACTGTACAACCCCTCTACTGATGGCGTATTCACCACCACCCAAGGCTTCCCTTTTTACTTCTGGGTCAGGGCACTGCCCATTAAGATGCAAATGCCCCTGGAGTGGGGTGACACATTATTCTGCCAGGGCTTCAAATGTAAAGTATGAACCAGACAATCTAATCTCATTCCTCTCAGCTGTTCAACTGAGCCCAGAGTCCAGGAAGAAAGGAGATGCTTGAAGGGAATCTTGGAGCAGCTGGCAGGTCTGGGGTGGGGAGGGGAGGAGTTAGGTAGCAGTAGAGGACACTGGGTAACTAGGAGTCACCAAAGGTGCTGGGCACCTGTGCACAGGGGAGTGCATCAAGGTCAAGTTTGGACGGTGGCAAATACTACCCAACCCCCATCCTCTTGATCTACATCCTCACCCACACACGTGACCAGCAAGTGAGACAAGCTCCAACCAGCAGTGTCAACAGAGCCAGGGAGCCAGCCTGGCGCCAAGATGCACCGGCCAGGACTGTGACCCAGGCTGTGAGGACATCCAGGGCCCCTGGTGCCATGCCCCACACCCCCACCTCTGCAAGACAGGCACGTGCCACACAGGCAGACAAGCAGAGCAGCCAATGGCCCTTGGGTATTTTTTATTTTTTTTCACACAAGCAATAGGATGGAGTTGTCCCATCCTTGCTCCCCTTGCATTGAATGTGCCTCGGGTCTTATGACCCTAGAGTGTCACTGGAGCCCCCTCCTCTCACTCCCAGTGCAGAAGGGGCAAGGAGGAAAGACCTGAGAGTGGGTGTGTATGTGGGGGGCGTCCCAGCTCTCTGAGCCAGGCTCAGCAACCCCTCAGCAGCTCCCTGAGGCCCTCTCCCTAAAAGACTTTGACACACAGCAGGTCAGAGACAGCTGGCAGAGTAAGATACAGATAGGCTGGGAGACAGACTACACACAAAACACTCACATACAGATGCACACACAGGCTGGCCCCTTCCTTTGGCGTGGTTCACCCTAGCCCTGGGGATAGGGTCTGAGGGTGGTGGTGTGGGGCCTGAGTTCTGGGACGGCCTTTGAGAGATGGGACCAACTTGAACCCTTGGTACCCCAAACTCCCAGGCCAAAGTAGTCCCCAGTCTTGCCTACCTGGATAGACACCCCTTCACCTTCCCACCCAACACTTAGAGATTAAGATTGTTCAAGTAACAAGGATAGATGTGGGAAAGGGAGACTCCACCCCATCCAATCTTCCCAACTAGCGGCCTGTGAAAGGGGCTTCAAGCCCTGGACGTGGGTCATCTCAGCACAGACTCCTCCCCTCCTCCCTCAACTCTGTGCAAATCAGAAAGACTGGAAGTGGGCGAGTTAGACTCTTCCACCTAGTAGAAGTAGGGGAGGTTGAGAGGATGAGCACCATGGCCCTCCAGAGGGGCTCTGACAGTCTGGATGGGGTGGTACAGGTGGGGAGATATCTTCTTCTGGCTCCAGCAAGGAGCATCAAGCTGGCTCTTTTTAGTTCTCAGCATTGTCCTGGACCACTAGCTTTGCTAGAAAGATCCTTTTTGCTGCTTATCCCCTCAAACTTGTGCATTTCACAGGTGGTACCTGCTGCCCCAGGCTGGTACTTCAGCCATCCTGATCCAGCTCTTGCAGGTTCCCAGGTTCTGGACCCCAGCGCCAGGAGCAGAGAGGGGTGACGAGCACCTGGCCCCTCATTTGGCCTTGCTCAGTCTGTAGTCTTCCACTGGCTCCCGGCTCTCGACAGCTGACAGGGCGATGAGCATCTGGGCGGCGTAGTAGGTGGACATGATGAGGGCCCGCGAGTAGGGCACAGGAAAGCAGAACTTGTTGAGGGCGATGGTCAGGTCTGAGACAATAAAGAGCAGTGCACCGCTGCCCGCCGCCAGCTCAGTCCAGCGCCAGGCAGTCCCAACCAGCTGTAGCCCTGCCACAGCCCGCCAGCCCATGAAGCTGATAAGGGCCATATAGACCCCCACCAGGTAGGTGAAGGCACCCGTGAGGCATGGGTAGAGGAGGGCATAGCACAGGCCCGACAGTACTGCCATCACCAGACCTGTCCGAAGAGCCAGTGGCCGCATGCCAAAGGCCGAGGCATAGAACATGTGGGT
Source organism: Stenella coeruleoalba (assembly GCF_951394435.1). NCBI lineage: Eukaryota > Metazoa > Chordata > Mammalia > Artiodactyla > Delphinidae > Stenella > Stenella coeruleoalba. Next base: position 37,266,160 of record NC_137154.1, read on the forward strand.
CACAGCAAACATCAGCAGACCTAAAAGTGAGAGGGGATGATGGGATGTTGAAGGCAAGCTCAGGCGAATAACCAGTGACGGGAGGCGGGGGTAGGAGTAGAGTGCTTGGGATAACCCAGGAGCTTTCTTCTGAGAGTAACAGGGGTGGGAAGAAATCCATGAAGGCAAAGATACCCTCCCCGACTCTCCTGTGGCACTCCAGAACTGATCACCATATCACCGGCAGGGTCATCCTCCGACAGGGGCCCCAACAGTCTTTGGCCACAGAACCCCTCAAATTCCCCATATTCTTGTTTTTTAAAAAAACCTCCCTTTCCCAAATCCTTGGCCCCCCAGGGTCCTCTAGCCCCCAACCCCAGGATTCCTCCCAGGTAGCTACTGTGATGACTGACCGTGCACAAAGTAGCCCTGGTCCTGCCAGATGAGGAAGGCATCACCTAGAGCAGAGAAGATGAGCCCCACAAAGATGCGGGTGGCACTGGGGTGGGCCAGCAGGAATCCCAGGCCGTGGGCCAGAAGGAAGAGCCAGAGGCAGAAGATGGGCAGGCACTTGACGAGGGCGCTGACCCACGACGGGCTGGACGAGGGCAGCCAGAGCACAAAATACACACAAGTGGCTTTGAAGAAGGGCACTAGCTTGGGTCCCTCACTCTTCACCTGGAGGACATAGGACAAGGGCAGCACTCAGAGCGTGGGAGCTCAGAAGCCCAAAGCGGGGCTCAGAGCCAGCACCCTCAGCCCAGGCATCCACCCCAAAGACAGGCCCACCGCCCAAGCAGAGAGGATTGACACACAGAAACCCAGTTTGGCCTGCCCCAAGCAGCCTGCAGAGTGTGAACAAGCCCATCATTACCCTGAGGCTTAATTGATTAGGAAGAGAAAGGGCTCCCCTGTCCCTGCTAGTTGCATCCATTCTTGGCCCCGGGGCAGGACCAGAATAGTCACTCACTGCACAGAAAACAGACTTTGCAATAGTGTCCCATCCTGCAGCCCAATGCTTCTCCCTTCCTGCCCCCTCCCTCTCCTTCCCCAAAGCCCCTTTGGCCTCTCTCTGCCAGCATCAGCCCCCAGCTGTCTGGAATAGAGTGGAGACAGCAGGAAATCACAGAGACGCCACAACTGGCCAACTCGTGATCCTCAGCAGTAGGGCCAGGACACAGGCCCAGCGACACCAGGTGAGCGCCAGGAATGTGTGGGCACCGTCAACCATCTCAGCCCCCACAGGCTCTCTCCCTGGCCAGTCTGCAAACTCAGCCTCCACTCCAGCTGCCCCAGCCTCAAGGTACCATCAAGGGCAAGGAGAGGAGACAGGGATGCTGCCTAGATATATGGACCCATGAGTTAGGAGCAAGAAAACTGTCCCTGAAATACCAGCAATCTCAGGAATTGGGGGGTTGGAGAGGGTGTCAGTCAGCCTCATTTCCCAGAGAATAACAGCAACTCGAGGCCCATCAGAAAGAGAGGCAGGAAGGGGAGGGAGAGGTTCTCTTCCCAGCTTTTGATCAGAAGCCAGCAGTCAGGCTGGGAGGAGATGAGGAACTGAGAGGGGGAAGTTAGAGCAGCTGACTTGGTCTCAGCCGGATTAGGGGGGAGGGCAGCTAAAGAAAGGTTGTGTCCAAGGCCATGCAGGCACCAGGGGGCTGCTGCAGATATTCTGAATCTGTGATCCCCTGAAGCTCCTTTTCTTGGGCCTCTGGTACTGAGGCTCTGAGAGTGATTCAGAGCAGCTGAGGTTTCCGGTATACTCATGCTCTGCCCCAAGTGACAGGCCTCTGGCTGGGTAGCCCAGGGCTCTGGGTACACACTCAGACTCTCAGACCTTCAGTCCCTGGTTACCTGGGACTGAACAGGCTGTAATGAAGGAGGCTGGGAAGAGACAGATGGTGGGTCCAGGGTCTAAGCCTGCCCTGGCTCTGCCAGGGGTGAGAACAGTGAGAAGAGATGACTAAGTTCCTTCCTATGGAGATTCCCCCATGCAGGCTGGTCAGGGCAGGGACACGGGCAGAGGAGGGGACGGCTTATCCTCACAGTCCCCAGATCTCCCCAGCCTCCACCTGCCAGCCCTTGGAAGCATCTACTCCACACCCCTCCCCCAGCCCCATGTTTCCTAGAAGGAGAAACAGCAGTAGCAGCTGGGGAGGTGTTGATAGTCACAGAGAACCCAGCACTAGAAGGAGGAGGGGGGCGGGGGAGAGACAAAGGTTCAGGTGAGAAAGTCTGAACAAGGGGTGTCAATAGAGAACGACCTCTTCTCCTCCAGCGCGTTATCAAGGCTGTTTAGACTCACAGGCGTGCCCTGCACCGCCCCAGACTTCTCTATAAGATGAGGAAAGGGAGGAAACAAATTTGGAACAGGATTCCCAGGAGGTCCCAGTCACCCTCCTGCTCTCCCCCGCCCTCTCCCACGCCTCGCTCTGGTCTGCCCACGCAGAAGCCTGCGGTCCGCTACCGTCCCCTTCCTCTCCCAGGCAGCGATCCAGCCGACCCGCGCCAGACACACAGCGATCAACAAAGTCACGCTTCCGAGTCACGTGCCCACTGTTTTCCTCCCTCCCTCCGACCGGCTGGGGGCGCGCGGAGGAAGGGTGCAGAGGTTTGGGATGCGGCGGACCGTGACAGCGCCGACTCCCGCCTGGGGACGCGGGCCGCCGCGGGATCCCTGCCCTTCCTCAGCCCCCGGCTGCTTGGCCTCCCGCAGCCCAGTCCCCAGGCCGGTGGGCTGTGGCCGCGCCGGACACTGGCTCGCTCGTTCACACACTCACCACAGTGACCGGGGACACCATGGCGGAGGCGGCGGCCGCAGCAGCTGGCACCCGGCTCCAGGCTGCAGCTGCCAGGACGCGCCCGCAGCCAGGTGAGGAGGCGACGACGTAACAAAGCCCCAGTGATGGACAACACCTCCCGCGCGCCGGGCGCTGAGGGTTCTTGTCTGCAATCCCCACGACGTCACTGCAGACACGGCCAATGAGCAGGCTGGAGTCGGCTGCGGGGGTGGGGGGCGGGAGGAGTGAGGGTGGCTGGGGCTGCGGGCTAGACCCCGCCCGCCACCCACCCACACTCCCACACCCTCACACCCACACACCCGGCCGCTACTGCCAAGGGTAGAGAGGCTTGCCTATCCCTGGTGGCTGGAGGCGGGGCCCTGCAGGTCCCGCCCGTCTAGGAATCAGTGCCAAGGCATCCTGGAAAGTAACCGTGACCGCAGGCCCTGGGTGAGGACGGAGATTGGCCGAGAGACAAACACATTCTTGCTCTGGTCACACGGCTGCACACATTTTTCTCATAACCCGGGGATAAAAGGCAAAGACAGATTCCCTTCAGCCTTTAAACATGCAGTCCGCACGGACAGTTACAATTAGACCCACAGCCTTCACTGTGTACAAACCCACATCCAAATGGACCCACGATGGTCAGCAGACGTACAACTTTCACCATGAAAAGAGACATGTAGCAGCCCATAGACCCATACATATGCACAAACACACACAGGATCACAATTACTCTTAGGCATCAAACAAGTACATGGACACAAAACGAACAACCACAGATGGACACACATCCTTCAAGGTAAAAAGAGACACATATGTAGGCATGCAGCATCCTATAGACCCATGATAAACCCAGTTACTCAATTGCCCTTAGGCACACACTTCTCACAACTCAGAGACAGCTGTAACACACACAAGAACACACCAGGAATGATAGGCAGGCAGACCTGAGCATACTTAAGGACCCAAAGGAGTGTGAACTAACTCCACCAAAAATGCAACTTAAGCAGATTAATGTTGATGTCACACAGACTAAAAGTACACAGGCACATTTGGAACCAAGCATGTTCAGAATCATGGGAATTACATGAGAGAAATGGTAGGCAGTCAAATAGACTGGGACTTTGTCCCAGGTTTGCCACTTCCATGCTTCCCCTCTCTGGCCTTGATTTCTTCATATATAAGATGAGTGGATGTTCTCCAAGGTTTCTCCCAAGCCCAACATGTGTATGATTATGATTGGGAAGGGCAAGGGCTGCTGCTTTCAGGAAATTTAAGTCTAGAGGGGTCTTCCTGGAGATGGAGATTTCAGATACATCTTAAAGGATGGCCCGGTGATCTTTGATCTGCCATAGGAGGGAAGTAGCTGTGTGTCAGGCTTTGGGAATTGGGGTGGAGTAACCAGCCCTACTTAGTTCTAATTAGCAGCCATAAAGGAATTTTAGCATCATGATGACACTGAGACCCTAGTGCTGGACCCCTCCTTGTGCTGGCTGGGGAGAAGCCCACAGACTGAGATCCCCTGTGAGCCCCTCCCACAATGGGCCTCTTCTTTTTTCTTTTGGACTCTGCCTACTTTCCCTAAAGCCTGTGTTGTCCACCTGACACCCTCTCAGAGGAGGGAGCAGCCCTCTTCTAGTGACAGAATTGAAAAACAGAGATTCAGAGCCAGGAGCAATAAGGGTGAGAGCCAAGGCTTGGGACTGAGGCTCACCCCCAGCCTTCCCTCATCCCCTCCAGGCTCTTCCTACACAGAGTCCCAGTGGCCAAGGTTGAACTATGCGTGTTCTACTGTGGGGAGATTCACCTTACCAGAATGGGAGACTAGAATTGCTGCCCCAAGTGCTTTGTCTCACACACACACACACACACACACATACACTCCTACAAAGTGTGCTGCCTGGAAAGAACACTGGATTAAAAGTTAAAATACTGTACTTAGTACTAGTCCTTCCTCCTCTGTGACTTACTAGCTATATATAACTGCGCACATCACTCCATTTTCGGAGCCTCAGTTTTTTCATCAGTAAAATGGAGGAATTGGGCAAGAAGATATGTGCAAATGTGTCAGTTTTCTAGCCAAACCCTTTAATGTCACCTAAGAGATACTTCTCAGACAGTGGCCAAGTTCAGGCTTAGTTCAGGGAACTAAGATCCCACAGGCCGCGTGGTGCAGCCAAAAGAAAAAAATATACGTAGGTTCTGTCCTCACAGGGTTCAGTTCAGGCAGGCAAGTAAACAGTAATTATGGAGTGTGGCAACTGAAATAATTGAGGCATGAAGATATGTCTCCTGTGACATCAAAAAGATGTCAGAATCATTCAGCATGCCTGGAGGAGCTGAGAAAGCTGGGGCTAAATCTACAAAGATGAGTTCGTCTTCACTGAGTAGACACTAATGAAAATGATGTTCTAGGTGCCAACTAAAAATTGTCACTTGCCTTCTGCCTCTACAAAGTCACTAGCCACTGCAGTCACTGACCTTCCACACACCGTGAAAGGAGTTCAGGGTGGAGATCAGGAATGAGGTCCTCTGTGCTCTGGGAAAAACTGGCAGAACAGGGCTTCAGATAGTTAGATATTTTCAGAAGATTTTATGAGCCCAATTTCTTGCATCCCTCATATCTAGAAAAGCACTAAAATAATTAACAGAGACATCTGCTCCTTGTGACTAGCAACAACTTTCTCGTGACTCGCAGAAACCCTCTGCCCAAATGTGTGCTTGATTACACGTATGTCCCTTCACTAAAATCATATATAATACTGACCCCCCCCAATATCTTCGGAGCAGTTCCTCAGAGCTATCTGAGACGCTGTCTCCCAGGCTATATTCCTCATTTTCCCCACATATAACTCAACTCACAACTCTCACGTTGTGCATTTTTTTTCAGTCAGCATAGGACGGAGGGAATTGCGTACGTACATAGAAGCACAAGAGACACACTGAATACAGGGAAATGCCTGTAGTACTGGAGTGAGCTGGGGGGTGAAAAAGGTGAACCTGGAGACGTAAGAATGTGCCAGGTCAGAAAGGATCTGAATGTTCTGCTAGGGAGTTTGGACTTAACATAGTAGATGACTGGAAGCCAGTTGCCTTCTGTTCCTTAAAAAAAAAAAAAGAAATCAGTTTCTCTGATTGTTTTCAGTTCTTACACACCAGACACATGGAGGATACACAGAAATGGTGACCAACCATCATTCTGGGTTTGCCTTGCTTCCTCTTGTGGGGCTTTTTCTCACCAGTAGCCTGCTCCCTCTGACCGCTGTGATTTTGCCCTGGGATATATTCTGCTCACTTGGTTTGCCCCACTTGGCATCCTAATCCGTTGTTTACCTGATTCCTGACCTGCTGCTGAATCTCAGCTAATTTCTACATGTCTGTTCCAGATCCCCAGAACACTTCTAACCAGCCCTCAGGGCCACCCCACCCCATCCCACCCCTGCCCCACTTGGAGATCTGGGGAGGAAAATCAGACAATGGTGAATAAATACTAAGGAGGGTGTGACAAGTTTAGATGTTCTGATAGCAATGCAGGGGGAGTGAGTTGGTGAGTTGTTAGAAGTGAGCTGAATGTGTGTGCCAAGTGGAGGCGTTTGGGAGGAGCTGGATACACATCTGGAGCTCAGGACCAAGGTGAAGAGAGGGTATAGATTTGGAAGCCATAGCCACTCTGAAGGCTATATGGATGCAGTTAACCAGGGAGGTCTTGAGGGAGTAGAGAAGAGGGACCAGACCAAGCCCTGGGGGTCATGACATTTAAGGGTAAAGAAGGAGAACTGGGGAACAGGTAAACAGGTAAACAGATATGTCAAGGATATTTCTGACACCTCCAGTCCACTCACAGGGGAGGCGACAGACACACCCAGAGAAGCATATGTTTACACAAATGATCTATGGTATTTGTGATTTGGCTCCCTCCTTCCAGAACAGGTGACAGATGGTGGTTCTGCTTCCTTATTGCAGTAGGTCAGAAGCCTTGAGGGCACAGGACAATGACACACCTTCACTCCTGACTGTGTGCTCCAACAGTTTATGGTCTGCTTTGAGGGTCCATTCTCCCAACCCCAGCCCAGGGCATTCCTGCAGGTCTCTCCTGCTCTCTCTGCTTACAGGAGTCCACTTAGGGGTACCAAATCCCAGTGTAATCCATCTTCTGAAGACATTGGTTCCAGAATGCCTCTGTCCTGCTGGACCCCTCCTGGGCCAGGCAGGTGAGCCCTAGAGTAGCTGATGTAGCCTGGGATGCAGGGTCTGCTCCTGGAGCCTTTAGGAAAAGGACAAAGATTTTAACAAAACTCTCCAGACCCTCCATTCGGGCTAATTTTTTTAAATTAATTAATTTATTTTTGGCTGTGTTGGGTCTTCGTTTCTGTGCGAGGGCTTTCTCTAGTTGCGGCGAGCGGGGGCCACTCTTCATCGCGGTGCGCGGGCCTCTCACTGTCGCGGCCTCTGTTGTTGCGGAGCACAGGCTCCAGACGCGCAGGCTCAGTAGTTGTGGCGCACAGGCCTAGTTGCTCCGTGGCATGTGGGATCTTCCCAGACCAGGGCTCGAACCCGTGTCCCCTGCATTGGCAGGCAGATTCTCAACCACTGCGCCACCAGGGAAGCCCCAAGGGCTAAATTTTAATGCTGTCTTGAGATAATTTGTGGGTCAGTGTCCCTAAGGACATTCTGGGCTCTTTGTTTGGCTTCTGGGCTTGGGGCCGACACACATGGGTTCTTACTCCTCTTTCCTTTCCTTTGTTTCCTTTGTTTACTGACAGGGGCATCATTAGACCTTAGACACGAGTGGATTTCTCTAACTGTAATACTGCCAAATCAAGGGTCTCCTAATGGAGTTCAATAACAGGGATGCCTCAGGAGGGATTCATAATTTTGGTGGGGTGTATGGGATTAGATGACCTCCAACACCCAAGATTCTAGACTTCCAAACTCTGTGAAGTCCAAGTGTTTTAGTTAGTCCTTGTATTGGGGTCATCCAAGTTCAGCTGTCTCAGCAACAACCTCAGTCTCCCCCCTCCCCACCTCCACCCAGACCCTGAGCTCTCTGTGTTGTGCATTTGGGTGGTTCCTTCCTCAGCGTTGGGAAGTTAGTATGAGGAAGTAGAAACAATAAAAGAGAAGAGTCTGGGGGTTGAGCAGGAGGATGGTTTTTGAGAAACAAACAAATATAAAAACACCTAGAAGATCCCACTCATCAAGCCCCAGGACCCTGAATGAGTAATTCTCTCCTCAATATCAGCTCCTTAAGGACCAGTCTTAGGATAACAGGCCAGACCAGATCCTCCTATTTCTTCCTCTCAAAGACCCCATCTTGACAGATGAACTCCCCTGACCAGACTCTTCCTCTAGTTACCTCACTCAGATATAAGCATTCATTCATGTAACTGGTATTTATTAACCACTTACAGTAGGCCAGGCTGGATCTGGACCACAGACATGAACAAAACAGACCTTCCCTGTCCTTGTGGAGCTCATGGTCCAGCAGGAGAGGCTGATACAATGACCACAGCCTCAGCTTCCCACCTCCACCCCACCCCTCTGTCCTCAGATCTCCAAGACCAGAAAATTAGGCAGGGACATCGAGGGCTGGCTGGGCCTGCCCGGTCCTGGCTGGACCTTCCAAAAGCTTCCTCCTAACTGGAAGGGAAGTGGAGCAAAGCCAGTGAGGCTGCAGCACCCTGTGCAGGGGTCGGGAGAGTTATTTGTGTTACCTCAGCCCTCTCCAAACGCTTTCCTATTCCAGCTCCGCTTCCTGGCTCCCATCCAGAGAAGAGTGGGCTTTGGGAATGCGTTATATGCATGTATTACAATAGGATTTTTAAAAAAATTTTTATTGGAGTATAGTTGCTTTACAATGTTGTGTTAGTTCCTACTGTACAGCAAGGTGAATCAGCTATATGTATACATATATCTCCTCTTTTTTGTATTTCCTTCCCGTTTAGGTCACCACAAAGCATTGAGTAGGGTTCCCTGTGCTATACAGTAGATTCTCATTAGTTATCTATTTTATACATAATATCAATTGTGTATATATGTCAATCCCAATCTCCCAATTCATCCCACCCCCGCTTCCCCCTTGGTATCCATGTCTGTGTCTCTATTTCTGCTTTGTATTACAATGAGATTTAAGCTGCAAATTAAAACAGTTGGAATTGTGACCATACTCCTCTCCCGGCTCCTGCCCTGGCCAGGCTCAGAGGTGGGGGTCAGAGGAGGGGAAGGCAGCAGTCAAGTGGAGATGCTGAGCAGTTCCCCCATTCCTACACACACACACACACACACACACACACACCGCTCTGCAACAAGTGTCCTAAATCACTGTGGTACAGGGAAGTGTTACAAGCCATCTCCACTTGCTGCAGTGAGAGCCAAGGAAACAGGCTCAGGAGATAGAAGGGGGATTGCATTTAAATCAGCAGTAACCACATTTGTGGATTTCCAGAACTAGTCTACTTTAAAAAAAAAAAAAAAATATATATATATATATATATATATATATATATATATATATTAGACATCAAGCTAGAGTTGCCTATTTTTTTTAACATCTTCACTGGAGTATAATTGCTTTACAATGGTGTGTTAGTTTCTGCTTTATAACAAAGTGAATCAGTTATACATATACATATGTCCCCATATCTCTTCCCTCTTGCGTCTTCCTCCCTCCCGAGTTGCCTATTTTTTATTGTGTGAAGTAAATGTTATTGAATATAAGTTTGTGTGCCTGACACACAGTGAGGCCAAGCAAACCAAAACATCAGAGTTTGGAGCAGAGAAATGTTTATTGCAGGACCAAGCAAGGAGAACGGGTGACTTGTGCTCAAAAACCCTGAACTTCCCAGTGGTTTTCAGGCAGAAGCTTTTTGTTTGTTTTTTGTTTTTGTCTGTGCCACGTGGCATGTGGGATCTTAGTTCCCCAACCAGGGATCGTACCAGCGCCTGCTGCATTGGAAGCGTGGAGTCCCAACCACTGGGCCACCAGGGAAGTCCCTCAGGGAGAAGTTTTTATAGGCAAAATTTAGAGTGAGGGCTGTAGGGTGTGTGACTTTCTTCTGATTGGTTGTTGGTGGAGTAACAGGGTGATGCTCCAGAAATCTTGTGCTCAGCCTGAAGTTGCCATCCTCCACCTGGGTGGGGGCCTCAGCTCCCGGAAAAGATATTGTTATGTACATCCCTTGAGGAGGAACCAGGATCCTGTGCTATAGTTTCTTGATTGTTCCTCCTTTGTTCCTGCATTCCCTGTTTCCCTGATTAGTAGCTGTTTGAATCTGCACTTTGGAACCCAGGGAAGGTCTAGGAGGTGGACCCGGAAAGGCTTTTGTGCCCAGGAGGACCTCATGTGGTCCGGCCTGGTTTCAGAAACAGCTTTGGAAGCCAGCAGTTCCTGGTTAGAGTCCCAGATCCACCAACTTCTCTTGGGCAAGTGATTGTGAAACTGCACACCTCATATGGGACTTGAACCCACAATCTCTGGCTTAGGAGGGGACTCAAACCCACAATCTCCCAGCTAAAACCACACACCTGGTCTCAGGACTTAATGAAGCTCAGGTTCTTCATGTCTCGGTGCAGAAGGAATTCAGCGAGAAGCAAAGTGAAAGGTAAGAAGTAGATTTATTAATATCCTTTGTAAAGAGGCTGCAGGAAAATGGGGCATGAGAGGATGGTCATGTGCCAGGTCTCGGGCGAGTTCCTGGGACAGACCACCAAGTAAGGGTGTTCCCGGTGAATCTGAGGTTCTTGATGTCTCGGCACAGAAAGAATTCAGTGAGAGACAAAGTGATAGGTAAGAAGTGGATTTATTTAGAGAGGAACACACTCCACAGACAGAGTGTGGGCCATCTCAGAAGGCAAGAGAGCCATAAAATATGGTGTGGTTAGTTTTTATGGGCTGGGTAATTTCAAAGGCTAATGAGTGGGAAGATTATTCCAATTATTTCCGGGAAGGGGTGGGGATTTCCTGGAATTGGGCCACTGCCCACTTTCTGGCCTTTTGTGGTTAGCCTCAGAACTGTCATGGTCTATGGCTGTGTCATTTAGCATGCTGATGTATCACAGGGAGTGCATAATGAGGCTCAAGGTCTACTGGAAGTCTAATCTTCTGCCATCTTGGACGCAGTTGGTTCTAACCAGTTTTTGTCATGTCCCATGGCTATGTCATTCTTTTTTTTTTTAAGATTTATTATTTATTTATTTATTTATTTAATTTATTTTTGGCTGCGTCGGGTCTTAGCTGTGGCACACGGGATCTTCGTTGAGGCATGTGGGATTTTTCATTGCGGCATGCGGGCTCTTCGTTGTGGCGCGCAGGCTTCTCTCTAGTTGTGGTGTGTGGGTTTTCTCTTCTCTAGTTGTGGCGCTCAGGCTCCAGGGCACGTGGGCTCTGTAGTGTGTGGCACGCAGGCTCCCTAGTTGAGGCGTGCAAGCTCAGTACTTGTGGCGCTCGGGCTTAGTTGCCCTGCGGCATGTGGGGTCTTATTTCCCTGACCAGGGATCGAACCCGCGTCCCCTGAATTGTAAGGTGGATTCTTTACCACTGGACCACCAGGGAAGTCCCGCTGTGTCATTCTTTCAAAAGTTGTACACTGTCCCCTTCCCTCCTGTTTCAAGGGTACTTGGCTTTGCATAGGAAAGAATTAAGCCATAGTAAAATGAAAGTATAGATACACATTCCATAGGCAGAACGTGGTCCATCTCAGAAGGTGAGAGCCGCCCCGTAACATGGGGTGGTAAGTTTTTATGGGCTGGATAATGTCATAGGCTAACAAGTGGGAGGATTATTCCAGCTATTTGGGGGAAGGGGCAGGGATTTCCAGGAACTGGGCCACTGCCCACTTTTTGGCCTTTTATGGTCAGTCTCGGAACTCTCACGGGCACCTGTGGGTGAGTTATTTAGCATGCTAATGCATTACAATGAGCTTATAATGAGGTTCAAGGTCTACTGGAAGTCAAATCTTCTGCCATCTTGGGCCTACTTGGTTCTAACCAGTTTATGTTGTATCCTCAATGGCTGTGTCACTCTTTTAATGGTTGTGCCCTGCCTGCTTCCCTCCTGAATCAATTGGATCTTTCTGAACTTCAATTTCCTTTGAAGGGAGGAAACCAGTAGTCTTCGTAGAGAGTTTTTGTGGGGATTCAACATATAAGGCAGCTGATACTTATAAAGTACTCAGTAAATAGTGCTTTCCTTTGAGGAAACTTAAATTCAGAGTGAGCATTTATCTGCCTGGTATGACTTAGGCAGAGTCTTTTCTGAAGATAAGTGGGATTTTGGAGCGCATCGAAATCATTTGGGAAGCTTGCTAAGCATACAGGTGTTAGCCCAGGTCATTCTGTCTCAGTAGCTTTAGAGTGTGGCCCTGGCATTTATTTTAACAAGCTCACCAAGTGATTCATATGCACATTGAAGTTTGAGAACTTCTGTACTAGATAACCCTTCATTCAATAAGTATGAGCTAGATGCCAGGCAGAAACGAAGAAGAAAACAATGTATTTTTTGAAAGGCTAGTGCCTAGCACAGACCTGGCACTGATGAGCACTTATTAAATAGTTATCAAATGAAAGTCTTCAAGGAGGTGCATCCTATTGGGGATATGAGCAAATAAATCAGTCAGTAGCCACAAGAACTTGTAAGGAAAGCGGGCACCAAAGAAAGGGTAGCCAAAGAGTAACTAATGCTGTCTGCAGAGGGAGGTGTCTGAAAAGGCTTCCTAGGGGAAGGGCATCTGACAGCTTGAAGAATAATCTGGGTTTACCAGCCAGATTAGTGGCTGTGTGCAAAGAGCATGACTAGGTATGTCTGGAGCATAAGTACCAGGGGGAGTGCTGGGAAATGAAGCAGGAAGAGATGTGTATTTGGAGACTAGACTGTGATGGATCTGCCCTACTAGGGAGTTTCAGCTTTAGGATGCTGGGGAGTCATGCAGGTGATGGGGGTGAACAAACAGGTTTTCACTGTAGGAAGCTCATATTAGCAGTCATCAGTATGGAGTACAGGATGGCACAGTCAATACTGGAGGCAAGGAGAGTGGTTAGGAAGCTGTTGCACTAGTCCGTGAGAAATCCGGAAAAGATCCAAACTGTAGAGGTGACATTAGAGTGTAGACAGAGGCTTTTTATGTAGTCCTTTCCCATATTGGAATTCTGTCATCCCAGTGTGGTCTTTTACAAAGGTTAGGGAGAAAATCTGTCTATGAGACTATTAAAAAGAACCTTCTTTGATTGTGAGAGTAACACATATTCATTACAAAAAATTTGGAAAATATAGAAGAGCATAAATAATAGGAATCACCTATAATGCCACAGTCCAGAGGCAATCACAGCTGAGTGTTTTGGTATATTTCCTTCCAATTGTTTTACATGCATATTTCAAGTTTTAAAATATAAATTCACCATAATTTAATTTTCCCATATTGTTGAATATGTACATTTTTTCCCTACTATAAATAATGCTATAATGAACATGCTCCACATAAATCTTTGCCCACATCTTTGATTATTTTCTTAGGAAAGAATTTTAGAAGTAGGATGATTAAACCAAAGGAAATTATTATATTTATGATTCACAAACATCATTCCAGATTAATTGCCAAATTACTCTCCAAAACAGCTTTTGCTTTTGTGATAGCTATGAACCACATTAGTTCATCTGGGAAATAAACTTGTAAATTCTTTACTTAAGCATGATATAAAGATCTGTTTCTATTAACTTCCTAGAAGCTCTACTTCCTGTATTAATAACAACAACTGTTTTCTTGTGTTTGCTATATACCAGACGCTGTACTGGGTGCTGTGTGTATATATAAATATATATATATATTTTTTTTTAAATAATTCAGATTATTTATTTATTTGTTGTTGGTTTTTTTTTTTCGGCTGCCCCGCATGGCTTGTGGGGTCTTAGTTCCCCAACGAGAGATGGAACCCATGCCCGTTGCAGTGGAAGCGTGGAGTCCTAACCACTGGACCGCCAGGGAATTTCCTCCCTATATATTTTTTAATTCTTACAATATCTTTATGATACAGGCACTATTATTGTCTCCATGAGGAACTTGAGGCTCAGAGAGGCTAAGGGACTTGACCTAGGTCACATATGAGGAAACAGAAATGATAAACCCCCCAAAATTCTTTAATCAGCATTAGCCAGGAATTATATCTGAAGCCAGAAGCCACAAGCCTTAGTTCCCCATTTAATGAGGAATCTTGAAAAGCAAAAGTTGACTGTTGACACAGGTGCTTGGAGACAAAGTTTTTAGCTGGCCTTACATCTTGGATAGATAATAAAAAGAATAGAGAATATTTACATATCAGTTATAAAATTTACGTTAAATCTATATTTACTTATAGCCTGTCATTATAAAGTTGAGCTTCTAAGTTTGTTTACTAAGAGGCAAAGAACTTCCTTGTGATATGACACATTGGTTTTCACGGTTTCCAGGGATTGCTGGCTAACAACCTTGAGACCATAAATATTTTTTATAGGAAATTACTTCTGTTTAAATGGTTTTTGTATGAAATTGGATTGTTTACTCAAGATTGTATACCGGGCTTATCATAAGACACTGTCCTCGTTTGTCAACTTGTGATAATTAACTCCCTATGACTTCCTTGACTTAAGTAAATTTACTAGCAAAGGTGACTGAACTTTGTTGGACAACACCGTGACCACCGCCTTTGATGTTTGTTCTTTTAGAGATGTCACCTCGATTTACAATTATGAGCACAATTAATGAGACTATTTGATTTTTTTTTCCCCTACCAGATTAGAAGTTCCATAAGAGATGAGACCATGCCTGTTTCTGGCCATTATTGTATCACCAGTGTTTAACACAGAGCCTGACACATAGTAGATGCTCAATACATATTTGGCAAATGAATGAATGTCTGATTAAACATGCCATATAGCCTGTAGGGAGGAGAGCTAGAAATGATGAAGAGGGAGAACAAGAAGGACCGGATATTGTGGCCACAGGAAAAAAAAGTCCACTGGTAATGAGGCAGTTAAAGGGCTAACAAGAATGGAGATGATTATACAGTAAAGCAATGGCTCTCAAACCGTATTCCTGCAGAACTTCAGTGGTTCCTTAATGTTCTGGGAGCTGGCCTGAACATGGCTTTGTACCACTTAAAAAAAATAATCCTAGGCTTGTTCTCAATTTTAATTTTCTCAACCTTCAGTTTTAATTTCATGTATTTTTCTTAATTTTTTGATACCTGCTGTCCCTTATCTATATGAAGACCTAGTGTATTGTGGCATGTTATATAACATATAGTCAGCAAAAATTTAATATAAAATGCTTCATAAAGTCCACAAATAAGATGACAGCCTATTTGAAAATACCTGGGGAAAAGGGTTGCAGATGGCAGGATTTGTTTTGAGGTAGCAGGGTCTGGGAGACCCCACACTAAAGCTTCAAGGCAACTTAGAACTGTGTTGGGGAGGTTGCCCAGATATAATGTTGTCCCGGTAATGTCTGCACCTGACCAGAGGAGAAAAGCCAGCTCTTTTGGTGACCATCTTGTCCCACCAGCCTGGGCTAAGCTTCTAGTTAATTAAATCCAAAATATTTTCTTCCATCCTTTGACTTTGTAATTTTTTGCATCTAAGTTTAGGACTTGGTATTTTTCCTATTATGTTTTATCTCTGTTGATTCTTGTCCGTGGCAGCTTTGTGGATCCAGATTCTGGCAGTAAGCTCCATAGGTCCTGTCCATCCTCTCTGCTGTGGACTGAATTGTGCCCCTTCTCAAATATAAAAGCCCTAACCCCCAACATGATGGTATTTGGAGATAGGGCTTTGGGGAGGTAATTAGGGTTAGAGGAGGTCACTGTGGGTGAGGCTCTCTTGATGGGATTAATGCCCCCATAAGAAGAGACACCAGAGAGTGTGCCTTCGGCCTCGCCTTCTCCCTGTCTCTCTCTTTCTCCCCACCATTGATATCACAGCTAGAAGACAGCAGTCTGCAATCCAGGAAGAGACTTCTCACCAGAACCTGACCATGCTGGCACCCTGATCTCAGACTTTTAGCCTCTAGAGCTATGAGAAAATAAGTGTCTACTGTTTAAGCCCCACAGTCTATGGCATTTTGTTACAGTAGCCTAAGCTGATTAAGACACCCTGTTTACCGCATTATCTCATGACTCCATTATCCTCAACTCTCTCCTTCTTTGCCATCTAGTTGTATCACCAAGTTACATGATTACTCACCTTCCAGATGCCCTTGCATTTGCTCCACAAGCTACCCTAGGTCCCACCTGGCCTCTGTCCCTGCCAACTCCAACAAAATTGAATATGCCCTCTTCTGGGTTCTCCCTCCTCTATTAATCAAAATATGGAAGGCAGAGAGAGCCACTAACATTTAGCAAATCAATTAAAAACATAGGCTCTGAGGCCAGAATGTTAGGGTTCAAGTCCAAATTCTGCCATGTTAACTTCCTGACCTTAGGCAGGTAATCCAACCTACCTGTGCCTCAGTTAGCTCATCTATAAAACGAGGTGATTACATGAGTTAATAAATCTTTAGTACTTGGAATGTTATCTAGCACATAAGAAAGACTCAGTAATTGTTACCATTATTACTACTCTGTCCCAAGCACAGTGCTAAGTGCTTCACATGTTGTATCTTACGTAATCTTTATATCAATCCTGTGAAGTAGGGATTACCATCTCCTTCTTCATGTAAGCAGCACCCCTGCCCACTCTATCCCTCTACCCTATTTCATTGTTTTTATAGCACCTACTACCATTCCCACACGACATTATCTATTAGTTTTCTTGCCTGTTGTCTGTCTCCCCAGCACCCCTTCACACCTGCTAAAATGAAAGCTCTTGGAGATAAGGGACTTTATCTTGTTCACCATGAAATTCTAGTACCTAGTAAGTTCTCAATAAATATTTTTGAATAAATGTATGATTGAGTGAATGAATGAATGAAAGTAAGGAGCTCAGGCACAGAGAGGCAAAGTTGCTAGGCCACGGTCACATAGCAAGTAAGTGGCAGAGCCAGGATTTGACATCAGGTCTAGATGGTTCTAAAAATCCACACTGTCTCTGTTGCTCCCCAGAGCAGCAGAGATGAGCGCAGCTGGAGGAAGAAGTCAGGGGGAGAGAGATAACATTCAGCTCCCTAAGTCAGAGCTTCCCCTGTCTCCTCCCACTGGTCAAGTCACACTTCACAGCTGGTAAAGTCCATGTTGACATCCAGGGTGCCTTCAGGACTTATGACCCAGCTCCACCTTGCATCTGTGAGAGGAATGTCTGGGATTTCACAGAGAGAAAGCCTCAAGTATAGGAATGGCCCCAGTTCAGGAGTCCAGAGGCCAAGGCTACAATCCCAGTTTAGCAAGTCAACTACCCATTGAAGTAACATGCCAGTTTTTTTTCGGCCTGCGCCGTGAGGCTTGCGGAATCTTTAAAAGCTACACATGCCTCTCTCAGCTAAGATGAGTGACTGTTACTTGTCTTGTTTATCAATGACAGATTTATTATCCCTGTAGTCAGCTATCCCTGAAAATGAGATTTATTGAGATATTCTACCATAGAATTTCTATCACTTTCTCTTTTTATTTAATTAATTAATAATTATTATTATAAATTTTTTGGCCATACCATGCAGCTTGAGGGGTCTTAGTTCCCCAACCAGGAATCAAACCCAAGCCCTCTGCAGTGAAAGCGCAGAGCCCTAACCACTGGACCACCAGGGAATTCCTGAGAACACTCCGCTTAAACTCTCTTAACCTTTCCTCTTCCTTTTTTTCATTTGTGCTGATGACATGATTTTATTGACACAAATTAATAAACAAATTCACCAGAAAGGGAACGTACTTTAGTACCAATTAATTGTCAGAAAGGCTGCCTTAGCATTAATTATGCCTAAATTTTAAAATGCTGTATTTGGCAGGAATTCTCCAAAATTTAAGTCAAAAATATATGCTGAATGGCCAACTAATTTGCTACTCTGGGTACCTTTGAGAGTACATTTTTGGGAAGAGATATAAAATGATTTTTTCTGATAATTACACCAAGGCTCAGTTTTAGTAAAAATTTTTATTCTTTGTTAAAGTAACTGGCTTTGTAATATTTTCACTTAACATTTTAGATCTTCTCTTATAACCTTTATATGCAAAATGGTGGTATTTCAGCACTTTCCTTGAATTTTAGTCTCTTCCCTTGTAAAAAGGGGACAATAATCCCTACCTCACAAATATGTTAAGAAATTCACATGGAATAATGTGTGTTGAACACTTGGAAGAGAGTGTGATACATAGTAAGCTTTCAACAAATGGTCCTTCTGTTAGTTTTCTTTTTCAACACATTAACCCTAAACTTCACACAACAGGCATTTCTTATCTCATGGTTTCCAACGGCCAGGAATGCAGAAGTAGCTTAGCAGAGATGGTCTGACTCAGCCTCTCAAGAGGTTGCATTCAAGTTGTCAGCTGCTGGCCTAGGGCTGCAATTATCTCGGGGCTCAAATGGGGCTGAAGAATCCTCTTCCAACCTCACTCACAAGGTTGTTGACAAGCTTCAGTTCTCAGCTGCACAGAGGCTTCTATTCCTTGCCTCACAGGTCTCTCCAAAGAGCTGTTCACAACGTAGAAGCTTGCTTCTCCAGGGTGACAGATTGAAGAAAGACAGGGAAAGCGGGCCCCCAAGGTGGATGCCGAAAACATTTGTAACCTAATCTCGGAAGTGAAATCGCTTCACTTCTGCCAGATGCTAACCCAAGTACCATGTGGGAAGAAACTACCACGGGTGTGACTATCACAAGGCGGGAAGCAATGGGGCCATCTTGGAGGCTGGCTACTATAGTATTTATTATTATTCATCTGGTTAAAATTCAATTTCCTGACCCCACCTCTAGAGCTTCCCATGTAGTAGCACTGAAGTAGCCATCAAAAAGCCAGGCAAGTGGGGGCTTCCCTGGTGGCGCAGTGGTTGAGAGTCCGCCTGCCGATGCAGGGGACATGGGTTCGTGCCCCGGTCCGCGAAGATCCCACATGCCGCGGAGCGGTTAGGCCCGTGAGCCATGGCCGCTGAGCCTGCGCGTCCGGAGCCTGTGCTCCGCAACGGGAAAGGCCACAGCAGTGAGGGGCCCGCGTACCACAAAAAAAAACCCAAAAAACAAAAAACTCCAGCTATCTAAATCACAAGTTCCATGTATTAGCAAATAAGGGAAGCAGAAAGATGAGGAAAGGATTTTATGTTTGGTATTTAAAAGATCAAAACAGTCACAGTGGGAAAATTCAGAGCTTAGAGACATCCATACATTTTTTACTTTTTAATTGCATATGTGTTAGGAGGTGGAGTCAGTGTTTTTCAATGTTTAGGGCCTTGTCTGGAGTACACACTTTGAGAGCCACTGTTCTCATTCTAAATTCTCTCTCCTGGACTAAACTTCTTGTTTTTCCCGTTTAGCATCTGCCCCTACTTTTGGCCTCTTTGCCTTTCTCTTCTTGCTACTGTTAATATTCTAGGCCTCTCCTATCAGTAGCATCAAAAACCGCAATGACTAACATGACCACAGGCTCTTTCAAACCAAAAAAGTGATGTCTCAGACTGTCTTACTTGAAGTAAAGTACCCAGGTGAGGAGAGGCTTCAGGCCCTGCCCTGTGCTGGTCTTTCTCATCCACAGTTTGTATGAATGTCATCTTATGCTCCGGCTGCCTGAGAAGCGGCCAGTGGTCAGGGTCCCTCCACAGCAGCTCGTTGAGTACAGAGGTTGTGGGCACTTTTCTAGCTCACACCAAGGGAGGCCAGGCATTCTAGGAACCATAGGTTTTTCCATGTGTTCTGGACAGAACTGCCCAGCTTGCTGCTGCCTCATGACACTCTCAGTTGCCCAGGGACTGGACCCATTTCCCTTTTCCCATCTCATTTTTGGACACATTACCTTCCACCTCTTAGTCTGACTTCGACATTCTTTGTTTCTTCTAACTTCTACTTTATTTTAAATTGGTAAAGGTAATATCGACACGTGGTTTAAAAAAATTAACAGGTGGGCTTCCCTGGTGGCGCAGTGGTTAAGAATCCACCTGCCGATGCAGGGGACACAGGTTCGAGCCCTGGTCCGGGAGGATCCCACATGCCGCGGAGCAACTAAGCCCATACACCACAGCTACTGAGCCTGTGCTCTAGAGCCCGCGAGCCACAACTACTGAGCCCGTGTGCCACAACTACTGAAGCCCTCATGCCTAGAGCCCATGCTCTGCAACAAGAGAAGCCACTGCAATGAGAAGCCCACGCACCACAACAAAGAGTGGCCTCTGCTCGACGCAACTAGAGAAAGCCCAGGCGCAGCAACGAAGACCCAACGCAGCCAAAAATAAATAATAAATAAATAAATTTATTAAAAAAAAAATTAACAGGTAGAACCCATGCAATGGGTAGTAAACTTCCTTCCCATCCCGGACCCCTGCCTCCCTCCATCATGGAACTAGTGTGGACGGTTTCTTGGGTACCCCTTAGAACTGGTTTATGAATTCATAAATACATCTCATTCCCTCTCTGTTACACACAAATTAACAAATTCGTGTGTAACAGAGAGGGAAGGTCTGCACATTGCGAGACTTGTCTGCACATTGATTTGTTCACTTGGCAAAATACCCTGGAATTTTTTACTGATCAACATATAGATCTACAGCATTCTTTAAATGGCTGCATAGTATTCCATTATCTGGATATGTTACCATTTATTAATTACATCCCTTTGCGTGGACGTTTAGGCTGTTTGTTTTATTTTTATTTTTTTTAACATCTTTATTGGAGTATAATTGCTTTACAATGGTGTGTTAGTTTCTGCTTTATAACAAAGTGAATCAATTATACATATACATATGTTCCCATATCTCTTCCCTCTTGCATCTCCCTCCCTCCCACCCTCCCTATCCCACCCCTCCAGGCGGTCACATAGCACCAAGCCGATATCCCTGTGCCATGCGGCTGCTTCCCACTAGCTATCTACCTACCTTACGTTTGTTAGTGTGTATATGGCTAGTACAACAATGAACATCTTCATGTTTCCACATATATGTGAAAGCAAATTTGTTTGATAGATCCCTAAAAGTTAAATCACTGGTTAAAGGCTACATGCAATTTAAATTTTTATATTAATCCAAAGGTGATCTGCTAGTCTCCACCCACACAGTATTTCCTCACACTTTCAGAACATTGAGTATTATTAATCCTTTTGATATTTTTATTTTTGCCAATTTGAGAGTTGGAAAATATCTCATTTTAATTCAGGTTTATTCATTTAATTATGAATGGAGCTGAGCTTCTTTTCATGTTTATTAGTCATGAATAAGCTGTTCTTTTTCTGTGAGCTGCCTGTTCCTTCCTTTGTGATTTGATTTGAAATTCTAGCCATGATGGACAGCAGTCCCAAAGCCCATTCCTCGGCCTGCTCTGCAGCCACCATCAGCCCCTCCCCCTGTCCTGCTCAGTCCTCTACTGTCGCCTAGTGGCAGGGGTTGGATTTATCACTGGCCCTCACGGACGCTCTAAGTGCGGGCTCCTGGCTGGGGCTAACTCCCTGCGCTGAAATGATGCCCTTGCTTCCTAGGTACCTCTTTAAGCAAATTAAAATGCAAGGCCTCCAGTTAATATGAATATCAGATAAACAACAAATAACTTTTTAGCTGGTACATACTTGTACTAAAAAATTACTCATGGTTTATCTGAAATCCAAATTTAGGTGTTGTGTAATTTATCCGGCAACCCTATTCCAGGGCTTCACTAAATCCAGGTCCGCAGCCCCACCATGCCTTACCCTCTTTATTCTCAGCAAGTTCTGTTGTATCACGTTCCACCCCAGCGGTTTTCAAGATGGTGGTTTCAGGTGATATGTGAATTACTGTGGCTCTGGATTTAGAATCCTAGTTCCAGCCCCTTACAAGGTGTGAAAGCTCATGAGAGTAACATCATCTCTGGCGCCTCTGTTTCTTCATCAGAAGGGTAAAAATAATATTTTCCTCATTGCGTTACTTTGATGATTTATAACATTAAAGCTACCATTTGTTGAGCACTAAACACTTTACATGTGTCCATTCCTGTTATCATTATTAGAGTAAAAAAGAAATTATAAAGATATTGTTTACGGGACTTCCCTGGTGGTCCAGCAGTTAAGACTTTGCACTCCCAATGCAGGGGGCCCAGATTCGATCCCTGGTCAGGGGACTAGGTCCCACATGCCGCAACTAAGAGCCCCCATGCTGCAACTAAAAAGATCCCATGTGCCGCAACTAAGACCCGGTGCAGCCAAATACATAAAAAATAAAATAAAAAGAAACTTTTTAGACATACAAAAGTTAAATACTAGGGAGGCATCCAGAAGAATTGAGGGTGGTGGCCATTGTGGGGGGGCATCCTGGGGAGTATGGAGAGGAGTGGTATAAAATACTATTCTTATTAAAAATAATTTTACTGGGACTTCCCTGGTGGCACAGTGGTTAAGAATCCACCTGCCAATGCAGAGGACATGGGTTTGAGCCCTGGTATGGGAAGATCCCACATGCCGCAGAGCAACTAAGCCCATGCGCCACAACTACTGAGCCCACGTGCCACAACGACTGAACCCTGCGCACCTAGAGCCCATGCTCCACAACAAGAGAAGCCATTGCAATGAGAAGCCCACGCACCATGACGAAGAGCAGCCCCCACTCACCACAATTAGAGAAAGCCCGTGCAAAGCAACAAAGACCCAATGCAGCCAAAATTAATTAATTAATTTTTTAAAAATAATAATCTTACTATTTAACTTTTAAAACCAAATGCATGGGGCTTCCCTGGTGGCACAGTGGTTAGGAATCTGCCTGCCAATGCAGGGGGCACAGGTTCGAGCCCTGGTCTGGGAAGATCCCACATGCTGTGGAGCAACTAAGCCTGTGTGCCACAACTACTGAGCCTGCGCACCTAGAGCCTGTGTTCTGCAACAAGAGAAGCCACCACAATGAGAAGACCATGCAAGGCAACGAAGAGTGGCCTCCAGCTCGCCACAACTAGAGAAAGCCCACCCCACGTGCAACAACGAAGACCCAACGCAGCCAAAAATAAATGAATAAATTCATTAAAAAAAAAAAAAAGGAAGAAAACCCAGGGCTTCCCTGGTGGCGCAGTGGTTGAGAGTCCGCCTGCCGATGCAGGGGACATGGGTTCATGCCCCGGTCCAGGAAGATCCCACATGCCGTGGAGCGGCTAGGCCTGTGAGCCATGGCCACTGGGCCTGCGTGTCTGGAGCCTGTGCTCTGCAACGGGAGAGGCCACAACAGTGAGAGGCCTGCATACCGCAAAAAAAACAAAACAAAACAAAACAAATGCATGCATGCATTACTTGGTTAAAAAAAATTATTTTTGTTGTTTTTTTAAGCAGAGAGGCATAAGGGCTCAGAGCTCTGATTGCATATTTCTCTAATTTTTTAGTCTGTTTTTCTCTGTTTTCTCTAGGGTATTAGCTTCCCTTGTAATAGCAAAGTAGCTGCAGCTGTTCCAGGCCTCATATCAGCACACCTAACCATCCAAAGCAGTCGTCTTTCCTTACCATTATTCTAAAGGCTTGCACCAAGAGAAAGTTAGGGCCTGATTGCAGGGCCACATTATGGCTTTTATGGGCCTCAGACACTTTTGCCTTCATGGTTCCCTTCCCCCATTAAAACAGGTTTTTTTTTTATTACATTTTATGACTGCACTGATAGTAAAGATGGATACACAAATATTACGTATTGTATTCTTCTGTTCAGGGGCCATGACAAAATACATGGCCTTTCTTCTATGTAGACATGGAGCGAGAGAACTGTTTGGTGTCTCAACCTCTCCTTATAAGGGCACCAGTCCTATGGGATTAGGGCCCCACTCTTACAGCTTCACTTAACCTTAATTACAATTACCTCCTTAAAGGCTCTATCACCAAATACAATCACATTAGAGATTGGGGATGAATTTTGGGGGGACACAATTCAGTCCATAACATTTATAAAGTCATCTTCTTTAACCTAAAAGCTCATTTCTTTTCTTCTGATTTTAGAAGAAATTAAGATGTTTTCATGTGCTCATGAAAAGACTGTGGGCCCTAGGCACTGTACCTACTACTATACCTGAGGAATACACATTCCTGCCTGATTGATTTAGGCCTTTTAATTTAATCACTTGGAAAACAAGGGTGAGATTATGCTGATTGTGGCACTCAGTAGAGCTGAGAGTAGGGTCACACCCAGATGGAATTTCTCTTATACTCTGGGAGAGGGAGTGGACTGGATGCCAGCAAAATAATCAAAATATCCACTGCAAATGTGAACAATTTACAGAAGAAGAAAAACAAATGATCAATTAGCATATGAAAGATGCCGGCTAGTAATTGAGCATAGGAAAAATAAGACAACAATGAAATATTTTTAAACCACTAAATTGGCAAAAATTTAGGTTTGACAATATCCAGAGCTGATGTATAGAGAAAAGTGTGCTTCAGTATATTATTGATGGGAATCTAAATTGGTACGTACAATTAAATAGTAGGGAAAACAATTAAATAGTAGCTATCAAAATTTTAATTGTGCATACACTTCACCCCAGCAATCCAGTTTCTAGGTACCTAAATATCTACCACAGGGGGCTTCCCTGGTGGCGCAGTGGTTAAGGATCCACCTGCCAATGCAGAGGACATGGGTTTGAGCCGTGGTCCAGGAAGATCCCACATGCTGAGGAGCAACTAAGCCCGGGAGCCACAACTACTGAGCCCGCGAGCCGCGACTACCAAAGCCCACACACCTAGAGCCCGTGCTCCGCAACAAAAGAAGCCACTGCATCGAGAAGCCCACGCACTGCAACTAGAGAAAGCCTGTGGGTAGCAACGAAGACCCAATGCAGCCAAAAATAAATAAATAAAATTTAACAACAACAAAAAATCGAACACCGGAAAACATGAGGAATATTTGCACATTAAAATATGTACAAGGAGGAAATTCCCTGGCAGTCCAGGGGTTAGGACTCCGAATTTCCACTGCAGGGGGCACAGGTTCGATCCCTGGTCGGGGAACTATGATCCTGCAAGCCGTGCGGCAGGGCCAAAAAAAAAAGTAAAGCACGTAAAAGGATATTCATTGCAGCATTGTTTGTGATAGTAAAAATTTATAAAAAGTCTTACAGTTCATCAATAGTAGTGTGGTTAAATAAACTCTGCTAAATACATACTATGGAATATGATGTAGCATCCATAAAAAATAAAGTAGATCAATATGTCCTGTTAAGGAGAAAAACCCAAAATGGCGCCATTCGTTCCCGTGATACTAAATCTAGATTTAATACCTAACCTAATTGTAGTTTCAACCTTCACCAGAAATGAAATCTTAACCGTCTCTGGAATTTTCTGGTCAGCACACAGAGGTGATCTGTCATCTGTGCCCTCTTCCTTCCCATCCTCCTCCCCGAAGTAGGGATAGTTTGCATGATAAAGACCTTGCCCGTTTCCCACCCCAAAAGAAGACATCCTGGCCTTAAAAAACCTTTTATTTTCATTTGCTAATAGCTCCCTTGCCCCACATTTCTTCCTATAAAAATCTTCCAGTTTATACAACGCCCCCTTAGAGCTCCCGTCTATTTACAAGATGGGTTGCTGCCTGATGCGTGAATCATTGATTAAAGCTAATTAGATCTTCAAACTTATTCGGATGAATATTGGTTTTTAACAGTACTGACATGAAAAGAGCTCCACAATGTATTTTAAACTGAAAAAAAATTTTACATATACATATATTCACACATAGAATGATCTCATTTCTGTAAACAAACCAAATTATGTTTCCAAATATACCTATTCTCTATTTGTATTAATATAAAATATTATATATTCTATGTATCAATAGAAATCTATATTGTATCCTATATATGTATATAACCTATATATTGTACCTTACGCATAATGGTGCATATCAAAACACCTCAGAAAAACCCCAGTAGCATGATATGGTACTTTCCTCTGGTAAGGGGGGTGAAATTAAGTGGGGCAGATGGGGGCTTTTATGTTATTTATAGGGTTCGAAATGTTTTTACATCAAGCACTGTGTTCAAATACTGTGCAACACATATATACAATGGAATATTACTCAGCCATAAAAAGGAATGCAATTGAGTTATTTGTAATGAGGTGGATGGACCTAGAGTCTGTCATACAGAGTGAAGTAAGTCAGAAAGGGAAAAACAAATACCCTGTGCTAACGCATATATATGGAATCTAAAAAAAACGGTACTGATGAACCTAGTGGCAGGACAGGAATAAAGATGAAGACGTAGAGAATGGACTTGAGGACACGGAAAGGGGGAAGGGTAAGCTGGGACGAAGTGAGAGAGTGGCATGGACATATATACACTACCAAATGTAAAACAGATAGCTAGTGGGAAGCAGCCGCATAGCACAGGGAGATCAGCTGGGTGCTTTGTGACCACCTAGAGGAGTGGGATAGGGAGGGTGGGAGGGAGATGCAAGAGGGAGGAGATATGGGGATATGTGTATATGTATAGCTGATTCACTTTGTTGTACAGCAGAAACTAACACAACATTGTAAAGCAATTATACTCCAATAAAGATGTTAAAAAAATACTGTGCAATACACACATTTAAAAAATACAAAAAATAACTGTTCTAAGGACACGTAGCCCTTCCAAGGCAGAGCTAAGATGACAGCCTAGACCTGCGATTGGCAAAGACAGCTCGTTCCATTATTCCCTGCTCACACAACCTTTCTGAGTTTCTTTCTCCCAGTAGCCCCCACCCTCCCCACCTCATTCCTGCATGTATCTCACCTTTTCTTCATCACCAAATGTCTTCACCTCCCAAAGTCACCCATTCTTCCTCCCACTCATTAAGCCCTGGTCACTCTGTTCCCCTCAGGTCACATGAATGAAACTGCTTATTAAAGCCCTGCTGTCAGGTTGGATTTGTATAATTACTCGAGGAACTCTGTGTGCTGAGACAGCTGAACACACAGGCCTGCACTGCTCAGGCCTCTGCCTCTCACGTATGACAATAAAAGCACCACTGCTGTAGCTCAGCACTCTAGAGAATCCATTCCAAATGGCGGTCTCTGATAGAGTATCTCATGTCTATAACATGACTCTCCAGAAAGGGGTCAATAAGGCTTTCCTCTAAGATCACTTGAGCATCAAAGAAACTCATGCGCATAAGTGCACATTATAAAATGGAGAGCGCTACAAAACCATTGGCTATTATAATCTCTTTTTTAAAGCCTGAAAAAAAATGGTGTATTTTGAAAAAGCAGTACACGCACAAGGAGAAACATTCGAACAGCACCAAAGAGAATGAGATGGAGAGTAAACCTTCCTCCCTCCCACCTGTGACTGAGTTCTCTCCTCCACAGAAGCAATCATTTTCTAGCTCATTTTCTTGGCAACCAACCCTTCAGAGATAATCTTTGTATATACAAGTGTATGTGTGTATCACATATATATTCGCTTTTTTTTTTTTTTACCCCAGTAGGGGCACACTTCTATGTCTTGCTCTTTTCACCCAACACTATGGCTCAGAGATCATTCCATATGCATACTTATAGACCTGCCTCATTCTTTCTAAGGGCTGCATAGTTTTCCACTCTAAGCCTGTACCAAAATGTGTTTAATTAGTCTCCTGCTAATGGACATTGAGATTGTTTTTCAAACCGTGCTGCAATAAATAATGTCGTTCAATTGTCTTTGCACACATGTGTAAATATTCTGGTAGACCATTTTCCTAGAAGGGATATTTCTGTGTCAGAGTAGTTGCCTTTTAGATTTTTGACTGATAGGGCCAGGATATTGTAGTAGAGCACAGACTGGAGCCACGTGCTGTCTCATCCTCTTACCAGTTGGATGAACTTGGACAAGTCCCTTAACCTCCTCATCTCTAATGCCACAGTTTCCCCATCTCTAATAGGACCTCCCCCACAGGGTTGCTGTGAAAATTCAATGAGTTAATATACAAAGGAAACTGCTTAGAAGAGCACCTGGTATGCAATAAACACATAGCATTAGCCTTTATTATATGATATTATTTTCTTACTTTGTCACATTGCCTTCAAGAGGTTAAAGTAACATATTCCCACCATAGTGTCTTATTTCCCTGACCCTCATCAACATTGCTCATTTTCAAACTTTTGAACTTGGTCAATCTGATGGGTGAAAAGCATATCTCATTATTATTTTAATTTCCTTTTTTTTTTTTGCAGTACGCGGGCCTCTCACTGTTGTGGCCTCTCCCGTTGCGGAGCACAGGCTCAGGACGCACAGGCTCAGCGGCCATGGCTCACAGGCCCAGCCACTCCGCGGCATGTGGGATCTTCCCGGACTGGGGCACGAACCTGTGTCCCCTGCATTGGCAGGCGGACTCTCAACCACTGCGCCACCAGGGAAGCCCCTCCTTTTCTATTTTTAAATTTATTTTTTGGGTATTTAAAAAAATTGAAGTATAGTTAATTTACAATGTTGTGTTAGTTTCAATTGTACAGCAAAATAATTCATATATATATATTTCAGATTTTTTTCCATTATAATTATTACAAGACATTGAATATACTTCCTTGTGCTATACAGTAGGTCCTTGATGTTTATCTATTTTATACGTAGTAGTGTGTATATGTTAATCCCAAACTCTTAATTTATCTCCCCCACCCCTGCTGGCCCCTTTGTTTTCTACATCTGTGAGTCTATTTCTGTTTTGTAAATAAGTTCATTAACATCTTTTTTTA
The DNA here is from genome assembly GCF_951394435.1 of Stenella coeruleoalba. NCBI lineage: Eukaryota > Metazoa > Chordata > Mammalia > Artiodactyla > Delphinidae > Stenella > Stenella coeruleoalba. Next base: position 37,294,657 of record NC_137154.1, read on the forward strand.
GATTCCCCATATAACTGATACCATATGATTTTAATTTTCATATAAAAACTCAATTGCTAAATTCAGTGACCTTCTGAGTCTTATTCCTACTGAACCTCTTGGTAGCATATGACATTTGAAGCCTAGACCTATTAGATTGTCCTCTCCTGAACAAGTCTTCTCCAGGGCCTGCTGGAACACTGCACTCTACTCCTGGGATTCTTCTCCTGCCTCTCTGACTGGTCTTATTTATTTATTTATATAATTTTATTTATTTATTTTTGGCTGCATTGTGTCTTCGTTGCTGCGTGTGGGCTTTCTCTAGTTGCGGTGAGTGGGGGCTACTCTTCGTTGCGGTGTGAGGGTTTCTTATTGCGGTGGCTTCTCTTGTTGCGGAGCATGGGCTTTAGGCATGCGGGCTTCAGTAGTTGTGGCGCACGGGCTTCGTTGCTCCGCGGCATGTGGGATCTTCCCAGACCAGGGCTCAAACCCGTATCCCCTGCATAGGCAGGCGGATTCTTAACCACTGCGCCATCAGGGAAGCCCCTGACTATTCTTTGTTACTTCTTCCTCTTCCTCCTTTTCTCCTGCCGTGGCTCTCAAGACCTTCTCAACGTGGGTTCACCTACTTCTCTGACCTTATTTTCTTCTAAACACATCTATTTGTTCTCTGAACACATATATGCTTTCGTGCTTCTCTGTCTTTGCTCATGTTCTAAGTGGAACTCCATCACTGTTAGGGTTGCCAGATAAAATACAGGACACTCAGTTAAATTTGAATTTCAGATAAACAACAAATTGTTTTTAGTGTTTATCTGAAATTCAGATAAATATCTTATTTGCTAAATCTGGCCACCCAACCCCCAGTACTTTGTACCCCTAATGCAGTTAACACTTTGTCTGACATCATTGTTACTAGTGTTCATACAAGAACTAAAGCCCTGGCCAGGCAAGAGCTGGGTCTTTGTATTGTACATAGCGCTGGGCACACAGCAGTTTCTCAGGAAATATTTGCTGAATTCAGTGATACAAATTTTCTTTGGGTGCAGGAAAATTGCTCCTTTCCTCTTATTCTTTATCTCACTCCCACATTCAGCAATTGTTCTTGGTGATTTTGAGTAACCATATATTAGTTATGTAATCCAAGCTCTCTTAGATTATCTATAATTTCACGTGTATATGTTTATACCTGTTCATGGATTAATTGAAATATAAAGAGGCAGTCTAGCATGGTGGCCAGTCTCTCCCAGATTTAAGTCTTGGTTCTCTTATTAACCTGTTGTACAATATTAGCCCAGTTATTTCATCTCTTCAAACCTCAGTTTTTCCATCTATAAAATAGGAACAAGTGCCTTACTACAGGCACTTATGATTAAATCAGCTATTATGATATTGAATATTGAGGGCTTTCTTTTGGCCAAATATGTGGGGTTTTTTTGGCCATGCCATGCAGCTTGCGGAATCTTAGTTCCCCAACCAGGGATTGAACCCAGGGCCCAGCTCCTAACCACTGGACCGCCAGGGAATTCCCCAAAAAATGCTTTCTTGTTTTTTTTAAATGGTAGACCTTTTCCTTTTTCAAATTGAGGTAAATTGACATAAAATATTATATAAGTTTCAGGTGTACAACATAATGATTCAATATTTGTATGTATTGTGAAGTGATCACTACTGTAAGTCTAATTGACATCCATCACCATACTTAGTTACAAAAATTTTTTTCTTGTGGTGAGGACTTTTAAAATCTACTCTTTTAGCAACTTTCAACTATGTATCCCAAAGTGTTTATTGCAGCTTTTATGTGCATGAGCTGGGAACTGAGCTGGTGACAGGAATAGTAATGGATAAAATAGGTTTGGTCCCTGTTCTCAGGGACCTTACAATCTAACACTAGAGAGAGCCAGTAATTAGAAAGAAAAAAGCACAAATACATAATTACAAATTGTGATAGGTTCTATGAAGCAGAATGCTGGGGGCTGTAAGAATTTATGAAACGGGTCCTGAGCTAGTTCAGAGAGACCTTCCTTGAGAAATAATACCTGACATTTATTGAATAGTCACCATATGCCAGTGTATTAGCTTGCTAGGGCTGCCATAACAAAGTACCACAACTAGGTGGCATGAACAACAGAAATTTATTTTCTCACAATTTTTTTTTCTTTTTCTTTATTTTTCTTTTTTTTTTTTTTTGCGGTATGCGGGCCTCTCACTGTTGTGGCCTCTCCGGTTGCGGAGCACAGGCTCCAGACGCGCAGGCTCAGCGGCCATGGCTCACGGACCCAGCCACTCCGCGGCATGTGGGATCTTCCCGGTCCGGGGCACGAACCCGTGTCCCCTGCATCTGCAGGCGGACTCTTAACCACTGCGCCACCAGGGAAGACCCCAATTTTCTCACAATTTTTGAAGCTAGAAGTCTGAGATCATGGTGTCAGCAGGGCTGATTTGTTCTGAGACCTTCCTCCTTGGCTTACAGATGGCCATCTTCTCCCTGTGTATTCTCTCTGTACCTCTGTCCATATTTACTCTTCTTATAAAGACAACCATCATATTGGACTAGGGCCCACTCTAATAACCTCATTTTAACTTAGTTAAATATAGTTAAAATAGTTAAATCTCTTTAAAGACCCTATCTACAGGGAATTCCCTGGTGGTCCAGTGGTTAGGACTCTCGCTTCCATTGCAGGGGTCACAGGTTCCATCCCTGGTTATGGAACTAAGATCCCGCAAGCCGTGTGGTGCGGCTAAAGAAAAAAAGATTAAAAAAAAAAAAGACCCTATCTACAAATATGGTCATACTCTGGGATCCTGGGTGTTTGGATGGAAGAAATTTTCTCATTTTGAGGTGTGGGGAAGTCATCCTGGCTTATACATGATTTAACTTTAAACTTTATGCTAACTAGAATAGCCTGTTTTGTGGCGTATTAAGCATACACTGTACATCTGCTCTAACCATTAAAGAAAAGGGTGCATTGTCCAGAAGTAAAGAATGTCTCTTTTGAAGATAGAGATAAATACCTCCCTTCCTGGAACATCAACGCTACACTCCTTTGATGATAAGACTCTCTTTGCAGGCGCCAAGACCAGGCTGATTTGCTGTGTACGTGCTCATCTATCTTCTTTGAAATTTTGAAGGAATGTACCCTGTAATGTTTGATGTTCTTTGCTCTGACAAGATACAAAGCTGTGCTAAAAACCATGCTTCTTTGGAACAGTGCCTCAGAGCTATCTGAGAGACTGTCTCCTTGGCTATAGTCCTCAGTTTGGCTCAAATAAAACTCTTTTCTAGTCCCATTACAGATTTTTTATTGCTTATTTCTGTCAACAATATGAATTTGAGGGCACAACTCATCCCATAACAGCCAGATATTAATCTATAGCACTTACATGCATTATTTTACAGCAATCCTATCATTGCTACTTTACTATTATAGATTAAACTGAGGTGCAGAGAGAGGTTACGCACTTGCCTAAGGTCATACAATACCTAGGAGTCATGAAACCTGGGGCTTGAACCCTGATAACAATCACCACAAGCTTATGGAGTGCTGAACGAGTTGGAGCTGGTCCTGCAAAGGCTAGAGGGCACATACCAGACAGACGGGATTATATGTAAAGGGCCTGGAGTAGAAGAGAGCTTGGCAATTCTGACAGAATGAAAGGGTCAAGTTGATGATGTTAAAGAAGAGGGCCAGAACCTAGGGGCAGGACGGCAATAAAGATGCAGACCTACTAGAGAATGGACTTGAGGACACGGGGAGGGGGAAGGGTAAGCTGGGACGAAGTGAGAGAGTGGCATGGACATATATACACTACCAAAAGTAAAATAGATAGCTAGTGGGAAGCAGCCACATAACACAGGGAGATCAGCTCGGTGCTTTGTGACCACCTAGAGGGGTGGGATAGGGAGGGCGGGAGGGAGACGCAAGAGGGAGGGGATATGGGAACATATGTATAACTGATTCACTTTGTTATAAAGCAGAAACTAACACACCATTGTAAAGCAATTATACTCCAATAAAGATGTTAAAAAAAAAAAAGAAGCCAGGGTAACTCATAGCAGTCCTTTCAGGCCACGATAGGACTAAGATTTTGGTCTTCATCCTAGGAACAATGGGAAACCATTGACTCTACCCGCTGAATAGAGAGAGAACCACTTGAAGGAACTTTTAAAATCTTAGTTTTAATTTTTAATAGATGAGGAACCTGACATCTGTTAGTTTTTTCAATATATTACACCCAAGATTCCATATAACTTACAATCCTGTGAGGGGGAAATATTTGTAGAGTTGGCCTCCGGCAAGTGTGAACTACTTAAAATAGATGGGTATGTATTTGAAAGGAACTATGGCAAAAGTTACAGTATGCTATGCTGGGCTCCACAGAGGGCGTAAAATCATTGAGAACTACAGTTCTGCCATTGGACAAAGGCTTAATTTTGGTCTGTTGTTTGGGCAGCCTTAAATGGAGAAAGGTAGTTAGGGCCACACCTCAGCGTTAAACTTCGGTTGAAAAAGGAAGACAGAGAGGCTTTGCCTAATATTTTTAAACAGCTTTATTGAGATAAGTTACATACTGCAAAATTCACCTGTTTTAAGCGCACGATGATGTGCCATCAGCACACCCAGTTTTGGAGCATTAAAATCACACCAGAAAGATCCCTACTGTTTGTAATCGACCCGGGCCTATTCTTACCCACAGCCCCAGGCCTGCCTAATTAGTGTATTTTACTGAGTAAAAACTACCCCAGATAACCTTAAGAGGAAATCTCGACTGGACTCCCAACGAATATGAATATGTACGTATAAATATATGTACGTTTTGATCAGTGGGCCTAGTATATCCAGGCCGGGGGTGTATGTGAGAAATTCCTCCATTTACCCACTGAGCAAAATACACAGTTCGCTGCCCTACATGGGGCTTATTATCTGAATGAGGCACAAGCTGTAAGCGGGCGCCTCTATACACGGCACGCGTGCATGTGTGTAGGAGGTGAGCACACACGCCCTGTGCCAAGACGCTTTGAGTAATGTGTACCCAAGACAGAGGACCAGTCGGGGCGGTTTGCGCCTGCGCAGCTTGGCGAGTGCCTACAAACGGGTAACTGAAACCCCCTGCTCGAGACCTGTCGGTTCTGCTGTTGGGACGCCGCCGTCTCAAACCTGAGCGTCCACCTGTGACACCCAGCGAACCCAGGCCTGGTAGGTAACCCCTCACCTCGCCCACCCTACCGAGGGCTCACAATGAGCATCATAATTGTCACGCCTCAAGCCAAGGCCCTCAGGGTAGCGATTCTCCCTTGGCCACACCCCACAGTTTACTAGGCCGAGTCTCATTGGTCGGTGAAGGGCTTAGTCCCGCCCCTTCGAGCCGACGCCAACAGCCACGTACTACGTTTCTACGTGTCTCGAGCCTGAAAGCGGAAGTTACGCCAAAGAATCGCGAGGGAAGCGGCGGACCTGGAAGGGTACTGGTCGCTGGAGGAAAGGGGGTGGGCAGACAGCTTTGGAAGGCTCCGGAAGTGGTTGTGCAGAGGAGGGGTGGGAGAGGGGCTGGTCAGGCAGTTCATTCGGATGTTGCTGGTCGCCTCGCTAAGGCGCAGATTCACTCTTCTCCGAGAGGCTGGCCCAGCCCTCCGCCTCGGCCAGAATGGACTTCAGGGAAGTTCTCCTGATAGCTTCCAAAGCACAAGGTGTCAACAACGTGCCGGTAAGTACCAGCCGGGGCGCGACTGTAGGAGATCCTGGACTTTCAGTTCCGAATGTGTGGCCCATGGAACTTCCAGGAATCCGTCTGTCGGCTCCGGGAAAGGAAAGACCTGGACGCCGTTTTTGTTTGTTGGTTGGTTGGTGGTTTTGTTTTTTTCTCTTGGACATGTACTTCTGAGTACTGGGGGTGAAGACGGGCTTGAGATGCGAGGCGGGAGCCTTCTGACGAGCGGCTTGTTTAGGCTGTTAACACCCGGCAACTTTGCGCTGGTGAGTAGAGCCATGCCTGGCACATAGTGGAATCTAGCGCTAGTAGTTTCTAGCTTCGGCGTAAACTTCAACCCAGAGGTTGGGGAGTTCAGGAATTTTAGGGACTTGGCCTGATAGCTTTTGAGGCGATTTCCCGCTGATCTTTGGGTCAAACGTTTTGTGATTTCCCAAAAAAGTTCTTTGACTTGTGGTCCCACCCACTCCCAACCAACCAGGTGATTGAATTATCACCTCCCAAGGCGGGAGTTGAGTGGATTCCACGAAATCCTTGGCCAACAGAATGAGTGAAATAGTTTCAGCTTCCATTTATTTGTGGTCTTCCAGATTTGTCTTTGTTTCAAATCTAGGTCCCATTTACTCACTAAGGTTTGCTAATTCGCTAATATTCGCAGAGCGGTGTAAGACTTTAAATGAGGTAGTGAGTGAGAGTGCCTGCTTTGCGGGGGTGTAGCTGTTTTGCATAAACTAATCATTTCTCTATCATCAGAGGGTACCACAGCCCAGCTGTAAACCGATAGATTGCATTGTGTTACCTGCAGTTTGAGCGATGAGGTGTAGAGCTCAAATGGCTCTCTTTTAAAGTCAATTCAACTGGACCTTATTGAGCTCTCACTATTCATTTCTTAGATTTTTGTATATTTGCAATATTTTTTTCCCTCCCCTGTGCTTTTCTTGTCTTTTGAGGCTGGCTCATTCTTTTTACTCTTTTGAAGATATTGATCTAAAAATAGTAAAATAACTGGTAAATAAAACTGATATTCATCAGCTTATTATATATATTCACATCCCATCCCAAATACTCCGAATGATCTTGAAGTTATGAAATCTTGAATGACAGAATTACTTTCTGCATCTGTAAATTTCCTAGACAAGTCGATATTGGATCTAGTAACATTCATATTTGCATAAATTAGGTCTATATCTCATTCTACATCTTACTCAATTTCAGTGGAGTTCAGAGATAGATAATACTAGCCCTGATGCCGAAGACTATTCTGTGGAAGAATCAGAACCAAGTTACTCGTTTCTTATTCTAAAAACCAATGGTTGCTGAGAGAAAAGTACATATTTCTAGAGCAGAAGTTTTCAAACTATGTCTGTACTTCAGAATATATATATTATCGATTTATCTATGATTGGAATAACAAAGATTGAAAGCAAAAAGGGAAATGGGTAAATTGGCGGTCATTTAAAATTTAATAGATGAACATAGGCATGTACTTCATGAAAGCATGCTTTTCCCTCCCACCCACCCCAAAAGCTAGTAAGCCTGGAAGTTTGATTTAGTTATCAGCATTATAACTCTTATCTTTTTACTTCAGATGAAAGTAAGTCACAGAAGAAACTATTGAGGAATAGAGCAAGATTGTATTTAATTTAATCCATTATCTTGTTTTTACTCGATTCATCTAATTATTTTAAGTTATTGAATATTTGCTTTATCAGCTCAAAGTAAAGCCTTTTAGAGCACACTATCACTTGTGAAATCTAACACGTATTGTACAGTGTAAGACTGTTACAAAGCAAGTATCCTTATAAGCCACCATCCAAGTCAAGAAAAACATTTCTGCACGGACACACACACACACACACACACACCCTGCTTGACAAAAACTTTATTGATTGAATTATGGTCTGAGCACCACAGAGGCTTTGCAGTAATTGCAGATAACTCCATCCCTCTCTAGTGCTTGGTTCATGTTTCTCTTTTAGCCATCTCTTCCCCCACCTTCCATTTGGATCCTATCGGAGCTGACTTTTGATTTCAGTCATCAAGTTCCTGTGTCACACCTTTGCTACAGAAAAGAAGTACACTAGCATTGATTGGACTAAAATCCAAGGGAGGCTAAAAGCTGAAACACCTGTACAGCCATTTGGAACTGTTCGCAGGGCTTTTATTTTTAAGATGTGTCTACTGTATCTGACTTGAAAAGCAATGAACAGTTCCCATTGAGACAGCTTTCTTTTACATTGTTTCTTTTTAAGAGAAATAGTTACCTTTATAATGTTTTAGTTAAAATAAAAGAAGGATTGCATCATGCCTAGAAATATTAGGCATGCTATCATTTCTCAGTGGAAAACTGAATACAAAAAAACAGCTGATCAAGGTGATGTAACCAGTCACTGTTATTAGCTCTGTTTATTTTAAAGGAGGAAAGATATTTTTGGTAACCTTGCCCTTAATATTTTTCTCCCTGGGTTGCTCTAACAAAAACAAAGTGGTTGTCTTGTTTAGTATAATAGAAGAGCTTAGAATCTGGATTCTTACAGGTTACAAGTAACTATAATTGATGGCTTGTAGTGCATGAGGCAAGTTAAATGGTCTTTCTCACGATCAGTCTGAAAATCATCCCAGACAAGATACTGTAGCTCTGGTGTGACCCTCAGATCAAAAAGTAAGGGGAAGCCTTCATATAAGGATATAAGGATTTGGGGAGCTATAGACCCTTGAGGGAAGAATATAGGTACTTTATAGTAGTAACATTTCCTTTTTTTTAAATTGAAGTATAGTTGACTTACAATATTGCATTAGTTTCAGGTGACAATATAGTCATTTGATATTTTTATAGATTATACTCCATATAAAATTATTATAAAATACAAGCTATATTCCTTGTGCTGGTTATATTTCCTTTTTTATTTTTAAAAAGCTTAAAATTTTTTTTAAATTATTATTGGAGTATAGTTGATTTACAATGTTGTGTTAGTTTCTGGTGAACAGTAAAGTGAAGCAGTTATACATATACATATATCCACTCTTTTTTAGATTCTTTTCCCATATAGGCCATTACAGAGTATTGAACAGTTCCCTGTGCTATACACAGTCGTTATTATCTATTTTATTAGATAATAAAAGGTCCTTATTATCTGTTTTATATATAGTAGTGTGTATATGTCAACCCCAATCTTCTGATTTATCCCTCCCCGCCCTTTCCTCTGGTAACCATAAGTTTGTTTTCTACATCTGTGACTCTATTTCTGTTTTGTAAATAAGTTCATTTGTACCATTTTTTTTTAGAGTCCACGTATAAGCGATATCATATGATATTTGTCTTTCTCTGTCTGACTTCACTCAGTATGACAATCTCTAGGTCCATCCATGTCACTGCAAATAGCATTATTTTGTTCTTTTTTATGGCTGAGTAATATGCCACTGTATATATGTATCACATTTTTATCCACTCCTATGTCAGTGGACATTTAGGTTGCTTCCATGTCTTGGCTATTGTAAATAGTGCTGCAGTGAACATAGGTGTGCATGTGTCTTTTCGAATTATGGTTTTCTCCAGATATATGCCCAGGAGTGGGATTACTGGATCATATGGTCATTCTATATTTAGTTTTTTAAGGAACCTTCATGCTGTCCTCCATAATGGTTGTACCAATTTACATTGCCATCAACAGTGAAGGAGGGTTCCGTTTTCTCCACACCCTCTCTAGCATTTATTGTTTGTAGATTTTTTGATGATGACCATTCTGTAGTTTTGATTTGCATTTCTCTAATAATTAGTGATGTTGAGCCTCTTTTCGTGTGCTTTTTGTCCATCTGTACTTCCTTTTAAAGAATAGTACAGGCCAACAAAAAAGTTTCTGCAGGCAGTCACTTTGTAGCCCTTGACGATAGTTGATTATAACTGGATTATTTCCCACTCTTAGATCTGAAGATGACTTTTGTAGTGCCTGGGGCAGCTTTAGATTTCTAGCCTGGAGCAGTACTTCTGAACTGGTGTTTTAGGGAAGGGGTCTTTTAGAAACTACTGCCCCACAGAGATTCTTTCTCTTCCCCATCACTACCTAGACAATCTCTTTATGAATAATAAGGATAAGAGTAACAACAATTAACATTTATAGTGCTTCCTTTGTGCCAGGCACTGTTCTAGGCACTTTTTGTATATTAATTAATTTAATCATCATAATAACTATATATGGAAGCTTGTTTTACAGATCAGGAAACTGAAGTCCAGGGAGATGAAGAAACGTTCCCAGAGTCACACAGCTAATAAGTGACAGGGTTAGTCATGGCAGAGCAGAGAATGTAGTCCAGGCAAACTGGCTTCAGAGATCTTGCTCTTAATCACCACCCTGTGTTGAATGAGGAGAGTCTTTTGGAAATGGAGTGGTGAGGAAGGTTGTCTTCTGTAAAGCCTGAATCCATCTAGCTCCCTACCCCCAACTCCAGCCTAATATAGCCTTGGGCAGTAACCCTATTGTTTTTTTGATGACACTTCTCAGTGTACAGTAAAGTCTGATGGGAGAGAAATTTAAAGACCAAACTAACAGCATATGGAAACTGGAGGACAGAGATATACAGCCTGTTTGGGAGAGTGCCAGCATAGTTAACAGAAATAGAGTCTGAGGTTGAGGGAAAGTTCAGTGGTGGACCTGTTTGGGGTAATGGCACGATCTAAGAGGCAGGTAGAAATTAGGGAATGGCATTTAAGAATGAGGTTCGAGCTAGAGATGAAAATGTTGGGGTTAGGTTAGAAGTGAAGCATGTTGTAGTGGGAACACTTTTGCCCCTGAGTCAGGAGACCTAGATTCTAATTCAGACACTGCTACAAATTGTGTGAGTGATAGACAGTAAATACACAGTTGTCTTTTGGGGGCCATTTCTAACATGAGGTTGGACCAGAGGCTCTGAGGTATCTATTTGATACTATTAATACATCTTATATAATCTGGTATATTTTTTAAACACAATAATAGTAAAATTTACATTTGACCCCATAGCAGTCTCGAATAGCATGCTTTTTGGTGGTTTTATTTTCACCCTCTTAGCTACCCAGCTAAACAAGCCTAATGCAAATCAGTGGTTTTCCAGGCCTGCATTCATTCCCTGAGTATGATGTTTTGAGAGGATTGTAGAAGTTGTGCAGTCATTATTAAAGTAAGGATAAATTCTTTTTTTTTTTTTGGCTGCGTTGGGTCTTCGTTGCTACGCGCAGGCTTTCTCTAGTTGCAGCGGGTGGGGGCTACTCTTCATTGCGGTGCGCGGGGCTTCTCATTGCGGTGGCTTCTCTTGTTGTGAAGCACAGGCTGTAGACGCACGGGCTTCATTAGTTGTGGCTCGCGGGCTCAGTAGTTGTGACTCGTGGGCTCTAGGGCGCAGGCTCAGTAGTTGTCACGCATGGACTTAGTTGCTCCATGGCATGTGGGATGTTCCTGGACCAGGGCTTGAACCCATGTCCCCTGCATTGGCAGGCGGATTCTTTTCTTTTTTTTGCGGTACGCAGGCCTCTCACTGCTGTGGCCTCTCCCGTTGTGGAGCACAGGCTCCGGACGCGCAGGCTCAGCGGCCATGGCTCACAGGCCTAGCCACTCCAGGGCATGTGGGATCTTCCCGGACCGGGGCACAGACCCGCGTCCCCTGCATCGGCAGGCGGACTCTCAACCACTGCGCCAACAGGGAAGTCCTGGATATATTCTTTGAATATTTCTAACTCCTATTTGTAACCAATGATAAACCTCTAATTTATATAAAACCATCAGGAAATTTATATTTTCTACAATTACAACAATATATTATCTCCTGAGTAAAGAACAGTTTTCAAGAAGGAATTGACTATTGATTCTAATATAACATATTTGGTGAACATATATTTCCAGACTGAAAGCTCCTTATTTTCTTAATCTGACCATGACAGTATAGTTTCAATGCAAGGAACACATGTGTTTAAAAGTGACTTAATATTTTCTAGGTCACTTGGCTTCAGAATTACAAATATTGGCAAAATCTCTGATACTGTATTTCGATGGCATGAGCTTTCACTGTTGTGGATCGTTCACTGGGGCCCAGCAGAATGACTGAGTTGGCTTGCAGTATAATAAAATGGATACACTTAGGATAAAAGAAACTCTTGTCCAGCTGCTTTTCATGAAGCTCAAACAATGAAGCAGCCTGGTGCCTTGAGTCAGATACAGAATTGGTGGATGCATCTTGATGTGTTGCTGCTAGAGCTAAATGTGACCATCTGATGTGGGAGAAAGTGCAGACAGTTCTCCTGCCTTATTAAATGGAATATAATGTAATCCCAGCCTGAAGCTTTCTTTTCAACACATGGTTCTCTGCTGGGCACCTCTGTGGGGGAAGGAGACTGTCTAATAAAATATTCTGTTACAGCAAATCTTCTAATACCAGGGTCTGACTGTAACCCCTTTTTCAAAAGTCTAGCCAGCTCAATGTTAGGAACGTCTATAGTGATAGACCCAAGAGAAAGGAAAATACACGTTCACAGAAAAACTTGTACACAGATGTTCACAGCAGCATTATTCATAATAGCCAAAAAGTGGAAACAATCTAAATATCCATTAACTGATGATTAGATAAATGTGGTATATCCATACAATGAAAAATTATTCATCCATAAAAGCAATGAAGTACTGACTATGTTACAACATGAACCTTGAAAACATTATGCTAAGTGAAAGTAGTAAGATAGGAAAGACCACTGTAGCAGTCAGGCTTCTCCAGAAAAACAGAACCAGTAGGATATGTCTTAGGGAATTGGCTCATGTGGTTGTGGGGGCTGGCAAGTCTGGAATGTGTTGGGCAGGCTGGCGCTCAGGCTGGAGCTACTGCTGTCGGAAGTGGCGTGGTGAGGAAGGTTGCCGTCTGTAAAGCTCGAATCCATCTAGCTCCCTACTCCGGCTCTCCAACTCCAGCCTAATAAAGCCTTGGGTAGTAACCCTGTTGGTGTTTTGATGACACTTGTAAGTGTTCAGTAAAATCTGATGAGAGAGAGTTTCACGTAGAAATTCTGGAGCAGATGAAGAAAAAAAAGTTTTTTTAATTGAAAAATCTTACCTACTTTGTATAATCAATTATCTACATAATCATTTACCTACGGCTTCTAAATTTTACCTTATTTTATGATGCATCTCAGTCACTATGTAGTGGTACACTAGGTGCATGATTTCATTTATATGAAATGTCCAGAACTGGCAAATCATAGAAACAGAAAGTAGATTAGTGGCTGCCAGGGGCATAGGTGAAGGGGGAATGGGGAATGATTGCTGAAGGGTAAGGGATTTCTTTTTCGGAAGGTGAAAATGTTCTGGAATCAGATAGTGGTGATGGTTGTACAACTCTATGAATATAGTCATACATATTAAATGGGTGGATTTTATCGTATGTGAATTAAATCTCATTAAAAATGTTAAAAAAGAAGATCATTATTATCTCTGGAGACCCAACCCTTTTTTTTTCTCCCCAGATTTCTAGGTTTTGATCTCAACTTTGCCTAAGAGAATATTTTAATACTCTCCTGGTATCTGCTTTTGAGTGCATCAAGCTACAGAGGATGTAAGAAACTATTAATTATGACTCAGCTCGTGTCAGTAAATAAGATTAAGCCTCATCAAGTAGGACCTTGTCCTACTTAAATTGTTTCCCAGCAGGCTCGCAAAGTAAGACGTCGTATAGATTTATTGAATTCCTTCTCCATCATACGGACAGGACAAGGACAGCAAAATTGTTGGGTTAAATGTGAGGCCAGCTTAATAAGTATCCTTAAGGGATACTTAGCAGTGTTTAAAAACAAAAGCGGAATTTGAAATTGGCATGTGAATTGATGAAAATAGGTGTATACTTTGAAAAAAGCTCAAAGTAGTCTTTGGGATTCTTTCCTGAGTGAATCCGAGTTCCTGAACCCCCTCCCTTGTTTCTTTATTGTGTTCTGCCTTTCTTGTGCTTATGTTTCCCAGTCGGTGTTTCCCAAAGTGCAGTACACGTAGCTTTGGCTGTACCATGATTTTAGGTGATACATAAATACGTTTTATTCTCATAGTTGCATTTTTTTAAGTTATATATTTTGATAGGATTTGGAAAAATATAACTAAAATTCAAGCCTGTCATTTTATGGGTATTATTGCGTGAGGTAAAGCTGTAGTAATAAGTCATGGTGTTTGATCTACATGTTTTCTTAAAATTAGTAAATAATAATACAAGTGGTATACTATAAAAGGGCAAAAATCATGAAGGTGATATGCGAATGATTGAAGCTTAGTAAACAAGGCATTAAACTGCCCCATTGACACTGTGGTTTTCTCGTTCAGTGCTTGTATTCAGTCAAGAGTAGCTTTTCTGCTAGTCATATCCCATTACCTACCTCTTTAAGTCCCAGGATAGGAAGAAAGATGTCTACCCTGAAATCAAATTAGGAAGTGCTCACTTGCTGCTGTCATACCTAGGTAACAAACCAATCCTATTTTAAATAATTAACACTAATGTGTATATTGGCATTTTGGGGTAGGGGGAGCCCTGTGTAAGCTCTGATTTGGCAGGTGAATCTCTGGGCTATGTAGTTGGCAGGGACAGAAAAATCTTGAGCCTTGGCAACACAAATCCACCCTTCCTCTTCTCACATATCTACTTGATGGGATGGGGTAGAGTGAGTGTGTGCCTCTGCTTATGAGTCTGTGTGTCTTATGCAACTTGAATCATCTTCATGGTAGCACTTCTGTTAAGAAAACGTGAGTTTCCTGTGGATAAGGCCTATGTTTGAGGTTCTTGTAAACCATGATAAATTTTATATATCTAGTTAGGTAAGCAATATTCTTTTTCTCCTGTCTTCCTTTCCCTTTCCTTTCTCCTTTACATATTGGGTCGCAATCCACTATGGAAAGGATTGCAACTAAATTTGCAAAGATATGGACTTCTTAAAGGATTTTATTATGACAGCCAAGGGGACTGGGAAAGGAATCTGGATGTTCTCTTTTGGAATTTCTCTCTATGTGGGATGTGTCAGGTCTCAAGCATTGCTATCACGTAGGATTTTCAGGTTGGATTAGGGCCTGCTTCCTTGGCCAGCTGCTTTGTTGGTAGACTAACTTAGCTGGAACTTCCAGCCTGTTTCAGGATGCCTTCTATTTGGCAGCTGTGTAGTAAGCATGAGTCCTTTGGCTTTCCTCCAGGAATTTCGTACACATTTTGGGAGTCACTTTTTTGGTTCCTAAGTAGCTCAATTTGTTCTCATAGGTTAGTGTTTCTTAACTAGCACAGCAACGGGTTGAGTGGATAAGAATGTCATCTGCCTAAGATGAAAGAAGGAGGGCATTAAAAAATTCTTATTTCCTAGCCCATAAATTTAATTTGGAATGGTCCTAGAGATTAATCATCCTGGTCTGAGTTATTAGCTCTGTTTATCATACTTCTCTAACGATAAAATAAAAGGAAATATTTTTCCTTTTATAGTTTAAATGAACATTATTCTAGTTTTAGTCATTTCCCAATGCAGTTAGATAAAAATCAAAGCCCTGAGAAATACCATCTGTTCCAGGATAATGTTAGTACTTTTTGGGTGACATGGAAACCTGTCTAAAAGGGTTTGTGTGGCAAATTAATATTTTTTAACGAACATAGAGCTGCACTTAAAGGTTACGGAGACTTGGGCCCTTCTTGCTGCTTAAATTTCTTTGAAATGCTTTTTGGCTATGGCTGGCCACCAGCTTTGCCCATGGTCAAAGTAGAATCTCATTATTTCATGTTGAAAGCAAAGTAACCTATGAAGCAGCTATGAAAATCATCTGGAGTAGGGTACTCAGGAGGAAAACAGTTGTGATAGTAGTTTTCTCTGTTTGGAAAGTTCTGAAGAAGGCTAAGCTTTTAAATCAGAATTCTAAAGCACTCAATCTGTTTTAGTGGTGATTTTTTTCAGTTCCCCCAGGCCAGGTATCTTTTTGGGAAAATAGCCTGAAAATAGTGTTTCTCTCAATTGTTCATTTATGTATTATTGAGGATGTTGAAAGAAACTCTGCACCTAAAAATAGTCATGTATAATCATATTTAGCCTGAAATTTTATAGCTAAGTTTTCATGTGGGTTATGTGATCTCTTAATTATTCAGAATAGATTTTTCAGTCAACATTTAAACCTCTCTATTGCTTCAAAGTTAATTGTGTATAACTTTTCCTCTGTTTTTATTTTTAGAAAAGATACAGTTTGGCAGTGGGGCCTCCCAAAAAAGACCCGAAAGTTAAGGGTGTCCAGTCGGCAGCTGTCCAGGCTTTTCTCAGAAGAAAAGAAGAAGAGCTCAGGAAAAAAGGTATGAATCTATAGCCTTATTCTCAATTTTAAAGTCTTCTGTCTTCACAACTAGCTTGTACCTAACCAGTGGATGTTTGTAATATCATAACAGGCTGATGGATTTGTTGTGTGTGTCTGAGTCAGCTGTATTTATAGCATTACGTATATTCTAATGTTGATCATCTGTATGGATGTTATCTTTTATTTCCTCTTAAATTAAAAGCTTTTTGGGTATAGTGACCATATCTTCTAATTGGCCATATTGGCTCTCCAGTAAGAACTCCATTCTTTGACCTTGGTTCTTTTCCTGTTTGTTTGTTTGTTTGATTTTTGGCTGTACCATATGACTTGCGGGATCTTAGCTTCCTGACCAGGGATTGAACCCGGGACCACGGCAGTGAAAGCACTGAGTCCTAACCATTGGACAACCAGGGAACTCCCCCTTGACCTTGGTTCTGAATCTGCTTCTACCTACTTTGTATTTTAATTTTTAAAAATATGTTATTAAGAGTGCTATCTAGCGACTTCCCTGGTGGCGCGGTGGTTGGGAGTCCGCCTGCCAATGCAGGGGACACGGGTTCCAGCCCTGCTCCAGGAGGGTCCCACATGTCATGGAGTGGCTAAGCCCGTGTGCCACAAGTGCTGAGGCCCGCACACCTGGAGCCCGTGCTCTGCAACAAGAGAAGCCACCGCAATGAGAAGCCTGTGCACAGCAGTGAAGAATGGCCCCCACTCGCCGCAACTGGAGAGGGCCCGCGCACAGCAACGAAGACCCAACGCAGCCGAAAAGATTAAAAAAATAAATAAGAGTGCTACCTAAAAGGTTAAAATAGGGACACTTTTGTAAAACGAGTAAACTCAAGCAGTAGGTTTACTTTATGCAAATGACAAGGAAACTAATTCAATAAGTTTAAGTATCCACTGATTCATAATTAATAACAACTGTTAAGTGGGTACGAATATTCTCTTAACTTGGTATATTTATTTGGTATGAACTATTTTCTATATTTAAAGCTAAAAGCCAAGACTCTCCCTTGCTTAGTCATATAGAAAAACCCATATGTGACCCACTCATTATGTAAAGATGACTCAAATTGATACTTGTTTAATGACTTCCTCATTTGATTCTTAGATGTCTTCAAACTTCTTCAAACTGTAACTTGAATGTTGCTTGGTTTTGGCCACCTACTGATTTCAGATAAACATACTGTTATCGAGACCCTGAAATAATATGTTGTTTTGCCTCTTTTAGCTTTGGAAGAGAAAAGGAGAAAAGAAGAACTAGTGAAAAAGCGAATTGAGCTAAAACATGACAAGAAAGCAAGAGCTATGGCCAAGAGGACAAAGGATAATTTCCATGGTTACAATGGGATTCCTGTTGAGGAGAAGTCAAAGAAGAGGCAGGCAATGCAAACCCACACTAGCCAGGGAACAGACCAAGAGTTTGAGATGGAGGAAGAGGATGAATTCTTAGAATACAATCAAGCAGAGTCAGAGCAAGAGTATGAGGAAGAGCAAGAACCTCCCAAAGTTGAGAGCAAGCCAAAGGTCCCCCTTAAAAGTGCCCCACCACTCATGAACTTCAATGATCTACTCAGGCTGGCCGAGAAAAAGCAGTACGAACCGGTGGAGATAAAGGTAGTGAAGAAGACAGAAGAGCGGCCTATGACTGCAGAAGAACTTAGGGAGCGAGAATTCCTTGAACAAAAGCGGAGGAAAAGGAAAGCTGAGATAGATGCAGGATTACCACCAACCAGAAAAGTACCCTCTCAGAAAGAAAGTGTGGGCACAAAACTTAGCAAAGGTTCCGGAGACACGCATCCTTCTTCCAAGGGTACTCCCCTTCCTTATGCTGAGAAGAAATCGAGACCCAGCACATCTAATGAGAAACACTTGCGTTTATCTTCATCCAAATCCATGCCAGGAGAAAGGACCAAAGTAGTATCTGGCAATTGCGCCCAACCCTTGCCTTGTGAGGGCCGTGACAGACCTGTTTTCAATGGGGCTGGAAAGCCCCACTCCAGCACCTGTTCACCAAGTATCCCAAAGACTTCTGCTAAAGGGACTCCAAAATCTGCTACTGAGCACAAAGCCAAAAAATCTCCTCATCCTAGCCGTTCCAGGCCTGGACCCATGGTCACCCCACACAATAAGGCCAAGAGTCCAGGTGTCAGGCAGCCAGGCAGCAGCTCCAGCTCGGCCCCTGGGAGGCCTAGCACAGGAACTGCTCAGCCCACAGTTAGTTCTGGCCCCGTGCCCAGGCGCCAGAATGGCAGCTCCAACTCAGGACCCGAGCGATCAGTCAGTGGGACCAGGAAGCCAACCAGTGACTTAAATCCCCCAGGACGGACAGTCAGTGGTACAAGTGGCCTTGGTCGACCTGCAGGCAGTTCAGGTTGCCCTGGGCGACCTACCAGTGGCTCCGGTGGTTCTGGGCGGCCTGTGGGCAGCTCTGGTGGCCTTGGGCGGCCTATGGGCAGCTCTGGTGGCCCTGGACGGCCTGTGGGCAGCTCTGGTGGCCCTGGGCGGCCTGTGGGCAGCTCTGGTGGCCCTGGGCGGCCTGTGGGCAGCTCTGGTGGCCCTGGGCGGCCTGTGGGCAGCTCTGGTGGCCCTGGGCGGCCTGTGGGCAGCTCTGGTGGCCCTGGGCGGCCTGTGGGCAGCTCTGGTGGCCCTGGGCGGCCTGTGAGCGGTCCACATGACATTCGACGACCAGTGAGTGGCTCAGGGGCCCCTAGGCGGTCAGTCAATGGCCCTGGCCAATCAGTAGTTCCAGCTGGACGAATTGTCAGCAGTTCAGGCCCTGGTAGACCAGTGAGCAGCTTTGGACCTGGGCGAACAGTTAGTACCTCAGGTCCCTCTCTGAAGCCCAAATGCACTGTTGTCTCAGAAACGATTTCTTCCAAGAATATAATCAGCCGATCCAGCAATGGACAGATGAATGGAATGAAGCCTGCCTTATCTGGCTACAGATCTGCCCAAGGTAAAATTTCCCGTCCCCCTAAAAGTATTTATTTGTCACTAGGAAATTGGAAAGAATATTTTGTTTTATATAACCAAAGACCCTCTGAACTCTTCTATGTGCTTTCAAATGTATTCTTGTGTTGATAGAATCCTGATGTTTTGTCTGTCCTATGCCAGAGAGTTCCTTTAGTAACCATGGCTTGGAAAAGTCTCTAGAAAGAGACTTATCTAGGGCCTTCTGTGTTTACTCCTGTAATGTCTCCAAGTGCAGTAAACTTAGCTATGGGGTTTGTAAGACAGGGTGAGTGTATATGCCTTTTGTGGTTCAATGAATGAGTTCATCTTTACCTCTTCATGAAGACTATGGACACCTGTCTTCAAGGACTGGCGTGTATTTGTAAGCTTGAAGCCTTTTGTTGCATTATTTGTCCATTAAATATTTGTTAAGCACCCACTATGTGCCAGGAACTATTTTAGGTGGCCTTGTGTTTCTGCTCCTTACAGTGGCCCTAGCTACCAGTCCTGTAGGATTCTGCCGTCCCAAGGTATGGGATCATTGGTGGTACCTACTAACTGCTAGGTCAGAGTTTCTACACAGTATTAAGGATTTGTTGAAGCACTTGTTAGGCACCATGGAGAATATAAAAAGAAACAAAAGATGAGATTCCATAGTTTAAACTACCTAATTCAGTCAAAACATTGGTTCTTAACCAAAGACAACTTTGGTCCCCAGTGAACATTTGGCAATGTCTGGAGACATTTTTGATTGACACAACTGGGGATGGGATGCTACTGGCATCTACTAGATGGAGGCCAGGCTGATATCCTACACTGCACAGGACAGCTTCCTGACAACCAAGAAATATCTGGCCCAAAATGTCAGAGTGCTAAAGTTAAAGAAACTCCGAGCTAAGGAGACAAGCCACGCATATTAAAAACAACTGTAGAACAACAAAGGGAGTGTCTGTAATCAAGGACTAGAAAGCAGTTTTTCCCAGATACTGGTCTATTGATCAGTGCCTGTCTTTTGCAGAATTTTTAATCAGTCTTTTGACAAAATGACAGAAATTAGGATGATGCAGTGAGTTTTTCCTTAAAGTCAGACTTGCTCAGTTTGAACAATTATCCATATCTGAGAATCTGTCATACTTCATTGGACTTTTTAAAACTTTAATGGAATTATGGTGATAATAGATGGTAGATTGTTACCTTTGGCATCTTTTCTTGGCATGAGTAAAATTAGTGATCCTTTAGTGATTTGTAATTTTTTTTAAAGAAATTGTACTAGTCTTTTAAATCCAAAAGAGTAGGAACTACTAAGCTAGAAAATTTAACAGTTCTAATAAGCCCTGGGATAGACAGGAATTCTATTACTTGTGGGTACCATGAAGCAACAGGGATGATGTAGTAATGAGTTCATGCTGGGGGCCAGTTGGTGGCTCTGGTTGGTTGGTTGGTTTATGGCTGCGTTGGGTCTTCGTTGCTGTGCGTGGGCTTTCTCTAGTTGTGCTGAGCAGGGACTACTCTTAGTTGCAGCGTGCGGGCTTCTCATTGTGGTGGCTTCTCTTGTTGCTGAGCACAGGCTCTAGGTGCGCGGGCTTCAGTAGTTGTGGCTTGCAGGCTCTAGAGTACAGGTTCAGCAGTTGTGGCGCACTGCTTAGTTGCTCCATGGCATGTGGGATCTTCCCAGACCAGGGCTTGAACCCGTGTCTCCTGCATTGGCAGGCGGATTCTTAACCACTGTGCCACCAGGGAAGACCCTGGCTCTGGTTTTCGAGGCTACCATCTTAATGAGTTCTTAAAATCTCAGCTTACATAGGACTTTGTTGGGACTACTAAGTTTTAATGATCTTATAAATAATGGCTTTTCTATTCTTAGGTCCTCAAAGGCTTCCCTTCCCTGGTAGTTACAAAAGGCAGCGAGAATATGAAGAGGAGGAAGATGATGATGAATATGACTCTGAAATGGAAGATTTTATTGAAGATGAAGGAGAACCTCAGGAAGAAATATCCAAGCACATTCGAGAAATCTTTGGCTATGACCGAAAAAAGTAAGGCTAAAGAAGATTTAGATATATATACTTTTTATTTTGAATAATCCCATGCTATGGGGAAAAAAAATAAACATTAATAGTAGAGGCATTGAATACAATTCTTAATTAGGAATCCTTGCATGATTGTTTAGATTTACTTTTTTGGCACTTAATATTTAAGAATTAATGCAGAATTATTTGTGTAGTTACTTGCATGAGGGCCAAAAAATATCCCTTTTTAACTGTTCTCCTTATAAGATATATATTTAATGAGAGTGAAGCAGCATGGTGTAGTAGAAATGGATTGGCTTTGAAATCAGAAAGCCATCCACAGAGCTATGTTGAAAGCCAGTTTGATCTGACACCTGCTTTTCTTTGATGTAAAAAACTTTGCTACTCAAAAGTGTGGTCCCTGAACAGCAAGCAGTGTGGGACCAACAACATTGACGTCACCCGGGAACTTGTTAGAAATGCAGGCTTTCAGGCCCCACCTTAGATCTGAATCCAGATCAGCTTTATAAGGTTCCCAAGTGATTCACATGCACATTAAAGTTAGAGAAGCACTGATATAGAGCAAAGCTCGGGGTTTGAATGGAAGTTCCACAGCTTACTAGCTGGGTAAACTTGAGTAAGTTATTTTTTAAATGACATTTGGGAGGATTAAATGAGGTAGTATACAATTGACCTGTGAACAATATAGGGGTTAGGTAAAATCCATAAGTAACTTATAGTCAGCCCTCCGTATATATGGTTCCTCTGTGTACCAGTTCCTCCCTATCTGTGGTACCACATGTGTAGATTCAACCAGTCATGGATTGTGTAGCACTGTAGTATGAAAAAAAATTCTCACGTAAGAGGACCCATGCAGTTCAAACCCATGTTGTTCAAGGGCCAACTGTATAAGTAAATCTGTCAGCACTTGCCCTCTCCTTTGAAGTCATGGATATTAGAAATTAGAAGGCAATAGTAAGAAAAGGTCTTTAAAAAAAATTTAGCGGAAGAAAGAACTGGATTAAAAATCAGATCTAAAAACCTAATCTTAGTAGTGTCATAAGTTAGCTATATGCTTTTGGTCAAGCTGTTATCTGCCTCAATCTCTGTTCTGAATCCATGAAACTCAAAGAGATTAATATATATATAATAATTTTCATATATATTGTGCTTTCATGATTTTAATATAAACTGTCATGTAAATAGAGGTGAGTGAGTTGAGCAAACGTTGTTGGATTGGTACTTTGATCAAAATTAGATTCAGGAAGTTGCCTTCTGGAAATATTAAGGGGTCATTTAATTTGTCTTTACTTTAGAATCTCCCCTTTACCCAACCTCTGCCCACCTCACTGTCTGCCAAACAAGGAGGAATAATCCTAAATGTATGTTTGATTTAGTTATAACGATGTTGATTTTAAAAACAGGAGGATGTAGTTCCTTTAGAAAATTGGGTTTTTCTTTTTTTTAACAACTTTGATTTTCTCTTATCAGATACAAAGATGAAAGCGATTATGCCTTACGTTACATGGAGAGTAGTTGGAAAGAGCAGCAGAAGGAAGAAGCAAAGAGGTAAGCACAGATGTAACACGTTTGTGCAGAAATGTCCTAAAAATTCTTTTCTGTTCCCTCCTTCAGTTGCATCATTGGGAGCAGGGGCTTTGGGCCATGCTGTTTGAATTCCAATCCTACTTGCTGTGGGGCTTTAGACAAATTCCTTAGCCTTTTAAATCTGTTTTCCCATTTGTAAACTGAGAATATACTGTTTTCATTCATTGAGGTTTTGTGAGGATTAAGATAATGTGTACAAGTTGCCCAGTGCAGTGACTCACCCATGTAGGCACACAATAAATGCTAGAGGCCTCCCCTGATCCCATTGTAGCATGTTATTTTTCTTTCCCCATCCTTAATTCCCTTTCCACATCAGATACATCTCAGTCTTGCTAACCTGTACCACCGCTGGCCTCAAGGACCTGTTGAGGAATATGAAATTCCCTATGTCTGATTCCTGTTTGGCCACCTGATATCAAATAAATGATCATTTCTTGCGTAGGGGTAACAAATGATTACTTTGTGTATAATGTTAACTTGGTGAAATAATTCACCTCATTCTCAGCTCAGAATATTAAACCTCTTTCTCCCTCTTGCCGTCCCTCCTCTAACTAGATAAAATATCAAACTAAAGTGTTGGGAAGGGAAAAGAAAAGAATGTTATTTATTGAATAAATGTTTCTTGTTCTTTATTTTTTAAAGCTGATGAGATGGTTTATATTTATTACTGTAATGGGAATATTAAGGTGTTGAGGTTACATGTAAGGTCTTTTTTCCACTATAACTTGAGGCAGTGGCAGTGGCTCCTGGTAAAAATATTCCTGCTTAGTCTGTTTTCAGTGGTAAAGGCTTGAGGCATTTTGAGTGCATCAGCACATTCCATGTAAGCTCCCAGTTGAAATTTCATTTTTGCTTTTTTAAAGAGAGTGGTAATTTCATGTATATTGATAAATACCCCCTTTTTTTCCCTGACAGTTTAAGACTAGGTATGCAAGAAGATTTAGACGAAATGAGACGTGAAGAAGAAGAAATGAGACGTCGAAAGGCCAAGAAGCTGAAGAAGCATTAGCTGCTGCTTTTATTTATTTTTGTGAAATTCTGAAAACAGTCTGCTGCAAGGAAGTCCTGCCTTCAGACTGAAGAAGCCCCTTATTTTAGAATTCTACTTGGGTACTCAAGGAGAAGGAATGCATACTGTCATCTATCTGCAGGCTGTCGTTAGAGCATAAAGTATTTTCAGATACTTTCCAGTGTGAAATCTGTAATGCAGATGACATAACACCCAGTGAGTGCTCTTACGAAGCTAACTGTTCACAGGTGCCACCCT
This sequence comes from Stenella coeruleoalba, assembly GCF_951394435.1. Classification (NCBI taxonomy): domain Eukaryota; kingdom Metazoa; phylum Chordata; class Mammalia; order Artiodactyla; family Delphinidae; genus Stenella; species Stenella coeruleoalba. The sequence continues at coordinate 37,318,494 of NC_137154.1, forward strand.
TGATCCTGATGAGCTATGCACTCTCATGTGGGGCCGCTCACAAGTCAGCCAATCTTACGTTATTCCTTTGCTACTCTAAAAGGAAAAAACAAAAGGATTGCTCCTTTACTTCCGTAATTCTGCTGATGTGTGAGTACGGCACTGCCTGGCTGCCAATCAAATCTATTTTGTCTTGATGAGGAAACTGGCCCTTGCATTAATGCTGCCAGCAATAAAGTGACCTGTCCTAACCTATATGTTTGGATTGAGAACTTGAAAATGTAGAGTAGCTGTTACAATTATATGGATGTCATTTCTGTGACTTTGAAGTAAAAAGTAGAATAAATTGTATTCTGCATTATTCATGGATTGGATGCTGAGCATTCTTATTCACTAATTTAGGTGATCAGGCAATTAACAAAAATTTTTCCAAGTTAAAATACAAGTTATGCCATTTTATATAAGAATATTCTTTTCCAGGGTTTACTTGCAGATTTATTGTTACGTTGGCTTTAGTGTAAAATAGACAAGGTCACTGTGCTGTTTGATTTTTATCTAAAAATTTCATTTTTATATTGAAGAAAAAATACTTATTTTATTCAAACATTAGATGTGGAAGAGTAATAATAGTTTAAAAAATAAGGAAGTGACATGTGAGGCTCCCCTCCTCCCCGTTCCGCTCCCCCATTATAGAGATATTTTGGAATCCAAGGTGCCCTGGACCTTTGCATGTTAATGACTTTGTATTTTTATCTTAAATCCTTTAGTGATTAACGGTAAAAAACCAAAAACTAAATTCATGTGTATCAAGACCACCACCTTCTCTCTTTGCCCATATTGCACTTTTATTTCAAACTATGCACTGTGAAGAGATTTTTTTCCCATGTGGAAAGGATGTTCCCTGTTACTGGTATTTACTAGGCTGTGGAACTTCTTCATTCTCACCTTTCTTCAAGTCATATCTATAGACTTGTTATATCTCTTAAGCCTCAAGTCCAAGCACTTCCAATCGGGCTGACCTAGGTTCTGGCTGGAGAGAAGCCAAGTCTCAAGTAAAGTCAGCAACAGAAAATGAGGTATGATGATGCCAGAGAGCATTTGTCCTTGACTCTGAGGGTTAGGGACAGTGGGACATAAGCTTGTAGAACAATTCTGTAATAAACATTGTGGCTATCTTAAGCCATTGACTGGTGGGGATTAGGAAGTAGGTGAGGTTATCCTACAAGAATCCTTACTCTTCAACAGGTCTAAAAGTTGTTTTTGTATATTCTTTTTTATCCGTAAAGTTTTCTTTATTCTCAACTTTGGGTGTTATAGATTATCACTATTAGCCTTCCTTAATGGGATGACCCATCCTTAATGGGAATACCAGTCCTTTTAAGACTTTTGACTCATCTTGAATTGAGTTTCAAACTTTAAAAATGCAAGAACTTAATTTTGAGGTTGAATCCTATGAAAGGTGTCTTCATCACTAGGAATAACACCCTTCTAATGATCACATAGAACCGTTAAACACTGGTGGCAGAAAAGCCTATTGACTACCAATCTCAAATACCTTCAGTGAAACTGATTCAAGGGTAGTGTGATATTCCATGTAATAAAACAGGTTTGGAACATTATTTCTTTTGCTGTCACTTATGTGATTTTGTTTTTCCCCTTCAAAAGTTTGCTTGAATATATTTTTTTCACTATTCAGACTCGTTGAAATCTGTAGTTGCGATCAAGTGCTTGTCACAGCTGAAAGATTTCTGGTGGCTTAAAGCTTACTAGCACTTTACTCAATGATATTGTGCAGTTATTTGTACAGAAAGGCACCATTGTGCTAGCTAAAATTTCCAGAACTTGGTAGAAAAAGTCAGGTTGTGTCCTTATGTGTCATCACCTCTGGTTGCATTTCTCCTTCTATAATACAGCTGTTGATTTCAGTTTTCTTCAGCATCAGCATTATAAAAGGGCACTCCTGTAGCTCATTAGGAAAAAAAAAGGTTCTGAATCTTTTAATCTTAGCCTTGTTTCCAAATCCTGTCTTCCATTTTGTTCTGCATCTCCTGACCACTCTTACAAAAAGCTCACAAACCTTTGAAGAAACTGGAATAGGCTGTTATTTTATCAAGTTTACAAATTAAGTGCTTGATTTTTAATGTGTCCTCTACTGTTTTGATTTTCAGATTTTATTAATATTTGAAGATGTGCCTTTTATTGGATAATGTTAAGTCACGAATGTAGTAATGTTATTTCAGTATTGTAATAATGTTACATGATCATGGATGCGGCATCCTCAAATACGATGTGAAGGGAAAGTAGTTTTCATAAAACTCATATAGCTCTGATTGCACAGTCCCACTTGCTTTAGGTATTGCTATGTCAAAGCAGGGGGGACTTTCTTTAAAGGCTACTTTCAGAACTTGTCTTTGTATTTTCTCTAAACTGTAAATGCAATTATGTCCATTTGGAGGCCAGGGTTACCACATGTCACAGGCAGCCTTACATGTGTGCCGTGAGAAGGTTCAAAGACTGTTAACAAGAAAGTCTATGGGAACTCGAAATTTCATTTTTTAATGTAATCCCCAAGATCTTTTCCAAGAAATACTGTTTTGTATTTTATAACTTAAAAGCAGCTGTTAGTACATTTCTGAGATATAGCAGGAGACCAAAACATGTTTGGAAAGAGAATAAATATATGAAGAGAGACTGGTTGTATTATTTTCAATGTGCTGAATATATTAGACTACTATTTATTTTGTGAATGGATGTGATGAAATAAATATTCAGGTGTTTAGTGTATGATTAAGAGTGGAATATAGATGTCTTTGGAGTTATTAAATCCATGTCTTTTACATAATGGACAAATCAAGTTTAAAGAAACATTTACATAGCATAGCTTGTTTTCTGGTGCTGTTGACCTGCAAGAGAATCTACTTTTGCATATACAGATAAAAGTTTTGCAATTTATGTATAAAAGATATTGTAGGCATTAAAAATATTTTATTGATATTTTCACTGGTTTGCATTTATTTACTAAAACTCATATTCCTTATTTCATCACCCTGAACATTATTCCAGCTAGAAACCCCAGTAGACTCATCAGACTTCAGAGATGGGGTTTACCTCCTTACACACACCTCTGTTCCTTCTCCCTTACACATTCCCGTCTGCTCAGCCCCTGCCACTGACACCTCTCCCCTCTTGCACCACCAGCTTAGAGAACTATTCTGGTATCAGACACCCAAGTTAGGAGAACTGTTTGGAGGTATAGTCGGGGAACAAGGGAAGAAGAAGAACTGGGTATATAGTTCCTCTTTTCAAGAAATTGAGTGGTTCTAATCCCCTATAATACAAAGCCTGAGATAGCTGGGAAGATGAGTCCTTAGGAATATATGAGGCAAGTGGGCACAGCCATGCAGCCAGAGAATGTAGGCACTTAACTCAATGGAATGTGTTGAGTCTAGGTCATACAAGTATCATAAAAGATGCTAGTATCCTAGATTTATAAATTATAAATTTTTGCTTACGAATTTTGAATTCACTTTTTCTATTAAAAAAAGTAATCCATACAGTGCATAGAGGCACTTAAAAATACTTTAGCAAACAAATGCCAAATAGTCATCAACAATATGCTGTCTGTGTAACCAAAGATCTACTTTGTTGGTAAGTGTATACTTTTGAACAATGAAACCATTGGTCATCCCAAAGCAACCACAGAATGGGAGCAGTTCCATATAATTTATTTTAAAAGTATTTGCTCCTGTTAGGGTTTCTTTCTTTCTTTTAGGGTCAGAAAGCTCAAACCACTTTTAGAGGGCTCATTAGGAATATCCTAGGGCTCAGACACCCACATTAATTGCATGGGTCTTATACTTAGGTTCTCATTCTTGGTCTCATGAACTCAAACTGCATCATACTGAGGACTGGGCGGTTAGCTTTTGTTTCTACACATGCTGCCTGGATCAGCAGCAGTCACTGCTAAAAGAAAAGGCAACTTCTTGTTTATTCAGGTGAGGAAGACTTTTGAACCAAGAGGTAGTCAAGATCTTGGATAACCCAGCCTCTCTTGCGTGGCTCCTTTCCTTGGCATGTAAAAGCATACCAAAGAGAAGACCTGGACCTTAATTTTGACTCTGCTACCGAGAACTGTGTGGGTTGGTAAGGTACTTAAGCCTCTCAACTTCATTTCTGCCATTTTGTAAAATGAAGCTGAGGTTACTATAAGGATTAAAATACTGTATAGTTTAGTATCTAGCACCCAATATGAAAATGCCCTTTCCCCACGTGGTGTAAGCTTTGGGCTTAATGATAGCTGTGAAAAGGCCACAGAGAAATACCCCCAGAGAATAGGCTTAAAGTTGCTGCAATCTCTAACCCTTTCTGTAACATTTACATTTTTCACCCCTGCCTGGACCCTGGACCTTGGACCCAGGAGAAAGGTATTATGTGGGAAATAGGTCTAAAGAGCTCTAGAGGATTTCTATGTTCAAGGGTACAGAATAGGGGACAAATTGAAGTAGGTATCTTAGTCTTAATGCCACTCTTACAGACTATGAAGCAGAGGGGACCCAATCACTCCCATCCACCCAACTACCTCCCGACCCTCCATCTCCCTGTTTTGAGCTAACAGAATACCAAGTCTTCATCTTTAAAAGTGTGGTAACTGGAAAAAAAAAAAAAAAGTATGGTAACTTGTTACATAAAATGTGACAAAATGGTATGCAATTACTTTATGTGAAACCAACAGGAACAGTACAGCTGGTCAGGAAAGCTTCAGAGCTGCATTACTTCACCAGGATCATCTTTGCTTATTTCCACCGGAATCTGGGAAGAAAAAAGTATGTCAGGTGGGTCTTGTCTAGTGCTTGCTAGGGTGTGGGGCTGAGATAGCTGCCCTCAAGGGCAGGCAGGGGTAGCTGTGTCCAATTCTGTCTCACCTAATGCCTCCAATCCCAGTTGCCACAGGGGCTTAGCAGTGTGGGAGCTGACAAGAGGCAAAGAAAAGATGAACATCCAAGGTCTTAACAGGAGGAGAGAGAAAAGAGACATCTGCCACCAGAACCGTTTTACAGACCAGTGTTTACCTGATGAGGGACAGTTAAGCGTGGGTTGCTGGTGTGGGCTAAGTGGTATAGAAGGCTGAACATATAAAGTGTCCCATGAGCATGAGACTAGGTCAGCACTGTCAGACAGCTTTGAGTCTGGGCCTGAAATATCTTTATACCTCCAGTTTTTTTGAAAGACACTGAAGAACTTAAAAAAAGTAAAGACTCTTAGGAAAAGATGTATAAAAGATCACATGAAAGAGGGAACTCTCTCAACTCTAAGTAGATAGTGAATAAGAATAGAAGTAGGTATGCTACAATAACTTAATAAAGCAGAGAGTATTTGTTTCTAAAGTTGGATTTTGATGCTTAGTTCATTTATCTCGGGGAATACATTTCAAAGTGGGAAGAGAGAACACAGTTGAAGGCACATTTACCCCTCCTGGGGGATACTTATATCCCTTCCACATCGTTCCTGCAATGAGAAGCATCCAGAAGACAACGATCATTGTGGGGCTTCTTGCTTAGCTGGTGGTGTGTGCAGGGGGAAACAGGCGGTTCTGAAAGGTGTGGTGTTCTATTCCCTGAGTCCTGGAAACTGGGCTGTCTTCATTCAAGACCAGATGGTGGATGGTCCAGCATGATAGCTCCTGGCTGAGGAGCTTCGTGGTCTAGTCTGACCTGAAGTGGCTCGCCATGGCTATTTGGTGGTCAGAGCTCAGACACCAATTGTGACATCAGCTCCTGTGACCTTGGGGATCAGAGTGAGTAGCTATGGGACAGTTGGCCAGGATGCCAGATGTGTAGAGGCTGAAGAGCCCTTAGCAGAAGGGCCCCATTCTTTAGTGACTCTGTGTGGTTAGGATCTAGCTGATATCTTTATTAACTCATCACCTGCCAAAATTTTGACTACTTGCTTTATGCAATCAGATGCAAAAAAAAAAAAAAAAACACTGCTGTGAACAAAGCCAAATAAAACACACCCTGGATTAACTGGGAGGAGTGACTGGGTATGTACGCTATAAGCAATTACTTAAATACTATTGTTAGGCTATTTAAAGAAGAAAAATCTTGCACTTTGCAAACTGGCACAGTTAAACCCTCATCGTGCAGGGGAAGCCTCCTATCAACTTCCCTGAGAAGGGAAGAAAAGGAAGATGGGCTATTATGCCCATTTCATAGCTGGAGAAACCGAGGCACAGAATAGTTTCAGTGGTTTGGTCAGGATCACACTGTGGCAGTGGCTCAAGCTGAACAAGTGCCCAGTGCCTCCATCTGCATCCCCACCCCACACAGGTCTGACTGTTGGGCCAATACTCTCATAGAAATTCTGGGGCAGATTGAGAAAACAAACAAACAAAAGAACCACCATCATGCCTTGCTCCTAGTATGGGCCTGGGACTTGATAGATACCCATGCCTTCTGGAGGAGCTTCCCAGAAAACCTGCTCCTGTAACTGGCATATTACTAAGACTCTTAGAGTTAAGTTTAACAATGGGAACATCTTTGAAAAAACTGGTCTGAATGACACGGGGTGGGATTTGAGAAACCCAGGAAATGGTTTGCTAAAAGGACACGGCTACTAATGTTTCCTATCGGCAGGCTGGTCTAGTGGAATGAGTGAGAGAGGTATTAAGTCCTGAGATCTATGCTTGCACCCAGCTTCACAAATGGGTTGGTTTGTGTGGCCCTAGGTAAGTATAGTCACCAGTAACTCTTTGTTGACTGGTTCATTATTTTGCCTAGTTGTTAAGTTAGCATTTACTAAATGCTAATTGTCAAGCTTTGCAATAAATGCTTTACATGAATTCCCAAATGTAATCCTCACAAAAACAGAAAGGTACTGGAACATCTCCATTATACAGAGGAAGAAACTTGAGGTTCAGAGAGATTGAACTTTCTCAAGGTCACATGGCTAGGAAGTTGCAAGGTTAGGACTTGAACTCAAATTTACACTAACTCCAGTTTCAGCGTCTGCCAAAGAGGGCATTAAAAATGCTGGTCTAATTTATTACAGAGTTTGCATGGAGAAAATAAGTTAATAGATGGAACAGTCTTTGAAAAGAATACCCCTGAGGTACGGTTATTGACAAATCTTCGAACCAGGGCTTGCTGTCCTCAGCAGTACTCCCCAAATTCTTTCCCCTTCCGCAGTCTATTTTATTTTCCAGAGGAATGTAAGCTTTCCATTGAGATTTCAGGGTGCCACTGAGTTCTCTTGAAAGGGAAGAATCCAGCCCAACAGACCTTCACGCCCACTCACAGCTGCAGATCTTCATCCAAAATCCGACTCCTCAGGTGTGTCTTGCTCTCCTGAACAGCCTACCTCTCCTTCCATTTCAGAGTTGGAGGCTGAGGAAGAAAGAAACTCAAAGGCAGAGCTGGCCCAACTCGTTGGCTCTGTATGTGACTGGAAGGGCTGCTGAAAAGGTCCCACCAATGTCCACATTCCCTTTCCTCCCAGCAACCACTGATCCACTTGGCCTGAAATCCAGAAGTCAGGCACTGTCTCCACCAGACCCCTTATAAATTCCATAGTGCTTTGAAATAAGTGATGTTAAGTACCCAAGTGGAGGGGGAAAGGCTTAACGATGTCCCAATGGGATGGGAAGTAGCCTGGGAAACTTTGTTGCCACCACATCCTGACCTCTTATTAGTGGTGAGACCCCAACTATCTTTCCTGTTTGGTCAGAAACGCCAGCTGGGAGGGTTAGCCAGAGCCAGGACTGACTACGAGGGATTAACAGGCAAGGTCACTCCTTACCACAAACTCTGGAAATGTGCCCATGTAACATGCAAATCCAACAGAAAGCATCCAGCCAAGCACGATCATGGTAATAAGTAAAACAATTTCTAAGACACGATTGCACAGCAAAAGACTATTCACCAAGATCTTGACAAAGGAGTATGCTCATGAAACCCTCAGTTGGGAGAGGTCTCGCATATCAGTTCCAGTCCGTAGCTCCAAAGGATCTGCAACTCCCTAATAGAGAAGCTGGAGTCTAGTAGGGCATTGTGACATCACTGATTATATGGCCCAGGCCACAACAGGTCAGAGAGACTGCCCCCAGACCAGCAGTTGAGCAGCAAACTAAGCTCTTTGAATGTGTTATCTCACAACAACAATATGAGGTAGGTACTATTATTTATCCCATTTTACTAATGAGAAAACTGAGGTTTACAGAGCCTGAGTGACCTGCACTAGGTCACACAGGTGATGCTCCAGATCAGGGCCCAGTTGCCTGTTAGGAAGTTGGGCTCTTTAGACTAGAGACAGGGATTGGGAAAGGTGTGTTCCTAGGTCTATGACAGCCGTGAATGAAACAAAACTGAATTCTAGGGAAATGAGAACTCTTTATTTCTGTCCTTGCAATCCCTCCCCTCCCATCTCAAGGGCTGTCTCACCACCATTTTATACCATTCTTCAGTTCCTTTGGTCAGCTCCTGTCCACTGGTTCTCTTTTCTTTTCTTTTTATTATTTTTAAATAAATTTATTTATTTATTATTATTATATTTTTGGCTTCATTGGGTCTTCATTGCTGCACTCGGGCTTTCTCTAGTTGCGGCGAGCAGGGGCTACTCTTTGTTGCGGTGCGCAAGCTTCTCATTGCAGTGGCTTCGCTTGTTGCGGAGCACGGGTTCTAGGCACGCGGACTTCAGTAGTTGTGGCTCGCGGGCTCTAGAGTGCAGGCTCAGTAGCTGTGGCACATGGGCTTAGTTGCTCCGCGGCATGTGGGATCTTCCCGGACCAGGACTCGAACCTGTGTCCCCTGCACTGGCAGGCGGATTCTTAACCACTGAGCCACCAGGGAAGTCCTGGTTCTCTTTTCTTGGCCTTCAAGAAGCCATAAGTATCCTTGTCCTCTACTCACAAAAACCTCCAACTGTTGCTGTGGCTCCCTTCTTAACTGTCTGTTTCTTAACTGCCTTTTACGACCAAACTTCCTAAACAAGTGGTCCATACCCAAAGCTTTTCTTTCCAGTCCATGCTTTTCTTCCATGCATCACATCCTGACTTCTGCCCCCACCTCACTACTTAAGATGCTCTCTCGGAGGTTACCGAAGATCTCCTTTTTGTCACGTTTAATGACCTTATCTTGATCCCTTTGACCTCCCTGCACTGGTACAGCAGACCTCTCCCTCCACCAAAGTTCCTCCTACATACACATCTCCCTATTATTTTCATATTCCCTTTATTTTCATGATAAATCATTGTAAAACATGAAACTATCCAAAGATGTATAAAGAAAAACGTAATACTCTCCCCCTCTTTCTTAGTCACATGATGTAACCAGTGTTACCAGCTTAGTGTGTGTTCTTCTGCCCAAGACTTCTCTACAAGCTTGCAAATATCACTACACATATAGAGGGATACAGAGGGGTTTTTTCAGTGTTGTTTTATTTAAGGTGATCACACTACACGTGCTACTATGTAACTTGCTTTTCTCCTATAACAATACATCACGGACATCCTCCTGGGTCAATTGATAAAAAATCTAAACACATTCCTTTTTTGTTTCTAATAATAAGCTTTATTGAGGTATAAATCACATGTGATAAAGCACACTCATTTTTAGTGTACAGTTGATATGTATTTTAAAATGTGTCATTCTTGTAACTACCACCACAATCAGGATAGAAAAAATTGTGATCATCTCAAAAAGCTCCCCGTGCACCTTTGCAGTCAATCCCTTCTCCCTAAATCCCTTGGCCCCTGGCAACCACTGATCTGCTTTTGCGTTTTCTAAAACTTCATATAAATGGAATCATAACCTTCTTCCACTGGCTTCTTTCACTTAGCATTAATGCTTTTGAGATTCATTCATGTTGTACAAGAGTTAGTTCTTTTTTATGGAATATTATTCCATTGTATGGATGTATCGGTTTATCAATTTACCTGTCAAAGAACAATAGGGTTGTTTCTAGTTTGGGGCTATTTTGAATAGAGATTTTGTTTTTTGAATAGAGATGTTATAAATATTTGTGTACAGCTTTTTAAGGGAATATAAGTTTTAATTTTTTAGGGTGAATCCCAGGAGGAGGATTGCTGGATCATATGAAAAGTGTCTGTTTACAAAAGACCCTGAATAGCCAAAGCAATCTTGAGAAAGAAAAACGGAGCTGGAGGAATCAGGCTCCCTGACTTCAGATTATACTACAAAGCTACAGTAATCAAAACAGTATGGTACTGGAACAAAAACAGAAATATAGATCAGTGGAACAGGATAGAAAGCCCAGAGATAAACCCACACATATATGGTCACCTTATCTTTGATAAAGGAGGCAAGAATATACAATGGAGAAAAGACAGCCTCTTCAATAAGTGGTGCTGGGAAAACTGGACAGCTACATGTAAAAGAATGAAATTAGAACACTTCCTATACTATACACAAAAATAAACTCAAAATGGATTAAAGACCTAAATGTAAGGCCAGACACTATAAAACGCTTAGAGAAAAACATAGGCAGAACACTCTATGACATAAATCACAGCAAGATCCTTTTTGACCCACCTCCTAGAGAAATGGAAATAAAAACAAAAATAAACAAATGGGACCTAATGAAACTTCAAAGGTTTTGCACAGCAAAGGAAACCATAAACAAGACCAAAAGACAGCCCTCAGAATGGGAGAAAATATTTGCAAATGAAGCAACTGACAAAGGATTAATCTCCAAAATTTACAAGCAGCTCATGCAGCTCAATATCAAAAAACCAAACAACCCAATACAAAAATGGGCAGAAGACCTAAACAGACATTTCTCCAAAGAAGATATACGGACTGCCAACAAACACATGAAAGGATGCTCAACATCACTGATCATTAGAGAAATGCAAATCAAAACTTCAATGAGGTATCACCTCACACCGGTCAGAATGGCCATCATCAAAAATCTACAAAGAATAAATGCTGGAGAGGGTGTGGAGAAAAGGGAACCCTCTTGCACTGCTGGTGGGAATGTAAATTGATACAGCCACTGTGGAGAACAGTATGGAGGTTCCTTAAAAAACTACAAATAGAACTACCATATGACCCAGCAATCCCACTACTGGGCATATACCCTGAGAAAACCATAATTCAAAAAGAGTCATGTACCACAATGTTCACTGCAGCACTATTTACAATAGCCAGGACATGGAAGCAACCTAAGTGTCCATCGACAGATGAATGGATAAAGAAGATGTGGCACATATACACAATCGAATATTACTCAGCCATAAAAAGAAACGAAATTGAGTTATTTGTAATGAGGTGGATGGACCTAGAGTCTGTCATACAGAGTGAAGTAAGTCAGAAAGAGAAAAACAAGTACTGTATGCTAATGCATATATATGGAATCTAAAAGAAAAAAAAACGGTTCTGATGAACCCAGGGTAAGGACAGGAATAAAGACACAGACATAGAGAATGGACTTGAGGACACGGGGAAGGGGAAGCGTAAGCTGGGACGAAGTGAGAGAGTAGCACTGACATGTATACACTACAAAATGTAAAACAGATAGCTAGTGGGAAGCAGCTGCATTGCACGGGGAGATCAGCTTGGTACTTTGTGACCACCTATGGGTTGGGATAGAGAGGGTGGGAGGGAGACCCAAGAGGGAGGGGATATGGGGATGTATGTATAAAAAAGTGAATCAGCAGAAACTAACACAACATTGTAAAATAATTATACTCCAATAAAGATGTTAAGAAAAATAAGAAAGAAAACTGCCTCTTTAAAAATTTCTCTCTCACTAATTTTCAGCAATTTTATTTTCAGGTTGCTTTGTGTAACTTTCTGCATGTTTCTTCTACCAGGGGTTTGGTGAACTTCTTGAATCTGTGGGCTTATGGTTTTCATCAAATTAGAAAAATATTTGGCTACTGTTCCTTCAAACACTTTTTCTGTCCCCGCTTTTCTCCTTCTGTGACCTCCACTACTTGTGTATTAGACCAATAACCAGTGTGATTCTGTCCCACAGCTTGCTGGTACTCTGTTCATTTTTCTTCTCTTTGTGTTTCATTTTGGATAGTTTCCATTGCTGTCTTTTTCAAGTTCACTCATCTTTCCCCCTAATCTTCGAAACTTCTGTTAATCCCATACAGTGTATTTTTAATTTGATTTTGTATTTTTCATCTCTAGAAGTTCAACTTCTCTCTTTTTTTTTTAATTCTACCTTTCATTTTTCTCCATATGGTGTTCATGTTTTCCTTTACATCCTTGAGTATATTTATGAGATCGATAATAAGCATTTTAAGGAAGCTGTCTGCAAATCTATCATCTCTATCATTTCTGGGGCTGTTTCAATGGTTGATTTTTCTCTTTGTTGTGGGTGATATTTTCCTGTTTCTTTGAATGCCTGGTAACTTTTGGTTGGATGTTTAATATGGTGAATTTTACAGTGTTGAGGGCTGCATTTCGTTGTATTCTTTTTTTTTTTTAATTAATTAATTAATTAATTTATGGCAGCGTTGGGTCTTTGTTGCTGCAGACAGGCTTTCTCTAGTTGTGGCAAGTGGGGACAACTCTTTGTAGCAGTGCGTGGGATTCTCATTGTGGTGGCTCCTCTTGTTGCAGAGCACGGGCTCTAGGCACACGGGCTTCAGTAGTTGTGGCACGCGGGCTCAGTCGCTGTGGCTCGCGGGCTCCAGAGTGCAGGCTCAGTAGTTGTGGCACACAGGCTTAGTTGCTCCGCGGCATGTGGGATCTTCCAGGACCAGGGTTCAAACCCATGTCCCCTGCTTTGGCAGGTGGATTCTTAAACACTGCACCACCAGGGAAGCCCTGTTGTATTCTTTTTGATAGTGTTGGGTTTTCTTCTGGGATGCAATTAAGTTACCTGCAATCAGTTTGAGTGTTCTGAGGCAAGTTTTAAGCTTTGTTATGGTGGGCCACGAGCAGCGTTTACTCTAGAGATAATCATCCCCACTACTGAGTTATGACCCTTTTAAGCGCTCTCTCTGATGCCAATGGTATTAGGTCTTTCTGATCGGTGGAATTTCCCACAACTCGCAGCCCTTCTGGGAGCTCCAAGAAATGTTTGGCCTACTGTTTCTGGGTGGTTCTTTTCCGGGCCTCATGGAATTTTACCCCATGTGTGCACAGACAGAACTCAGCTAAAGATTCACAAGGGTCCCTGTGGAGATGTCCAGAGTTTTTTCTCTGTGGAATTGCCTCTTTTCAGTACTACATCCTGCAAATTCCTGGCACTTTGGCCTCCTTGGTACGCCACTATCTTTCTTTTCAATTCAGCTTCGTTTGGGTAACCCCTCTCTGTGCTGCAGTCTGAAAACTGCCTCTGGGCAGTAGGCAGGGGCTTTTAAAGCTCATCTCTTGTTTCCTTTCTTTCAAAGTTCACAGTCTGGTGCTGGCCCTTGTGCAAGATGTGAAAATAATTATTTCATATATTTTATGCAGTTTTCTATTTGTTTATGGAGAGAAGACAACTCCTGTAGCAGTTGATTCTTCATAGACAGAAGCAGAAGTCTAACTTATTTTTTTTTAATTCCTGTATAATATTCCACGTGTATTTCTTCTTTCTCTCTCTCTCTTTTTTTTGGCCGAGCCGTATGGCTTGTGGGATCTTAGTTCCCCGACCAGGGATTGAACCCAGGCCCCAGCAGTGAAGGTGCCGAGTCCTAACCACTGGACCGTCAGGGAATTCCCTTATCTTTCTCCTAATAATGGGTATATCAGTCAAGATCTAGTCAGGAGATAGAAACTACACAGTAATTTGAACAGAGAATGTTCGATAAAAAGAATTATTAACTAGGAACAGGAGATTAATGGAAGAGGTAGAAAGCTCTACATGTCACAGGAATAGCATATATAGGGAGCAGCCACCACCACTAGAACTGAGGCAAAGCATCCAAGGAAGGAATAAACTTGAAAGAGTCTCTGCCCTTCCAGGGTTGAGATCCAAAACTTGGACAAGTAGTGGTCATGGTAGGGATATCCAATGAGCTGCTGTAGGCCGAGCCTGGTACGTAGGGCACCACCCTCTGAGATGCTGGTGGAATTTGCTGGGAAGTCTCCATGGGGGGTGTCTGTCAAGCTTACTGATCATTGCTGAGAATCTACCCTCTGGGAATATGCCAGTAGAATGTACTGGGAAGCCACCTTGTTGGGGGTGGTAGAACTCATTGAGTAGCAGGAGCGCCACTGAAACTCAATGGAAAGCACCCTACACAGGGGCCACTGAAATTCGACAGAGGTGAGCACTACTGGATATCCCGACTCATGCCACTGGCAGCCACACAGTAGGACCAAGAACAAAAGCACACTGGAAGGAGGAAGTCTCTTCCTCCTTGCAGTATCACCCCCAGGCCCTCTATTGACAAAACTTAACATTGTGCCCACTAGCAAGAGAGAAATGCTTAAAAGGTCCAGCTCCACAATAGCAGAGCAAGCAATAAATGGTGTATTTGGAACTGAAAGGTAATAAATTAGTAACAGGCACAATGTGCATTTAGATTTTTTTCCCAACTTTTTATCACCATAAACAATGCTGTGATTGTCATAAACAAAATTTCTTGGACACATTTCTCTTGCACGTTGCCAATTTTTTACTTAACCAGAGAAGCAGCAAAATGACCAAAAAAAAGCACGCCAGTTCAGACAGAGCATGAAAATTGAGAGGCGATATAAAATCTTGAGAAAAAAGAACTAGTTTAAGAAAAGAAAGATTGCAGTTTCATTTCACAAGGTCAAAGGACATTTGTGGAAGGATGGCCTGAGATGCAGCATATGCTGTCAGTCAATGAATAACAATATAAGCTCCACACATCTAAAGAGTAAATGATACTGTCTTGTGTTTTTGGTTTTTTTTTTTTTTGGCCACGCTGCACATAGCCTGTGGGACCTTAGTTTTCCGATCAGGGATTGAACCCGGGCCGTGGCGGTGAAAGCACTGAGTCCCAACCACTGGACCGCCAGGGAATTCCCAATACTGTCTTCTGATGAACAAAATTTCTAAATTTTCATGAGGTCCAATCTGTCTATTTTTTTCTTTTGTCGCCTATGTCTTTGGTGTCATATCCAAGAAATCACTGCCAAATCCAATGTCATAACGCTTTTGTCCTACATTTTTTTCTAAGAGTTTTATTGTTTTAGGGCTTACATTTAGGTCTTTGATCCATCTTGAGTTAGTATTTGTATATGGTATTAGATAAGGATCTAACTTCATTTTTGCATATGGATATTCAGTTTTCCCAACACCATTTGCTGAGAAGACTGTCCTTTTCCCACTGAATGGTCTTGGCACTTTTGTCAAAAATAATTGACCATATATGTGAGGGTCTGTTTCTGGACTCTCTACTCCACTGGTGACATACTTAGAGTAGTCAAAATCACAAAGGCAGAAAGCAGAATGGTGCTTGCCAGGGGCTGGAGGGAGGGAAGAATGGGAAGTTATTGTTTAAAGGGTACAGAGTTTGTTTTACAAGATGAAAAGAATTATGGGACAGATGGTAGTGATGGCTGTAAAACATTACGAATGTAATTAATACCACCGAACTGTATACTTAAAAACGGTTAAGATGGTAAATTGTACATTATGTGTATTTTACAATTAAAACTTTTTTTAAAGAAGTAAATGATAAGGATACATTTGTCTGATATTCAGAATACCGAGGTTTTATCCCTAAACAATGTGTCTGATAGGACACATAACTATGAAAGCAAAGAGTATAAACAGAGATCAGAAGCAGAGGACCAAGAAAAACCATTCTTGTGTTTTTTCTCAAACTATAAACAAAGGAGCAGAATATACACTTTTCCCATTTCTTAGCCTGAGGACTTTTTTTCTCTTTTAATATAATTAACATCTTTGTATAATGCATACATCCTGGGTACTTCTATTTCTCTAAGACAAATTCCCAAAAGTGGGGTTAAAACTGGTATGTATATTTAATTTTGTAACCTTTTCTCCCCAGAACATTGTCAGTAATACATCTCTTATTCAACAGGATATCAGAAACAAGGAAATAGGAAATACTTCACTAAACCTCAGTTTGCTCAACAGTAAAAGTGAGATAATAATTGATAATAATTCCATCTAGGGTTTTGTGAAGATTAACTGCAATGAAGCGCATAAAACTCTTAGCAATGTACCTTCCACATGGGAACTGATAGCTACACACATGCACGTGTGTGCACGTGCGCACACACGCACACACACACACACACACACACAACAGGCGTAGAGTGTTCCTAGTGCCTATAATTCATCCGTAGTTATTAAACCAGAAGAGAATTGGTGGTTTGGATGGAAGGCCTCTTCCATAAAAGGTTCTTTCATAAAAGATGGAAGAACCTTGTTCAGGCCTTACTTCTAACTTGATAGCTTTTCCTTGATTAATGGATTTCTGATAGGATCTGTTAAATCTTAGAATCTCTGGAAGTTTCGAAGTTTCTGAGGTGTGTTAGATCTGGCTGAGGTGCTCTTAACAAGCCTCTTATCCTTCAACCATCTCACCTCCTACCTTGTCTCCCGGCTTCCACTCTCCACTCCCCACCCCCCACCCCAAGTCTCTTCACAACTCATCTGTCAGACTTATTCTTTTTCAGCTCAGTCAGATCGTGTCACTCCTCTGTTCAAAACCCTCCAGTGGCTTCCTCTCTCTCAGAGCAAAAGCCTAAGAAAGAAAAAAGCAGCCCCTTGCATCTGGGAACCGGACTGACCTAGCTAGGTCTCAGTGTTGCTACAAGCTGACCTGGCCCTCACAGCCAGGCTCCTGTTGTCTCCTGTTGGATATAAACCATCTCAGAACACTGACATCAGACAGGGTCACTCAGACCATGATAAAATGAGACCAAACAAGGCCTCGTCATAATTTCTTCTAAGCAGAGACAAAAACAAGGTCACTGTGCAACCCAGGAAATACCCAAACATCCTCTTCTCTCTGCTAATGCGACTACTGGTTCTCTACCAATTACAGCCTTAAACTTGCTCTAACTTACCCATCTGAGAGATAATATATATTGAGATACCCAATCATAGAATTGTCCCTGCCTTCTGACAGCACCCAATCCAAAATAAAGCTTTGATTCCTTAAGCCCTCTCCCAAATCACGCAGAGCCCAAATCCTATAATAGGTTCTTTCCACACTCTTACTCAGCTGTCCCAGTGGTTCTCCACAGTATCTGCTCCCTCACCGGAAGGGGTAATCAACCCAACTTGTTTAAGTATGGGTGTGTTCCTGATGGTCTCTGGTAGGAGGGCATTGACAAGCCAGAGTCACAGTTGTCCGCAAAGTTCTTATAGTGGTTAGAATCACCCAGGCTTGTTAAAACAGATTGCTTGACCTGATCCCCAGAGTTTCTGATTCTGTTAAGTCTGGGGTGAGGCCTTAGAATCCGTATTTCTAACAAGTTCCAGGTGATGCTGAGGCTGCAGGTCTGGGGACCACACAGGAAGAATCACTGTCCTAAACCATCTGTGGCTCCCCCTTATTTCTCTGACGTAGCCTACTTCTGCTTCCTCACCTCTTCTTTGGACTCCAGCCACACTGGCCTCCCCGCGGTTTTGACTCTCCCCAAGCACACGTCTGCCTTAGGGCTCTGGTTGCCCTCTAATATGGAATGCTTACTTTCTCACCTCTCAAGGAGACCTACCCTCACTTCCTTAACCTGCCTTTTAAAAATTATTCCCCACAACACTTAATCAGTTCTTACATACGGTCTAATTTACTTACTATTTTTATTGTTTTGCTCTCCTTCTACTAATAAAAGAATGACAGCCTTAGGACTGCTGATACTTTTGTCTATTTTGTTTACTGCAGTATCCTCAGACCTAGAAAAATATTGCAGGGGAGCAAAATTTGTCACCCTAAAACGTGTCTCTTTGGCAGGAGGGTTAACTTAGGATGTCCATTTTTAAGGCCCCAAAGACTTCCCCCTAACTGCCTAAAAGGATTTAGAGAGAAGGCCCGTTCCCCTAATTAAGGTGTCACCAGAGATATCTGCAAAGAATATGGGATAGGTGTGGTGGCGGGAACTCGGCAGAGCCTAGAAATCAGAGTCACCTAGTCTCTGCAAGGGCCAGCAAACATTTGTTTACCAAGTATTTACCTCCTCCATGTGAACTGCCTTTCTCCCCTTTGAAGTCTCAAACCACAACCCCCAACATCCTCTTTTGCCATAGCTGAAGATGGTATTTAAGGTGAGGGCTTCGGCCATTAAGGCGAGTCACTCAGTTCTCCTGGGTCTCTCCCAGGTATACATGCTATTAACTTTTGTTTGATTTTCTCCTATTATTCTGTCTGGTGTCAGTTTACTTCTTAGACAGCCAGAGGAAGCTAGAAGAATAGAGGAAAATTTCTTCCTCCCCGACAATATCTAGCAAGTAGCCAATGCTCAACAAAAGTTTGTTGAATAAATAAGTGCTCCTTCCAGTCTTTCGCTTTCTTCTCCCAATAGAATCACAGCATTCCTACCTTTGGCTCTTCCTATAAATACAATCACCTTCCTGCCCACCCAACCTCTTGACAGTTACAATAGCCAGCTCCCAGGACTTTTTAGGCCCACTGGCTCAAACCAGGGATGCAAAGCAGGTAAGTAACTCATTCAAGGAAACCAAACAAGGCCCGCAAATTGCATCTCTTCGTCTTACTTCTCCAGATGACATTAACCACCAATCTACCTTTTTTGTCTTCAAACTCTGTTGCCTGACTTTTTCCTCTCTCGGCCACCAACGCTGTTATGCTCTGCCCCGCCCCGCCAAAGGCACACCACCCTCTCTCGGCTGTCTTATTTCCCAGTTCTGACAATTCTCCTCCTGCGTCCGTTTTCCTATCCAGCCCCCCCGAAATTTCTCTTTTGAAGCTCCATTACCTCTTCCTTCCTAAATCCAACCACAATTTGGGGTCTTTCTTGATCTTTCTCGATACTCTACTGAATTTATCATATCCTTCTCGAAACTCTCTCCCAGAACAGCGCCAATATCTTCTACCTCCTTTACTGCTTCTCCTCGGGTCCTTCCTATTCCTGTCTTCACCGATGTCCCCAAGTTTCCCTCCAGCAAGCTGGGTCGTGGTTTCCTTGGCGCTCACGCGTTTCTGAACGCGCTCGGGGTTCGCGGAGGAGCGGTGGTGCGACTCGGGGCGGAGCCTCGCTGAGCCTAGGGCGTTGGACACCGGTGGACTTTCGAGTCTGGGAAGGGGCGGGGCCTTGAACCGCTCGGGAAGTTTGATCCTCGGCAGCCCCCGTCCAGGACAGTGCGGAAGGAGATTCCCGGGCTGGGGTCTCAGAACCCGACTCACGGTCCTGGCTGGAGATGGAGTTCAACAGTGAGGGTGTGACGCGACTGCTTGGCAAGGTGCGGCCAGCCCGCCGGGCAGGGTCTGGGGCGCCGGGGCTTGGGGGCGTTTCCACCCCTGGCCGGGCCACCTCCTTGGGGCGTTTCCCCGGTTTGTCAAGGGGCTTGGAGCGGGGGGTGGGCTGGCCTGAAGCCGACTGCGGGGAGTGGCCGCAGGGAGGGCGCGGACCTCTCCTTCCCGAGGCCGGGGCTCTGGCTTCGCCTGCAAATCCGAGATCCCCCAACCTCCACCCGCTGTGAGACCTTCTCACGCCACCAGCTTCTCTTGGTCTCAGCTTCCAGCCCTCGCCAGTCCCTTTAACCATGCCTTTCTCTCTGCAGAAATGGCCTGCCCTCACCCCACCCCCTTTTTTTTATGATTCGCGTGGCTAATCCTTTGTAGGACTCAACTCAGATGTCACTCCCTAGAAACAGAATCACTACCTCCTTTACTTTCAGAAATATCTATTATCACATCGTGGAGTAATTATTTACATACAAACCTTACTCGGGCGGTGAACTCTGATGGCAGAGAGTGCTGTAGAATTCCCATCACCTAACCTGACACGACGGAGTGCTGAGTGTGCAGTGAATGAAAGACCTGTGTAGACTTAAGAATGAAGACAGGGTTGGAAGGCCCGGAAGAGATCCTCGTAATGTTGAAAGGTTGAGGTGGAGGGCTGACCCGGAAGTCTGACCTGCGTTTCTCGGGCATGACTAACACCAGTTTCTATGTTACACCAGGCTCTTAGTTCAGGCTCTCTGATTCCCCACCAGTGTACAGTCTGAGGCAACCACCTTTTCCACCAGTTTCTTAGTTATATGATTCATAATGCTTCTGAAAACTTCCCTATGCGGAAACGGTACGTTTATGCCGTTTTTTTGTTTTGTTTAAAATTTTATTGAAGCATGAGACATGATACATTCAGAATAAAACAGTAGCAAAATGTAATGGCAGCAGTTAAATATGAATCATATACATGCACATACTTTTCTGGTTCTTTTGATTACATTTTCCTTTCAAGATAAACTGCTCTCTCTTTAGTTGGGTTTGCCTGTGTCTTTCTTTGTTGGGGCAGTTTGTACACCCCTTCGAGGTTTTGAAGCCTTATGATTGAAATTGTTTATATACTTGATTTGAATGATTTTATCTACTGTGACAGGTGTGTAGGTCTTGTAGGAAGAGAAGTATCATCGTCCTTAGGATTACACCCTTCCTGTCTCCTCTTCAGAGAACATGAAATTAAAAGAACCACTCTATCAAGTTTTTCAGTGACGGAAGCATGGTGTATTGTCCAGGGGGAAGAATTGCTAAAGCTGAGAATAGAAAAAGAACTTCATAATTTTGGTGGAACTGGAATGCAGGAAAAAGACAAAAGAGAGACAATAATTTTCTCAAGGGTGGGACCAGTATAGTTGAGGAAGGTTTTTGTTTTTGTTTTTTATCATCAGTGCATAGCATGGAGTCTGGCACTTAGGTGCTTAATAAATGTCTGTTGGATGTGTAAATTAAGGAGACCATTTAGAAACACGTTAGTCCAGCAGGTATTTCCAAAGGTCCTTAACCCTCAAGGTAGGCAAATAATATAATAACTTAATACTTAGAAATAATTTTACTGCTGAAACATTTGTGAAGTGAACAATACATTAAAATCAAGCAACTGTAAGGAGAACATGAAAAATCTTATTGAAAACAAATGAAACCTAATAAGTATTCCAACCTAGATAAATATTCCAGCTTCATGGATGTGAAGATGTCAGCTCTCTCCAGATTGATCTATAGAGCCAATGCAATTCCAATCAAAATTCTAACAGGGTATTTGGCGAACTTTTCAGACTGATTCTAAAATCATTTGGAAGGGCAGAAGGCCAGGAATAATCTTGACATTTTTACAGAAGAATAGGTGTGGGACTTGCTCTACCAGATGTCAAGACTAGTAATGGAGGCTTAGTGTGATGTTGGTGTAGGACAGACAAATTAACCAGTGGAACAGACTAGAGGGCTTAGAACCATGTTCACACGTGTTTGGAAATGTGATATAAAACAGAAGAGGCATTGCAGATAACTACAGAAAGGAGAATGCAGAGACAAATGATTATCTATACAGGCGAAAATGAAATTGGACCCTTACCTCTGACCAAACATAAAAATTCCCCGTGGACTGAAGATTCAAGTGTAAAAGACGAGCTTTAAAACGTATAGAGATAAATGTAGGAAAGAATCTTCATGGACTCAGAGTATGCAAACATTTTTTAAACAAGACGTAAAATACTCAAAGAAGAGTGATAAATTTGATTGCATTCAAATTAAGAACTTTTATGTATAAAAAGACACCATGAAGAGAGTGAAGAGGCAAAATACAAACTTGGAGAATAATATTGTAATGCATAATTGACAAAGTATTGGTATCCAGAATATATAAATTAGCCTACAAATCAATATTAAAACCAATAGAAAATTGGACAAAAGACACGAATAATCACTTTTTAAAAAAAGAAGAATCAGGGAAATGAATGTTTGCTCAACCCATTAGTAACCATGGAAAAGCAAATTGAGAGCATGGTAAAACACCATTTTCTCTCACTAGATTGTCATAAATTAAGGTCATTTCAAAGGGTTTGGAGGATGTGGATGAATGGGAATTTTAAACTCTGTGGTAGTTACCATAGAGAATTCATAATATATGAAGCAAGAGACATTCACAGAATTACTCATCATTAAAAAGTAGAAACAACCCAAATGTTCATTGACAGAAGGAAGGATAATTTGTTCTGTACTCATTCACACAATGGAAAACACTATGCAGCAGTGAAAATGAATGAACTACAACATGCAACAATACAAGTGAATCTTAGAAACATTATATTCAGTGAAAAAAATTGGAGGTTATATGCAAGATTATATTTTGATTAAAACAAGAAACAACGAAACAACAGTGTGGTGTTTAGGGACGCACACAAATGCGATAAAAACTATGGAGGGCAAAAGCAAAGGAGTGTGACCACACAATTTAAGGTAGGCAGTTGAATGGTTAAGAGAAGGAGCACCCGGACAGGTGTAATAGAATTGGAAAGGTTTGTGCTGTCCAGTATGGTAGCCACTAGCTACATGTGGCTCTTTAAATTCATCAAAATTAGATAAAATTAAAAATGAGTTTCTTGGTCACACCAGCCACATATTAAGTGTCAGTAGCCACTTGTGGCTACTGTATTGGACAGAACACATAATGATCTTTTCCATCATGGCAGAAAGTTTTGTTGGACAGCACTGTTCTATATCAAACATGGGTGAGTTGGTGCCTGAGTGTTTATTCTTCAAAATGTATATATATGTACATATATGTTTATATGTATATATATTCTTTTTTTTTTTTTGCGGTACGCGGGCCTCCCACTGCTGTGGCCTCTCCCGTTGCGGAGCACAGGCTCCGGACGCGCAGGCTCAGCAGCCATGGCTCACGGGCCTAGCCGCTCCGCAGCATGTGGGATCTTCCCGGACCAGGGCACGAACCCATGTCCCCTGCATCGGCAGGTGGACTCTCAACCACTGTGCCACCAGGGAAGCCCTGTATATATATTCTTTAGTTGTATTAAATATTAAGTTTAGAAAACTTCTCTGGTTCCCTAATTCCTATTTCCCACTCCCCTGGCCAAGTTACCTTGGACAGGTAACTTAACCTCGATTTGCTCAGTTATGAAATAATAGGATTGGATTTGATCTGTAAGATTCATTAATGTTTAATTTTTTTTTTAATAAAATGATGCCACAAAGTATTCCTCAGGGTGTCCAACATTTGAGCAATGTCATACAGGAGTACTCTTGATGTTCGTAAGTATCAGTCTACTAAATAAACATACTGTAGTATAGTGGATAAAGTTAAACTTTTAGTAACTCCTCAATTTTTCAACTGATTTTTATGATAGTATAATTGCTTTAGTTTTAGAATCTCATGGGCCAGTTTTCCTCTTTAGTTCCCTGCCTGCACCCTTTAAGCAAATGGCATTGTCTGAGGCATATTCCTTGGAGAATGTTATACAAGCTTCTCTTAGGTGGTATAGGAACAGTAATGGAATATATGTCTTAATATTACACTAAGAAGATACTCTGTTTCATATATAGTGAAAATGATGTGCTTTTTATTTTTCTAGGACAGATAAAATAGGTGTTTTTCGTCAGAAAGGCAAATCACATATTCGACTAGTAGTGATGTTTGGATTTTCAAGCCCTAACAAAGAGTGCTTTTGACAAACTTTTATGTCAGTTTTGCAGTTAGATCAGTTCTGGTATATAGCCCTATGCAGCCATTAATCATTACATTCTCAGAGGATGTTAAGGATGTAGAAAACAGCTTATAACATCAAATAGAAGACAAAACAAAAATTATTTGGTTCATAATAAATATATATTCCAGGTGACAACAATGCAGCCTTTTGTACATTTGTGTAGTGTCTGGAGTTGGGATGGTTTCATTCACTTTTGTTTTCACTGAATCTGGGACTCATTTTTACCCTGCTGTAGTTAATACTGATCGATTCTTAGTTTTAGTGATCTTAGTGATAGATGCTCAGTCCTTTGGATCATAATTGCTTTCTATATCCACTCTACTCATATAAATCTGCCTCTTTGCTAACTCCCATCCAATTAGCCTGCATTTATTGAAGCCATACCCTGTGCTAAATGCTATGGGGAAATAAAAATGAGTAAGAGATGTTTCTAGTCCTCAAGTTGTTAATTATACACTTTTTCTTCTGCCAAATTCTTTCCCATCTTAAAATGACCTTCCTCCTTCCCTCTAATTTTCTGTACCGTTCTAGGCTCTAATGTGAATTGTAGACAGCTCTTTTCAGAGGCCTTTCTGTAACCTAGGTATGCTTTGTCGATTCATCGTTTCCTGTCGGTACTTACTATTGTATACATATTTTGTTTAATATCTCACTTTTACATATGTTAATCATGAGATCTTCATACATACCTGCTGAAGTTGGCAGGCAGTAGAGCTATATCTCTTTTGCCTGTGAAAAACTTAAGACTCAGAGAGAGGAAATAGGATCTCTTAGCAGTTATTTTATTTTCTCCCAGTCTCCTCCAACCCTAGGCACCCACTAAGCTACTTTCTGTTTCTATGGATTTGCCTATTTTGGGTACTTTATATACAAGTCATACAATATGTGGCTTTTTGTGTCTGTTTTCTTTAACTTAGTGTAATGTTTTTGAGGTGTATCCAAGTATGTATCAGTTCTTCATTTTTATGGCTGAATATTCCATTTTATGGCTATGTCACACTTTATTCATCAGT
This sequence comes from Stenella coeruleoalba, assembly GCF_951394435.1. Lineage (NCBI taxonomy): Eukaryota > Metazoa > Chordata > Mammalia > Artiodactyla > Delphinidae > Stenella > Stenella coeruleoalba. The sequence goes on from NC_137154.1 coordinate 37,343,075, forward strand.
TGATGGACATTTGGATTGTTTTCACTTCTTGATTGTTATGAATAATGCTGCTATGAACAATTGTGCACAAGTTTTTGTGTGGACATGTTTTCATTTTTCTTGGGTATATACCTCAGAGTGGAATTGTTGGGTCATATGGTAACTCTGTGTTTAATCTTTTGAAGAACTGCCAAACTCTTCCAAAGCAGCTGCACCATTTTACTACCAGCAGTGGTGTATGTATATGAGGGTTCTGATTTCTCCACATCCTTTCCCACATTTGTTACTGTCTTTTTGATTATAGTATGAATCCTCCGACTTCTTTTTTTTTTTTAATTTGTTTTTGGCTGCATTGTGTCTTCGTTGCTGCACTCGGGCTTCCTCTAGTTGCGGCAAGCGGGGGCTACTCTTTGTTGCGGTGCCCGGGCTTCTCATTGCGGTGGCTTCTCTTGTTTCGGAGCACGGACTCTAGGCGCACTGGCTTCAGTAGTTGTAGCACATGGGCTCAGTAGTTGTGGCTCGTGGACTCTAGAGCGCAGGCTCAGTAGTTGTGGTGCACAGGCTTAGTTGCTCCGTGGCATGTGGGATCTTCCCCTGCTAGGGCTCAAACCCGTGTCCCCTGCATTGGCAGGCGGATTCTTAACCACCACGCCACCAGGGAAGCTCTTTTTAATTCTTTTTTAAGATTGTTTTGGCTGCATTCCTTGAATTTCCATATGAATTTTAAGGTCCGTTCGTAAATTTTTGCAAATGAGCAAAAAAAGTCAGCTGGGATTTTGATATGGATTGGCGATTGTTGAATCTGTTGGGGAACATTGCCATCTTAACAATATCAAGTCTTCTGATCTATCGACAAGGGATACCTTTCTATTCATTTAGATCTATTTTAATTTCTTTCAACAATGTTTTGTAGTTTTTAGAGTGTAAGTTTTGCATCTTGTTAAATTTATTCCTAAGTATTTTATTCTTTTTGATGCTATTGTAAACGTAATTGTTTTCTTAATTTCATTTTCAGAATGGTAATAGACTCTTAACATACTTTTTTTTTTTTCATTTAATGCCTAGCACAAGTCCAGGAGGTGGGTATAATTTCTCTTTGCGAATGAGAAAATAAGTTCAAAGAAGTTAAATGATTTTGCCCACAGGGCAACCAAGGTAGTATTTCTGAGACTACATCTGGATGAATGAGGAGGCAGGTCACTCAACCTGACTGCAAACCTTTGCATGCTTTCTGTTTTCCCTTTGAAACCCAGCTGCGGTACCAGGTAGGGCAATTCAGGGTGTCTCAAGTGAATGAGATATTCAGGCACGAGAGGTGGATCTTACAGTGATGACAGGGGTGCTACATCCTGCCCTACTTCTTAAGCCTTCAGGAAGTATTTGGAGGCATTTGATATAGTGATTAAAGGCCCAGGCACTGGGTTTGAGCTCTGGCTTCACTACTTAACTTGCTATCTACCACAGCAAGTTATTTTGATTCTCTAGCTTTCATTTTCATCTTCTATAAAGTCAAGCAGTTATAAGCCCTGCCTACTTCATAGGGTCATTATTAAAAGAATGAAGTCAAATACTATTCATGTTTGTAAAACTCAGAGCCCAGGGCCTAGCACATAGTAAGTGTTCAGTTAAATGTTAATTTGTAATTGTTCTGTTGCTTATAATTTTATTCTTATTCCGTGTTCATTTTTCTCTCTTCAGTACAAGTTCAGGGATCTAACTATGGAAGAACTGAAGAATGTAAATACGTTTTTCCCACATTTCAGATATTCCATGGATACCTATGGTAAGAATTGTATCCTCTAGTTTTTGCTACATTGTTTAAACTATTAATTATTTGTTCCTAGAGATCTACAAACTTATTATAATTTCTCATTTCTCTCTTTTATCCCCTGATTTTGAGCTACACTTTATGACCTGTGGTTTTTGAGGAAATTTAAGTTAATAAAATTTATATGGTATTAGTTTTCTATTGCTGCTGTAACAAATGAACACAAATTTAGTGCCTTAAAACAACACAGGGACTTCCCTGGTGGTCCAGTGGTTAAGACTTCGCCTTCCAATGCAGGGGGTGCAGGTTCAATCCCTGGTCAGGGAGTTAAGATCCCACATGCCTTGAGACCAAAAAACCAAAACATAAAGCAGAAGCAATATTGTAACAAATTCAGTAAAGACTTTAAAAATGATCTACATCAAAAAAAAAAAAAATCTTAAAAAAAAAAAGCAACACAAATTTACTATCTTACAGTTATTTGTCTAGAAGCCCAACACAGGTCTCTGTAGGTTAAGTGTTGGCAGGTCTTAGTTCCTTTTGGAGGCTCTGGGAGATCATATATTCTCTTGCTTTTTTTAAGTTTTTAAATGTCACCCATATTCTTTGGCTCAAGGTCACCTTCCTTCATCTTTAAAGCTAGCAATGTTACATCTCTCTGACCATCCTTCTGTAGTCACATCTCCAGAGAAAAGGTTCTCTGCTTTTAAGAACCAAATGTGATTAGCTTAGGCCCACTCTAATCATACAGGATAATTTCCCCATGTCAGGGTCCTTAACTTAATTGTATCTGAAAAGTTTCTTACCAAGTAAGGTAACATATGCACAGGTTCCAAGGATTAGGATATTGGACATCCATGGAGGCTATTATTCTGCCTACCACATATATGGTTGATAATAAATTAATAACAAAGTTTTAGTTATCTTCTTCACTTAATATAGAGGGTCTGGTTACCTGAGAAAGATTTTACTTTACTATCTTTCAAAATTTCTGACCACAACCCACACTTGGAAATGTGTTTTATATCATGACCCCATATACACACAACTAAAGTATTATGTACACCTTGGTGTTTTCTCTTCTATTCCATTCCATACCGTTTTAAAAAAAAATGCTGATTGAGACTCACTAAATTGATTTCAGGACCCACGAATTAGTCAAAACACACAGTTTTGAAAAACTCCTTTATTCTACATGGGTATGTTTTGTATTTGAATTAGCTTGGGTTACAAAAATATGTCTAATTCAGAATAATATATTAGAAAATTTGAGGCATTATTGGAGTATTTCTTAGGAATAGCTAATTTTATGTGTGGAAGAAATGATTAGATTCTGGATTACCTGTGTCTGGCCTCTCTTGATTAGCACCCAGGTATCTGGTGCTGCATAAATGCCTGGGATGGGGGATTTAACAGCTACTATTTATTGAACACCAGATATACTTCCAAATGTTTTATCTATATTATTTTACATATTCTTGTACAACCAAAGCTGTGAGGTGCGTATTATCATCTTCATTTTTCAGAGAAAGAAACTGAGGCTCAGAGAGTTTAAATAACTTGCTTAAGATTACACAGCTAGTTAGGCATGGAGTTGGGGCTTGTACTCATGTCCATCTTGCCCTCTGCTTGAATAATACTTGTTCTTTTACAATCTATAAGTAATCTTATAGATTTAAGCCTTTGTTATACCAGTTAATTCTCATTTCCCCCATCTAGAGGAAGTAGGCTGTGGTGCCATTAAACCCTCAAGCTATAGGATTAATATTGTCAAGGTGCATTTTATTATTGAAGACAATGTTAGTCAGGTATTATAATCATTTTTCTTTTGGCTTTTTGAATAATTTGGACAATGACTATTTACACCTGTAGTTTCTCTACCACATTTTCAGGTTCTTCTGTGTCCCTGAGAAACAATCCCTGTTCCACTCCTCTGTCCATTTTAGTTTTGCCTTAGAGTGATCCCTTCACCCATTGTTACCTTTCACCCATATAGTTCAAGGTAAATATTTGTACTTATGTACACTCTTGGCCTTGAGTTTTCTGTCAGCCTGGCTTTTCTTCTTCTCCCTTTCTGATAGGTCATCAAATCTATTTAGACTTTTTTCTTCCCCTGCATAAATAGTATAGTAAGCTACTGAAGTCCTTAAAGGACCACATTCCAAGGCAGTTTGACAGTTTGAAACCAGATGTCGTGTTTTCGGTATTCAGTTCAGAAATTAGGGCATTGATTCTCCATCAGTGTGTCCCAGATGGGTAAGTTGAAATTTCAGGGATGTGAAGATTGAGAAAAGGTTGAGAATAATGGAGTTAGAGAAAGCAAAGATAATTATTAATCCTTCTAAAAGGTCACTTTCAAAAGTAAAACTAACTTCTTTTTTCTGATTATAAAAGTTATAATCTGATATCTGAAAGTGCTTATAACTGATGTTACATGTGGCAGTTATTTGATAATGTCCCCACATTTTATAATCCTTTACTTCTTATTAAGGGTTTTCATATCATCTCATTTAATCATTGTGACAACTTTATGATGCAGTCTTTATAGATTTTACATCTTTATTTTATAGATGATGAAACTGAAGTTCAAAGAGGTTAAAGTAACCAAAAGTCACATGCCTCTGTCGACGGAAATAATAAACAGTCTATAATAGGAATAGAAAAGAGTTTTATTTGAGCCAGTCTGAGCACTATAGCCTCAGATAGTTCTGAAGAGCTTTCCGAAGAAGCATGGTTTTCAGCACAGTTTTATATCTGTCAGAACAAAGAACATCAAACATCACAGGGGTGCATTCCTTCAAGGTTTCAAAAAAAGACAAATGAGCATGCACACAATGAGTCAGCATGGCCTTGGCGCCTGTGAAGGGAGCTTTATCATTGAAGGAGTGCTAGCGTTGATGTTTTAGGGAAGGGAGGCATTTATCTCTGTCTTCAAAACAGACATTCTTTACTTCTGGACAATGCACCCTTTTCTTTAATGATTAAAGCAGATGTACAATGTATGTTTAATGGGCCACAAAACTGGCTATTCTAGTTAGCATAAAGCTTAAGTTAAATAATGTATAAGCTAGGATGACTTCTCCGTATCTCAATGTGTGAAAATTTCTTCCATCACCTCTAAGTAGGAAAAATCGGCCAAAAACTTGGGATTTCAGTATCTTAAGTCCTGTGTTCTTTCAACTACCTGCTCTGCCTTCTAAGAGAACATCATTTAGTTCTTTGCCCTTGTCAACATATTCACTGATTCCTAGATGATGGTATTTAGAAATTATGTGTGTTTCTGTATGTGTGTATGTACATGCACACACTTTAATACAGTTCTTCCTACTTCTGATTGTGCATTCTGGGGCTTTTTTTTTCTTCCAGTTTTCAAAGATAGTTCCCAGAAAAACCTGCTGAACTTCACCGGCACTATTCCTGTGATGTATCAGGGTAAGTGTGGAAGTTGAGAAAATGTGGGAATTTTCTAAAAGAGCAGTTTAATTAAAACTTATATTTGTTTAGTTCCATAACATTCTCAAAGTGGTTTTGTTTTTTTTTTTAGAGAACATTTTTACGAGCTGGTCAATTTTTTATTTATTTATTTTTAAAATATTTATTTATTTATTTATTTATTTTGCGGTACCTGGGCCTCCCACCGCCACGGCCCCTCCCACCGCGGAGCACAGGCTCTGGACGCGCACGCCTAGTGGCCACGACTCACAGACCCAGCCGCCCCGCAGCATGCGGGACCCTCCTGGACCGGGGCACAAACCAGCGTCCCCTGCATCGGCAGGCAGACCCCCAACCACTGCGCCACCAGGGAAGTCCTTAAATATTTATTTTTTTGGCCACGCTATGTGGCTTGCGGGATCTTAGTTCCCCCAACCGGGGATCAAACCCGGGCCCCCAGCAGTGGAAGCTCAGAGTCCTAACCACTGGGTTGCCAGGGAATTCCCCTCAAAGTGTTTTAACATGTATATGATCTATACTGAACCTTACTGGATGTAGCAGAATGCTGTCCCAGTGAAGGAAGGCTTAGGTTAATACCAACAAATTCAGTTCAGTTCAACGAATATTTATTTATTGAATGTCAACTATCTGCCCACTACTCTGCTAGGTTTTGAGGTACAGAGGCGAGCAAGACAGACATAGGCCTGCGCTTGTGGAGAGTTAACTCTGCTTTCCATAGCAAACTGCAGGGATCCCACCTTTTTATCCCATTACCTGAATGTTTTGTTCCCCTCCCTTTCCCTCTATATGATGTAGCATTATCCCCATTCTGTTGGTGAAACTGAGTCCTGGTCACGTGGTTTACCTGAGTCCACACAGCTGGTATCAGACTGGAACTTAAAACCCAATAGGAAATTTTTAAAACACAGGTGCCATTAAAGCTCAAAAAAAGCAACATATTTTCAGATCACCTGACAGGTTAAAATAGCTAAGTGTTTGCCCAAAAATAAAAAAAAAATCACTAACTTCCCTATAATTAATTCTGTTTGTCTAGACCTACTTCCTTCAACGTTTAACAGGACTAACCTGTCAGATGGGTGTCATAGGAGCTTGCTTATCTAGTATGATTTGAAGAACACCAGAGGAGCATTGGTTCCAATTATTTCTCTGAAGTGGTACTTGGAATTCCACCATTAAAAATCCATTCCCCTTTTAAAATGCAAATAATCTCAGGAGGAATAACATCCAAAATCACTAATATACAGTGCTGTGCTTATAGAAAATGCTCGGTAAATATTTGTTGAATGATCGAGTTAGTTTCTTTGATTACTGACTGAAGGGCTTAGGAATAGATGAACTTACTGGGTATATGAAAGAGGAGGTGCACTGAAAAAGGGCTGAGGAAGATCTGGAAACCAAATGGGGAGAGAGCAGTGCAGTTTGCTGTCTCTTACAAAGAATTCATCGCTGTATTATAGGAGCACATTGCCCAACAGACACCAAGAAGATGTATTTTGGGGGACTTTTTTCAAAGTAAGTGCTTCATTATGGTAGTGGCTAGACTGTTACAAACCCTCCTTTATTGCTTCCCCCTGCCCCCATGATGACTTACTGCCAGAGGTTCACTCATGTTTTATTCTTCCTCTGTGTATGTCCAATCATAACATCTCCTTTGCCACAGAGAATGCTTAGAAATCCAGTTTGGTTTTTATGAATAGGAATGTGGTTGGAGATGAAAGTAGGTAGCAGTGGGCTCTGAAAAAATTGCAGTGAGGTAGGCAGAGCAGGTATAGAGTCGATTTTTATTTTCTTTCCTTGCTTCTCCCTTCCCAAGCTCTCAGACTGTTTTCTGGCTGCCTAGAGAATTTTACTGAGACCTGTTTCCCATTACTTGTATTCTGTGTTTATTATGGTTAGATGTTAGGGAGAGAGAGAAAGAATTCTTACCACCCCAATGATTGATTGATTGATTGATTGACTGATTCCATAGTTCTTACCAACCCCAGTGATTTCAAGGGTAGTTGCATATTGACAGAGGAACTTACAAATTTAAATGAATCATTGCTTAGTAGCCCTCAGTTTCTAGGACAATGTGGGGAGGTTACAGGAGGGCATAAAAGTTATCTTAAGATGCCACTCATTGGCACTCTGCATCTTCCTAGAGCGGTGGAGTCAGGTCATTGATTCTTATGCTGGTAGTAATTCCAAGGTAGTAATGGTACCTGCAATATCTTTTGTTTTTTTTTTTTGGTAGTACACTCTTTTTCCCCTTTGCTTTTGACTGGAATTATAGCAACTCCTTGTGATGCATACTAGTTATTTCCTGCTGATCAGAAGGTCAGAATGTATTATCTTTCTCATCTGTAAAATGGGCCAATGATAGAGCCTAACTCTACAATTTTGAGGATTAAATGCATTAGTCTAAGTAAAGCTCTTAGCATAGTTCCTGGCACATAGTAAGTGCCTAATAAACGTTGGCCATTATTATTTGCATGCTTTTGTTACTTTTATCTGGTTACTAGTTTTGTTAGTATAATAATAGTACATGCTCATGTTAAAAAATTTTTAATAATTGAAAAGAGATGAGGTTCCACCCAGTCCTGTTCCCCAGGTGAATCTTCTGTTGATATTTCCTTATATATACCTGCAGAAATTTTCTGGATTATTTCTTATCCCTCCAAGATTGTGTCAAGGTTGTGATGACACTTTTCCTTCACCCACCCATTGTTTAGAGATGTGTATCATCTTAGTAAGATGATACCCATCTGAACTTTATTTACAACTAACTTAAATTATGTCCTTATGATATAATTACTTTAAATCTGAGGACTCTACCAGGAGTCCTGACTCTTTGCTAATGAATTACTGAAATTAAGTGGGCAGGGTAGGAGGCAGGGCATTTGCTGACAGAAAAGAATGAGAAAGAAGGAAGAAGGGCACAGAGAATACCAGTAGTGAAATCTTACAAGTTATAGACATGGGAATCAGGCTCACCATGCGCTTTGCCAGGAGTGTGATATTAAAATGCATGAATGCTGCTGGGGAGAGGCATTGATCGAGGCAGCAGATCCTTGATCAACCAGGAAGATACCTTCAATAGACATTCCTTTCCTTTTCTTTAATGTGTAGTGATTAACATTAGAAAATGGCTCCATCGAGATTGGGACTACCACTCCAAAACAAAAAAAATTGCATGGCCTAGGACTTCCCTGGAGGTCCAGTGGTTAGGACTCTGCACTGTCAATGCAGGGGGCATGTGTTCAATCCCTGGTCAGGGAACTAAGATCCCACATGCTGCACAGCGTGGGAAGAAAAAAAATTGCATGGTCCAAACAGTGGCTTATAAATGTTTGATTGTGACCCACAATAAGAAATACTTTCGTATACATAGTTATATATGTATATAACTAAAATTAAATATTATTGTTTGCAGCCTACTAAATTAATTTCATGACCTATTTATTGTGACCAACATTTGAAAAACACTGGTCTAGAGTATATAACATTAGACAGGGTGACTTCTGGAGGAATGTGATGATGTGTCTCAATACCTGTTGGTCACTCTGTGGTGCTGTGATCACATGACTTTATAATCATAGAGTACCAACAGCTATGCCTGTATCCATACTGTAAGTACTTAGATACTATGTATGGTGATGGATGTTAACTACACTTATTGTGGTGATTATTTTGCAATATATACAAATATTGAATCATTACGTTGTATACATGAAACTAATACAGTGTTATATATCAATTATACCCAAATAAAAAGTTTTTTTAATACTTAGATAAAATTAGAAGAGGAATATGGTTCTGAGAACTGCTGATATAAAATAGTAGAAATAGTACTAGGACATTTCTATTATGTAGTGACTTTCAGTTCTCTAGAATTACATGGGAAGCTTTTAAAAAATGTTGTCCAGACCCTGTCCCACTGCATCAGAAACTTTTGGGGAGAGGCCTGGATATTGGTATGTTTCAGAGTTCCTTAAGCATTTCTAATATGCAGACAGAGCTGAGTATCATTGTGCTTAGGGCAGGAGGAAGCAGGATGAAAAAAGTAGAGGATTTCCATAGTAAGAAAAAGATTGCAGTGGAGAAGAAAACTTTTTATTTATACCTTGCTTATTTCCAAAGTGGGTTTGAGGTAAATTGTAAAAATTGCCAACCCGTCATGGTACTTACCATGTCATGTACTGTTCTAAGCATTTTATGTACCTTAACTAATTTTATCCTCACAACAATCCTATGAGGTAGGAGCTTTTATTATTCTCATTTTGTAGAGGAAGGAGTTGAGGCACAGAGAAGCTAAGTAACTTGCCTAAAATCATGTAGCTAGTAATGTGTGCAACTAGGATTTGAACCTAGGCGTTTGTGCTCCTGAGCAGCCATGATTTTAAATATATTGAAAGACATATGCATTAAGACTGTGAAAGCAGGAATAAATATCAGGAGATAAAATAGAACAGTTAAGATAATTGATCAAATTTCTAGTTTAAGGTTAGTTTTTGCACTTATATTAGGTTTAGCTTTGGGCTTCCTGTAAACCAAAACAGTCAGAGATTTTGGCTCTCAGTAGGCATGACATACATGGTTACATAGTATGTGGTACAGGGTTACACAGTACATGGTACATGGTTACATGGTACATGTACATGGAAGAGCTTTCATTTGGGTTCCTATCTCAGTACACTAAAATTTAAGAGCCACTGGACAAGGTGACTGTTAAGGTTATTTTCAGCTCTAAGTTGTATGTATCTAACCCAGCTTGTATGTTACACTATCTGCAATTAATGAGCAACTTGAGGGCCAGTAGCAAATGCATCTTTCATTTGTTCATTCAGTCACTCATTAAAAAATATGTATTTATTTATTTATTCGGCTGCACCGGGTCTTAGTTGCAGCACGTGGGATCTTTAGTTGTGGCATGCGGGATCTTTGGCTGCAGCATGTGAACTCTTAGTTGAGGCATGTGGGATCTAGTTCCCTGACCAGGAATCGAACCTGGGCCCCCTGCATTGGGAGTGCGGAGTTTTAGCCACTGGACCAACAGGGAAGTCCCCATTCATTCATTCTTATTTATATAAGAAATTTTTATTGAGTATCCAGTATGTTAGGCACTATACTTGTTGTAGGGGACATGGAAATAATAATACATAATCATCTCTAGACGTTTATAGTGTAAAAAGAGAAACAGACTTGTAGGCAAATAAATTGGGTGGAGCAAAGAAGGTTACCTAAAGAAGATGTATCCCATACTCCTAGCACAGTAGGTCCTATAAATATTTATTGAATTGAATTGAATAAGCTGGCCATTGTCTTGATTATATTTCCTTAAACGTTATACTGGTGCTTTAATGGGAGCATATTTCCAATGTGAATGTGGATGAAAATAGGAAAATAGGCCTCAGTTTACATAAATCCTTTATCTATAAACTTGACTAGACTTGTGTTTTAAAATGCCACCTAGCTATACCATAAATATAATGTGTGTGGTTCATTATTGTTTGAAGATGTGTTTATTTTGTCTCAAATAGGTAATACATATAACATACCAATTCGTTTGTGGATTTTGGATTCTCACCCTTTTGCTCCCCCCATTTGCTTCTTAAAGCCAACTGCAAATATGGGAATCTTAGTTGGAAAACATGTGGATGCTCAAGGCAGAATATACTTGCCGTATCTCCAAAACTGGAGCCATGTAAGATCAATTTGGATTTTCTTTTAAAAGTTTTTATTTTTCTGAATATTTATCTTTGATCCTAATGGTACAAATAAGTTAGTGAATTTTCTTTCAATGATAATTCTTCTTATGATCTTTAAAAATAATTTGAAATTGAGCTCCCCAGAGTCACCCAAGACCCAGAACCCTGCATGAAGCTGCTCTCTCCAGGTCTGGGAGGCAACTATTGTTTGCTCCCTGTCTTTTTATAGTTGTTTGCCGTTTGATAAAGCAAATGAAGAGCTACTAGCAAAATATTGGGCATTATGTCCTAGTTCCTCCCCAGTAAAGATTCTTATGTAATATGTGTATTTATTTGTAGTTTTGCCTGTTTTTAACCTTTATGTAAATTGAATCATATTGTATATAATCTTCTATTACATGCTGTGTTTTAACTGAGCATTAAGTTTTAAAAATTCACCCACAGCGATGCATGAAACTGTAACTTATGTGTTTTACAAGCCCTCACAGGGACTTCCCTGATGGTCCAGTGATTAAGAGTCTGCGCTTCCACTGCAGGGGGCACAGGTTCGGGGAACTAATCCCACTAATTTGGCATGGCCAAATAAATAAACATAAAAGTAAAAAAATAAATAAATAAAAATAAATGGCCCAGACTTAGAAAACAGAAACAAAACAAAACAGAACAAAAATACAAGCCCTCACATTATGCAATTTTGTATTCTGCATATTTCATCTATCATTATATTGAGCATTTTTCCATATTAAACAATATTTTCAAAACACATGGTTTTTAATGGTTGCCTGATGTAGATTGCTGTTAGAAATTTAATAATGAGCATCCTTAAATATATATGTAAATATAAATGTATATATCTTATAAATCTTTAATAATTTCCTAATGATAAATCTCTAGGAATGGAATTATTGGATCAAAGTTTTAAAATGTTTTGAAGGCTATTCTTATATATTCCCAAATTGGCCTCCAAGAGGTAGACAAAATGTTGTAATTCTACCATCAATAGAAATCAGTATGGGGGGGGTACCTGTTTTACAGCACCTTTGCTCTAAAGGGTGCTATAAAAGAAGGTACTATCATTAAAACAAAACAAACCTTTGCTTATCTCTATGGTTCATTTACTTAGAAGGATGTAGAATCTGCTCTCATTTTTGTAAGTAACTACAACTTTTATGAAAGGATAATTTATAATATATTTGTATATACCCAGAAAGTTGTAGGACAGGAGGACAGGGATCTGTCAGAGAGGAGTGAGGTTGAAGTAAAGGAGGGCATTAGGATTATCACTTCTTATTTTATATACATATTGTAAAAGGATATGCAATTGTGGATGCATTTCATATTGTTTTATGGTTTTCTATTTTTTTCATATAAATAAAACTTTTATAAAGAAGAAAAAAAGAAATAGAAAAAGAAAAGCTGCATACCAAATTGTCAGTAGTGGAGTTTAGGTGGGGAAACATCAATCTTTTACTTTATGAACCTGTGCATTATTTGCATTACTTGGTGATTTAAATAAGATTACCAGTTAAATGTGATGAATAGGGCATGATAAAAATTCTTTAGTTGGAAGGACAAAAATGATGTCTTAACCTTAATGTTTAGTTCTTTGGTTATTTGAGAAATTGAAATCTTATCATACATTTATTTATCATGTACGTTTCTTCTTTTTTGAATTGTCTGTTTATCTCTTTCATCCATTTTTACAACTTAAAAAAAAAATACTATCCTTTAACAGTATTTTGACATCTGTGCGCTATTGTGGGAATTTATCTTTCCTGTTTCCTCTTTCTGGTTTTCTTTGGCATCTCTTTTCATACTTTTGTTTGTTTAATAAATACTCAGAGATAGTCCTATAATCTAGTCAAGGTTGTGCTTGATTTCAGATCAGACAGTATTGATTCCATTTTACTATTCTGAACCTCTTTATTATAAGCTAAAACTAGTCTTAAGAAGATATTATATTATTTAAATGGCCCTATTTAGAAGAACTACATTTGGGGGAGGGGGAGGGATTAATTAGGAGTTTGGGATTAACAGATACACACTACTATATATAAAATAGATAATATGGCACAGGGAACTATATTCAGTATATTGTAATAACCTATAATGGAAAAGAATCTGAAAAAGAATATATATATATATATATATATATATATATATATATACATATATATATATATAACTGAATCACTTTGCTGTACACCTGAAGCTATAACACAACATTGTAAATCAACTATACTTCAATTTAAAAAAAGTATGATGTTATGATTTTTAAAAGTACTACGTAAACTTTAAGTTCCACGTGCAGTTGGAATTACATAGTATAACTCTACAGAGTTTGGAGCTAGAAGGAATCTAGAGGTCATCTAGGCCAAGGATTGCAGACATTTTCCCCAAGAGAGTCAGTGTGCTGCATTAGGCCTACAGAATTTTGTTTGAACAGCACAGTGGTTTTATTTTGCTTTGTTTTGTTCTTAATATGAATTTGAATGACTATACATGTACTCTTTGCAATTTACCACAGTGACCATCTCCCCAAATTTTCTTACACTTGACAACTTCACACATTATGTTATCTGCTTAGTCTTTAAAGGTATATGAGTTTTTTTATTCTAATAAAAATTTTATTAGAGTGGGCTTCCCTGGTGGCGCAGTGGTTGAGAGTCCGCCTGCCGATGCAGGGGACACGGGTTTGTGCCCCGGTCCGGGAAGATCCCACATGCTGCGGAGCGGCTGGGCCCGTGGGCCATGGCCGCTGAGCCTGCGCGTCCGGAGCCTGTGCTCCGCAACGGGAGAGGCCACAACAGTGAGAGGCCCATGTACCGCAAAAAAAAAAATTATTAGAGTGAAACCTAGACTCTGAGAAATTAAGCAATTTTTAGAATGAGCAAGCCACTGAATATTCCTAATAATAATAAAAAACGTATTTTACACTCACAACATACAATTTGCATACATTAGCTCATTTGTTTCTCATATTATTGGGATTTATTATTCACATTGTATTGCTAATAATACTGAAGCTAAGAGAGGTTAAGTGCATTTCACTAAGGTTGCTTAACCAGTTAAATTAAAATGAACGGTACTGGATTAGATAAATATCAGTATTAATTTTATGATTTGATAGTGGTTATATAGGAGAATGTTTTGTTCTTTCTTTTAGGAAATATATGCTAAAGTATTTAGGGGTGAAGGGGTATCATATCTTCAGTTTACTCTCGGTTCAGAAAATAGAGGAAAAGAGACTAAGAAAGCAAATCTGATAAAATGTTAACATTCGAGTAATCTGGGTGAAGAGTATATGGAAATTCTTTGTACTATTTTTTTGCTACTTTTCTGTAAGTCTGCAATTATTTCAAAATAAAAAGTTAAAAAAAGGCAGACAAGACCATTCCCAGATATAGGTACTCTGCTAGTAAGCACATTTATGCTGTTTTCCCACTTTTTGGAGATGTGGGTTAGCATTTCTCCCTTTTTTTTCAGCTAAAAAATTAATTTTTTTCAATTAAATGTATTAAAACAGTTAAAAGTATCATATAATTTGTATGGGTGGTAGTTTTTGAAAAATGAGAGCATGACGTAATACTTTCTTTTGGCTAACTCTGTAACAAGGTAGTATTCCTTAGCAAAATTTTTGCATAACTTTTCCCTTTGTGTGTGTTCTGTAGCCTAAATCTGTCATTGTTGGATTAATTAAAGAAATGATTGCCAAGTTTCAAGAAGAACTTCCCCTGTATTCTCTGCCATCATCTGATGAGGCACAGCAGGTAGACTTGCTAGCCTATATTGCAAAAATCACTGAAGGTTTGTATTTTTGTTTAATCATAAGAGTTATGAGTTTACAGTTTCTCATTAATATCCTTTACTCTCTGCTACTTGATTTCTCTAAATAAATACATGCTTGTGTATGTACATATCTGTGTTGAATCAAAAATTCCTATATGTTTATTGTAAGGTAAGTATTACCATACAGTTCCAATGAATATGGTTTCTTAAAATGTAAAAGATTACTTTTATCCTGACAGCTAAAATAATTTGTTATTTTCAAAACCACTTGATATATATTAATGATCCCAAGCTTTTTTCATTATATGTTTATGTGGCTTTTTGCCTCATTCAGTATACTGGACCAGAGAATCTATGATTCTCATTGTTTCTCATTGAGGATAAAGCAAAATACCCATGCTTGCAAAATTTCATGTTAAACATTTTTTTGCATTGTAGACTAGAGCAGTAAGAATCACAATGTTTTTCAGAATTATGGAAATCCTATTTTTTTAAGAGTCTTATATAATATTTTTTAAATGTTTGGAAAGATATTTTCTTTTTAAAATGATAGCCTCTATTTAGTAGAATATTTATTATGAGATTCCTGTCTTTCTTGCATTTCATTTGTTCAACAATATTTTTGAATGTCTATTATGGAGTGCCTAGTACCATGTTTTCTGTCCAAGTTATTGAACTTTGGTGTATTTTTTTTAAGATGCTAAAAAGATTTTTGATATTTTTAAATTCTTATGATAGTTCACTTTACTTTTTAGGTGTCTCAGATACAAATTCAAAGAACTGGGCAAATCATGAGAATAAAACAGTCAATAAAATTACTGTGGTTGGCGGTGGAGAACTGGGAATTGCCTGCACGTTAGCAATTTCAGCAAAGGTATGTAAGCATAGTGGTTATAAATACATCTGTCATATTGCTACACTTTTAGGCAGTTTCTGTTTAACACACAAGAAATAATGGCTTCATTTTGTCATGTGGGAAAACTTCATTTTGCCTTAAAATATATTTAGTAAGCTGACAAAAAAATATGTGAAAGCTGTCATCAGTAATGTTGCTTCTTAATTAGTAGTTAGTCGTGGAATAGGCTTTGAAAACATGATTTGAACAATGGGCTCATCATCCTAATCCAAGGGAAACCTCAAGTTGACATTCATCTGACTTAGTCACAAATTCTTTTGTGTTTTCTGAGTCCTGCTGCTTTAATTAAACTCTTATTTAATATAATACTTAATTTAGCTATTTCTAAAATTAACATTTTTTAAAAACAATTGCCTTTTCTTGTGTAATTACTCCACTTTCTTTTAGGATCATAGTTCCTAATTTGATATTTTACAATAGTTTGAGATTTGCCTATTTTTCCATCAGTCCTTTTTACTAGATCTTTTCTATATAAATTATTTTCAGAAAGGCTTAAGTTCCCCTTCATAGAGGTTGAAAGACCCTCCAGGGCCCAGTATCATGGTAACAGCATGTCTGTGTCATTTGAGCCATGTAGACCAGAATAGACTAGCTCAGGGGTCCCCAGCCCCCGGGCCGAGGACCACTACCGGTCTGTGGCCTGTTAGGAACCAGGCAAGAAGTGAGCGGTGGGCGAGCGAGTAAAACTGCATCTGCCGCTCCCCATCGCCTGAACCATAACCGCCTGAGCCATCCATCCCACCGCCCCACCGCCCCCGGTCTGAAGAGAAATTGTCTTCCACGAAACCTGTCCCTGGTGCCAAAAAGGTTGGGGACTGCTGGACTAGCTCTTCCTCCATGTATTTATTTGATAGCCGGTATTTGGTTTTCTTTTCTATTAACGTTTGATTGATTGCCATCTAAATTCTTCCCTTTCCATTTAAGATTCACGTATATCTTGGAGGTAGGTTCTACTAGAGCAAATAGTTAAATTGTATCCAGGGAGCTAGAAGATTTTAAAAGCTAACTGTTCAGAACCGTATATGCTAACTTTTGCCATATTATATTTTCATTTCCTCCACACTCCATCTGAATGCACTCTTCCTTCTTAAGTGGAATTTGAAATGTTTGTAGACATTTTGTTAGTAAATAGAATGCTTCTATAAACATTGCCTTACAAGTTGTTTATTTTCTTGTCTGAATTTTCTGTTAGGGGTACGTAATCTGAGAAATAGTACTAGTGAGTCAGAGGGCATGAATGGTTTTTATGGTACTTATTACATATTGCTAGATTGCTCTTCAGAAGGGCAGAACTTTACACTGCGAATAACCGTGTAATTTACACTGCTAATAACAATGCACACATCAACCTGATTTTTGTCGTTGCTAACAGTACTAAGTTTTATCAATTTTATTTGTTTTTGGTAAGTGTAGGAAGACCCCTTAAAGTCATATTTCTTAAACTGTTAGAAGTCGCACTATCAGTATTTCTTTGTTTGTGAACTGTCTAGTTGGAAAGTTTTTTTCCGTTTTTCCCTTTAAATGTTAATATTTTGATACAAGGTGCAATATTCGAATAGTGCAACAATATTCAACTAGTGCAGTAGTAGTCATAATAATGGCAGTAGTTGAAGTGATGGTAGCAGCAGTAACTAACCCTTACTGAATGCTTACTAGATCCAGGCACTTGTCTAAACACCTGTTTCACTTTTTTTTTTAATTGATTGATTTTTTTGGCTGCGTTGGGTCTTCGTTGGGTCTTCGTTGCTGCGAGCGGACTCTTCTCTAGTTGCAGTGAGCGGGGGCTACTCTTCGTTGCAGTGCATGGGCTTCTCATTGCAGTGGCTTCTCTTGTTGCAGAGCATGGGCTCTAGGTGCATGGGCTTCAGTAGTTGTGGCACATGGGCTCAGTAGTTGTGGCTCGCAGGCTCTAGAGCTCAGGCTCAGTAGTTGTGGCTCACAGGCTTAGTTGCTCTGCGGCATGTGGGATCTTCCTGGACCAGGGCTCGAGTTCCCTGCACTGGCAGGCGGATTCTTAACCACTGTGCCACCAGGGAAGTCCCACTTGATTAATTTTTACAACAACCTTGTGGCTTAGGTACTATCGTTACTGTCATTTTACAAATGAAGAAACCAGGGCATAGGGAGGTTACCCAACTTACCCAAAGTCACAGTATTAATAAAAGGAGCCAGGGTTTGAGGTTGGGCAATCTATTTACAGAGCCTGTATTCTAGATCCTTATTACCCAACGTGTGGCATTGGCATCATCTGAGATTTTATTGGAAATACATAATCTCAAGCCCTACTGCAGATCAAAGGAAGTAAATCTGCATTTTTACAAAATTTCTGGTAACCCATGTGCTTCACTGATCTATTAAATGGCGATCCCTTAAAGCTTGAGAAGCTCTGCTCTAAACCACTATGTAACACTGCCTTGTTGTGGTTATTGATGGACATTTAGTTTGTTTCTAGTCTTTTGAATATCCTTATACATATTGTATCATTTTACACATGCACTAATAAACTTGTAGGATGATTTCTACAAATGAGGTTGATGGATTAAGGGAGTTGTGTTTTTATTTTTTTTTTAATAAGGATTTTTTTTTTGATGCAGACCTTTTTTTTCCTTTTTGTCTGTATTGAAATTTGTTACAACATTGCTTCTGTTTTTATGTTTTGGTTTTTTGGCCATGAGGCATGTGGGATCTTAGCTCCCCAACCAGGGGTCGAACCTGCACCCCCTGCACTGGAAGGCAAAGTCTTAACCACTGGACCACCAGGGAAGTCCCTGTGTTTTTAAACTTTGACAGAAATTGTCAAATTATCCCTCATATCAATTGTGCTAGTTCATTCTCATTCCCACAGTGTTTGAGAATACCTGTTTTCTCACACTACTGTTAAACTTTGGGATCTTTGCATGTCTGATAAATGAAAAATGGTAACTCATAGTTTTCTTTGCATTTCTCTTATGAGTGTGGTTAATGTTAATAAAATTAATAGGTACCATTTAGAGAGGACTGCTCTTTGTCAGCCCTTTGTCACATAATTAATCTTCATAACTCCAAGAAATAAGACAAAGTTCAGTGACTTGCTCAGTCTTGCAAAGTTAATAAGTAGCAAGGCTGGATTGCTTCCTGTACACTTTCTGCCTCATAGTCTGGTAGATCCCTGGGTAGTCTTGCTCCTGCACCTTAAGATAGGAGAGATGCTCATATCCCTGGCTGCTTTGGAAAAAGGACTTCCACAAAGATAAATCGACTCTTAGGAGTTTCCATCCTGTTGTTTATGGTCAGCCCACCATGGCACCTAGAAAGCTGTCTATAGGCATGTGAAGTATTTTCCATGAGATCTCTGGGGAGAGAACTGCATGATAATTGGGTTTTATTTTAGCTTTATGATTATTATCTTTTTTTCTTTTTAAGAGAAACTTGGCATTAGTGTTGACATTGATGCTAAAATAGACCAAAAAATAGACCAAAAAAAATCACTCTAAGTTCTTTCAGAATGGAAATTATGACAAAACGAAAACATAAACGGAAGAACAATAACAAACATATTGAGTGCACCATGTCATCTTTATTACTCATTATCCCATCAAAAAAAACCTGCACTCTGTGACTTCTGAGTTAAGCCCTGTTAGAGCCCAGTTTTTAGTTAAGCCTAAAGGATCACATTATTCAAGTGCATAGTATTTTCTTGCTTTCATGTCCCTTTTATTGCTATTGTGCTACTTCCTTCATAAGAGAGCGCATAGGCCTATGTATTCGTTCTCCCTTAGCTCTCACTTCTGAATGAATTTAAACTGAGTAATTGGCCATGTGCAGTGTAATGCTATTCTTTTTCTTATTGTACTGTACAGGGCATTGCAGACAGACTGGTCCTCTTAGACCTCTCAGAAGGGACTAAAGGAGTGATAATGGACCTTGACATATTCAACCTGCCTAATGTGGAGATCAGCAAAGGTCTGGTTATTCTGCTTAAAAGATTTGTGCCTTGTTTGCCCTTATATTTGAGTCCTAGAATTTTTTTGTAGACTTTATTTTTTAGAGCAGTTTTAGGTTCAGAGTATTATTGAGCAGAAGGTACAGAGATTTCCTGTATACCCCCTGCCCCCACACATGCACAGCCTCTGCATTGTCAGTATCCCCTACCTAAGTGGTATAATTGATAAACCTCCCTGGACACATCATTATCATCCAAAGTCCATAGTTTACATTAGGGTTCACTCTTGTCTTTGTATATTCTATAGGTGTGGACAAATCAAACATGTATCCACCATTATGGTATCAAACAGAGTTGTTTCACTGCCCTAAAAATTCTCTGTGCTCTGCCTTGAGTCCTAGAATTTTATTGCTGAAAGCATCTTAAAGATCACCTAGTCCAAGTCCCTCATTTTACATATTGGGAAACTGACGTTCATATAAATTAAGGGACTTACCTAAAGTCATACAGATTGCAACTAATTAGGTTAATAAGAGTCAGATAAGCAAATAACATTCAAATTGGTTGGAAGGATTTATTTTCAGTCTCTGAATTATACCTTAGTATAAATTGTTTTCTCTGATTGCTTCCTTTTTCATAATATATTGGTTAAGAACACTGATTTTAGAGTTAGACATGGGGGTTTGCATACTAGCTCTGCCATTTGTCAGATTATATAATCTCTCAAAGTTCAGTTTTATCATCTGTAAAGTGGGAATTAATACATACCTCTTGGTATATAGCAAAGTGCTAAACCAAGATTAAAAAAAAAATTCATTCACATTGCTTTCACTAAAAATATATTGTTAAAATGAATTTTAATAAGAACAAAAGAGGGATTTGTATCATTAATAAATAAAATTTAGAATGTTAAAAAAGTAATTTTTAAAATCTTTTTAATTCAAAAGATTTGCATATATTTAACAATGTACATAATATATTAGTACAGATGTATATATGTAGGTAAATACCAGATTTGGGGATGTGGGAATAAAGTTATTTTATTACCAGGGATGCATGATCAAAAAAAAGTGGAAAGCCATTGAACTAGAGAATGTTTAGTCTCCAAAAACCAGGTTATAGCTAGAGTCAGGTTGTAATATGCTATAGTTGCTTAGCTTTCCTTTGCCTTTCCTTACTCAGGTCTTGTGTATTCTTTTTTTTTTTTAATAAATTTATTTATTTTATTTATTGGCTGTGTTGGGTCTTCATTGCTGCGCGCGGGCTTTCTCTAGTTGCAAGGAGTGGGGGCTACTCTTCGTTGTGGTGCGTTGTGGGCTTCTCATTGCAGTGGCTTCTCTTGTTGCAGAGCATGGGCTCTAGGCATGCTGGCTTCAGTAGTTGTGGCACGTGGGCTCAGTAGTTGTGGCTCACGGGCTCTAGAGCACAGGCTCAGTAGTTGTGGTGCACGGGCTTAGTTGCTCCACGGCATGTGGGATATTCCTGGACCAGGGCTCAAACCTGTGTCCCCTGCATTGGCAGGTGGATTCTTAACCATTGCGCCACTGGGGAATGTTAACCATATTTTTAAACCATATTCTTAACCATATTTTCCAAATAAAATATGGTTATTTTCTTAACCATATTTTCCAAATAAAATATCGAGACGTGGTTTCACAAGGCTGAATGTACTAAGAACCGCGGTGGATCAAAAAGTTGAAATTATACCTATAGGTTATAAAAATTGGGTGTAATAGTTCTAGCAAGCCTCTGGATCCCTGTAGGATACAATGGATTTATTTTCCTTCTCTGGAAAGAGTACAATAGTTCCTTTAATGGTCCTTTTGTAGGCCTTGTACAGAGGATCCTTTGGGGAGCTGGATAGTCTCTTGTGCCTCTCATTTCCAGGTACTGAAGTTCTTAAGGGACCTCTTCACTCTTCCAAATCACTCCAGGAGACTGTTTAGTACATGGACCCTAGAGGTTGTGAGGCCATTTAGGACCTGAGGAAATTGTTTCTTCCTATGTGTCTCATTAACCATCAATAACTATTGTTTCAGATAATTGAAAGAATAGAATCCTTGGAGTAGGTATATAGGATGTGGTACTTGCCACCAAGTAAGGAGTTTTGAATGAATGAGCACTATATTGGGGCAACTTTCATGTTCCCCTTGTTAATTTTGATTGCATATTCCTGATAATTACTATTACATGAGGTAATTTAAAATATAATATTAGCTAACATCTCAAATATGTTCTATGATATGGAGAAGTGTGTTAATAATTTTGGGAAAGTAAGCTCATTTGGAAATTTTAGTAATGCCCCATCATGACAGGCATTGATGATCATCCTAGAGTTGTACTTTTCTCCATTTGGATTTTTTAAATAGCTACTAAAATACTTTGGGGAGGGCTGTGCATAGGTATATATGAGCCTGCAAACATGCATACTATACATACATAAACAAACAGTGTGTGCATAGACTAAATCTGGAGAAATACTGAGGAACTGTTAAGAGTAGTTGCTTCAGGAGTCAGATTGGGGAAACTGGTTCTGCACTTGTTTTTTGCACTTAATATTTTTATCCCTTTTTTTATTGTGTTAAAATACATATAGCATAAATTTACCATTAGTGACATTCAGTATATTCACAGTGTTGTGCAACTGTCACGAATATCTAGTTCCAGAACATTTTCCTCACCCCAAAAGGAAACCCTCTACACATTAAGCAATCACTCCCCATTTTCCCTTTTCCCCAGGCCCTGGCAACCACTGATCTACTCTGGATTTGCTTCTTCTGGATGTTTCATATACGTGGAATTACACAATATGCGGCCTTTTGTGTCCGGCTTCTTTCACTTAGTATAATGTTTGCAAGGTTCATCTATATTGTAGCATTTATCACTCCTTTTTATGGTTGAATAATATTCTATGGTCTGGATATGCCACATTTTATTTATCCACTTATCAGTTGATGTACATTTGGGTTGCATCTTTTTGTTATTGTCAGTAGTGCTGCTGTGAACATTTTTGTACAAGTTTTTGTTTGAACACCTCTTTTCAGTTCTTTTTGGTATGTACCCAGAAATGGAATTGCTAGGTCATATCGCAATTCTGTGTTTAAGTTATTATTAATTTATAGTATCATTTTGAAGATCATTATTAATAGCACGTAGAGGTCTAAATAGCTCTATATCTTTGAACAGCTTTATAATAATATTCCATCATATGGATGTCTGTCTCCTATTGGTAGACATTTAGTTTTTTTTGTGTTTTTCTGTGATTGCAAATAATGCTGCAGAGAACATTGTAATGTAATAAAAATCTTTGTGTATTTCTCTACCTAGTAGGATAAAGTAGAATTACTGGGTCAAAGGTGTTTTTAAAATGTATATTATTAAGCTGTACTAATTTATACTCTCACCAGCAGTATATGAGGGTTCCTGTTTCCTTTCTGCTGATTACTTTTATTTTATATTAAACATAGCTAAGAGAATAATTATCCTATGATATTATTTTGATCATGTCATTTCCTGGCTGAAGACACTATTATGTTGGTCCCTTATCCTTAATAAAAATAATAGATGCCATTTTTTTTCAGGGAATCCAGTAATATAAGCTAGATAGTTTACATATATTCCATTACTTCTCTTACTTTATTTTATAGATGGCTGAGAGAGATTGTGGCTTTGGTCACACAGTTAGTAAGCAGGAGTTTCAAACATGTTTGTTACCAATTTCTTATGATTCACTCCAGAAATAGTCTCTGCATATACAAGCATAGATATTTGGGTGTATGAGTATGTGTATGTGTGTGCCTCAAGAAAAAAGTGTTCAATAGTTGCAAATTAAAAAATAAGTTGTTGTTGGGAGTTCCCTGGCGGTCCAGTAGTTGGGGCTTCAGGTTTCCACTGCAGGGAGCATGGGTTGGATCCCTGGTCAGGGAACTAGGATCTCACATGCTGTGTGGCATGGCCAAAAACAAACAAAAAAAGCTGTTTTTGACATATGGAGCAAAGTAAAATTTTCTCAATAGCCAGTGGTTCTTAAAACATGGGTTATGGATTGATCCCTTGTGTGAGAATCACCTGAGGTGCTTTTTAAACTTACAGAAGCCTGTGTCCACCCCAGGCCTATGGAGAGATTAAAAGGCTTTAGAGTAGGAAGGCTTTCTTGCACTTCTGAAATCATATTAGACAGCTACTACTTTGTTTACTTATAAGTCAACCTTGAGGGTGAGGGCATTTCATCATTCAAAGTAGAGGAAGCTAAAGAAGGAAAAGAAAGGAAATATGATCCTGGCAAGATAGGTTGGGGCCAAACTGTAGGGTCATAAATTCAACTGTTCACTGGTATTTAATACAGTAGTATGGACAAGCTACCTAATCCTTCCAGATATCAATTTCCTCAACTTTATGAGGGTACAGGACTGAGTTTCTAAATATAGCATAGTGTTGAACAGCACTCTGAAGCCAGTCTGCCTGGGCTTGAATTCTGGCTCTGCTACTTACTAGCTCTATGACTTTGAGCAGGTTACTTAACTTCTCTGTGCCTCAGATTCCTCATCTGTAAAATGGGAATGATATTGCCCCACAGTGTGTTGTGGATTACATTAAATGAGTAAATACAGGTCAAGGTCTTAGAACAGTACCTGGCACATAGAAGTGGCATGGAAGTATTAACTGTATCCCTTTCAGTTCTAATGTCTTCCAATGCTGAGATTTTGACTCATTACCAGGTATCTATTCTGAACACTAGAACATAGGCATTATTTACTTAAGAGGACTCATGAAGAATCATAATTAAGATGCAGGACTTCAGTTTTTGGATCTACCCACACAGCTGTGTCAGATTATGAATTAAAATTGGATAATGCATTTCCCAGTGGACACCTTACACAAGGGTTTCATTCTGCAACTTGTTTAGGAAAATGGCCTTATAGGCTTAATTAAGACTATAAACCCTGGAATCTACTCATTGCCTTGCTGAGATGCTAATAATCATTTACACATGTTGACTGAACTGATATCACCCTAGTTACTTTATTATTTTTCTGTTGTTTCTGATACTTATAATTCTGGCCACTGTTTTGGCATGTACTTCTGTAAAACACACTGTGTAATAGAGAGTAATGTAGTTGTAAAATAGCATAAGTATGCTTGAGGATCAGAGACGTGAATTCTGGAGAACAGCTTTTCCTAAGTCATAACAGTTGCTTACATGTAAGCCCCATTAGAAGAACCTAAAACCAAGACACTGGGCTTCAATGTAAGGAAAAGTCAGTAAAAAAAAATGAGCCAAGATGTTTTATCTTGATTTAAAGATTTTCAAATAATTTTTTTCCTCTTTGGAGTAGAATCCTTAATAAATAAAACAGATACAAACAACACTATGCTGTGCCTGCCAGCTTTCTTTCTGCTTATTCCCATTCCTACATGGCCTCTTAGTCACTTTCAAGGAGGTCTAGGACTCCTAAACTCGCAGTTTAAAAATCAGTGATGAGAACAAACGTATGGATACCAAGGGGGAAGGGGGGGGTGGGATGAGTTGGGAGATTGGGATTGACATATATACACTATTGATACTATGTGTGAAATAGATAACTAATAAGAACCTACTGTATAGCACAGGGAACTCTGCTCAGTGCTTTATGGTGACCTAAATAGGAAGGAAATCCAAAAAAGAGGGGATATAAGTATATGTATAGCTGATTCACTTTGTTGTACCGTAGAAACTAACACAACATGTAAAGCAACTATACTCCAATAAAAATTAAAAAGAAAAAGATGCGGTATATATAAAAAATGGAATATTACTCAGCCATAAAAAGAATGAAATAATGCCATTTGCAGCAACATGGATGGACCTAGAGCTTAAAAAAAAAATCAGTGATGTAATTGATTATAGGTGCATTCTGCCTATAGCATATTATTTATTTTTTCTAAGAAAATTGTGAATTACGTAGAAACCTAATTCCCTGTTTGTGGAGTCTGGATTCTGTAATTTATTTTATCTTTTTTGCTCTTTCCTCCCCTGGGATACACTCTTGCTTTTAATCCTCTTTCTGGAGGCAAACCTCAGCACTTTGTATCCTTCCTATGGACACAGGATTGATCTAGAGGCAATTGTGCTAAAAGCTGTCTAATTGTAGAAAAGAAGAACCTGATTATCATGAACAAGAACTTGGTTAAAACCTTTATCTTGAACTCAGACTGTTTCTTTTTATTCATTAGATTTGTCTGCCTCTACTCATTCCAAGGTGGTGATCTTCACAGTCAACTCTCTGGGTAGTTCTCAGTCCTACCTCGACGTGGTACAGAGAAATGTGGATATGTTCAGAGCCTTTGTTGCAGCTCTGGGACATTATAGTCCACATGGCATCCTGCTCGTTGCATCTCAGCCAGGTACAAGACTTTATTTTAAATAAATTTGGTGGTCCAGTGTATCAGTAGAATTGCCATTTCTGATAAAAGTCATAAAACAAGGTTATAAAGGGACAGCCAGAGCATTCAGTTAAATTGCTCTTATGATGAACAATGCAGTATTTTCCATATCCTGTCAACCAGTTACTTCTTCTGACTGTCATTAACTAGAAGGTTACAACTTACAATTTTTTATATAATATTACTATTAATATGTTCCAGGTTGTTAGCCATGCCTTTCTCAGTGAGAAAATGGTTAAATGCCCAAGAGAAAGATGCAGTAGATTATAGAAGGCTCCTTTGTTAACTCTGAAGTGTCATAAAATGTTAGTGAGCACACCAGAGTGCATTTTTAACATTTTGTATTTTAAATTGTTTCTCAAATTATTTGAGAAATTTTTTTCAAAGCATTAGGTGGTACCGGACTCAAATTGGTGAACAGATTTTTTTTTAATGTTCCCAATATAGGAGTATGATATGAATTTCACTTGTTCTCCTATAGCAATTGATTGAGGAATGTTGGTTTAATTCCTGACATCCCGGCTTCCCTGGTGGCGCAGTGGTTGGGAGTCTGCCTGCCAATGCAGGGGATGCGGGTTCGTGCCCCAGTCCGGGAAGATCCCACATGCCGTGGAGCGGCTGGGCCCGTGAGCCATGGGCACTGAGCCTGCGTGTCCGGAGCCTGTGCTCCGCAACGGGAGAGGCCACAGCAGTGAGAGGCCCGCGTACCGCAAAAAAAGAAAAAAAAAAATTCCTGACATCCTTTCGTCACATAAGAAAAAAATAGTTGTATTTTTGTTGATAATGCTGTATAACATGGTGGTAGTATATGAATCAGTATTTTAATTTAAAGATAGAAATTCAGCTTAAGCTAGATATAAAAGAGAACTTGATCAATGAAAAAAATTATTTTCTGATTTTCTGTACCCAGTTTTCATCTTTCTCGCTTAACTGCTCTAGGAAATTATCTGTTTTCCTCTCTTAAAAATTTATATTTAACAGCAAAGTTATGTAAGATCATGCTGAAACCTGGTTAGTTGTTTTTAATTATTAATTAAAATTAAAATATATTAAATTTACATAATATATAATAAATTTTAAAATATGTTATGCTTCATAGTGCATTTAGGACCTAAGAAGAGTATATACAAGTTTTAATATACTTATTAAAATAATAAATATTTTGTTTAGGAACTAGGCTAGAAGTACATTTTTTAAAATATTTATATTTTCACCTTGTATGTAATATTTAGTGGAAATCATGACCTATGTGACGTGGAAACTGAGTGCATTTCCTGCAAATCGAGTGATTGGAATTGGTTGCAATCTGGATTCACAGAGATTACAATATATTATTACAAATGTTTTGAAGGCACAGACTCCAGGAAGAGAAGTATGGGTTATTGGTGAGCAGGGAGAAGACAAAGGTAAGAAATACATGTTTATTAGTTATGTATATTGATAACCTACATCACCAGAGGCCATGATATGCATGATATGCACAGTTCTGGGGACTCCAAAATTGTGGCGCTTAATTGGCTTTCTTTCCACATTGCCTTTTGTGTGACAGGCCCCGTGTTGTGAATATACTTTGCAAACATGTCATTCTGATTGTATTTACTTTTCTGTAAGTAAAAGGCAAGACCCTCTTAGGTTATATATTTTTATTTATCTTTTTATATTTTGTATTTGAATTTCATCATCCAGGATCAATTTAAAAGTTTAATTTTCTGGAGAGCAACATTTACATAAACCCTAAAGCATATACAGAACTCTTGCCTTTACTCTCCCATCCTACAATCTTGCTTACCTTTCCCTAAGTTCAGACTTTCTCCCTACGTACATACCTCCTGTCTGTTTCTCACCTTTTTAAACAGAATTTTCATTCTTTATTTACCCTTATGGCCTTTTTTTTTTTACCAGCTACTTGCTCTCTGCTCTGTCCCTACCACAGAAAGCATTCATAAAATACAGTCCCCTCGGGCTTCCCTGGTGGCACAGTGGTTGAGAGTCCACCTGCCGATGCAGGGGACGCGGGTTCGTGCCCCGGTCCGGGAAGATCCCACATCCCGCGGAGCGGCTAGGCCCGTGAGCCATGGCCGCTGAGCCTGCGCGTCCGGAGCCTGTGCACCACAACGGGAGAGGCCACAGCAGTGAGAGGCCCGCGTACCGCAAAAAAAAAAAAAAAAAAAAAATACAGTCCCCTGGATTTGAAAGCCCCTTTTCCTATCCCAAATGAATGCTTTCCCTATTTGATTCAAGAATCTCTTTTTTCTTTATTTTTCCCTCATGCTATAAAGTCAGGTTGGTTAGGTGATAAAAGTGCTTTATCCTAAGTTTGTTCATTTTTATTCATTTAAACAAGTATATGAGTATCTACTCTTCTCACTACTATATAAGATGTTAGTATGATACAAAAGAGGCACAGAGCATAGTCTCTTCCTTCATCATACTTAAAAATTATTTTAGAGCAACAAGAAAAATATTTACAAGATGTTTTGGCTAACAATGAAAGTATCGGATACTATTTGATTAAGTGCCAAAATGAATATATTTTAGACTTACAGTGCTTAGACACTTATGAGTGAGCATTTAACATGGGTTGAAATGACTGGAGAAAATTCTGTGTAGGCCATCATTGAACTGTACTTTGGAAGAATGAATAGGATTTGAATAAATAGCAAAGAATGGGACAGACATTCCAGGAATGGGAAAACAGGCAAAGGCATACACTTAAGTATGGCATGGTCATGGGATAAAAATATCTAGACTGGTTGTTGCAGAGTTTCAACCAGATAAACTTGGTTGCTTTCACATTTTGGAGATCCTTGAATACCTGATAAAGAGCTGGAAAGTGATTCTCAGGCAGAGGGGAAATATTAAAGGTATTTGAGCATGCGGGTAATGTGCTAAAAAGGTAATTTGGGGAAAATTAATCATTGCTTCCTCATTTAAAGTATATTACTATTACTCTATTCAGCCTGTAGGTGCTGTAGGGTAGAGAACAATGTAGAAAAGAACTTCTCTGCCTGTGAGGAAGTGATCATTTAACTGGAGAACTGGAGGAAGATTTGAAATCTGTATAAATCTGCACTGGCCACCTAGAAAGTTCAGTGCTAGAAAGAGTCAGGCTATAGAATAAACCTTGACAAAACCTGACAGTGTGATTCAAGCAGAGATAGCTTTTCAGGCTCAGAATGCTTCCTGACACTAAAAACTAATCAATAGAACCAGAAGAGGGGAGCAAATAAGAACTTGGAGCAGATGTATTAGAGTAACAAATGTCTAGGGATTCAAACAAACTCAAGACCCCAGAGTTTACTCACTACTACCATTTGAATTCTGGTCCATGTTGATCTCCTGCTTGCCTGATTATTGCAGATCTCCCAGTTAATGTGCTCTTTTCCCTCTAGTCTACCCTGTAAATGATGCCAAATTAATAATGGTATTAGCTAAAACTTACAGTGTTTGCAGTATGTTGCACATATTAATTCAATGTTCCTAAGTCACGTTCCTCTTTTCAAAAACTTTCACAGGCTTCCTCTGACCAAATTATTAAATTCTTTTGCTTGCCATTCAAGGAGTCCCAAAATGCAGTCTTAATCTTCCTCCCCAATTACAGTTATGGAGAGAGTCATGTTATTAGAGAGCTGGAAGCGACCCAAGGGATCATCAATTACAGTTTGTTGTAGGGAGCCAGCAATGGAGTCAGGGATGGTAAGAGTGACCTCCCCAGGAGGCTGTAGCTTTTCAGGTCAAAGCGGGGCTAAAACCCAGGTCTTGTGCATCTCGGCCCCACCCCACAGCTTTGCTTCAGCCACAGGGACCTTTGCCCGTTGCATTTACCTTTCCCATAATCCCTTCTCTTTCTCTCTCAGCATATTCAAATCTCATTCTTCAAGACCTAGGTCAAGTCTCCCTTACCTTACCCTTTGAAGCTTTTCCTGATCACATCATTGCACAGTGATTCCTTCATTCCTTTGAGCTAAAAGCTCTTGCTAGCTATGTGGTAATTAACCATATGTTGTCTCAAGATATTTATTCTTTTGTTAA
Source organism: Stenella coeruleoalba (assembly GCF_951394435.1). Taxonomy (NCBI): domain Eukaryota; kingdom Metazoa; phylum Chordata; class Mammalia; order Artiodactyla; family Delphinidae; genus Stenella; species Stenella coeruleoalba. The sequence continues at coordinate 37,373,044 of NC_137154.1, forward strand.
ACTGCTGTTTATTCTGATCCAATTTGAATTTTGTGTGTGTACCTTCTCCTTATTGAAAGAGTAAATTATTAAGCTGTTCTTTTAGTTAAAGTCATACTTTCACATTGTAAAAGGATTAAATAGTACAAAAAAATATGTAGTGAAAAATAAGTCTCCCTTTTATGCCAGACACCCAGTCCGTCTCTCTAGAAGCCATGCAACCTTACAGAAATGTTCTGTGTATGGACAAGCACATGTATGAAATATACATAATACATCATTCTCCATCTTGCCCTTTTACTTAGTGATATGACTTGGAGATGATTGCATAATAACATATATAGATCTTGCTCATCCTTTTAAACTACTGGATATACCAAAATTTATTTAACCAGTCCCCCTAATAAGTTATAATTTTTGAATGAATAAGAACATTTCACAATATGGTTATATTAATATCTCAAATTGTAAAGAGAAAATAAAGGATGGTGTGACTTGATAAATAAACCTAAGGTACTGTGCTGACTGCTGTTGGAGCTACATAAATGAATAAGAACCTGACCCTGTCTTTAGGCAGCTTGGAGTCTAATATAGGAAAGGCAGTGTTGACTTGCAATAAAAGAGGTCCAAGGGAAGTAAGACAAAAGCACAAGGAAGGGAGCTCTCAAGTAGGAACTAGAAATGGAGAGATGTAGGTACATGTGAATTGAGATCACTTAAATATAACATTATGTAATATTTGACACATATAAAAGAATATGTATAGCATATATGTATGTTTTAAAGCATCATAGTAGAACAAACATTCATGAATCCATACTCAATTAAGAACAATACAAATACTATTGAAGGTACCTATGTACTCCCCAGCCCATCTCCCTATCTCCCTTCTAGGTACTGCTATCAGATCACTTTTTATCCTGTCTTCTACTTTGTTTCAAAGGTAGTTCTATCCACCGATAATTACCTTGGTCTTGAAGCCAGAAATGGATTAGAGGCTCCCTCTGCTGGTTTCATGTATGGACACCAGTTGATTATATCTTTGCATAGGTGACACCACAGTAATAGCAAAATTAGAATTATTTTTTATTGAGTATTAAATGCTTTGCATATCTCATTTAAAATTTAAAAACACTCCATGAAGGAAGTGGTAGTTTTCCAAATCAAATATGTGAGGAAGCTTAAGATTCAATGAGGTTAACAATTTGTCCAAGGTTTACACATTTTGTAAGGGCAGAACTGCAATTTGAACCCTGGTCTGACTCCAAAGCTGTACTTTTTCTTGCTGTGACTTAATTAGATAATTTATCTTAAGCATTTAGTACAGTGCCTGGCACAGAGTAAACACTCACTAAATGGTAGCTGTTACTACAATGATCAAGACGGCGAGATGGTCATGAATAGAAAATTGGCAAAGGGACATGGAAAACTACACTTTGAAATAATGCAGTATTAGGGTTTAGAAACAGAGTTATAAGAATGGCAGATATGTAAGTGAAATTATTTAAGTATTTCAGAGACAAATGACAGTTACAGCCTGGAGGAGGAATGACATGGCATATAAGACCCTTTAGGATTTGTTTCATGCTTCCTTCCTCAGCCTCATCTTCTGCCATTCTGACAAGCATTTTATGCTAGTCAGATGATCAACTTGCAGCTTCCCAAAGGGTTCATGCACTCTCATGCCGCCTTGCCTTTGCACCTGATGCTTCCTTTACCTGAACATTCATTAATTTGGCTAAGTCCTGCTTACCCTTCAAGACTGGGCTTGAGGGCTTCCCTGGTGGCACAGTGGTTAAGAATCTGCCTGCCAGTGCAGGGGACACGGGTTCGAGCCCTGGTCCGGGAAGATCCCATATTGTCGCGGAGCAGCTAAGTCTGTGCGCCACAACTACTGAGCCTGCACTCTACAGCCCGTGAGCCACAGCTACTGAGCCCGCGTGCCCCAACTACTGAAGCCCGCGTGCCTAGAGCCCATGCTCTGCAACAAGAAAAGACACCGCAATGAGAAGCCGGTGCACTGCAACAAAGAGTAGCCCCTGCTTGTCGCAACTAGAGAAAGCCCGCGCATAACAACGGAGACCCAGTGCAGCCAAAAATAAATATAAATAAATAAATTTATTTAAAAAAAAAAAAGACTGGGCTTGAGTGCCACCTCTCCCAGGAAGCCTTCCCTAATTCTCCAGGTTAAGTAAGTTTATGCCTCTATTATAACCACTATCACACTGTGTTATAATTGCATATTTACTTGTCTCTTCACCCTGACAGACTGTAAACCCGTTGAGCTTGGAACGGCCTCAGTAAATATGTTTTGAAATTAATGAATGATCCTGATACCATCTTGTTGTATCCAAGGGTCATTCATACAGTGCCCCACCAAATTAGTCAGTAGAACATGTGCTTTGGAGCTGCTATTTTTAGCTGTGATATTGAAATCATATGTAAACTGCAGATAACTCCTTCAAATGGTGTTTTAGAAACCCAAGGGCTGGACCTCAAAACAGAGTGTTAGATCATCTGCTTTGGGCATCAATCTTAACCTAAAGGATAGGTGTTATATGTAATGGAAAAGAGAGATCACATGGTCATTTTTTATTAAAATTTTTGGGGTCAGGGGATTACTGTTTTTAAGGAGTAGAACCAGAAAGATTAGGATTGATTGATGCATTATTTGAAAGGGATTCTTAAACTAGGATAAATGTATATTTAGGAAGTGTGAAGGGTTGGGCAGTAAATGAACAAAAAAATGAAATAATTCAGTCCATCTAAACTTAACTGAAAATCCTAATGACTGTGTCAGAAGCAAATTTGAACATAGTGAAGCTTTCTCCCTCTCCCCAAACATTGTTTTCTCATGGCTCTTATAAGTCCAAACTCAGAGGAAAGATAAAACGTGATTATGTGTGTAATATATAATGGCAGTAATACTCATAATTAAATTCCAGACTTCTTTGTATTTGTCTTTTCTTATACCTACCTGCCCTTTTTATTTATCTTTCCAAGGTCTGTGAATGCTGTGTTTCATTTAGCAGATACTTCCCTGCAATTTTCTCTATATTGTGAATATGCTAATAATGTGCCAAAATTTTGTTTTAGAAAATAATTCATGTATAGCCCTTCCATTCAAGTGAAGCATTTTTTAAAACCCCTTAATTTGTCCACATGTATTTATATTTTTCATGTAACAGTGTTTGGTTTAGCTTCTTTTTTAACTTAACATAAAAACTTTTCGATGTTTTTCAACTTAACTGTTGCAACTATGTTTTCCTCTTTGTTTAATATAATTATGGATTGTGGACTTCCCTGGTGGCACAGTGGTTAAGAATCTGGGGCTTCCCTGGTGGCGCAGTGGTTGAGAATCTGCCTGCCAATGCAGGGGACATGGGTTCGAGCCCTGGTCTGGGAAGATCCCACATGCCGCGGAGCAACTAGGCCCATGAGCCACAACTACTGAGCCTGCGCGTCTGGAGCCTGTGCTCCGCAACAGGAGAGGCCACGATAGTGAGAGGCCCGCGCACCGCGATGAAGAGTGGCACCCACTCGCCACAACTAGAGAAAGCCCTCGCACAGAATCAAAGACCCAACACAGCCAAAAATAAATAAAGAAAGGAAGGGAGGGAGGGAGGAAGGGAGGGAGGAAGGGAGGAAGGGAGGGAGGGAGGAAGGGAGGGAGGGAGGAAGGAAGGAAGGAAGGAAGGAAGGAAGGAAGGAAGGAAGGAAGGAAGGAAGGAAGGATGGAAGGATGGATCTGCCTGCGAATCCCTGGTCTGGGAAGATCCCACATGCCGCGGAGCAGCTAAGCCCATGCGCCACAACTACTGAGCCTGCGCTCTAGAGCCCGTGAGCCACGACTACTGAGCCCACGTGCCACAACTACTAAAGCCCGTGTGCTCTAAGGCCTGTGCTCCGCAACAAGAGAAGCTACTGCTAGAGGATGCCCGAGCACTGCAACAAAGAGTAGCCCCCACTCACTGCAACTAGAGAAAGCCCGTGCGCAGCAACCAAGACCCAACACAGCAAAAAAAAAAAAGAAAACAATTAAAAATATATAAATAAATAAAAATACTTTAAAAAATTATGGATTGTGTGCAAGGTCAGCTCATATTATCTCCTGTGCATTCTTTTTTAAAATAAATTTATTTTTTTATTATTTACTAATAAAATTATTTTATTTACTATTTTTATTTTTTATAAATAAATAATTATTTATTATTTTTCGTTGCAGTCTTCATTGCTGCATGCAGGCTCTCTCTAGTTGCAGCGAGCGGGGGCTACTCTTCGTTGCAGTGTGCGGGCTTCTCATTGCAGTGGCTTCTCTTGTTGCGGAGCACAGGCTGTAGGCACGCAGGCTTCAGTAGTTGTGGCTTGCGAGCTTCAGTAGTTGTGGCTTGCGGGCTCTAGAGCGCAGGCTCAGTAGTTGTGGTGCACGGGCTTAGCTGCTCTGTGGCATGTGGGATATTCCTGGACCAGGGCACGAACCTGTGTCCCCTACATTGGCAGGCGGGTTCTTAACCACTGTGACACCAGGGAAGCCCATCCTGTGCATTCTTTACTGTGGTAAAGAATCTGTGTTGGAGGACACAAAAGAAAAACACATGATCCCTGCCCCCTGGAAGCTTATAATCAGTTTGAGGAGGGGAAGCTGTCCTTTGTTGCTGACACATCACTAACTGGCCTAATCTTGAATGCAGTTTAGAAGACTTGTGGGAATTCCCTGGCGGTCCAGTGGTTAGGACTTGGCGCTTTCACTGTTGTGCCTGGGTTCAATCCCTGGCCAGAGCTAAGATCTTGCAAGCCGCGTGGCATGTATGTATGTATGTATGGTTCCCAGTGGAGCAAATGCCAAGTGCTTGCAGCACGTGGGAGCCTATTATGCATTGCCTGCTGAGAAAAGAAAGCTTTCTACTTGGACAGTAAAATGGCCCAGTGTTGTTGAGAGAGAACAGGTAAGGGGCTGCAAGTAGACTTTGGGGATCATGTTTTGGGGGAACTGCAGCTCAAAGTCTTTCTCACCCCAGGCAATCAGTACAGCACATTTAGTGCCACCAGTGGAAAAATATAACTCTAGCTAGAAGGGGGGAAAATGTTTCTTTAAAGTTTAGGGCTTCCCTGGTGGCGCAGTGGTTGAGAGTCCACCTGCCAATGCAGGGGACACGGGTTCATGCCGCAGAGCGGCTGGGCCCGTGAGCCATGGCCGCTGAGCCTGCGCGTCCGGAGCCTGTGCTCCACAACGGGAGAGGCCACAACAGTGAGAGGCCCACGTACGGCAAAAAGAAAAAAAAAAGTTTAATACAGTTAATAAAAAAAAGTTTAATACAGTTAATACCCTTAACTGCAGATGATCATTTATCACATCTTAATCCTAAGAGAGTTATTGATGAAATATAATCAGTTTTTCATTTAATTTTTAGTGCCCACATGGGGTGGCCAAGAGGACGTAACAAGGCATAACTCTCAGGTGCAGCTGTCCAACAGGTAATACTGAGTGTAGTTTTGCATTTATCCAACTAAAAACCATATACTTCATAGCTAATGTAGCAGCTGTTTGCACAGCATGTACTTACCGGGCTTCTGCAAACAAAACTTACTAGTATGGACAAAACCAAAGTACATGAGAACAATGTTTTCTATTCTTTGATTTCTTATCTCAGAGTAGATCTAAGAGTGCTTTGCAAGCTTAATATTTCAATATACAGTTGACTCTTTAGAGGGTAGAATAGTTTCCTTATTTGTAGGCAGTGATTTACTGCTCCTATATTTAGGATATAGGATCCTATATCTGAGGGTATTGGATATTTTCTTAAATGTAGAAGAGAATTTGTCTATACCACTTAAAAATCAATATGTATTTATTAATTACACATAAATACATTTGGAAATTAGTCTAATATGAATGGATAATCCACATTATTAATTCAGGCAAAAACAAAGTATAATGCACAGATCCTCGTACCTTTTGTGTTTATTCAGAGGCCTTCCTGGGGTCTGGACCCGATAGGGTGGACTCTACATACTGTGTGTTTTCATGCCATTTGTTGTTTTACTGTCACATAATAACATCCTTTCCTGAATTCTGAGTGGTGATTTTTAGCTTTTTAAACCTGCAGTTTATGGTTTTTAGAATATAACAACTAGAAAGAATATTCTCTTATTGAGAAGAGTAGTATGTTGTATAATCCATTCTAATCTGCTTCTCTATATAATGCTGCATTTATAGCTTTTAAAAGGAAGGAATTCAAACATGTTTGTTTAATTTGTATCACTTTTAATTAGTTACAAAACGAATGTATGCTCTCATAAAACTTGATTTATTTTTTTATTGAAATATAGTTGATTTACAATGTTGTGTTAGTTTCTGGTATACAGCAAAGATAAAACTTTAAATACTGCAGATATCTATACAGGAGAAAGTGAAAAGCAGGGGTAATTCCATTCTCCAGAAACAACCACTGTAAACAGTTTAGTGTCCACGTATCCAAACATTTTTTCCCATGCTTCTGCAAACATTATCATTATTATTTATTATTATTTTTATAATAATGTATGCTATTTATATTATCTTGCAACTTGCTTTGTTTCCTTAATAATAAATCTTGGATATTTTCCCATTATTGTACATATAAATCTACTTTATATTCTTCTCAAGAGTTATATGGCACTAGGGGACTTCCCTGATGGCGCAGTGGTTAAGAATCCGCCTGCCAATGCAGGGGGCACGGGTTCGATCCCTGGTCCGGGAAGATCCCACATGCTGCAGAGGAACTAAGCCCATGTGCCACAACTACTGAGCCTGCACTCTAGAGCCTGTGAGTCACAACTACTGAGCCCACGTGCCACAACTACTGAAGCCCACGTGCCTAGAGCCTGTGCTCCGCAACAAGAGAAGCCACTGCAATGAGAAGCCGGTGCACCTCAACAAAGAGTAGGCCCCGCTCGACACAACTAGAGAAAGCCCGCATACGGCAACGAAGACCCAACACAGCCAAAAATAAATAAATTAATTAATTAAAAAAATAAAAGCTATATGGCACTACATTTGGTACTGATTTATTTAACAAGTCCTCTTTTCATGAATTATTTCCAAAATTTTTTGTGTCTCAAATAAGACAAACATACTTACATGTATATCTTTGCACACTTGAGCATATTGCTATAGGATAAATTCCTAGAAGAGGAATTTCTAGATCAAGTGTTGCCAGATCTTCCTCTTAAAAGTTGAATAATTTTGCACTCTCAACAGCAGTTATGGGAATGCCTGTTTCTCTGTAGCTTGGGGAAAAGTAGTTATCAGTCTTTTTAATCTTTGCCAATTTTGATGGGCAAAACTGATGTATTTATTGTTTTAACTCATATTTAGTTAAATATTAGTGGTGCTGAGCATCTTTTTATATTATTAGGCCATTTGTATTGACTCTCTGTGAACTGCCTGACATTTTAAGAAAAGCTTCATTACTGGACTGTAGGTTTTCCTAACAATTGCTGTATAACTCTCACTTCTGTGTCATAAAAATATCTAATTAATATCTTAAACAGAAGCTAAAACTAAGTGTACATATTTTGTGCATTTTCTAAAATCGTGATTTGTGTGTTTTGTTTTTGTTTTTTATAACCTAGAGCCATGGAACTGTTAAGGGTAAAAGGTCAAAGATCCTGGTCTGTTGGACTGTCAGTAGCCGACCTGGTTGACAGTATTGTGAATGATAAAAAGAAAGTGCATTCTGTATCAGTTTTAGCAAAGGTAATTGCTATTCTCATTCTCTCATCATATTTTAAAATATTTATATTATTAATGTAAAGCCAGAAAAAGTGCTGTTCACACTGTAACCCAGGTATCTTCAGTATCACCAGCTTTTAGAGTAACACATGGGAGAAGACAGTTTGGTCTAAGCTCTGTCCTGCTTGGCTATAGGAAGTCTGGGCTTCTACCAGGTTGCCCTTCACCCCCATTAATTTTTGGAATCCCCAAGAAGCATTTATAAATTCCACAAACTTCTTGTTGTCATTTATCTCCTCAGCCAGCCAGGTCACCCCAGACCGACGTGCCAACTGGTCTTAGCCAGTCATCAGTCTGCTTCTCCAGTTCAGTTTGTCCTTTACTGCTTTATTCCAAGTATAGAGTCCCTAAAGCACAGCACAGCTAAGATGAGGCACAAATGCTTAACCAAATGTTCATGAAAACTTAGGAATACCAGAAGGGAAATAAAACATGGAAGGAAAGACTGAAAACAGATTACCAAATTTGACTGCACTCAGAGTCCATGCTAAACCCCTCCCCTGGGAATTCACTCTGACATTTTTCTTAACCCCCAGCCTGTTACTCATATTGCAGGGGGCTAGCTTACCTCCCCATAAAGTGGGTGTCTTTGACCAAGTTCCGTTTCACAAAAATTTTGTGAAACAGTGACTCGAATTTAGAAAATAAATGAACGATTTTTTTTAAGTTCAACTTGTATCACTTTGTACTTCTAGGACCAGAAAAGCTAGGAAATATCCATATTTATGGTATTATCTTTTTTGCAGTGATTCGGCTCTAATATCCCAATTTTTTTCATTTCAGGGATATTATGATATAAATAGTGAAGTGTTTTTAAGTTTGCCTTGCATCCTTGGAACCAGTGGAGTGTCTGAAGTCATCGGGACCACAGTGAAAGAAGATACAGTGACTGAGAAACTCCAAAGCAGTGCATCATCAATACATAGTCTCCAGCAACAGTTAAAACTTTGATTCTAAAGTTCAGAGTTACTTGAAAGGAAAGGTCGTTTAATTTTACCAACATATATATAGGGCTGAGAACTTCTGTGTCTTATTATTTATCCTTACAAACTGCTTGGTTAAGGTAGATGGTTTCTTGGTTGGCTTTGTAATATGAATCCTTAGGTAGTTAGATAAGAAGGAAAAAAATCTAATTTTCTTTGTTGTTCTTGAGATATCTATACTGTTCTTTAAACCTACAGCAGAGATAAACGTTCATCTGCAATATGCATCATTTTAAAATTATGTATCCTCAATTAGCACCTTTAGCACTTTGGGAATACTTTGAAAATGATACATTTTTAAAGGAAAATTACTCTTTGACTGTTATAATAACCATGATAAGCCGAAAGCCCAGTATGGATTTACAAAATCTGTGCCAGCTATACACTCAAAGGATCCACAATTTAAGCTATTAATGTTTCTTCTTTAAAAACAGTGGGTAGTAATGATAATAAAGCATTTTGTTTTCCCTCTTCAAATTGATTAGCTACCACAAAAATGGAAAAGAATTTTACACGTACTTTAAAATAGTAAAAAGGAAAATGAAATTTTTTAATATATGAAGAAAAAGTGTACTTTAATTTCCAGTGGGACTGTCCTTTCTGGAATTTTCTACAACCTCTTCCTAGGCTATATAAGATCTCCGGCATCTCAAGAACGCACTGTGACATTAGTAGAACCATAGAGAATGTGTATTTTTAGTGGAAGTAGGTTATGAATGAAAGCCAAGCAGTTTAAAGCTAAAATATGAGGCTTTCGTAAAAGCCATTGGTCTTAATGGGGAGAGGTTGGGTGGGCTGATTGTCTGAGCAAATCCTTTAACTACTCCTGAAGAAATGATTTACTTTGGTGATGGGTCAATAATGACAATATCTTCATATGTGAAAGATAGCATATTATTACGAATGTGATGCACAGCTAAGAGCAAGAACTAACATCAACACTTCTAGTATTTCTGGCAATGTGATGAGCACTTTATTGTTTTATTCCTCAGGATTATTTATTAATCCTCACAGTAACCCACTGAGGAAGGGACTATTATCATCATTTTATAGAGGAGGAAATTGAGGTTTAGTGCCCAAGATCTCATGACTAAGGGACACTTACATACAACCTCTACTTTTTCTAAGTACGAGAAGAGGGAAAAAGCATAAAAGCAGAAATAGTTACCACAAGACCCTAAAGCTGGGGTTCTATACTCTTATATTCTCATGTAGGGGCTTTTTTTTTCAATATAGTTTTTAGAAAGACTGATTCTCTGACTTCCCAGACTTGCCCTCAGCAAATAGCTGGGGGGAATGGGGGAGGTACGCACTGAAGTAGGCGTTTAGTTATTTAGTCATTCAGTTAAATAAGTGGGAGCCTGCTATACACCAGGTGCCATACTGGGCACTGCAGATACAGTGGTGAGCAAACCTGGACTAGGTCCAAGCCCTCATGGTGCTTATAATCTAGTATGGAAACATAGTAATCAAGTCTCACAAATAAATGTCCAATGCAAGTGTAATAAGTGCTGTGAAGAAGTCCCAGGTGCTTTGAAAGCATATTATAGGTAACCCAAACCTGGTCAATGAGATAGGAGCCAGATGGATTATATGGGCAGACATACCTTAGGTAGAGAGGAAACAGTCAAACTAATGCTGATTTAGAATAATAATGGATGCTTATAATGATGAGCTTAAATCATAAAGAAAAGGTGAAATTATATTCATACATTCAATTAATCCATGTTTAAGTAGAAAAGTATTTAATATGCTTGGAAAGATTCACACTATAATGAACTAGTGTAAAAACATTGGCCATTTGAAGAGAAGAGCATTAGTTCTCTGTAATTTCACTGCATGGGTAGGTTATTTTGGTGTTAACTCTAATAGTATATCCTCACTGTCCTTTTGTATGAAATAAGAAATTAAAACTAAAAGGACCATTTCTTGTGTTTTTAAAGTCGCCTTTTCTAATATCAGATACCTAATTGTGCTCTTGAAGAATAACCTAATTACAAGATACTGTATAAATAGATGAATTGCTAAGAATTCACTACATTAATTATAAAAGGAACATGTCACTACAACAATACTTATTGCGTCTACTGTTATTCCGGGTACTGTGTTAGAATCTGAGAAGTGAAAAGACGAGTAATAATAGCCCTTGCCCTACAGAAAACCACAATATAGAAGTAATTCTATCAGATATTTCCTTGAGTGTTGAGTATTATAAATCATATAGTAAGTTCTATATATAAGTCAAGAAGCAGTACCACCACCACCTCACTGTGATTTGGTGATAATTTGACATTCATGATGCTTCTATTAACTTTCACTTTTTTTCATCTTTCCAAAATCATGCAGTGTCTCTTGTTATGGTTTTTAATGGGGCTTGGATTAAAATGCTTCTTTGATATTGTAACAGATAAATATTTTATTTTCCAATTTACATTGTAGTTATTCTTAAATATCAAGAATATTGAATAAAATAAACTTTGACTTTAAAATTACCGGGGGATTCCTAATTTATTGGGTGGAAGGAAATATATTCAGATTGAGGAGAAAGATTCTTTCCTATGATTCATACAGTCCCCAGGATATTTAGTTACTTCATTTTAAGTGGCTTAAGTGCAAAATGAAGAGAATGGATTTTGTTAATTGTTTTCAAACTTTAAAAAATTATTTTTAACAAGAACACCTTTTGAACAATATATTGCCTACACTCTTCCAATTGATAAAAGTAGAATTGCTGTAACTGGAGGTGCTCCTGGGTAAGCTGTGGCTTTAAGAATAGTTTGAAAAGCACATTACTTTTAAGTGACAAAGAAGTGTAGGGAAGGATAGACTGCCCTATAGTTTGGTTTGACTGGAGCTGTGTGCGTAACTAATATATAGTGTCCAAAGAAAGATACCTATTAAAATAGACTTTATTTTGTGTGTGTTGGCAACAATGTATAATGATGCTTCCACATGTTGTCAATTAGGCCCTCTTTGTGTATGTGACCTTCACTTAGATGCCAATTTAGAAGAGAATTAATACCACAGCCTGTTCCCCAGTAGCACTATGCTAATATCATCCAAATAATCATACTTCACACCGTCAAGCCCAAGCTTTACAGTACCTCGAATGGCACTGTACTTACAAAACTGGTGGTGATGTGCAATAATAATGACTAATATAAATGACCATGAGGAACTTCTATGGGTATAGAAATTCAATTAAGATAGAGTACCTACTCTTGCACTGTATAATAAGACAATGAGGATCTGAAGATGAGTCTGCCCTCAAAGACTTGGACTTTGTTAGTGGACAGGCTAGTACACACACGGAATCCAAGGTAGAAGGTAAGATGTCTGGGCACCAAGGAGAAATGGGGGCTTGGATTAAAATGCTTAATCCAAGCATTTGGATTAGGGGAATGATTTCCTGTAGAAGAAATTACTGCCTGGCTTCCTGTGAAACGAGGGCTCTGCACTTTGCCCTCGGGAATGTAGTATGATGAACTTTTCACCTTAAAAATGAAAAACCACCTGATAATCAGAGACGCTGGGCATCGCCTTTTGCAAGCCTTTCATCCTAGAGTTGGAAAAAACTGAAGCCCGAACTAGGAGTGCATTTGCCTGCTATTATCAGAAGGGCAAGTCAGTGGCAGAACTGTTTTCTGACTCCAGTCCAGTGCCTTCCCACTTGATGTTTGTCGTTTAAGCTCACTGGCAAGATCTTCGCACTTCTTCCCCTCCCTGCACCTGCGCTCTTAGTCTAAGGGCAACTGTCAAAGATCTGCCAATCTTACCCCGGCTCAGAGTTTCCACCCTCGGAACAAAAGTGCACTCTTGGAAAGATTCACACCATAATGAACTAGTGTAAAAACACTGGCCATTTGAAGAGAAGAGCACAAAATTGCACAAGATTGCTCGGCCTGCCAAGCTCTAGTCACGCCCACCCTTGGTCACCGACCTCGGAAGTGACGTAAGGGAACCGGAAGCGCTGGCGTGGTGGCCTACTTCCTGTTGGTAGAGGTTGGGGGGGTGGGGGGTTGGCTCTGCGGTGTGCGACTGTGTGGGGCAGCCTGGGGCAGCCCCGGAGCGGCTGACCCTCTGCCTGTGGGGACGGGAGTCGCGAGGCGGCCGCCATGGCGGGGTCGGAGAGCCAGCTCAAGAAAATGGTGTCCAAGGTGAGGCCGCGGCGCGCTCGCCTTTCGGCGCGCACCCACCGCTCCCTTCCGCGCCGCCCGGGCCTTTCCGACCAGCCTAGCGAGCCCCCCCGGGCGAGCCCGAAGCCCCAGGCAGTGCCCGGCCGCCTCCGCCGCCCCAGCCCCGGGATGCCTGTCGCCCGGTGCCGGAATCCTGGGCCGGGGCCGGCGCGGGGCGGCGACGGTCAACAAAGGCGCGGAGCCGAGGCTGCCTGCCACCTGCCGCCCGTCCTCCTCTCTTCAGGGAGAGAGTTTGGAGCAGTCTTTGGGGCAGTATAGTTTTCGTCTTAGTTTTTTATCAACACAAAGAGAGGGTTGTACTTAAAACTCGGTCGTGGGCACTCCTCCACTTGTGTCCCAGTGTAGGATTCGTGCGTCTTCGCCCTTCCCTCCCGGCCCCCGGAGATTGTGTCCTTTTCAGTTTGTATTCTTCACGCAGCTCAATAGCCGACCCGCGGGAGATCATAACTTGGTTGAATTGGCTCAGTTATAAGTAAAAACGTCCTTGAGAAGCCAGAATACCGGTACCTCACTACATCGGGTGAAATAAATAGAATTCCATTACCATTTCAGGGACTTTGATTTGCTAAGAGTGACTACCATTAATTGTATGCTACTTATAACGCGGAATTATTTGGTTTGAAATTTTTAATCTTCACCGTTCAAGACCAGTGTATTTTTTTCTTTTTTATAAAAGGAGGTAGGCATTTTGTATTTAAAGCCGTGAGTTATTTTGACAACTACTTAAAATGTGGCATCTGATACCAGAGTGAACTGGGTGGTTTTTTTGTTTTTTTTTTTTCAGTTTATCAAAGCTAATTGGAATAAGATGTATGTGAAATGGTTGAGTGCAGAATCTTCTCCAGTTAAACGATTAGCTTTAGATACTTTTGTCAAAACAAGAATGGTAGGAAGCAAAGAAGTGTAAACAGTTTTCAATAGTATTAAAATACACTATTATGTATGAACTTATTCCTTTAAAAATATACTTTTCCCCCCAGTAAAATCATCCCCATAGTCTTTGATTGAAGAGCAAATAATCTCTAAAGAGTGAGTGATGGTTTTTTAAATAAAGCTTCTCTTGCTTGTTCTAATCATATCTTCTAGGCTTCTGATTTTCTTTCTTTTTTAAAAAATTGAGGTATAGTTGATTTGATTTTCTTTCGATAAAGTAATTATCCTTAGTTGTAGAGGAAGTTTTAGGGAGCCCTAGAAGATTGTGGCAGAGGTCTGTGTTGTAACATTTATATATAGCTTTTTTTTTTAAAGTACATTGTTTTATATACTATGTAACTGAAGAGTATCTGTTCCGTACCATTTTTTTTAATCTTTAAAGTTGATAACATTGCCCTTAAGGTTTATTCCTTAATTTATATGTATGAAGGTATTTACATACAAGGACAGGAATATTCAAATATTGGTTTTGAATTTTTAAAACCATAATTAGTTTTCCTAAACTTTCTGTAGAGGAACCTGCCTTCAAAGACAGAGGCAGGACATCTTTAGAAGATATTTTATACTTCCACCTGTCTTTTCCGTCCACCCTCTTCATATCCTAAGAACAAAAAAGGACATAGGGAAGAGGTGGGAGAGGGCATTCTGTCTTTTGGTTCTTGGCTCGGTTTCTGAAAAACTGAGTCTCTTACAAGTGGTGATGTCAGTTCTGAGTATCGGCACGTTTTCTCTCCAGCCTGTGAAGAGATAGATAGGTAGGAATAGTAAGTAGGATAATAGAAGCAATTTGTGGAATTTCTTCCTCCTGGTGGAGGGCTGGCTTCAGGTGTTATCCTTTCAGTTGAGTGTGGTCCAGTGTAGGCATTGGTAGCCAGGACCTTGGACACATTGCTAGGGTGATGGTCCTTTACTCTTTATCTGATTCTGGGATTTCCATCACCCAACATGTTACTTTGGGCCACCTGCTTTTACTTATGTCTTTTTTGAGGTATAACTGACATAGAACAGTATATTATCTTTTGATATATTACTACAGGTATTCTTTTCCTTTGAGCATTTATTTTAGCTCCCAACTTAAATACAGCTTTTAGTTTAACAACCTCTGTGTCATTGTTTTTGCAGTTAAGAGAGGTATATTTATACTATTGGTCCATCTTGCTTTACACAAATAACTTTTATATTTTTCATACAGACAACTACCTGTATTCTTACATGCTACATCTACAGCATTCCTAGAGGTGGAGTCACTACTAACTAGGTAGGAGAGAGCTGGCACATTAAAGATTGTAATGCACTTCACACTGTTTTAGATTCTAGGGATACAACAGTGAACAGACAGTGTGGAATTTAAATTCTATTAGAAGGCAACAAACAACTCAGTAAGTACATTAAGTAGCATGTTAGAAGGTGTTAAGTACTTTGGAGAAAAGTAAAGCAGGAAAGGGTAATAGAGTGCTCAAACGTGAGAATAGGATAGGTTGCAATTTTAGAGAGTAGTAAAGGAAGGCCTTCCTGAGGTCTATTTGAGCAAGACCTGAAAGAGGTGAGGAAGCAAACTGGAACAATCTGGAGTAAGAACATTCCAGGAAGAAGGAAAAACAAGCACAAGGGCCCTGAGACAGAAGCTTGTCATGCATGATAGAGGAACAGCAAAGGGAGCTAAGGGGGCTGGACTGGAGTGAGCAAGGGGAAACAGTGCTGAATAAAGGGGTGGTAGATTTTGGAGGGTCTTGCAGGCCACTGTAAGCACTTTGGCTTTTACTTGGAGTATGGTGGGAAGCCCCTGATCTGTTACTTGTACTTGGAGTATGGTGGGAAGCCCCTGATCTGTTACTTGTACTTAGAGTATGGTGGGAAGCCCCTGATCTGTTAACAGTATAGCTCTAGCTGCTGTGCTGAGACTAGACTGTAGGAGGTTCAGTCGAGTGGAAGCAGAGACAACTCCAAGGAGGCAGTTGTAGTAACCTAAGTGTAGCTATGAAGGTAGTGAGTAGTGATCAGGTTCTGGATATTTTTGAAGGTAGAGCTAACAGGGTTTTCCAACAGATTCACTGTGGATGTGTAGGAAAGAGAAGCATCCAGGATAATGTCAAAGCTTTTGTCCTGAGCAACTAGAAGGATACAGTCATGGAAGACTGTAAGAGGCATAGATTTTGGGGGGAAGATAAGGAGTTCAATTTTGATCATGTTAAATTTGACATTCATTAGATATCCAAGTGGAGATATCAAATTGGTAATTGGATATATGTGTCTGGAGTTCAGGAAAGAGGTTCAGACTCGAATTTTTAAATTTGGGAGTTATCAGTGTATAAATGTTATTTTAAGCCATGCATGGAGATCACCAAAGGAGTGAGTTGAGATAAAGAAGAGGACCAAGGACTGAGCCCTGGGGCTCAATATTATTAAGATAAGAGGTTAGGAGAAGAGAAAGAACCAGCAAAGACACTGAGAAGGGGTAGACACAAAGAGGAGAAAAAGCAGCAGTGGTGCCCTGCAAATCAAGTGAAGGACATGTGTTACGAGGAAGGAATTGACTTGGTCAAATGCTGCTGTGATAGGTTAAGTAAGATGAAGACTGAGGATTGGCCATTGCATATGGCCATGTGTGGCAGTTACTGGTGATGTTAATGAGCAATTTCAGTGAAAGTGGAAAACCCTGACTGGAGTGGGTTTGAAGAGAATGGGTCTAGTCTTTGAGCATCAGTGGTTAACATCACGGAGAGATACCTAGATGTCATATGCTACTTGATGGAAAAACACCATCATCTGTGAAATGATCTTGCCAGAGAGAGGGGAAGACAGTGGAGGAAAAAAAAAAGTAAAATTTAGAAAAAAATCATGAAAAAGATCATAACTTCCAGATCCAACTACTAATTCACAAGAAATACAAAGGAAATAGGAACATACATATTAAACTACACCAAGGGGACGCAGTTAGCAAAATCCAAACTGTGGGAGCTTCTATAGGACAAATGAACCGATTTCTTCAACAAGTAAGTTTGAAGGGGTTAAAATAGAAATGGACCCACTGATGAGTAGTTAAAATGTGTTATATCCATATAATGGAATATTATTCAGCAACATGAATGTACCTTGAAAACCTAAGTGAAAGAAGGTAGTCATAAATGACCACAGACTATATAATTCCATTTATATGAAATGTCCAGAATAGGCAAATTGATAGAAACAAAGTAGATTAGCAGTTGTCTAGGGTGAAAGGGGATGTCGCTGGTGGAGTGAGTGGGTGATTGCTACAGGTTGTGCATTTCTTTTGGGGGTGATGAAGATGTTCTAAAATTGATAGTGGTGGCGGTTGTACAACTCTGAATGTACTAACAGCCACTGAGCCTTACGTAAGTCACTTTAAATGTGTGAATTATATGGTATGTGAATTATATCTCAGTAAAGCTATTATCAAAAAAGAGGGGTGGGAGAGAATCTGTAGATTAAAAGAGGCCTAAAGGACATTTTCACATTGAAATATGTGGTCTTTATTTGGATCTCCATTCAAACAACAACAAAAATGACATGAGACTGCATATTTTATGATATAAGGAAATAGTGATTATTTTAGTGTGATAATAGTATTGTAGGCTTTTTTTAAAAGTTCTTATCTTTTAAAGATACGTACTAAAATATTTATGGGTAATAGGATATGATGTTACCATTTGCTTCAGAAAATACAGGAGGAGGGAAAGGTGAATGAGATTATAGATTAAATAAGATTGGCTATGAGTTGATTGTTGAAGCTGGGTGTAGTGCTGAAGCAAGGGATTTATTATACTGTTCTACTTTTGGATACCTTTGAAATGTTCCATAATAAAAAGCTTTAAGAGGAGAGAGTAGGAAGAGAGCAAGTACGGACAGCAAAAGTAGGAAGCTCCTTGCAGGAGTTTTTGCTGTAAAGGGGAACTGAGAGAAGTTTGGTTGTAGGTGGAGGGGGAAGGGAGGTAAGGAATGTTTTTGTGTGAATAAGACAGGAGAAAGAAAAATATGTGTGTGGTAATAGTACTGATCCCATAGCATGGAAAAGTTGGTGCTTCAGGACAAAAGAGGTCAAGAACTGCTGAAGAGATGCCTTTGAGTAGACCTGGATTTATTTCCTAATTTTTCTTGTATTTTCTCCCTTATTGTCTATCACTGTCTTTTGTGCTGGTCTCTGAGATTTCTTTGACTTTATATTCTAATCCTTCTATTAGATGTTTTATTTCTACTCTCACTTTTTTTTATGTCCAAGAGTCCTTTTCTGAGTGTTCTTGTTTTATGGATACAATATCATTTCTTCTTTCTTTGAAATTTTTAATGCTAATTCTTTTTGAAGTTTTCTTCTGCTCCTTCCATTATTTTTATTCTTAGTTCCTTCTTTCCGTCTGTGACATGTTTCTTGGAGTCTTTCTTTTTGGAATAACTGACTGTTCCTTTTTAAGAGAGAAGCACTAAAAGCTGATTGAAAGCTTTGTGCATGAATGGAGCTTGTCAGCTGGTGAGCTTCAGTGTGTTGTGAACAGATGGGGATCCCCATCTCCTGATTTCCTAATCTGCTAAGAGTGTGTAAGCAAGGTTCCTAGTTTTCCTGGACTGGAGTGGTACAAGGCAGGGGTATGAGAATACAATACAGCACATGGTAAATTGCAAAATAGTATCGACGATGAATGCTGGAGAGGGAGAGATCGTTTTGGGCTAAAGGGAAGTCTGGAAAAGGATTCATTGAGAAGGAAAGTGAGGGCTTCCCTGGTGGCACAGTGCTTGAGAGTCCGCCTGCCGATGCAGGGGACGCGGGTTGGTGCCCCGGTCCAGGAAGATCCCACGTGCCGTGGAGCGGCTGGGCCCGTGAGCCATGGCCACTGAGCCTGCGCGTCCGGAGCCTGTGCTCCGCAATGGGAGAGGCCACAACAGTGAGAGGCCCGCGTACCGCAAAAAAAAAAAGAAAGAAGAGAAGGAAAGTGATGTAAACTAGGTCTTTGAGAATGATTAAGATTTGATTTGGCGGAGGACCTTTTAAGTTGGAAAAAGAGCTAAAATGGAGGTAAAAGTTTGAATAGGTGGCAGGAGGAAAAGCTACTGAGGTTCTTTCAGTCTTTATTTAATTAATGTTAATGATCACTCAGAACCATTATACTTTTAAGAAGAGTGCTATTAATAAGATATTAAGAAAATTAACCTAGCAGTAAAATATGTGCATTGGTTTTAAACTAAATTCATTTGTAATTTTCCTTTTCAGTACAAATACAGAGACCTAACTGTACGTGAAACTGTCAGTGTTATTACTTTATACAAAGATCTCAAACCTGTATTGGATTCATATGGTGAGTTTATATAATAAAAATATCAAGTACTATACTTTGAGTTTACTCTCTTTGTTAATAATTGTAGGTTTCCCATTTTCCCTTTAAGTTTGTTGGTTTTTTCATTGTAGGACTAACCTTCACCTAAAAAAAGTTGTGAGAGATAGGAAATTACAAGATCTAATAATAACATCTTACATTTGTTTAGTTATTTTAAGTTTTAATATACTACTCTAACATAGAACTAATGCAAATTTAGAACTAGAGGTGATGTTAAAAATAGTTTAGTCCATCATTTCCCAAAATAGTATACATAGTTGTGAAGAATGTTGCTTTGGGGGCATGGGTAGAGGGGATTCTGAGGTTAAGTTTGAGCACTTATAGATTAAACAAAATTAAATGGGTTTCTTTGCAACAAGATTTCTCAGAGCCTTTAATATGCTATGTGTCATTATGACCTCACCAAGGGGGGAGAGAAGATAATACATTGTTCGGTATATTCTAAAGTTAATTAACTAGTGAACCTTTTTTCTCTCTAGAGCATCTCTTTATATTCTTAGGAACACATTTTGTAAAACTATATTCTGGACTATCCTTTTCATTTTATAGATGAAGAAAACACTTAAAAACTATTGTCCTTAATTCTGTAGAGTAGGTAGGTGACAATTTGTGTCCACCTTCTATTGAGATGAAATAAAGTTGTGATTTAAGTAAGAAATGACAATATTCAGAGGGTTTTTTTTGGTTTGTTTTTTTTTTTAAACAGTCTTTTTGGCCCCACCAATCCTAACCTAATCTCTCCAACCCCATCTCCTGGTAAACACCAAATGTGCCAGGGCCAAGGGAAACCCATGCTGCCTCCTGCCCATTGTGAGACCCTTGGCAATGAGGGCAAAGAGCTGAATTTTGTAGCTGAGACTCTCACTCTAAACCCCACTCATCTCCAGGGCTTTGTAAACAGGAGCCTGGTGAGAGGCAGCAGAGGGGGAATCAATCCTGAATATCCTGAACAACAAAGTCATGAACTGGAAGTCCTCTCCCAAACTAGGGCATAATTCTCCTTCCTGTCCACATACTGTACTATGGTATTTAGATCTGCAAAAAAACTCATATTACCAAAATTAGAGTTAATTTAAAAATGGCTTCAATGGGGGAATAAAGTGACAAAGGCTAGAATTTTATGGTAAGTGTATAGTTTTTACTGAATACTAAAAGAATAAATGTTGATCAAAACTGACAAAGAGGGGGCTTCCCTGGTGGCGCAGTGGTTGAGAGTCTGACTGCCGATGCAGGGGACACGGGTTCATGCCCCGGTCCGGGAGGATCCCACATGCCACGGAGCGGCTGGGCCCATGAGCCATGGCCGCTGAGCCTGCGCGTCCGGAGCCTGTGCTCCGCAACGGGAGAGGCCACAGCAGTGAGAGGCCCGCGTACCGCAAAAAAACCCAAAACAACAACAACAACAACAAAATAAACTGACAAAGATTCCAACATCATTGAACAAATATATATACAGCCACACAGGCTGGACCAAGTCTAAACCATTGTCATCAACATGCTTTTAGAGTAAATATAACCCTAAAATTAAATACGGTGGTCTTTTAAAAATACAAAATCAGAATAAATTACAGCACAGTTTATAATTGTCAATAGTAGGTAAAAGAACTGAGGTCAACAGTACAGTTCTGTGTTCTTGTGCTGCACATGACAGCCTTTCCTCTATGTAATAGTGTTAATTCCAAATCATTATTACAGATAATAGCAGTCCATGTAACACAAAGTATGTGCCCTAGTTATTCAGTCAATTACAGGTAGGAAAACTTGTGCGATGTGAGAAATATTTGTATTAAAAGAAAATGTCCGTATTTGACTGTGAAAACTTTTTTCCTTTTTCATACTGTGCGATACTACATTGGGATTGAGAATGACAGTGAGTGGGAATAAACATCTGAAAACATTAGGTTAATATTTAATATGGTGTCAGTTAATAGCGATTTTTAAGTAATTTTATAATCATGTTGGTTGGGGATCCAGAGCTCATATTTATTGGGACTGTAGCATTAACATGTATTTTTCCAAGTAATTCATAGCATCTTTACTCATTCAAAGCTGATCCCATTAAGTGAATCAACAAAGGATACTTTATTATTGGACAAAATGTATGAACATTAACAAGTTAGTCCTTTCAAGGGTAATAATGCGTTTTAACTGTTGTTTCTGAAACATAAGAATAACTTACGTGGGAGCATCTGTGAGAATGCTTGTTGATTAACTCATTATTCTTACCTTTCAGTTTTTAATGATGGCAGTTCCAGGGAACTAATGAACCTCACTGGAACGATTCCTGTGCCTTATAGAGGTAAATGTCTTATGTGATTCGTGTTTCCAGCATAGATGCATTTTAATTCACATTTAGTTGCCAAAGAATTGTAGGTAATTAAGCTTGCTTTTTTGTGACTTTCATGATAATATAGAAACTTCACCTCCTATTCTAATTGAACTTCATTTGGCAGCAGCACCTCATATTTTCATCTTTTTTCCCCTACTTCCTTACCAAGATATATCAACAAATAAGTGCCTCAGTGCACTGGAAGAGTTTGTTTGATAGAATCAGAGAATCTTAGAACTAGAAAGGGATCTTAGCTGCCTCCTAGTTCAGCTCCCACCCTACTCAAACTTATCTGACAATGGGAAGCTGTATAGTATAGTGACTAAGATAGAGGCTTTACAGTCAGGGCAGAGTAGGGTTTTAGTTCTCCCTCTGTAATCTATTAGTTTTGTGACAATGGGCATCTGTAACATTTGGATAATAGTACCTAACTCAAAGAAGAATTCATTTGTAATAATGTATGTAAAGGACTTAGCACAGAGGCTGGTATATCGAAAGTAGCTATTATTTATGGTTGTAATGCTGATGATGGATAATTACATCTCTGTCAGTCAGCCACCCTCTGCTGGAAGACTTACAATGATAATGGAGCATTCAGCTTCATGAGCAACTGTGGACAGCTCTGTTAGTTATTCCTTGTGACTAGCTAAGACCTGTGTCTCAGTAACCTACCCATTGATTTTATATAGTACCTGCTATGCGTGGGGGAAAAGGGCTAGGGATACAAAGGTGAATAAAGGATGTACCTTCCCTGGAAGAACATACACAAATAGGGGAAACAGGGAATAAATAGATATTTACACTATTCTATACCCATTATAGAATAATGAAATATAAAGGTGCTGTGAGATTATAGAGAACAAGAACACGTGGGAAGGTCATCAAAGAAATGACGTTCAATTTGGTGTTAAAGGATGAGTGAACCATTCATAACAGAATGGACATCCCAGGCAGAGAAAAAACACTTGAGCATCAGCATTTTATAGGGCAAATACGAGTAAACTTCAGGATTATTGACTTTGCCTTTACCCCAGGAAGTAAGCTGTGGTGAGGGAAAAAGGTATGTAGGGGAGAGAAGGAGGCAGAAGACTATCGTAGACATAATTGAAGACATTTATTATTTTTTTTCTTCTGGTTTTATTGAGATGTAATTGACATATAGCACTATATAAGTTTGATATACAGCGTAATGATTGACTTCATACATCAAGAAATGATTACCTCAGTAAGCTTAGTGAACATCAGTCATATAGATACAAAATTAGAGAAACAAAAAAATATTTTTCCCTTGTGATGAAATTCTTAAGTTTTCATCAAGTTGCGATGTTTACTCTCAACAACTTTCATATATAACATACAGCAGTGTTCATAACATTTATCATGTTGTACATTACATTCCCAGTACTTAACTTTTTTTTTTTTTTTTGGCTGCGTTGGGTCTTCGTTGCTGCTCGCGGGCTTTCTCTAGTTGCGGCGAGCAGGGGCTACTCTTCGTTGCGGTGCGTGGGCTTCTCATTGCAGTGGTTTCTCTTGTAGCAGAGCATGGGCTCTAGGCACGCAGGCTTCAGTAGTTGTGGCACCTGGGCTCAGTAGTTGTGGCACATGGGCTTAGTTGCTCCATGGCATGTGGGATCTTCCCGGACCAGGGTACAAACCTGTGTCCCCTGCATTGGCAGGCAGATTCTTAATCACTGCACCACCAGGGAATTGCCCTTGCTTTTTTATAACTGGAAGTTTGTACCTCATGTCTACTGTCCTACAATTCTCCCTTCCCCCCAGCCCTCACCTCTGATAACCACAAATTTGATCTCTTTTTCTGTTTGTTTGTTTATCTGTGTGTGTTTGAAGTATAATTGACCTATAACACTGTGTTAGTTTCTGTTATAGAACATAGTGATTTGATATTTCTGTACCTCTCAAAATGATCAACATGATAAATCTAGTTACCATCTGTCACCATACAAAACATTACATAATTATTGACAGTATTCCCCACACTGTACATATCATACTGTGATTCATTTATTTTACAGATGGAAGTTTGTACCTCTTAACCTTCCTCACCTGTTTCTCTTCTCCCACCTTCTTCCCCTCTGGCAACCACCTCTTCTTTGTATCTATGAGCCTGTTTCTGTTTAGTTTTGTTTGTTCATTTGTTTTGTTTTTTAGATTCCACATATAAGTGAAATCATACAGTATTTGTCTTTCTCTGTCTGACTTATTTCACTTAGCATAATACCCTCTAGGTCTATCCATGTTGTCACAAACGGCAAGATTTCATTCTTTTTTATGGCGCAGTAATATTCCATTATGTATATGTATACCACATCTTCTTTATCCATTCATCTATCAGTGGGTACTTAGGTTGCTTCCATATCTTGGCTATTGTAAATAATGTTGCAGTGAACATAGGAGTGCATATATCTTTTCAAATTAGTGTTTTCATTTTCTTCAGATAAATAACCAGAAGTAGAACTGCTGGATCATATGGTAGTTCTATTTTTAATTTTTAAGTAATCTCCATACTGTTTTCCATAGTGGCTGCACCAATTTATATTCCCACCAGCAGTGCACAAGGGTTCTCTTTTTCATACACACACATACACACACACACACACACACACACACACACACACACACACACATGCATACATACATGTAAATTTTATTTAAACTAAACCTTTGTTCCTTCACCATTTTTTTGTATGGCACAGTTCCTAAGCCTAAGTAATTCTAGAGAATCCATCATTTTCACAAAGCAAAGAATTCTAGATGGTGGAAATAAAGTTATGTTTTATGTATTAAGATATATTTTATTGGAGTCTTTTTTTTTTCATTCTAGAAGTACTTTTGGGTAAAAAATAAATCCAAAGTCCCATAACTGTCTGATTTCTTTAAGTGAATTTTATGTGTATATACTTTTATGAAGTAAAACTGTTTCTGAGTGGGGGAAATATATCTGAATTATGTTAGGTGATTCAAATGGTTGCTTGGGACACTGGGCTTTAACCTTAGGAAGAAAAGTCTTTGATTTATGTTCAATATGTTAACTATCAGATCCTTTGAAACACTGTTCATTTTGACTATATATAGTCAAATTTCTCAACTGAGAGAGATTCTATTACATAAAGCAAAAAAAGGGGGATGACATCATTGATTGTGAAACTACCACTGAAAATGCCATATTCATTGGTCAAGCTATGGCCACCAGTCAGCATCTGTTTGACACTTGAATTAGGTCTTACAATGTGACTTTTGGCAAGGGAATTTAAAGTCTAGCATATCACTTTCCGAAAGGACACCGTTGTCTGTGGTCTTCCTTCTATATCCTTTACCAGTGAACTTTATTAACTGAAGTGACAGGAGTCAAATAACAAAGAATGGCTTGAACCAAAAGATAATTTGTGAATAACGTTTTTATGGCAGTAAGTACACTTACTACACTGGCAGAGTAGTGATTAATTAGCTCCTTAATCCTGCTCATGTATTTTACAAACTGAAAATTTGAGAAACTGATGTTAAACAGAACTTTGAAACATAAAATATTTGTTGTGTTTTTTAAAAAAAGTGTTGCTTAGTTGTAGCTCTTTGTTGCTTACCTACTAAGCCATTATTGAAAAATAATAAAAGTAGAGTAACTGAAGTTTCTCTTTCTCTCTCAGGTACTACATATAATATTCCAATATGCCTGTGGCTGCTGGACACATACCCATATAATCCCCCTATCTGTTTTGTTAAGCCTACTAGCTCAATGACTATTAAAACAGGAAAGCATGTGGATGCTAACGGGAAGATATATCTTCCTTATCTACATGAATGGAAACACGTAAGTATTAACAGAGTGTTCTGAGAATTCGTTGTATTTTATATATTTTGTTCACTAGCATTTACTTTCTGTTAACTCTCAAGGAGGATTAAAGGAGAATAAATTCACATAAGATCACTAATCACTGAGCTGGGTAATTCAAAAAAGCTCTTTAAAAGAAATATATCTGGACTTCCCTGGTAGTGCAGTGGTTAAGAATCCTCCTGCCAATGCAGGGGACACGGGTTCAAGCCCTGGTCCGGGAAGATCCCACATGCCGTGGACCAACTAAGCCCACATGCCAGAACTACTGAGCCTGCACTCTAGAGCCCGTGAGCCACAACTACTGAGCCCACATGCCACAACTACCAAAGCCCATGTTCCTAGAGCCCCTGCTCCGCAACAAGAGAAGCCACTGCAATGAGAAGCCCATGCACCACAACGAAGAGTAGCTCCTGCTTGCCACAACTAGAGAAAGCCCCCGTGCCACAGCGAAGACCCAACGCAGCCAAAAATAAATAATAAATAAGTAAATAAATTTACAAGAATAAATAAATAAATGAAACATATTTCTATAGAGCTTGGTAGTTTATAGAATACACATAGTCACTATTTTATTTGCTTGAGTTGAACCTTTAAGAATAGATAGAATTCACATATGGGAAATGCATTTAAAAAATATTGGGGGGCTTTCCCTGGTGGCGCAGTGGTTAAGAATCCACCTGCCAATGCAGGAGACATGGGTTCGAGCCCTGG
This sequence comes from Stenella coeruleoalba, assembly GCF_951394435.1. Classification (NCBI taxonomy): domain Eukaryota; kingdom Metazoa; phylum Chordata; class Mammalia; order Artiodactyla; family Delphinidae; genus Stenella; species Stenella coeruleoalba. Next base: position 37,399,144 of record NC_137154.1, read on the forward strand.
TCCGGGAAGGTCCCACATGCTGCGGAGTAGCTAAGCCCGTGCACCACAACTACTGAGCCTGCACTCTAGAGCCCGCGAGCCACAACTACTGAAGCCTGTGTGCCTAGAGCCCCTGCTCCACAGCAAGAGAAGCCAGTGCAATGAGAAGTCCACGCACTGCAACAAAGAGTAGCCCCCACTTGCTGCAACTAGAAAAAGCCCGCGCGCAGCAAAAAAGACCCAACGCAGCCATAAATAGATAGATAGATAAATTTATTTATTTATTTAAAAAAATATGTATATTGGGTTGGCCAAAAGGTTCAGTTGTTTTTTTTCCGTAAGATGACTTTAGTAGCTTTTAGTTGTCTTTAACTTCATTTGAAACAATTTTGTTAGATTGTATGTGATAGCTGTCCTATCAACGTGCATTTAAAAAAAGACATCGGGCTTCCCTGGTGGCGCAGTGGTTGAGAGTCTGCCTGCTGATGCAGGGGACACGGGTTCGTGCCCCGGTCCGGGAAGATCCCACATGCCGCGGAGTGGCTAGGCCCGTGAGCCATGGCCGCTGAGCCTGTGCATCCAGAGCCTGTGCGTCCGGAGCCTGTGCTCCGCAACGGGAGAGGCCACAACAGTAAGAGGCCCGCGTACTGCCAAAAAAAAAAAAAAAAAAGACATCAAAATTGGTGAATTTTTGTGCAGCCATTCATTTTAATATTGAAGATGGAAGAAAAACAACATTTTTGGCATATTATGCTTTATTATTTCATGAAAGGTAAAAATGCAACTGAAATGCACAAAAAGATTTGTGCAGTGTATGGAGAAGGTGCTGTGATGATCAGACGTGTCAGAAGTGGTTTGCGAAGTTTCATGCTGTAGATTTCTCGCTGGATGATGCTGCATGTCGGGTAGACCAGTTGAAGTTGATAGCAATCAAATCAAGACGTTAATTGAGAACAGTCAACATTATACGACGCAGGAGATAGCTAACATACTCAAAATATCCAACTCAAGCACTGAAAATCATTTGCACCAGCTTGGTTATGTGAATCGCTTTGATGTTTGGGTTCCACGTAAGTTAAGCAAAAAAACCCTTCCTGACCGTATTTCCGCATGCGATTCTCTACTTAAATGTAATGAAGACGTTCCGTTTTTAAAATAAATTGTGATAGGAGGTGAAAAGTGGATACTGTACAATAATGTGGAACGGAAGAGATCGTAGGCAAGCAAAATGAACCACCACCAACCAACCAAAGGCCGGTCTTCATCCAAAGAAGGTGATGTTGTGTATATGGTGGGATTGGAAGGGAATCCTCCATTATGAGTTCCTTCTGGAAAACCAAACGATTCATTCCAACAAGTACTGCTCCCAGTTAGACCAACTGAAAGCAGCACTCAACAAAAAGTGTCCAGAATTAGTCAACAGGAAACGCATAATCTTCCATCAGGATAACGCAAGATGGCGTGTTTTTTGAAGACCAGGCAAAAACTGTTACAGCTTGGCTGGGAAGTTCTGATTCATCCTCCATATTTAGCAGACATTGCACCTTCAGATTTCCATTGATTTCAGTCTTTACAAAATTCTCTTAATGGAAAAAATTTCAATTCCCTGGAAGACTGTAAAAGGCATCTGGAACAGTTCTTTGCTCAAAAAGATAAAACGTTTTGGGAATATGGAATTATGAAGTTGCCTGAAAAATGGCAGAAGGTAGTGGAACGAAAGGATGACAACGTTGTTCAATAAAGTTCTTGGTGACAATGAAAAATGTGCCTTTTATTTTTACTTAAAAACAGAAGACACTTTGGCCAACCCAGTAGTATACTGGTGGCATATATTTGTGAAACTGTTCAAATCTCATTACTAAAAGTGTTCCTATCAAGAAGTAATACTAGTAAGAAACTTGTTTCTGCCTCTGATGGTATAGCTCTGGCAGTTTCTATCCAAAAAAATGCTGGAAAAGCCAAAGTACAAACAACATCTGAGGAAGGCTTTGGAGAACTGTTGAGGCAATTAGGACTTGAAGGGCCAAGATCCTTGCTGCAAAGAGATGAGTCAACATTCTGCCAGTTTTCCCTAAGAGTATTTACTGATTCTTGGTACAGAGTGAGAGGCTGAGAATCTGGGCAGAGGGCATTAGCTAGAGGCAAAGAAGACTGCAGTTTCTAACAGTCTCACAGGGCTGAAAAGACAACAGTTGCTGTTCTGTCTGCAGGCAGTGGATATCTTAGGAGCCAAGATTTGGGAGAAAAGGAAGCTACAAAGAAGTGAGCCAGATAATTTGAGTTTCCCCCTCAAGGGATATGCTGAATTCCTACATTTCAAAGACAAGATGCTAAAAAGCTAAGCAGAAAGCCTCTGTAATTCATAGCCAAGTTCTCAGCAGTCTTAGGTTGAGGAGGCAGTATGAGTTTGGAACCACTCACAAGGAGGAGGGGTATGAGTAAACATCCTAGGCTCTCAGTTGGCACCACTAGAGGAATACACCCCATGAGTGGGAACTCAGGCAGAATGAGCCCTGTAAAACTCCACCCTTGAATCAGTTCAGTGCCTGATTATATTAAGGTGATTCTTACGGTATCTGCCGGCCATAGGATAGAGTGAACTGTTGCTGGAAGGAGATAATATATAGAGCCTGTCTAATTTTTCATGAAGTGTCAGGTGTACAATTTAAAATTATCAAGTACATCAAGAGACAGGACAAAGAGGGAAAAAAGAGTAGAAACAGGATACCACCCCCCAGGTAACCCAGTTATCAGACACAGACTTGAAAATGATTGTGATTAGTATGTTCAATATGGAGAACTAATTATAATTATATTTAAAATGAACCAAATAGAAACCTTACAACTGAAAAATAGAATAATAGAAATGAAAAACCCAATAGAGGGACTTCCCTGGTGGCACAGTGGTTAAGAATCCGCCTGCCAATGCAGGGGACACAGGTTCGTACCCTGGTTTGGGAAGATCCAACATGCCATGGAGCAGCTAAGCCCGTGTGCCACAACTACTGAGCCTGCGCTCTAGAGCTTGCAAGCCACAACTACTGAGCCCACGTGCTGCAACTACTGAAGCCCACACACCTAGAACCTGTGCTCTGCAACAAGAGAAGCCACTGCAATGCAAAGCCCACGTACTGCAACGAAGAGTAGCCCCCACTCTCCGCGACTAGAGAAACCCGCGCGCAGCAACGAAGACCCAACGCAGCCAAAATAAATAAAATAAATTAAAAAACCCACAAAAACTCAATAGATGGGTTTAATAGCAGATTAGACTTAGCAGAATAGAGAATTAATGAACTGGTTTACGAATAGTTTATATTTTTAATGCTGTTGACGTAGGAATAAACCTTACAAAAGATGTACAAATCCATTATGGAGAAAATTCCAAATTTTATTGAAAGAGAACCTTTTTCATGGATTGGAAGACTCAGTATTATAAATATGTTGGTTCTCTACAAATTGATCTATTTCTTTTTTTAAAGAAGACGTTGGGGGTAGGAGTTTATTAATTAATTAATTTTTGCTGTGTTGTGTCTTCATTTCTGTGTGAGGGCTTTCTCTAGTTGTGGCAAGCGGGGGCCACTCTTCATCGCGGTGTGCGGGCCTCTCACTATCGCAGCCTCTCTTGTCGCGGAGCACAGGCTCCCGACACGCAGGCTCAGTAGTTGTGGCTCACGGGCCTAGTTGCTCTGCGGCATGTGGGGTCCTCCCAGACCAGGGCTCGAATCCGTGTCCCCTGCATTAGCAGGCTGATTCTCAACCACTGCACCACCAGGGAAGCCCTGATCTATTTCTTAACAGAAGTGTTTGTTTCTTTGCATATTTGTTAATTTTGTGAACTTGATAAGCTGAATCCAAAGTTTATATGGAAATGCAAATATTAATAATAGCCAAGAAGAGTAAGCTGGAAGGGACTTGCCTTAGAGGTATCAAAATGCATTTTAAAAAACTAGTAATTAAGATGGTATGGAATTGTCAGAGAAATATTCCAGTGGGTAGATGGAACATAATAAATAACCCAGAAAAAAGATCCACTATACAGACATACCTTGGAGATATTGTGGACTCAATTCCAAACTACTGCAGTAAAGCAAAATGTTGCAATAAAATGAGTCACACAAATTGCATGGTTTCCCAATGCATGTAAAAGTTATGTTTACACTATACTGTAGTCTATTAAATGTGTAATAGCGTTGTGTCTAAAAAAACAGTATTCATACCTTAATTAAAAATACTTTGTTGTATCCTATAATAAAGCATAATAGAATATGAAAAAGAATATATATATGTATAACTGAATCACTTTGCTGTACAGCAGAAATTAACATTGTAAATCAACTATACTTCAAGAAAATAAATTAAAAAAAATCCTTTATTGTTAAAAAATGTTAACCATGGGGCTTCCCTGGTGGCGCAGTGGTTGGGAGTCCGCCTGCCAATGCAGGGGACACGGGTTTGTGCCCCGGTCCGGGAGGATCTCACGTGCCGCGGAGCGGCTGGGCCCGTGAGCCATGGCTGCTGACCCTGCGCGTCTGGAGCCTGTGCTCCGCAACGGGAAGGGCCACAACAGTGAGAGGCCCGTGTACCGCAAAAAAAAAAAAAAAAAATGTTAACCATCACGTGACAACACAGGGTTGCCACAGACCTTCAATTTGTAAAAACTGCAGTATCTGCAAAGGACAATAAAGCAAAGCACAGTAAGAAAAGGTATGCCTATACATAAACACTTGATGTATAACAGTGGTGTTATAGTAGGTAAGTGGGGATAAGATTAACTTCAGTTATGGAGTTGGGACAGTGAGATTCCTATTTGTATAATATACAAAAATCAATTTCAGGTAGATTGTGAAAGGCAAAAAAATAAGACTTTTAAAACATAATATAGGAGACTGCCTTTCCTGATCTTGTAATAGGTGAGGGTTTTTTTAACAAGATGGAAAACTTTTACTATAAAGGAAAAGACTACTAAATTTTACCTTGAGCTTATGCAGATTAAGAACTTCTGTTCATGAAAGACACATTAAAAACTGAAAAGACTAACCACAGACTGAAAGAATATACTTGTAGTACTTAACACCCACAGGGTAATGTCCAGAACATAAAAATAATTTTTGGGAATCATGAAAAGAAAGAAGCCCAATAGAAAAATAGATGAAACTCTTGAACAAGTACTTCACAAAAGAGAAATTCTAATGGCCAGTAAACATATGGAAAGATGTTTAATCCTGCTAGTAGTGAGGGAAATATAAATTAAGACCATAACGAGATACCATTACATGTGCATTAAATTTGCACTACCAGTTGACAACGCTAAGGCTTAGAGAGGATGTGGAGCAAAGGGAACTCTTAGACACTGCTGATGGGAGCAAAATTGACACACTACTCTGGAAATTAGTTTGGTATTACCTAGTAAAGTTGTAAGGGCCCATGCCCTATGTCCTAGCAATTCCACTCCTTGGTATGTACACTAGAGCAGGGTTTCTCAACCTCAGTGCTACTGGCATTGTGGGTCAGATAATTCTTTATTGTGGGAGAGCTGTTCTGTTCATTATAGGATGTAGGATCCCTGGCCTTTATCCACAAGATGCCAGTAGCATGACAGTTGTGACAACTGAAAATGTTTCTAGACATTTCTAAATATCCACTGGGAGACAAAAATAGCACCCCCAGTTGATAACTACTGCACAAGAGTAACCCTTTTGGGCTTCCCTGGTGGCACAGTGGTTGGGAATCCACCTGCCAATGCAGGGGACACGGGTTTGAGCCCTGGTCCAGGAAGATCCTGCATGCCATGGAGCAACTAAGCCCATGTGCCACAGCTGCTGAGTCTGTGTTTGAGAGCCCGTGAGCCACAACTACTGAAGCCCGCATGCCTAGAGCCTGTGCTCCGCAACAAGAGAAGCCACCACAATGAGAAGCCTGCGCACTGCAACGAAGAGTAGCCCCCGCTCGCTGCAACTAGAGAAAGGCCGCGTGCAGCAGTGAAGACCCAATGCAGCCAAAAAAAACGAGTAACGCTTGCACATACATACTAGGAAACAGAGCAAGAATGTTCATGAGCAAGAATGTTCATTCATGGTTCATAAATAACCAAAGACTGGATACAACCCATATGACTGTTAACAACAGGAGAGTGAATAAAGAAGTTGTGTATTCATTCAGTGGAACACCATACAGCAATTAAAATGAATTTATAACTATACTCTTTAACAGGAATGTATCTTACATTGTTGAAATAAGTCTCAATAGAATCCACAGTTTGATTTAATTCATATGAAGTTCAGAAACAGAAAAAATGAAACATACTGTTTAGAAAATTGTTTATAAGGTAGTAGTTTAAAGAAAAGAATGATTATCTGCTAAGTCAGAGAAGTGGGTAACTATAGAATAGATAGAGGGGGATGCAGTCAGGAACTTGTAAGTTGCTGGCAAACTTCTATTTCTTAAGTTGGATGATAGCTACACAAATATTTTCTTTATTGTTACTCTTTAAAGTTACATACATTTCTGTATGTATGTTATATTCCACAAATCTAACAAAAAAGACATAAGGGTAGCTAACTTTGGTATGGTGTTCAAGGTTATATCATGGAAGATCCTGATTTTTAGCTCAGGACTTCATCCTTGAATAGGCAGCTGGGAGTCATTTTAGATTTCTGAACAAAAGTAAGGCATTAAATGCAATGATTGTTAGGTATAATGTCTGAAGTGTACTAGATAAATACATTAATTAGCTTTCTGACTGAAAATCACTAGCTGCTCTAAAACATAAAACCCCAAATACTGGAGACTTAACGCTGGAAATTTCTTGCTCACGTAATAGTCCACTGGGAGTCTGCCTCACTGGCAGGCAGCTTTCCCTCACTTGAGCTTCAGGGACCAGGCGCTTTCCAGTTTGTTGTGCCACCATCTTCCGGGGCTTCAGAGTCCTCCGCATCAAGGAAGACAAGCAAAGAGATTGGTGGCCCTCCTTCTTGTGCACCTTGGCTTAAAAGTTAAATCTCTTCTGCTTATGGTCCATTGGTAAAAACTAGTTGCAAAAAGGACTGGAAAATGTAGTTTCTGCCTAAGCAACTGATTCTCAGCAACAACTCTGTATAATGGGAGGGGAGCGTGAACTTTTATAGAAAATTCTCTCAATCATAATCAGTAAGTAAAACTAGAACCCGCACAGAAGGCTATTGTAGTAATCTAGCATGGCACAGAACATGAACTAGGGCTGCTCTCATTTATCTTGATCTTACTAATTCAATTGCTTATTAATCCTAATCCTGAACGTGTATCATATACTGCTTAGAATGTAAAATCTGACCTTTTTATTGCTTGCTGGAAAAGCAAACAAAAAGGGATAGAGAAGAAAGCAATTTTGCTCTTCAAGTTTTCAGGGTTTTCAATAGGAAAAAAGTTTTATAAAGATACTATGTGTTTCAGTTGACCCTTAGGTGTTTGAGCTAAAATAAACTAACATTCTTGCTATGTTTTTTGTATCCTGTATCATTCTGAATTAGTCATTTGTCATTCTGAAATATTCATGACCTGTTGCTTTATAATGGGCCTGGAAGTAGGTATTAACGATTAATTTTCCTTCCTTCAAAGACTTTAATGTGAAAGGAATGGTATGGTAAAGAATTAAAATAAAATTTGTCTTGACAAAACTATGGTTATAAGACTGTATAAATGGAGTACTGATTCATACTACAAACATGGGTTAACCTTTGAAAATATTATGCTAGGTGGAAAAAGCCAGACACGAATTGTATGATTCCATTTACATGAAATGTCCAGAATAGGCAAATCCAATGACAAAATAGATTTGTGGTTGCCAGAAGCTGAGGGGAGGGGGAAATTGGAAGTGATCACTAATAGGGATAGATTTCTTTTGAGGATGATAACAATATTCTGGAATTAGACAGTGGTGATAGAGAAAAACCACTGAACTATACACTTTTTTTTTTTTTTAATTCTTGGCTGTATTGGGTCTTCGTTGCTGCACGCGGTGTTTCTCTAGCTGTGGCGAATGGGGGCTACTCTTTGTGGTGCACGGGCTTCTCATCATGGTGGCTTCTCTTGTTGCAGCACATGGGCTCTAGGGTGCGTGGGCTTCTACAGTTGTGGCACTTGGGCTCAGCAGTTGTGGCGCATGGGCTCAGCAGTTGTGGCTCTCAGGCTCTAGAGTGCAGGCTCAGTAGTTGTGGCACACGGGCTTAGTTGCTCTGTCTCATGTGGGATCTTCCCGGACCAGGGATCAAACCCATGTCCCCTGCATTGGCAGGCAGATTCTTAACCACTGTACCACCAGGGAAGTCCTGAACTATACACCTTTAGATGGTAAATTTTATGGTATGTGAATTATCTCAATTTTTAAAGTGCATGATTTTAAAATCATTTTATGATTTAGTTAGGGAGTTTTGTTGGACTAAATAATTAACAAGAGATTTAAATTGTGTGATTCTCAGTAGCAACCCCATACACACACCAGCCATAATCTCCAGCCTACATTCCTTGGTGCTACACAGATACTGTACATGTTTACTCCCTGTCTCAGCGTGTAAGTTTACAGACAAACATAAGAAGGGTATTGGAATAGTGAGAATCAGTAAGTTTTCATAAGAAGCTTTCTGAAATGTTATCTATTGTCACTGTCCATACGTTGGGACAGAATGGAACAAAATTGGTGCTTTGGAAAGTTGAAAGCTGCTAGTAAACTCTTCTGTCAGGAGAAGGGAAGTTATGAAGATGATTAACTGATCAAGATAATTGAGTAATCCTTCAGAACCTGATGAACTAATGAATGAAGTGTGTGAGGTGAGATATACACAGAATATAATGGGTGAAAACAACCATCAGATAAGTCAGTTTGAACAACTTTGCCTAGCATAGTTTGTCTGAAATTAGTGATCAATAGGTACTTGAGAAAAAAGTTTAGCAGCCTTTATGGGATACAGGCACTCTCTTTGTAACTATGGTATTGGAAGGAAAGATCCTTTAATAATTTATATCTTTTGTACAACAATCTAGTGATTTCTAAAATGGAGTCTACTTATAATTTCAGAGTTCATGATACTATCTTTAATAAAAATTAATCTAGGAACATGTGTTTCCAAGGTAACATTGTTATCTTTTAAAGGCCTTAAATAATATTTGTGACTACTGCTTACATCCATCCCTGAGTTTATACCATACCAGCATCCTTAATTTGTCCACTGGAAATATAATAAATTTTGGTTAGCTGTATGGAGTCAAATGAAGAACAATACCATCTGAATTTTGCAGTATACTGCTTTGGCTAGTGCTGTTTTTATATACATGAAGTAGCAGCCTTGCTACACATAAATAATAAGTAGAAATCACCTAGCTGTATTAAATTAATTAAATGGAATTTTCACGTTTGGGGTCCTACAAAGGAAATTGTCGTGCTAAGTTGAAAACAGATAAGAAATGGCCAGACTTTTCCTTATTGCCAAAAAGTAAATCTGTAAATGACTTAAATTGTTTTCCATTTTTAGCCACAGTCAGACTTGTTGGGGCTTATTCAAGTTATGATTGTGGTGTTTGGAGAAGAACCTCCAGTCTTTTCCCGTGCTACTATTTCAGCATCCTATCCACCATACCAGGCAACAGGGCCACCAAACAGTAAGTAGAACTGAGATTTGATTTTTAAACTCATATAAACAAAAGAAAACAAAATCTTGTAAAAATATTTTTTTTGATGACTTCAATTTGCTTTTTAGCTTATCAAGTTAGTCGATTTTTTGGAGGTATTCTGAGGCCCCACATCTGCATGTACAGATTCTCAACAAAGACTGGCATTTGGGCTTTCGTTTGTGGGTAGAAATCTAACTATGGGTGTGCTGGATTCCAAAATGGAGGAGAAAGAATGCTGGAATAGAGCTGGAATTTTTTTTTAAATTATGCATGCCATGGAATAGCTTTATTTGATCCGTTTGGAAGTAGATACAACTTGAAAGGCAATCTGACCTTTTGTTTGCAACTCCAGGATCAGTGCTATAGATAAGAATCAATTATAAAGTAAACTATATAATTCACATTCAGCTATTCTGGGTGTACACAATGGACATCTAGCTCTCAGCTTTCTTCTCTTGAGTACAACCAATTCATGATTTTACTTTGAGTGGAGAGGGTGGGGGCATGGAGTCAATATCAGTTCTCCCCTAACTGGTGTACATTATCTCTGTTATTTCTGGGTTTTTCAAAAATAATTCTTACTGGTACTTTAAAATCACCCTGGATAATTGAGAGTTGGTTGTACTTACTTGTTTTGACTTTACTAAACCTGTTCATTGTGTTTTGAGCTGTGATTTTTTTAAAACAAATTTTGTTTAAGATAATTAACCAGACTTAATTTATCTTATAAGTTAGATTATGTGCGCTTTCATTTTCCTCCCACTGAAAATTATCATCTTCCTTTTTAATCCATTCTGCCTTGAGGAGCATCTTGACTAACAAGCTGAATGGGAATCTAACAGAACTTTCTGAATCCATTTCCTTTTCCTTCTCTGCTTTCCCAGAATAAGCTTGGCTGTAGCATTTTGTTGCTCTTTTAATAAAGATTCTAGGGATTCTTTTGGATCAGAAATTTGTTTTCATCTTAATAAATTCTGTTGACTTTAATATCCAAGGTTAGATTATCTTGCCCATCTAATGTTGAAATGCAAAATATTTCCTAGATCATTGTTCATATTTATTTGCTCAAATAACATAGCCAGTGACCACTTAAGATAAAGGTAACCTTTTCAGAATGTTAGTCCCCTAAGCAACATCTTTTTCCTAAATTTCTTCTAGTTTTATGTTAACATTGGAAGTGCAGCATTCAAGAAAGAGACCTCACTAAAGAGATCACTATTACACTTCCATTTTGCATTCACTCACTATAAATCACATTAAACAATATAGAGCTAATATAAGTAAATTACTAAAAGAGACCAACTTATTGTCTGTCCATTACAGTTTTAATACTTTTTATACATTTAAATGATATTCATTATTGTTATGTATGACTGCAAAGAAATGAAAGTCTGAATTCCGTCCTACACCCACACATCAAGGAACAGCCCAGAAATTTGGATCCATACTTAAATACGATCTTCTAGTTAAGAAATTATATACTTCTATTTTTATTATTATTATTATTATTATCATCATCATCATCATCATTACTGTAAGCATTTTTTTTTTTTTAAAGAAGATGTTGGGGGTAGGAGTTTTTTAATTTATTTATTTTGCTGTGTTCGGTCTTTGTTTCTGTGCGAGGGCTTTCTCTAGTTGTGGCAAGCGGGGGCCACTCTTCATCGCAGTGCACGGGCCTGTCACTATAGCAGCGTCTCTTGTGGTGGAGCACAGGCTCCAGACGCGCAGGCTCAGTAGTTGTGGCTCACGGGCCTAGTTGCTCCGTGGCATGTGGGGTCCTCCCAGACCAGGCTCGAACCCGTGTCCCCTGCATTAGCAGGCAGTTCTCAACCACTGCGCCACCAGGGAAGCCCTACTGTAAACATTTTTGATCTCTGGTTTTAGGAAGACTTTTGAACTAGCTATAAGTCACACTAAAAAAGTGTTGTGCCCAAACCTCATTTTTTGACAACTAACAGTAATAGTCAACATTTATTCAGTGGTGACTATGAGACACAGCTAAGCACTTCATATTAGTTCTTATTTAATCCTTATAATAACCCCATGTATTATGCTTATTTGTATTCCATTTTATTCTGGCTCTGAAATTACTTCACTTCATTATCTGCTTCCTTACCAGTCTTGGACTCAACTTTTGTTGTTTCCCAAAATCAAAATTTGGAGATTTTGGTCAAATTACTAGCTTTTCAGAACCTTAGAAGGGAAAATTGCCTATAATTATGAGGAAATTGCTTATAACTGTGAAGTCGTAGTTTATATGTGTTTAAGAGAAACTAGAATGGGGAGAGAAACTAGTAATTGACTATATATGTTGCTGACACCTAATAGTGGCCTCATCTTTTGATGTTCATAAAGATCAACTGTGTTTTGGCCCAGGAAGAAGAAATGTTTTATGAGATCTAGCAATTATGACATTTTGGGAGGTATTTTTCCCTTTATGAAATAGCACTGAACATCATCCTTAGCTTAATTATACTTAAGAAAAAATTTACTTATGACATCTATAGATTCATCCTAACAAGAAGACTGTGAACACTGACACTTGGGGATGTAAGCTCAGCAACTCTGATAAAGACGTTTAAGGCCCTTAGTCAGAGCCCAGCATACTTCTCCCATCCACTTGCATTATGTGCTCTAAAAGTTTACTTCTTGAGTGTTCCACTTCTCTCTTCAAGCCTTTGTGTACCATTCATCTACTAGATCACTCTTGTTTACCCCCACCTCCTACATTTAATTAGCTACCTCCTGTATGATCCCATATATATCACTCTGTACTTCCCCTGTCACGACACTTATCACTCTGTATTTTTATTCTTTTCGTGTTTATCTCCTTCACTAGACTATAAGCAACTTGAGGCCAGGAATTCTTTCTTTCTTTCTTTCTTTCTTTTTTAATCCAGTGCCTTTCACAGAAAGGCAGTAAAATATTTATTGATTGGATTAAGGGCTAATTATATTCAGTGAGAAAAATTTCACTGAGGTTAATTTGATTCTCAGACAAGTTGTTTCCAGTTAAGGCCAAGATTAACTTCTTCTCTTTTTCTTCCTCGATGTTGGTTAGCCTCTTGGCATCACTGACTAGTTCTTTGTCATTAGTGTTCTCTTTAAAATACATATAAAGCATTCTTTATGCTTGCTAGATTTGAACCTTTTTCCACCTAGTATTTCCAAGCTTTTGTTTGTTTTAACCAGTCTGGCTGAATATAAGTTTTGTTTAGGACTTCTTGTAGTAATTTGAAGTCGTTTAAAGTTCTCAGTCAAGCCAACAAAACCAGCTGTGCTAATCGGTCAACATAATCTTGCAAGAAATTTCAAAAGATATCTTAGATATAATAAAGAGGCCACTTTCTAAGAAGCTGACCTTGGACCAGAGGAGGGCACATTTACCTTCCTCTAAATTCCAAACTGAATTGGCTCCTGTCTCAGGTTATAGACTCGTTGAGAGCTTGAAGAGCTGACCAGGTTGACCTGTTCGCCAGTTAATCCTTGTTGGAATTGTCACGTTTAATGCTTTTAGAGTTATGTGGTTTGAAGTTATTTATTAGTTGCAGTGAAGAACTAATATGGCTGGAGTGTTTTGTTTTTGGTGCTGAGATTTGAATTCTTTAACTGTATGAAATTTTGCTGTGGTTTGATGGTGATGTGTGTCTTATTTGATACCCTATATATCCAGGACTATGCATACTATTTTAAAATATTAAAAATTATTTTTAGCTTCCTACATGCCAGGCATGCCAAGTGGAATTTCTGCATACCCATCCGGATACCCTCCCAATCCCAGGTAATGAAAAATTATCTTTTGAATAATTGTATTAGAAATTCTATTAGATCTAGAATAAAAATAATGGGTGCTAACTAGGGCATTAAAATGAAAATGGTTGCAATTTAATGGAAGGTAAAACTCAGTTTATTGCTGAAATTTTATGGTATATACATAGTTCAAGAGGAGTTTTTTCCATTTAGAGAAATGCAGCTCCATTCTATTCAGAGAGAGGAAAGGGGTGGGGAAATGACAATAATCTTGATTAGTTTTGTACCTTGAAATCCTTGTTTCTTTCCTTTTAAGAACTCTGTATATCCAGTGTAAATGGCTGAAAGATTAATGGAATACTAATTATGATGACCTCAGCCACTGAGAAAAATATTTTAATATCCTTTTTAAAAAACTGACCTTTTCTGTAAACTACAGGGAATGAATTAATGGTGCATATGATGGGGTCAGTCTCATCCCCATATTTATTCAGTTCATAGACTACACGTACTACCAACCTTTAGTATCCATATGTTAATAACATAACAGGTAAATGAAATTAATAGTGAAATCAGTCTATGAATAATACATACTAGAAAAATCGATAAGAAATAATTATTAATCCATGTTTTAAATGTGTACCTGTTCCAGGGGTAATCTAGGAGTACTTTCCAAAGGTGGTCTTGGGGCTAACTTAGAATGCAAGACTGGCATATACTTGGTGCCTAGATGAAATTTTCCAGCTACTCGAAATTAACAAAAAAATTTTAACCCTGCTAACTCTTCTTAGCTCCATAGAACCTCACAGATAAATGCAGCTAGAATTCCGGAACACCTGCCATAAATAAATATATGTATATACATATATAATATGCAGGATCTTATAAGTTAAATTTAGCAAACATTTATTTGGGGGCCTTTCTTAATTTCAAGAACTTGCTTTATAAGGTAGTAAGTATTCTGTCACATTTATCTGGGTAAGCAGACTAGATGAACATCTGTCAGAGACAAGAAAGAAAGATTCCTATGATTGTTATATATAAACAAGTTGTAAGTTTTAGATTTCTTGAGACCTTTAATTTTCTGATTAAGTTCTAGAAATGGAATTCTATCTGAAGCCTTGAAATTACAAGCCGTTATAATGAACAGTTGCTAGTAAGAAGGAACTTTGGGCATATAGGGAATGGTTATTAGAAGCACAATAAGGAAATGGACTTCTGAACAATGAAGCCACTTCAGAGAAACTTGTAGATAAAAATGAAGGCTGAAAATATTGACAGAAATGTAAATCTTACTCATCTTACATAACCTTAAAAGTGTCTTTTGTGGGCTTCCCTGGTGGTGCAGTGGTTGAGAGTCCGCCTGCTGATGCAGGGGACACGGGTTCGTGCCCCGGTCGGGGAAGATCCCACATGCTGCCAAGCGGCTAGGCCCGTGAGCCATGGCCGCTGAGCCTGCGCGTCCGGAACCTGTGCTCCGCAACGGGAGAGGCCACAACAGAGAGAGGCCTGTGTACCGCAAAAAAAAAAAAAAAGTGTCTTTTGTGAGGTTATTTGTAAGAAGTTCCTTTTTTAAAAAAATTTATTTTATTCTTTTTTTTTTTTTTTTTTGCTGCGTTGGGTCTTTGTTGCTGCGTGCGGGCTTTCTCCAGTTGAGGCGAGCAGGGGCTACTCTTCATTTTGGTGCATGGGCTTCTCACTGCGGTGGCTTCTCTTGTTGCGAAGCTCAGGCTCTAGGCGCGTGGGCTTCAGTAGTTGTGGCACGCGGGCTCAGTAGTTGTGGCACGCAGGCTGTAGAGCGCAGGCTCAGTAGTTGTGGTGCACAGGCTTAGTTGCTCCACGGCATGTGGGATCTTCCCAGACCAGGGCTCGAACCCATGTCCCCTGCATTGGCAGGCGGATTCTTAACCACTGTGCCACGAGGGAAGCCTAGAAGTTCCTTTTTGAGGTAGCTATTTTTCAAGATTTGATGCGTTTTGTTTTTTGGGTTTTTTTTGAAATGTAACTTTTAATCTCATGACAGGCTAATGAGTTGTTAAGGGTAACTGTACTCACATTACTGTCTGTATCCTTCTGCATACGCAAGGTCTTGGCAGAAGAGCCTCAGGACCTCTTTGTCTTCTCGCTTTATCCTAAAGGAGAATTAGTAAATCAGTGATTCAAGAATCTTTATTTTACAACAGTGAATATGAGAATATTTATTCTTGCTGTGGAAAGTTGGACTAGAGGATCTCTAAGGTCTCTTTAAAATTTTAAGATCTTTTGAAAGTTTTATTTAGCACCTTGCAGCATGTATGCAAGGAAACTAAAAAGTATGTCAAGGATAGTTGTTCCAGTTTTGGTATATGTACTAGCAAGCATGTATTATTAGAAAACAGTTTCTGATATCAGAAAAGACAGAAAATGTTAAGTGCTGTGATAAACAGCTTTAAAGGAGAGGTCACATCTGTTTGGAGGTGGGAGCTTAGAGATAGCTTCATAAATGAAGGAACTGGTTTAAAAGAAAAGTAAGTATTTAGAGGTGGAGGGAGCAGCAAACAGCAATAACATTTTATATCAGAGGAAACTTACCGGTTATTAAGTTCAGCCCACTCAATTTTATGTAATCATAGGTGTGAAAGCCAAAAAAATATCCCAGGAAAGAATAAGGAAGCACTCTAATATGGCTGGAGAATATAGGGTTATGAGTAGGAGGACTGAAGAGGTTTTTTTTTTATTTTTTAAATTTATTATTTTTGGCTGTGTTGGGTCTTCATTTCTGTGCGTGGGCTTTCTCTAGTTGCAGAGAGCAGGGTCTCCTCTTCTTTGTGGTGCGCAGGCTTCTCATTGTGGCGGCCTCTCTTGTTGCGGAGCACGGGCTCTAGGTGCGCGGGCTTCAGTGGTTGTGGCTCACGGGCTCCAGAGCGCAGGCCCAGCAGCTGTGGCACAAGGGCTTAGCTGCTCCGCGGCATGTGGGATCCTCCCGGAGCAGGGCTCGAACCCGTGTCCCTTGCATTGGCAGGTGGATTCCTAACCACTGTACCACCAGGGAAGCCCCTGAAGAGTTTTAATAAAGGTGCAACTTTCATAGGTATTACAGATCTCCCCAAACCTTCTCTGATCTCCTCTAGCTGTATTTTCCACTACAGTTGACTCTTGAACATCAGGGGGAGGTCGGGGGGCTAGGGGTGTCGACCCTCCTTGCAATTGAAAATCCAAGTATAACTTTATAGTCGGGCCTCTCTGTCATATCTGAGGTTTCGCATCCTCAGATTCAACCCACTGTGGCTTGTATAGTAGTCTAGTATGTATTTAGTGAAAAAAATCTGCATATAAGTGAACCAGCACAGTTCAAAACCATATTGTTCAAGGATCAACTGTATACATTTCCTGAACTTTTATTTAGCATTTATTGTTTTCTTTATCCTATCAGGATTGTTTACAGGGATCTTGCCCTATTTTGATTATTAGTATCTTGAGGAAGAGATGGATTCATACTTTAGCTCCTGCCTCAAGCACTTGAAAACAGTGCTTTAAATAGAATAAACAGTAAATTTTGAAGGGGCACATAAAGAAAAAGGAATATAAGAGTGTTGGAAAATTCTTTTTAAATACATTTAGTCCAAAAGGGCTCTTAAAAATCTGAAAAAGATTTCCTACATAGGGCAAATTGTTTAATAATGTACAAAGACAGAAAATAGTACTACTAAATTATTTTTTTACTCAAGAAAAGTTGTTAACCCTGAACATAGAGAATAACTACGAAGGAGAAATTAAGCAAACTAAATAAAGAGACAGGGAGTTCTCTGAATTTAATATCTGTAGGCCTAGAAGAGTTTTATACCACTTACTGAAAAATTCAGCAATAAAATCACAGATTGTCCTTGAAAAAGTATGCAAAATGGGAGGAACTCCAGAAAAAGCAAATTTATTCCAGTGTTCAAAAAGGTAGATTCAGAAATTTGAATAAGATTGACATTGTTTCCTTGCAGCATGGATTACTAGAGAGACTAGAACAAAAGTACTGTGCAATAGCATTCAGCATGTGTCCACTGGGAACAGAAATGCTTAACCTTTTTCTTTTTTCATTTTACTTTTATACTAATCGATAAGAGTATCATGATTACATTGAATCCTCAACAAGTTACACACAAAACTTTTTTGTTGGTGACAGGTTATAAAGTGTGAACTAGTAGTACACATAGGAGAGAATCTTTGAGCCACTGCCCTATAAAAGGATTACTGACTATGAACTTAGAGCTCTTGCTCCAGGACTCTGGGCTGGGTCTTTTTAGTCAGTAATTTTAATGGACTCATAGAAGGCATGTTAATCAGAATTGCAAATGCCATAGATCTGACAATTGTAGATAAAATAGGATTCATCAAAATTGATTGTTCAACTAACAGGTAGCTATAGTAATCATCCTGTTCCTTTTCTTCTCCATTATAAGGGAAACACTGCCAAATTAGTGATCATTCAGAGGAAAGTGATTAGATCTGAAAATCAGAGCTGTGAAGAATGGTTGAAGGAATTAAAAATATTTCACCTGAAAAAGAGAGGACTGAGGGGAAAATGTTAGAAGTTTTCTAATATGCAAGTGATCTTACAGAGTGCAAATTTAGGACCATTAATTAGAGGTTACTGTGTCAAAATGCAGTTAGTGTTCAGTAGAGAAAGATGACCATTTGTCAGGGATATTGTAAATGATATTTATGAAACAATGTTGGATAGGAGATTGGAGGACAATACTTCTAAGGAAAGTTTCTTCCAACTCTGATGTGAATACAGGAATGACACAAACCTTCCTTAGAATGAAGAGGAAGCTTTTAAAACTTTATCTCAAGAGGAGTATTTTCAGATCAGACATTCAAAAAGGTTATCAATGAACCACAGGTAAAAATTAAATAATATTATTTACCTGTATGCTAGGAAATCAGAATGGAAAAGTTCTCACAAAATATTTGTTGCTCTCAGTTCTGATACTGTTGGACTACCCTTAGAAAAACTCGAGTTGCTTTCTGCTACTGTGAAGGTGACCCTCAAATAACCAGGGCCAAGGGACTTCCCTGGTGGTCCAGTGTTTAAGACTCTGTGCTTCCACTGTAGAGGGCACGGGTTCGATCCCTGGTCAGGGAACTAAGATCCCGCATGCCGCAGCCAAAAAAAAAAAAAAACCAGGGTCAAGCAAGAGTATTTTAATCATTTACTTTAAGAGTAAATCCAGTGTCATTAATGGAATTTTTGTGGAGCTTTGCTTGAATAGACACCTGTAGCTCTAAAACTGTAAAGTCATTAACTGGTAAGACAATGAAATATCAAGCTTAGCCTCCTGAATGGGGTGGATTTGTTTGTTTGTTTGTTTGAAGTCTTTATTGAATTTGTTACAGTATTGCTTCTGGATTATTTTAAATGTTTTTTGGTTTTTTGGCCCCGAGGCATGTGGAATCTTAGCTCTCCGACCAGGGATTGAACCCACACCCCCTGCATTGGAAGGTGAAGTCTTAACCACTGGACTGCCAGGGATGTCCCCTGAATGGGGTTCTTAAAGATACTGTAGAGTTGGGTCATCTTAACATTTAATATTTTATGTTCTTTTCTTTAGTGGTTACCCAGGCTGTCCTTACCCACCTGGCAGTCAGTATCCTGCCACCACAAGTTCCCAGTACCCTTCCCAGCCTCCTGTGACCACTGTTGGTAAGTACCGTTCAAAACTGTATTTCTCCACATAAGGAAAGTCAGAGTCTCCTTTTGTGAAAAGTGCATTTCACTTTTGTTTTTTATTGAATGTTTGATATGTAACATTGTGTAAGTTTAAGGAGTACAGTCTGTTACTTTGATAGATTTATATATTGTAATATGATTGCATTATAGCAGTATTTATTACATTACATAATTATCATACAGTATTATTGTCTATATCCATCATACTGCGCATTAGATCTCTATGGCTTGCTTACTACTCGTTATAAATTTGTACCCTTAAATATCATCAATTTTATCACACCTCCCCCCATTTCACTTTTACATGTGAAATGTTAGAATACTCTTTCTTTTTAGAGCAAAAACTCTTAATGATCAGTGTCCTGTACTCTAAAACTTGAAATGATTTATCATCATATAAATGAGCCTTCTACCAGGGCATAAAAGTAAATTTGATTGACTCTTATCACTCTTTCCTGTGTTTCACATATTTATTGGTGAACGTTAATGTGTGTTGAACTATTAACAGATACTTAGGTTTTCCTAGCCTTGTTATATGTAAAAACAGATGAGCATCTTTAGAAGAAAGCACCATTGGGAAATATGGGTGGATCAAGTAAGACAAATTATTGCAAACCAATAGTTCTTGGTTTTTTATGTTGCTTATTATTAGAGTTACCTGAAATATAATTTTCTTCAGTTGAGAAAATGAAAGCAATACAAGAACTTCTACAGACCCCCACCCCTCTACATGACTATCTGCCCCTACCATATCTGCCTTCTCCCTGTTACCACAGATCATTATTTCTACCCACTAGGTTTTATCCTCTGTAATTTACTCAGGGACATCATTTCAGCAGTTTCCCCTCTCATCATCAGCTTTTGTTCTCTACTGGGTTGCTCTCATCAGCACCCAAAAATATACCCTAAAAACCTTTAAAAATCCTCCTCTTAATTTCCCTTTCCCTGCCACCAGTATTCCATTTCTTCATTCCCCTTTACAGCAAAACTCCTTGAAACAATTATCCATACTCATTAGCTTCAATTCCTCTTCTTCCTTTCACTCTTGAACCACTCCATGTGGGATTTCCCTCATGTCCTTCCACTAAGCTGCTTCTCTCAAGGTCACCATTGACCTTTATGATGTTAAATCCAATGGCCAATTAAATAGTCTCCACTTACTTGGCTTGTCAGCAGTATTTGACAGTTGTATCTCCTTGATACACTTTCCTCTCTTGCTTTCCAAGACCCCAGACTCACTTGTTTTTCCTCCCATCTCACTGGTACTCATGCTCAGTCTCCTTTATAAGTCCCTCCTTTTCTTAATATTGGAATGCCCCCTGGCTCAGTCCTTGGCATTCTCTATACTCACTCTCCTGGTGATCTCTACCAATCTCATAGCTTTAAATACCATTTCTGTGTCCACACTTCCCAAATTTCTTTCCAACTTACACCACTCTCCAGAATTCCAGATTCTTATATCCAGCTCCCTTCTCAATATCTCCATTTCGATATTTAATAGACATTTCAAACTCAATGTGACCAAAATTAAACTCTCAATCTTTCTATGATGCTTTCCCACCTCCAGTGATACCTACTCAATACTCTAACTTTGGTGTCATCCTTGATTCTTCATCAAGAACCAATTATCTTCAAAATACATATAGAATCTGATCACATCCAGTGCTGATCCAAGTCACCGTTATCTTTCATCTAATTTACTTCAAAAGCCTCCTAAAAAGCCTTCTTCTTTCCTTAATCCCTACATCTGTTTTTAACACAACAGCCAGAATGATCCTATTAAAAGATAAATAAATTATATCACTCCTCTACTCAGAACCTTCCAATGTCTTCCCATTTCACACAGCGTTCAATCCAAATTTCTGAAGCTTAGAAGGCCCTTTGTGATCCTGCTTTCCTCCCCCTGTTACCTCTCTGAACTCATCTCCTACTACTCTTCTGTTTTAGGATTCGTCCACTACCTGTTTCCTTTGTGTGGAGCAGTCAGGCCTACCCTGACCAATCTACTCCCATCACCAACCCCGCACACATATACACACATGCCCAACATCTAGAACAGTGCTTGATATATAGAAGTTCACCTAAATATTTTACTGAGTGTCTGAATGTAGAATCTTGTGAAGTTTACTGTTCTGTTACATTTTCTGATCAATTGTAAGCATCCTGAGATCTGCTGTAAATATCTCCCCTTCCCCCAAAAAGAGCATTTTCTTCAGCTGTTTTTGTCATTGATACGTTCTATTTATTGAGATTCTAGTGGCAATGGTTTTGTTTTTTAAAAATGTTCTCATCCTTCTGTAATATAGCTCTTTTTTTAACAATGTAATTTAAATGCTTGAGTTAGAAACCTGATGATGGGAGATCATTAATCCACAAGCAAAACACACTAAATGTTGTTAATCTCTCCATTATGGCTCAGGCATCATCAGTAAAATAGGAATAGTGCTATTTGTTACCCTGTTTCTCACTGAGACGATAGTATTTGATTTGTAGAGAACCTCAGTTCCTAAAGATCTTTTTTATGTTAACTCATTTCACTACAATAGATATGAAGCATTTTATAACTTAGAATAGATGATATCCATACATTAAAAAATAGGAATACGGGGGAAATGGTACATTTTATTTTATTTTTATTTATTTATTTTTTTAACATCTTTATTGGAATATAATTGCTTTACAACGGCGTGTTAGTTTCTGCTTTACAAGAAAATGAATCAGTTATAAAGCAGAAACTAACAAAAAAAAAAAAAAAAAAAAAAAAAGAAAATGAATCAGTTATATATATACATATGTTCCCATATCTCTTCCCTCTTGCGTCTCCCTCTCTCCCACCCTCCCTATCCCACCCCTCCAGGCAATCACAAAGCACCGAGCTGATCTCCCTGTGCTATACAGCTGCTTCGCACTAGCTATCTACCTTAGGTTTGGTAGTGAATATATGTCCATGCCTCTCTCTCGCTTTGTCACAGCTTACCCTTCCCCCTCCCCATATCCTCAAGCCCATTCTCTAGTAGGTCTGTGTCTTTATTCCTGTCTTACCCCTAGGTTCTTCATGACATTTTTTTTTCTTAAATTCCATATATTTGTGTTAGCATTCGGTATTTGTCTCTCTCTGACTTACTTCACTCTCTATGACAGACTTTAGGTCTATCCACCTCATTACAAATAGCTCAATTTCGTTTCTTTTTATGGCTGAGTAATATTCCATTGTATATATGTGCCACATCTTCTTTATCCATTCACCGATGGTGGACACTTAGGTTGTTTCCATCTCCGGGCTATTGTAAATAGAGCTGCAGTGAACATTTTGGTACATGGCTCTTTTTGAATTATGGTTTTCTCAGGGTATATGCCCAGTAGTGGGATTGCTGGGTCATATGGTAGTTCTATTTGTAGTTTTTTAAGGAATCTCCATACTGTTCTCCACAGTGGCTGTATCAATTTACATTCCCACCAACAGTGCAAGAGGGTTCCCTTTTCTCCACACCCTCTCCAGCATTTATTGTTTCTAGAGTTTTTGATGATGGCCATTCCGACCAGTGTGAGATGATATCTCATTGTAGTTTTGATTTGCATTTCTCTAATGATTAATGATGTTGAGCATTCTTTCATGTGTTTGTTGGCAGTCTGTATATCTTCTTTGGAGAAATGTCTATTTAGGTCTTCTGCCCATTTTTGGATTGGGTTCTTTGGTTTTTTGTTATTGAGCTGCATGAGCTGCTTATAAAATTTGGAGATTAATCCTTTGTCAGTTGCTTCATTTGCAAATATTTTCTCCCATTCTGAGGGTTGTCTTTTTGTCTTGTTTATGGTTTCCTTTGCTGTGCAAAACCTTTGAAGTTTCATTAGGTCCCATTTGTTTATTTTTGTTTTTATTTCCATTTCTCTAGGAGGTGGGTCAAAAAGGATCTTGCTGTGATTTATGTCATAGTGTCCTGCCTATGTTTTCCTCTAAGAGTTTAATAGTTTCTGGCCTTACATTTAGGTCTTTAATCCATTTTGAGCTTATTTTTGTGTATGGTGTTAGGGAGTGATCTAATCTCATACTTTTACATGTAGCTGTCCAGTTTTCCCAGCACCACTTATTGAAGAGGCTGTCCTTTCTCCACTGTACATTCCTGCCTCCTTTATCAAAGATAAGGTGACCATATGTGCATGGGTTTATCTCTGGGCTTTCTGTCCTGTTCCATTGATCTATCTGTTTTTGTGCCAGTACCATACCGTCTTGATTACTGTAGCTTTGTAGTATAGTCTGAAGTCAGGGAGCCTGATTCCTCCAGCTCCGTTTTTTGTTTTCAAAATTGCTTTGGCAATTCAGGGTCTTTTGTGTTCCCATACAAATTGTGAAACTTTTTGTTCTAGTTCTGTGGAAAATGCCATTGGCTGTTTGATAGGGATTGCATTGAATCTGTAGATTGCTTTCGGTAGTATAGTCATTTTCAAAATGTTGATTCTTCCAATCCAAGAACATGGTATATCTCTCCATCTGTTTGTATCATCTTTAATTTCCTTCAGCAGTGTCTTATAGTTTTCTGCATACAGGTGTTTTGTCTCCTTAGGTAGGTTTATTCCTAGATATTTTATTCTTTTTGTTGCAGTGGTAAATGGGAGTGTTTTCTTGATTTCACTTTCAGATTTTTCATCATCAGTGTATAGGAATGCCAGAGATTTCTGTGCATTAATTTTGTATCCTGCTACTTTACCAAATTCATTGATTAGCTCTAGTAGTTTTCTGGTAGCATCTTTAGGATTCTCTATGTATAGTATCATGTCATCTGCAAACAGTGACAGCTTTACTTCTTCTCTTCTGATTTGGATTCCTTTTATTTCCTTTTCTTCTCTGATTGCTGTGGCTAAAACTTCCAAAACTATGTTGAATAAGAGTGGTGAGAGTGGGCAACCTTTTCTTGTTCCTGATCTTAGTGGAAATGCTTTCAGTTTTTCACCATTGAGGACGATGTTGGCTGTGGGTTTGTCATATATGGCCTTTGTTATGTTGAGGAAAGTTCCCTCCGTGCCTACTTTCTGCAGGGTATTTATCATAAATGGGTGTTGAATTTTGTCGAAAGCTTTCTCTGTATCTATTGAGATGATCGTATGGTTTTTCTCCTTCAATTTGTTAATATGGTGTATCACGTTGATTGATTTGCGTATATTGAAGAATCCTTGCATTCCTGGAATAAACTCCACTTGGTCATGGTGTATGATCCTTTTAATGTGCTGTTGGATTCTGTTTGCTACTATTTTGCTGAAGATCTTTGCATCTATGTTCATCAGTGATATTGGCCTGTAGTTTTCTTTCTTTGTGACATCCTTGTCTGGTTTTGGTATCAGGGTTATGGTGGCCTCGTAGAATGAGTTTGGGAGTGTTCCTCCCTCTGCTATATTTTGGAAGAGTTTCAGAAGGATAGGTGTTAGCTCTTCTCTAAATGTTTGATAGATTTGCCTGTGAAGCCATCTGGTCCTGGGCTTTTGTTTTTTGGAAGATTTTTAATCACAGTTTCAATTTCAGTGCTTGTGATTGGTCTGTTCTTATTTTCTATTTCTTCGTGATTCAGTCTTGGCAGGTTGTGCATTTCTAAGAATTTGTCCATTTCTTCCAGGTTGTCCATTTTATTGGCATAGAGTTGCTTGTAGTGGTCTCTCATGATCTTTTGTATTTCTGCAGTGTCAGTTGTTACTTCTTTTTCATTTCTAATTCTATTGATTTGAGTCTTCTCCCTTTTTTTCTTGATGAGTCTGGCTAATGGTTTATCAATTTTGTTTATCTTCTCAAAGAACCAGCTTTTAGTTTTATTGATCTTAGCTGTCGTTTCCTTCATTTCTTTTTCCTTTCTTTCTGATCTGATCTTTATGATTTCTTTCCTTCTGCTAACTTTGGGGGTTTTTTGTTCTTCTTCCTCTAATTGCTTTAGGTGCAAGGTTATGTTGTTTATTTGAGATGTTTCCTGTTTCTTAAGGTAGGATTGTATTGCTATAAACTTCCCTCTTAGAACTGATTTTGCTGCATCCCATAGATTTTGGGTCGTCGTGTCTCCATTGTCATTTGTTTCTAGATATTTTTTAATTTCCTCTTTGATTTCTTCAGTGATCACTTCGTTATTAAGTAGTGTATTGTTTAGCCTCCATGTGTTTGTATTTTTTATAGATCTTTTCCTGTAATTGTTATCTAATCTCATAGCGTTGTGGTCAGAAAAGATACTTGATACAATTTCAGTTTTCTTAAATTTACCAAGGCTTGATTTGTGACCCAAGATATGATCTATCCTGGAGAATGTTCCATGAGCACTGGAGAAAAATGTGTATTCTGTTGTTTTTGGATGGAATGTCCTATAAATATCAATTAAGTCCATCTTGTTTAATGTATCATTTAAAGCTTGTGTTTCCTTATTTATTTTCATTTTGGATGATCTGTCCATTGGTGAAAGTGGGCTGTTAAAGTCCCGTACTATGAATGTGTTACTGTCGATTTCCCCTTTTATGGCTGTTAGTATTTGCCTTATGTATTGAGGTGCTCCTATGTTGGGTGCATAAATATTTACAATTTGTTATATCTTCTTCTTGGATCAATCCCTTGATCATTAAAAGTGTCCTTCTTTATCACTTGTAATAGTCTTTATTTTAAAGTCTGTTTTGTCTGATATGAGAATTGCTACTCCAGCTTTCTTTGGGTTTCCATTTGCATGGAATATCTTTTTCCATCCCCTCACTTTCAGTCTGTATGTGTCTCTAGGTCTGAAGTGGGTCTCTTGTAGACAGCATATATATGGGTCTTGTTTTTGTATCCATTCAGCCAGTGTGTGTCTTTTGGTGGGAGCATTTAATCCATTTACCTTTAAGGTAATTATCGATATGTATGTTCCTATTCCCATTTTCTTAATTGTTTTGGGATTGTTATTGTAGGTCTTTTCCTTCTCTTGTGTTTCTTCCTAGAGAAGATTCTTTAGCATTTGTTGTAAAGCTGGTTTGGTGGCACTGCACTCTCTCAGCTTTTGCTTGTCTGTAAAGGTTTTAATTTCTCTGTCAAATCTGAATGAGATCCTTGCTGGGTAGACTAATCTTGGTTGTAGGTTTTTCTCCTCCATCACTTTAAATATGTCCTGCCAGTCCCTTCTGGCTTGCAGAGTTTCTGCTGATAGATCAGCTGTTAACCTTATGGGGATTCCCTTGTGTGTTATTTGTTGTTTTTCCCTTGCTGCTTTTAATATGTTTTCTTTGTATTTAATTTTTGACAGTTTGATTAATATGTGTCTTGGCGTGTTTCTCCTTGGATTTATCCTGTATGGGACTCTCTGTGCTTCCTGGACTTGATTAACTATTTCCTTTCCCATATTAGGGAAGTTTTCAACTATAATCTCTTCAAATATTTTCTCAGTCCCTTTCTTTTTCTCTTCTTCTGGAACCCCTATAATTCGAATGTTGGTGTGTTTAATGTTGTCCCAGAGGTCTCTGAGACTGTCCTCAGTTCTTTTCATTCTTTTTTCTTTATTCTGCTCTGCAGTAGTTATTTCCCCTATTTTATCTTCCAGGTCACTTATCCGTTCTTCTGCCTCAGTTATTCTGCTATTGATTCCTTCTAGAGTATTTTTAATTTCATTTATTGTGCTTTTCATCGTTGCTTGTTTCATCTTTAGTTCTTCTAGGTCCTTGTTAAATGTTTCTTGCATTTTCTCTATTCTATTTCCAAGATTTTGGATCATCTTTACTATCATTATTCTGAATTCTTTTTCAGGTAGACTGCCTATTTCCTCTTCATTTGTTAGGTCTGGTGGGTTTTTATCTTGCTCTTTCATCTGCTGTGTGTTTTTCTGTCTTCCCATTTTGCTTATCTTACTGTGTTTGGGGTCTCCTTTTTGCAGGCTGCACGTTCGTAGTTCCTGTTGTTTTTGGTGTCTGTCCCCAGTGGCTAAAGTTGTTTCAGTGGGTTGTGTACGCTTCCTGGTGGAGGGGACTAGTGCCTGTGTTCTGGTGGATGAGGCTGGATCTTGTCTTTCTGATGGGCCGGTCCATGTCTGGTGGTGTATTTTGGGGTGTCTGTGGACTTATTATGATTTTAGGCAGCCTCTCTGCTAATGGGTGGGGTTGTGTTCCTGTCTTGCTAGTTGTTTGGCATAGGGTGTCCAGCACTGTAGTTTGCTAGCTGTTGAGTGAAGCTGGGTGTTGGTGTTGAGATGGAGATCTCTGGGAGATTTTCGCCATTTGATATTACGTGGAGCTGGGAGGTCTCTTGTGGGCCAGTGTCCTGAAGTTGGCTCTCCCACCTCAGAGGCACAGCACTGACTCCTGGCTGCAGCACCAAGAGACCTTCATCCACATGGCTCAGAATAAAAGGGAAACAACGTAGAAAGAAAGAATCAGTAGAAGTAGAAAGAAAGAAAGAAAGAAAGAAAGAAAGAAAGAAAGAAAGAAAGGAGGGAGAAAAAAAGAAAGAAGATAAAGTAAAATAAAGTAAGATAAAATATAATAAAGTTATTAAAATAAAAAATTATTAAGAGAAAAAATAAAAAGGGATGGATAGAGCCCTAGGACAAATGGTTGAAGCAAAGGTATACAGACAAAATCTCACACAGAAGCATACACATACACAGTCGCAAAAAGAGGAAAAGGGGGAAAAAATCATAAATCTTGCTCTCAAAGTCCATCTCTTCAATTTGTGATGACTCGTTGTCTAAAGGTGGGAAGGAAGGAAAGAACGATGATAAAGTAAAATAAAATAAAGTTATTAAAATAAAAAGTAATTATTAAGAAAAAATTTTAAAAAAAACGGACGGATAGAACCGTCGGACAAATGGTGGAAGCAAAGCTATACAGACAAAATCTCACAGAGAAGCATATACATACACACTCACAGAAAGAGGAAAAGGGGAAAAAATCATAAATGTTGCTCCCAAAGTCCACCTCCTTAATTTGGGACGATTCGTTGTCTATTCATGTATTTCACAGATGCTGGTACATCAAATTGATTGTAGAGCTTTAATCCGCTGCTTCTGAGGCTGCTGGGAGTGATTTCCCTTTCTATTCTTTGTTCTTACAGCTCCCAGGGGCTCAGCTTCGCATTTGGCCCCGCCTCTGTGTGTAGGTCGCAGGAGGGCATCTGTTCTTCGCTCACACAGGATGGGGTTAAAGAGCAGCTGACTTGGGGGCTCTGGCTCACTCAGGCTGGGGGGAAGGAGGGGCACGGAGTGCGGGGCGAGCCTGCGGCAGCAGAGGCCAGCGTGACATTGCTGCAGCCTGAGGCGCCCCGTGCATTCTCCCAGGGGAGTTGCCCCTGATTCGCGGGACCCTTGGCAGTGGCGGGCTGCACAGGCTCCCCGGAAGGGGGTGTGGATAGTGACCTGTGCTCGCACACAGGCTTCCTGGTGGCGGCAGCAGCAGCCTTAGCGTCTCATGCCTGTCTCTGGGGTCCGTGCTTTTAGACGCGGCTCGCGCCAGTCTCTGGAGCTCCTTTAAGCAGCGCTCTTAATCCCTTCTCCTCGCGCACCAGGAGACAAAGAAGGAAGAAAACGTCTCTTGCCTTTTCGGCAGGTCCAGACTTTTCCCTGGACTCCGTCCTGGCCAGCCATGGCGCACTAACCCCCTGCAGGCTGTGTTCACGCGGCCAACCCCAGTCCTCTCCCTGCGCTCTGACCGAAGCCCGAGCCTCAGCTCCCAGCCCCGCCCGCCCCGGTGGGGAAGCAGACAAGCCTCTCGGGCTGGTGAGTGCTGGCCGGCACCGATCCTCTGTGCGTGCGGGAATGTCTGTGCTTTGTCCCCTGCACCCCTGAGTCTGCACTCTCCTCCGCGGCTCCGAAGCTTTCACCTTCCACCACCCGCAGGCTCCGCCCGCGAAGGGGCTTCCTAGTGTGTGGAAACTTTTCCTCCTTCACAGCTCCCTCCCACTGGTGCAGGTCCTGTCCCTATCCTTTTGTCTCTGTTTATTCTCTTTTCTTTTGCCCTACCCAGGTACTTGGGGGGTTTCTTGCCTTTTGGGAGGTCTGAGGTCTTCTAACAGCGTTCAGTAGGTGTTCTGTAGTTGTTGTTCCACGTATAGATGTATTTCTGGTGTATCTGTGGGGAGGAAGGTGATCTCCGCGTCCTACTCTTCCGCCATCTTCCCGGCTGCCTCTCGGAAAAGGGTACATTTTAAATCAAATCTAATGTTTGTTTTTAGAACAAGAATCAAAGCAATTAATATTGTACTTTTTTTTTTTTTTTTTTGGTACGCGGGCCTCTCACTGTTGTGGCCTCTCCCGTTGCGGAGCACAGGGTCCGGACGCACAGGCCCAGCGGCCATGGCTCACGGGCCCAGCCGCTACACGGTATGTGGGATCCTCCCGGACCGGGGCACGAACCCGCGTCCCCCGCATCGGCAGGCGGACTCTCAACCACTGCGCCACCAGGGAAGCTCTTTAAAGTACTTTTAAGAGTACTTTCTTAGAAAGGCTAAAAACAAATTATCATTTTATGATAATATAGGATATCCTTTTAATGTTTATTGTTTTTCTACCCTTTGTTGCTTACCTACGTGATTTTTTTCATCATATTTTAGTAGTACATTGTGCAAAACTGTTGAACTTCAAAATCGTCGTAAAGGAAAGCAGAAACATAAAAGTATCATCTGAATATTAGAGTTCACAGATAGTCAACATTTTCTGTCAGTGGCCATCAGGATTTGTGCTATTATTCTCTGTGCTACTAAGGCCATGAGGAAGAATGAAAGTGGTTATTTATCCTTTGTGGAACTTGATAGTTTCACTTTAAAGATTTTGATTTTATGATGTAAAACAAACACCAGTTTCATGGCATCATTAATTAACTCATGTCTTATTATTGATGTGGATGCCTGTGCAAGCGTTGATTTTTAACCATCTCCAACAATACTGAAGTAAAAGAACCACTTAAAGTGAAGTAATAGAGGCAACTTCCCTGGCGGTCCAGTGGTTAAGACTCCGCACTTCCACTGCAGGGGGCGAGGGTTCAATCTCTGGTCGGGGCACTAAGATCCCAAGATTTCACATGCTATGCAGTGAGGTTGGGGGAAAAAAAAAAGAAGTAATAGAGATTACATTCTTAATAGCAGTCTCTTCTGAAACATTGCAGAAGACTGAGGATTGATGCAGATCTTGGGACTTTAAAACAGCTCTTTCTGACTCCATTACATGTAGATTTTGAACAACCACCTTTATAAGAAAATCAGAGAATTTGTTTTGTCATCTCTTTTTATAGCTTTTTTGTCACCTGGCAGACAGCTTCCTGCCTAACCTGACTTTTAAAACCACCTTCATGAGATTGGTGCTCACTGAGGGCATTGACTAAGCAGTGAAGGCAGCTGTTGAATAGTGAAAAACCTGTTGGTGGTGCTTTTCCATCAGGTCTGGGCAATTGCAGTGATATTTTAATTCAGTTGTATTATTTAATGAGGGAAAAGTTGTGATCTATGACTTAAATTCTTCGTTGAAGTTACTGTAAGACCAGGTGTTCTTTTTGTTTTGTTTTTTGGCTGTGTTGGGTCTTTGTTGCTTCACATGGGCTTTATCTAGTTGCAGCGAGCGGAGGTTACTCTTTGTTGCAGTGCTCGGGCTTCTCATTGTGGTGGCTTCTCTTGTTGCGGAGCATGGACTCTGAGCGCACAGGCTTCAGTAGTTGCAGCACGCGGGCTCAGTAGTTGCGGCACGCAGGCCCTAGAGCGCGTGGGCTCCAGTAGTTGCGGTATGTGGGCTCAAGTAGTTGTGGCACTCAGGCTCTAGAGCGCAGGGTCAGTAGTTGTGGTGCACGGGCTTAGTTGTTCTGTGGCATGTGGGATCTTCCCGGACCAGGGATGGAACCCCTGTCCCCTGCATTGGCAGGCGGATTCTTAACCACTGTGCCACCAGGGAAGTCCCAGGTGTATTTTTTGTATATCATCTTTGCAAGTTACTAGCAAAAACATTTTCTACTGGAAGATCAGTGGGAAAAGCTGTGGAATTTGGACAGTTTTCCTTAGATTTTCTGCCCATTGCAGGCATTATATATCAACAAAAGCATCAGAAGGAAGGTAAACTTTTCTTGATATCTAAAAAACTTAAAACTTTAAGTTTCTGTTTCTTGAGATTCAATTATGCTTCTTAAGAGTAAAACATTTTTGTTAGGACTGGCATATAACTTTTACCAAGTTGGCATTGCCAAAACTATAAGAGAACTTGAACTCTGATTTTAAAGGTTTAAAACTACTTGACCGGCACCAAGTTACAAGGAATAAATTTAGGAGGCAACATTAATACTTGTTTGTTCTCTTAATAGCACATGCCAGAATACAGCAGAAGCAGGTGTGGATATTGGTCATCTGTATGTTTTCAGGGCTGAAAAACGGGCATTCAAGAAAAGCTTTGGTCCCCAGCTGGGCATTCCCATGAAGAATTCCAAACTCTATTGGATAGGGAAGAGTGGCATGAGGGACCAGTCACTCCACCTTGATTCATGCATAGCACTCTCTGTCAGACCCTGATGTGCTGGTGGTGCACCCAGGTGGCAGTGATCTGGGAGTGATGAAGTTGTTTGATATTTTAATCCAAATGAAGAAAGATTTAAGATTTATCGGGACTTCCCTGGCGGTTCAGTGATAAAGAATCTGCCTTGCAATGCAGGGGATGCGGGATCAATCCCTGGTCAGGGAACTAAGATCCCACATGCTGCGGGGCAACTAAGCCCGCATGCCGCAACTACTGAGCTTGTGCGCCTCAACTAGAGCCCACGTGCTGCAAACTACAGAGTCCACACTCTCTGGAACCTGCGCACCACAACTACAGAGCTCACGTGCCCTAGAGCCTGTGCACCACAACTAAAGAAGAGAAAAACTGCATGCCACAACTAGAGAGAAGCCCATGCGCTGCAGGAAAGATCCCGCATGCCACAACTAACACCCGGCACAGCCAAAAATAAATAAATAAATAATAAATCTTAAAAAAAAAAAGATTTATCAAGTAAATGTTCAAGAATGTTACTAGAGTGTGGTCCAGTATGGTACCCAGAAAAGTGTGGTCCCACTCAACGAAACCTCTACATGTTATGAATATACGTGTGAAGAAAGTCAGTGGACAAATTGGCTCTTTTATGAAGTTCATTGGAGGATGTACCATCAGTACATCACACACACGTATACACACAAATACATACCATATTTTCTTTTTTTAATTAATTAATTTTTGGCTGCATTGGGTCTGTGCACGGGCTTTCTCTAGCTGTGGCGAGCAGGGGCTACTCTTCATTGCAGTGCGCAGGCTTCTCATTGCAGTGGCTTCTCTTGTTGCGGAGCATGGGCTCTAGGCACGTGGGCTTCAGTAGTTGTGGCACATGGGCTCAGTAGTTGTGGCTCATAGGCTTTAGAGTGCAGGCTCAGTAGTTGTGGTGCACGGGCTTAGTTGTTCCGCCACATGTGGGATCTTCCTGGGCCAGGGCTCAAACCCGTGTACCCTGCATTGGCAGGCAGATTCTTAACCACTGTGCCACCAGGGAAGCCCATACCACACTTTCTTTATCCATTCATCTATTTTTTTCTTCAGTTATTTGTTTATTCATTTAGTCATTCAACATATATTTACTAAGTGCTTGCTACATGCCAGGAGTAAGAACAACACAAAGTAACTTCCTGCCTTCATGGAGTTTACATTTCAATGGGGGAAGACAGAAAACAAACTTGCAGCATAGTATACAATGCACCAGATGGAGATAAATGCTACCTAGGAACATTCAGACGAAAGAGGGGCACAGGAAGACCTGGAGGGTGAGGACTGCATTCTGATCTCACCTCCTCTATATCCACCTTGCTCACACCACTGGCCTCCTGTCACTCCTTGAGCCCCAAACACACTGGTTTGCTGTTTCAGCCCCATCCGCGCTCTGCTCGCTTGGATGGTGACCTGGAGATCTCCAAGACTGGAAAAAGGCTTCTGTGCCTTATACTTTGAGGTGGGAGTATGTTTATGGTTCAAGGAACTGCAAAGAGACTAGTGGTGTGAGCGAGGCGTGCACAGAGAGATGGGGTCGGAGGGGAAACAGGGCTGGCTCAAGTAAGCCCCTGTGGGTCAAGGGGAGGAGGCCTGTGGCTTTTCCTCTACGTGAGCTGCGGAGCCACGGGCAGGCTTTGAGCAGAGGAGTGATCTGATCTGATTGCTATTATAACAGATGCCTCTGTGCCAGACCCCGGGAGGGAAGGGTGGCAGCAGAGCTCCCCACCCCGAGGAGGCCACTGCAAGAATCTGGGTCTGAGATGGTGGCTCGGACCAGTGTGGGGACAGAGGATGTGGTCACATACGCTGAGGAGGGGTAATCATTCATCTATGGATGGACACTTAGGTTGCTTCCTTCCATATCTTGGCTATTGTAATAATGCTGCAATACACAGGGGTGCATACATCTTTTTGAATGACTGTGTTTGTTTTCTTCAGAAAAATACCCAGAAGTGGAATTGCTGGGTCATATGGTAGTTTTATTTTTAATTTTTTGAGGAACCCCTCCATACTGTTTTCCATAGTGGCTGCACCAATTTGCATTACTACTAGCACGGGTTTCCTTTTCTCCACATCCTCACCAGCACTTATTATTTGTCTTCTTTTTGATAATAGCCATTCTGACAGGTGTGAGGTGATACCTCATTGTGGTCTTGATTGCATTTCCCTGATGATTAGTGATGTTGAGCATCTTTTCATGTGCCTGTTGGCCATCTGTATGCCTTCTTTGGAAAACTCTTCAGGTTCTCTGCCCATTTTTTAATCAGGCCGTTTGTTTTTTGATGTTGACTTGTATGAGTTCTTTGTATATTTTGGATATTAACCCCTTATCGGATATTTTTTGCAGCCATCTTCTCCCATTCAGTAGGCTGCGTTTTCTTTTTGTTGATAGTTTCCTTTGCTGGTCAAAAGCTTTTTTAGTTTGATGTAGTCTCCCATTTGGTTTTTTTGTTTGCTTGTTTTTTGGGGTTTTTTTTGCTTTTGTTTCCCTTGCCTGAAGAGACATATCCAAAAAAATATTAAGACCAATGTCAGAGTACTCCCCATGTTTTCTTTTTTTTTTTTAACTTTTTTTTCTTACAGTTGTATTGAGATATAATTGACTTACAGCACTTTATAAGTTTAAGGTGTACAGCATAATGATTTGACTTACATACATCATGAAATGATTACCACAGTAAGTTTAGTGAACATCTGTCATCTCCTACAGATACAAGAAAATATATTTTTTTCCTTTGTGATGAGAACTCTTTAGGATTTACTCTTAACAACTTTCCTATATAACATATAGCAGGACTTCCCTGGTGGTGCAGTGGTTAAGAATCCACCTGCCAGTGCAGGGGACATGGGTTCGACCCTGGTCCAGGAAGATCCCACATGCTGCGGAACAGCTAAATCGTGCACCACAACTACTGAGCCTGCGCTCTAGAGCCTGAGCTCTAGAGCCCGCGAAGCACAACTACTGAAGCTGCGTGCCACAACTACTGAAGCCTGTGCTCCTAGAGGCCTTGCTCCGCAACAAGAGAAGCCACTGCAATGAGAAGCCCACGCACTGCAACGAAGAGTAGCCCCTGCTCACTGCAACTAAGCCCGTGCGCAGCAGTGAAAACCCAAGGCAGCCATAAATAAATAAATAAACAAAAATAAATAAAATATAGCAGTGTTAATTGTATTAATCATGTTGTACATTACATCCCTAGTACTGCTTATGTTTTCTTCTAGGAGTCTTAACGGTTTCAGGTCTTACATTTAATTTTAACCCATTCTGAGTTTATTTTTGTATATAGTGTGAGAAAGTCCAGTTTTCCCAAAACCATTTATTGAAGAGGCTGTCTTTTCCCCGTTCTGTATTCTTCCCTCCTTTATCATAGATTAATTGACCATATAAGTGTGGGTTTATTTCTGGACTCTCTGTTCTGTCCAGTTGATCTATGTGTCTGTTTTTATGCCAGTACCATACTGTTTTGATTACTGAAAAGCTTTGTAGTGTAGTTTGAAATCAGGGAGCATGATACCTCCAGTTTTGTTCTTTAACATGGTAGATTCTTAAATTGTTCTTGTTCACAAAATAATTTTAAGGTATGACTTTGATTCTGACCCATTTTGTTTTAAAGGATGGAATCTGTCCTTCAGATTAATTGCCCTTTGTGCTTAAGCCTGCTTGTAGCATCTTTCATGATTATGATAGTTGAATGATTTTGTAGTGCCATTTATTTTTTGAAGTAGTTACTACTTTGGCATCTATTTTAATAAGGTCTAGGGCTTCCCTGGTGGCGCAGTGGTTGAGAGTCCGCCTGCCAATGCAGGGGACACGGGTTCGTGCCCCGGTTGGGGAAGATCCCACATGCCGCAGAGCGGCTGGGCCCGTGAGCCATGGCCACTGAGCCTGCACGTCTGGAGCCTAAGCGGGAGACGGGAGAGGCCGCAACAGTGAGAGGCCCGCATACCGCAAAAAAAAAAAAAGGTCTATACTTAACCTCCACTTTTTAAACTTGAATTGTTATGTAAATTAATCTAAATCTTTCTTTGTGCTGTGTGTTTATTTTCAAGAAGTGTAAACCTGCTGTTTTTCTTTTTCTCATTGATTGTGGTAATAGAAACTTTCTAGAGTTTAAATAAAGAGTACTGCTCTAATAGTGTTTAAAAGATAAATTGAGGTCCCCTGATTTCTTTGGAAGAAAGTTCCATAGCCCACCCAGAGCCTGGCCAGTAGTATTAGAAGCTTATATATTCATAGACTATAAATAAAAGCCTTTTGTAAGCAGCTTAATGAATTTGCCTGATTTGTGTTTAATAGCACGAATCAGAATGACTCTGCTCATATAGTTGTTTGAAATGTTTCTCCTGTTTCAGAGATTGACCTGTTTTTCTGTTTTTATTCTAGAAGGAAATAATACGGGCTTGATCCAGTGATCCACATGGGCTTGACCCAGTTTCTCAGTAGATGGGTCAATAGTCTTTTGTTTCAGATTGCTTAGGCTCCATAGTTTGCTCTGTAGCACAAATGCCCGACCAAAGATCATTATATGGGTCTTGAGCAAGTAACTTCAGGAAGGAAAAATGCTGGGGGCGGGGGCAAGTGATTCACTTTGCTGGTTAGAGGTAAGATCAGAAAAGTTACCGTTTATAGTTACTTTGTATTTTTCTTTGAGGTTACCATGGATTCTTTCTCTAATATAAATGAGCTCCTTTTTGAGTTGTAGGAAGTAATGATCATCAGTAAGTACTGTTAGGAGATAAATAAAACTGATTATCTTTAAGTGTTTAAAGATGGTTTAAAATCAGGTAGTGTATATACCAGTGTACTTTGAAGATACTGGCCTAAATTATTCATTGAATTATCAGATCCACTGAGTAGAGTATTGGTTTCCTAATAGTAGAAAAATCGTCTTATTTCCTAAGGATTAAGTTTAGTGATTGGATCCTATCTGACATTTAAATGAAGTTTTTGTTCAGGATTGTTTCTCAAAATCTATGTTAGCTTTTCAATTGCTGCTAATCTGGAATTGTAGAAGGGCACTTCTGAAATCCGACTCTGCATGAGTAAAGGTCAACAATGTGTGGGGACTTGAGGTATGGCAGTTTGCCACAAACTCGTTAATCCAAGGCTTGTTATAGCAGGTATAAGGAATATTAAAATTTCTCTTAAGACGTTTGAGGAAAAAAAAGATTTTTTTGTTTGAAGAGCAATCAAGAATAAGAACCTTTTACCAAACGTTTTTCTTACTTATTTATATAAACAATCTCTTAAAGTGTCATGGTTCATTCAATTTTGAACTTTAATCTGGGTTTTTCTCTTGGCATTCACATTGCAGATCTTAATTAGTTTTTTTCTTCTTTTTAGAAAGTAGATGGATTTAAAGTGTTCAAATATACTGTATAAAAAGGTCTATGTGTGGTAGAGGAGAAGACTAAGTCTAACCTTGGCATTTCTAGCCTCCTCGGGTGAACTGTGACCTTTATAGAAAGCCAGGTGATTGCTGCCTCAGCTTGATTCCCATTTTGAATGTTAATGGCTTTAGCTGGAGACTTATTTGGAAGGACTTATTTGGCCCTGTATTGTAGCATTTGCCTTAACGTATTTTATAAGAGAAACAATGTAAATTCCAGGATTTAAGTGTGTTTTTTAAAATTGGTTTTTGAAAATTCAACATCATTATAACTTGATTCATTTTATTTATAATATTTATTTTATTTATTTATTTGGTTTGCTGGGTCTTAGTTGTGGCACATGTGCTTCTCACTTGTGGCCAGTAGGCTCCTTAGTTGTGGCTCACCGGCTCCTTAGTTGTGGCATGCGAACACTTAGTTGCAGCATGCATGTGGGATCTAGTTCCCTGACCAGGGATTGAACCCGGGCCCCCTGCATTGGGAGCTTGGAATCTTAACCGCTGCGCCACCAGGTAAGTCCCTTGATTCATTTTAATGTAGTGATTTTAACAAAGTTTGTTGATATGGTTGTGTGTGAAAAATACAGACTAGTTATAAAAAGACCCTTAAGCTTGTATTAGTTCAGATAACTTCTACACAGATAAATGGGACACTAACTGCTGCATATGACTGACCAGACATTTGAATACCTAACCATATTCATATAATTTGGGTTCCCCAATCTCTGGGAGAAGGTTTGTTGTATCTCACAGGAACCATTTCATATAGGATATAATAAGAAAGTTCTTTTAGAAACAAGTTTTTAAATTCCTGTTGTTAATGCATCTTTATCATAAAATGGGGACTTAATGAGATAGCATCTCCACTAGTCATTATTTTGTAAATCATCCTTTGGGCACAAAATTCTAAACTTGTAGAAATTACCCCTTTTTGCTCTCACTTAGGACTTAATAGTGCGATATAAGAAACTAGAGATTTTGGTTTGGCATAAATTCTCTACAAATAAACAGCTAAGTCATTTTTTTTGTCTTTTTTTTTTAATTGAAGTATAGTTGA
The DNA here is from genome assembly GCF_951394435.1 of Stenella coeruleoalba. Lineage (NCBI taxonomy): Eukaryota > Metazoa > Chordata > Mammalia > Artiodactyla > Delphinidae > Stenella > Stenella coeruleoalba. The sequence continues at coordinate 37,437,133 of NC_137154.1, forward strand.
TGATGTTAATTAGGAAAGTGACTCAGTTATATATACATTCTTTTTCATATTCTTTTCCATTACGGTTTATTACAGGATATTGAATATAATTCCCTGTGCTATACAGTAGGACCTTGTTTATCCATTCTATATATATACCAGTTTGCATCTGCTGATTCCAAACTCCCACTCCTGTCCTCTCCCACTCCCCTCCCCCTTGGCAACCACCAGTCTATTCTATATGTCCCTGACTCTGTTTCTGTTTCATAGATAGGTTCATTTGTGTCATATTTTAGATTCCACATATAAGTGATATCATATGGTATTTGTCTTTCTCTGACTTAGTTCACTTAGTATAATAATCTCTAGTTGCATCCATCTTGCTGTAAATGGCATTATTTCGTGTTTTTTTAATGGTTGAGTAGTATTCCATTGTATATATTGTACCACATCTTCTTTATCCATTCATCTGTTGATGGACATTTAGGTTGTTTCCATGTCTTGGCTATTGTAAATAGTGCTGCTATGAACATAGGGGTGCATGTTATGTTTTTCAATTATAGTTTTGTCTGGATATATGCCCAGGAGTAGGATTGCTGGATCATATGGTAGTTCTATTTTTAGTTTTCTGAGGAACCTCCATAGTTTTCCACAGTGGCTGCACCAACTTACATTCCCACCAACAGTGTGGGAGGGTTCCCTTTCCTCCACACCCTCTAGCATTTGTTATTTGTAGGCTTTTTAATGATGGTTATTCTTACTGGTGTGAGGTGATACCTCATTGTAGTTTTGGTTTGCATTTCTGTAATAATTAGCGATGTTGAGCATCTTTTCATGTGCCTGTTGGCCACCTGTATGTCTTCTTTGGAGACATGTCTATTTAGGTCTTCTGCCCAATTTTTGATTGGGTTGTTTGTTTTTTTGTTGTTGAGTTATATGAGTTGTTTGTATATTTTAGAAATTTTAAGCCCTTGTTGGTCACATCTTTTGCAAATATTTTCTCCCATTCTGTAGGTTGTCTTTTCAGTTTGCTTATGGTTTCCTTTGCTGTGCAAAAGCTTGTAAGTTTCATTAGGTCCCATTTGTTTATTTTCATTTTTATTTCTATTGCCTTGGGAGACTGACCTAAGGAAACATTGGTGCGATTTATATCAGAAAATAAAACAGCTGTTTTGCCTGAAACAGCAAAGTCTTTAAATCATACTGAGAGGAAAAGCAAGTTGTCTTGCTGAGAAAGGGAGGCGAGTACTTTTGAATGGTGAGGAGTGAAGCACATAATTAAAGGGTTAGGATTCTTGTTCCAAAGCAGAATGGGAGAAGAGAGTGGAAGACTCCCATCTGGTCCTTTCAATCCTTGAAGAAGCTCTGAGGATTTTTTTTGCCTTTGTGGGAAAACGGTAAAAGGAGGGCTTAAGGCTTTCTGAAAGAATCCAAAGGATTGAGGATTTGGGTTAGGTTATGGCAGGTGAGGCCTTTGGAATTAGAAGTCCTGGTGATCTGACAGAATGAGAGAGAGGCTGCCATGGCAGGCAGCCTGTATACAGGACTAAGAGAGATGGGCAAGGAGTTGGGACTGAGGGTAGATACTGGGACCAGGAGTGGAAGAAAGGGAGGTCAAAGGTACGAAAAGGAATGAGTGGAGATAAGAATTGATGAATTTGGGGAGGTTGCTAGAGTCATCCCGGTGTCTATACAGGAGGTTGTGAATAAAGAGGTGGTCAGAGAGGAAGATGACAGGAAAATGTGAGTGGAATGAGCCCAGAGGTGATGCAGTAGCTGGTAAATTGATGAGAACACTTTGGAAAAGTCAGGTGTTGAGAGGCCAGGGATGTGAAAAACAAGACCTCAGGTTGCCCTCGGGCTTTACAACTCTGAATTCCAGAGCACACATTGTCTGAAAGTTAATAGTTTTGCTTCTCAGAAATACGAAATAATACGCTGACATATTTTTGTAAAATCAGAAGTGAACTCTGAAAAGCATATAATATATGGATTTGTATTTTAACAATCAGTCAGAAGTATTAATTGCCTCCTTGTAAACACTGGAGGATGGATACTGTTTGGGCTCCTCAGCAGGAGGTTTCTAACAGGAAAGAGGGAGACTCTAAGCGGGAGAGTCTGATATTGGGCTTTTCCTTTCACCATGTACAAGCAGTATCCTTAGGGCAGATGGACGAATGACACTCCTCAGGAAAACCTGGCCATGGGAGACACTGTCTTTACTCATTTTAGTAGAACCCAAGTCAAAAAAAACGTAGTTCTTCTGTGGTGGAAACAAGAAAAAGAGGGGAAAAAAACACAACTCTAGATTTAGACTCTTTTTTTGAAACCTGTAACACCTGAGAACTCCAAGGTCTCCCAGTGTCATTTACAAAAGCCCAGAAAAGCACTCAGGGTATCCTGGGTATGGACCAGCTTCTGGGAGAAAACAACTTTACGAATCAAAAACCACAAAAAGTAAGAGTGACCAGACCAGTGTATGGAATAGCGAGAGTTGTGATCAGATGGGACGCTGAAGAGCACAGGTGGCGCTGGTTGCGGGGTGGTTTGGACAGTGCAGTTTCCTTGAAGAAACAGTCAACTTTGCATGGTACCAGGAAGGAGCCTATAATGGATGGGAACATGAGTGGTGAGACTCTGGGTACATTTTTACAAACTGACTTGAAGGGTTTTTCCCCCCTAGTAAGCAGAACTCAGCGTCAAGGTGATAACAGTTTTCAGCTCAAAGTGAAAGCGATACTTTCTGTTAATCTGTAATCATTCTTTATTCACTGTAAGCAATAAAGGTAAGTATAATTCCCCACGTGTATTCCGTCATCAAACATAATTGAAAATACCATTTATCATTTGCTGATTTAGGACCCTAACTAAAGAACACTGACAGTCATAAAGAGTATCCATACTTAGTTAAAAGGGAGGACCTTTTGAAGGAAATATCTGAGGAGTAAGTTTTATATAAGACACTGACTAGGAAGGTACATTTGGGAGAGAAGAGTAAAGAATCTGAGAATAAGTAGAATTTTATCAGCTGTTGAATTTTGGATGGCATTCTCCTTTGCACATCTGCTCTCTCCTATTCTTTTCGTAAAGGGTAAAGGAGTAAAAGTCTTACAGAAGGGAAGCCATGTTAACCTGTATATTAGTTTAAGGAAACACTGCCCATTTTCAGTCTTACTGGCCTCTAGAGTGGGTTCCTTCCTCCTTCAGCTTAGCAGTAAAGCCTGAGAATAGACTGGACCTGAATCAAATGTTTTACCTTGGTATAAATTTGTTGTCCCATTTGTTGGAGACTTAGGAATAACTGTAATCTGTAGGGATAGAGCCTCTGCCTCATTGAGAAAATAGCTAATTGTTTGGGCCGTTAAGGCAAGAAAGTGAGTAAATATGGATTAATAGTAATCTCTTGCAGGGAAAGTATTTCTGAATCAACTCAGATTTTAAATGTTATGTTTTATGAAGTTGTGACATAAACTTTTTCTTTCCTCGCACTTTGAAAGCGTTGACTCATATTTTGTCCTGTTTTGTGATGGCTCTTGTGAAAGGAATAGAAAGAGATTGGGAAATAAGCAAGTGTTTCTGCCTTTTTCTCCTGCAGGTCCCAGTAGGGATGGCACAATCAGCGAGGACACTATCCGAGCCTCTCTCATCTCAGCAGTCAGTGACAAACTGAGATGGCGGATGAAGGAGGAAATGGATCGTGCCCAGGCAGAGCTCAATGCCTTGAAACGAACAGAGGAAGACCTGAAAAAAGGTCACCAGAAACTGGAAGAGATGGTTACCCGTTTAGATCAAGAAGTAGTAAGTAACTCATTGAATAGTTGTACTAGTTAGATTGAATCATAGCCATGGCAAAGTGTTCTGTATATACTGTGGTTACCCTGAACATTGTGGGTATAGTTAAAGAGTTCCGAAAATTATACACACCTTTAAGCATTTTCACATAGCTCCTCTACAGCTTTGTTAAAAAAAAAAAAATGCAGCCTGTGGTTGGAATGTAGTCTTTGATTGGGGAGTGGATGTATTCAGAGGAGTTTTGCTTGCGCCTTCACCCCGGGGGATAATGTTTTGACCCAAAGGAGGACTGTTTGAGCGCTTGATGTTACCAGACAGTTACTAGGAAATAAGAATTTGAGAGAGCTCTAAGTCGTGATAAAGATCTGCAGACCCTGGGTACAAACTTAAGGGTCAGGTCTTTTTTGTTTCCAAATGTTGTTTGAACTATATTTAAAGTATCTTTGGTGACCCCTTCTAGGTGAGCCCTTCTAACTTAATAACCCATAGTGTATGCAACCTTTAGCTCTTAAGCTTTCTCACATTTTTATCAGACTGCTGTGCCCTTATGAGTCAAGTCAGCCCTGTGACTTCTTTAGTTTAGTGATTAGAGGCACTAGCATAATTTGAGTGCCAGCTTCACTCTTCACTTTCATTCCTGTGATGGAGAATTTTTTCCAGCAGGTGTGCATTTTTGATGAAAGGGTAAAGAGTTATTAAGTGTTAGAGGGCTTTGGAGAAAGTGATTTGTATGTACACATTACTCTAATAAAATGGTTCTAGTGTGTAAAGTGAGCTGCTCAATAGCCAGCTATTTGCAAAAGTTCAGCAAAGTGACACCAGTACAGTTCAGAGCCTGCAACTACCACCTGCTGTATCTTGTGAATAAAGTTCAACTGTTTGGAGTTCTATGTGTTGAATCATCTGTACAGACTGGGGAAAGTTATTCCTCTGAGGCAGATGGCCACTTGTTTTGAAAGAAGGACCTCCTTTATGATTTTCACGTAAGGAACCTCCTGCTGGAAAGTGTCTTGTCTGATGGCTTAGTTTGCAGTATCATTTGTCACTGGTAAGTGACAAGCTTATCACTGCCACCAAAAGTGCTCAGCTCAGCATCTCCTGTTTTCACTCAGCATGTTAGAGCACACCTTTTCCTCTAACTTTGACTAATGTGATACATGAATCTCATCCATGAGTTGTTTAAGCATTGTTTTATTAGCAAGTCTGTTTCTGTGAAGTTGAATTGTAGATGTCTGACAAGCAGATAATTACAATTAGTATAAAATCATCATGCTTGGACTATTCTGTTTTCAGGCTGAGGTTGATAAAAACATAGAACTTTTGAGAAAGAAGGATGAAGAACTCAGTTCTGCTCTGGAGAAAATGGAAAATCAATCTGAAAACAATGATATTGATGAAGTTATCATTCCCACAGCCCCACTATACAAACAGATCCTAAATCTGTATGCAGAGGAAAATGCTATTGAAGACACTATCTTTTACCTGGGAGAAGCCTTGAGGCGGGGAGTAATAGACCTGGACGTCTTCCTGAAGGTATGTCTTCCTCGCTCTGCTTTCCAGGGTTTCGGAACATGTGTTTTAGAGACACTGACCTTGAAAACCACAGATCAAGAGGGTTTCTCTGTAGGAGGTGGGTTAAAATTCTTTGTATTTCCAAAAGAGAGCAAGTGAGATAAATGGCTGTGAGCAGTGTCTTCCCACCTACAGAGGGGGCTGAGGATCATCTGAGTAGGGGAAGAAAAGTGGGCTAGTGGCTGCAGTTCCCCACCCCACGAGATAGCATCAAGCTGAATGTAATCCTTCTCTCTTACTACTGTGCCTAGGTGGATCATGAGGTACAGTCAGATTTCCATTGATTCTTTCAGGTCACATCATCTAAACTGAGATCATTGACTGCCCCACCCTTATTGTTTTTGTTTTTTTCCTCTGTTAATTTTTTTAGACTTGCATAGTTTTATACCTGTTTTCCCAAATCAAACAGCCTTGGGAAGTATTGGGTTTGCCCTGCTGGTAATAGAGCCCTTCTGAATAAAGGTTATATTCCAGGCTTAATGCTATTGTACAGACATGAAGATCTGTAAGCCAAGTTTGGCTACTTCTCTCTGTTGGGTCATGAAGAGCATGGCTTTAGGAATAATAGCAGCCATCCTCTGGATATTCAGTACAGCTGCTGCTGCTGCTTCAGTGCACATGCGAGGCTGGTCAGGTTGCTTGCTGATCTTGCCTGTCTTACTATGAGCGTGTGGCCAAACCACTCTTGGACCTGGTGCAAGCACATGAATAGCTGGGACCCTAGAGAGGACTTCCTTTCTGTACACTGTCCCCTGCTTGGGTGGCATAGCCTAGGGAAAGATACACATGGAGAGGCAAGAGAGGTACACTGTTTGCTAGGCACTGGACAAAAGCTGGCCTTGTGCTATACTCATCCTTGCCCTTCCCCTTTTTTAGCCAAGTGGGAACAAACAGTCACAGTCTGTACAAAAGTTTTTTGTAACTTTTGTTAGGATCACAGTACATGTTTCCCTGCCATCTTGGTTGTCTCAAGTGCAGCTTGAACTCCTGAGCCAGATCCTGCAATGTGGTGCTTTCCCTGTGAAGAAGGCCTTTGTATAGGGTCTCAGAAGACTACTTTCCTTAACACAACCTGCCAGCATCAATCCAGTGAGTTTAAAAAGCCACATGTACTAAAGTATTGGCTCCAAAGGAAAGTTGATATGAGTTTAGGTTCTTAGCTCCCACCTAGGTTACAAACTGTCTGATAGTTCATGCCTGGGCCTGGATCAGAGCCAGTCTAAACTGTTGAAACTTTTCCCCCTTCACAGCATGTACGTCTTCTGTCCCGCAAACAGTTCCAGCTGAGGGCACTAATGCAGAAAGCAAGAAAGACTGCCGGTCTCAGTGACCTCTACTGACTCCTCTGATACCAGCTGGAGATTGAGCTCTTCTAAAGCATTCTTTTCTTCTCTTCCTTTCTCTTATATCAGTAGGTGCCCAGAATAAGTTATTGCAGTTTATCATTCAAGTGTAAAATATTTTGAATCAATAATATATTTTCTGTTTTCTTTTGGTAAAGACTGGCTTTTATTAATGCACTTTCTATCCTCTGTAAACTCTTTTTGTGCTGAATGTTGGGACTGACTATGCTAAATAAAATTTGTTGCATAATTTTTCTCTTTTACTGAACATCTTTAGGAAAAATATATGAAACCTAAATAAGAAGCTCGGCTTCTAATTTAGCAAAGTATATCATCCATCGTGAGTTGAAATTTAGCATTATTTATCCTCTAGCATATAAAGTGAATTCTATTCAATATGGGATATAATACCACACAGAAATCTAAATTTTCAAATATTTGAAATTGAGGGATTTGAGTGACTTTTTTTGTGAAAGGTCCTGGCTGGTACCCTCCCTACCAGTTCCTGCCTAGTCCTGCCTAGATTTGTTTCCTTTCCAAACCTGACAGAACCGTAGCTAACTGTTTTCATCAAGAAAGGAGCAGAGTGGCCAGTACCAAGCTACACACCTGAGAATTTATGTTAACTAGGCAAGATGGTCTGGCCACAATTAAGGAGGAAGGTACAGTGTACACTGCCTCTCTGCATTTATTGTCATCTAAAGTCAGTCTTTCTGGTGAGTGATTCTGTAGTCAAGATTGTGGCCACCCATCCAATGATCTACATGTCCTAAAAAGCTTATCTAGCAGAACAGAATTTTCTCTGTCAAAATGAGAGCGCTAGAAGGTTCATGAGGTTATAAAGAAATGAACATTCTAATTTAAGATGTTTTAAGGTATTCAGGCAGCCAGACAGCTACTCTATACTTCTCCCAAGAGAAGAAAGACATTTGGTCTCACTCATCACTGAAGAGTTTATATAGTTTAGATCTTTTCTTAAAAAATGAAAATCTACTTGTAAAAATTATCAGAATAGAAACTGGCAAGGTTTAATCTAGTGTTAGGTTTGAAACTAACATTTTTTTTTTTTTTTTGCAGTACGCGGGCCTCTAGCTGTTGTGGCCTCTCCCATTGCGAAGCACAGGCTCCAGACGCGCAGGCTCAGCAGCCATGGCCCACAAGCCTAGCCGCTCTGCGGCATGTGGGATCCTCCCGGACCGGGGCACGAACCCGTGTCCCCTGCATCGGCAGGCGGACTCTCAACCACTGCGCCACCAGGGAAGCCCTGAAGCTAACGTTTAAATGAGTTATTTTTGTGTATACATTTATTTTTACATGGTAAAGGAAGTTACAGCTTTTTTATAGCATACAAAATGAACTTAGTTGTATTAGCCAGCCAGAACGAAATAATTAGCATACGCTTGATGAAAAGAATCACGGTTTCTAAACACAATAAACACACATCATACATTCTTTTGGACCAAATGGCAACTACATAATAATATACAAGGCAAGTACTGGTACATCAGAGGTACCAAAATACCTTATTTGATGCAGTGACTTAGGAATTACAAAAAATAAGTATCATCCAACATTTGGATGCTAAATAAAAGAGCTGAGGGGCTAAATAGTGGAGTCACTCTTCCCTCCTTCTTTTTTCTGACTTTTACGAATTTGAGTGTATTCAAGAGTATGACGTATTTAATCCTGTAACTAACCACTCTCTCTCTTTCGATAACTTCAGAATGGTAGTTTTAAGCAACTTTAAAACTTGCACTCCTTCTGAATTTCCCAGAGAGTTTCTGCACCCTTTTCAGACAGGCCTCTTCTGCAGAGGTCAGCTTTACCTTTATGAGGTCTGTAATAACATTCTCGCCCAGGATACACGGAACACTAAGGTATATTCATTTGTTCAATAGTGGCCCTGAAAGTAAAGACTTAAAAATTATTCCTTTCTCCTTTCTTCTAACAAAGGTCTGCAATATGAGAAACAACAGTTGCTGGGTGAACTGAGTATTTAACGGATTTGTAGTATGAACTGTGGCAGAAAAAGATACAAGGAAAGGGGACTTCTCTGGTAGTGCAGTGGTTGGGAGTCTGCCTGCCAATGCAGGGGACATGGGTTCGAGCTCTGGTCCGGGAGGATCCCACATGCGGCGGAGCGGCTAGGCCCGTGCGCCACAACTACTGAGCCTGCACTCTAGAGCCCACGAGCCACAAAGAAAAAAAAAAGATACAAGTAAAGAACAATTTAAAACAGATGACTAGACATATTTATTGTTCAAATTCATCTGCCATCTTCCCACATAGGCCCCAACCTCTTGCCATGTTTGCTGGGACCAACCCTCCTTTTCCTTGCCCCCAAACCACTTCCTATCAGGGAACCCACTTCAAAATTCCTATTACTTTATTCCCAGTGATTTAATTCCATTTTACTTTAACTTCTCCCATTCCAACTAGCAGAGGGATCTTACCCAGGCCCCAACTTCCCCCTCCCCAGGAGACCAACTGCTAATACTTCTGAGATCAGTGCTTCTTTCTTAGGTCTCTTCACTGGACCTCATTGAAACTGCTAGAGAACAACTCAAAATGTGGCAAGACCTACCACAGTGGTTCCCAATGTTACTAGATATTTGTAGAGCTAGTTCACTCAGTTAAATAATAAAGATGCAATAAGACCTTTATCTAATAGAATGTATAAGAAATACCACACTAGGCCAGGACAAAGGTCTACAAAGGTAGGCCTCTTCCTCCTCTACCACCATCCCTTTGTCTCTGTCTCTTCAGCAGCAGCAGCAAAGAACAGATTTTAGGTAGAGAGGTGCTTCCATAAGATCAACTTCAAACATTTTCTTCAATGCTCTTTTACCTCTATCTTATGTTGATATTAAATATTTTTTCAAACATAAATATCCTACCTTACTCATGGTGGAAACTGGATGCACTCCTTAGATTCTTCAGAATACTTTCTGTTAAATCAACACAGGTAGGGCAACACCCCATTTCTTTTTAATCACCTCACAGCCACTGTGGAGTTGGAAGAAATCATGAACATAAGTTAATTTTAGAAGAAATACTTGTCTTTGAACATCCATATTGCGGCAGCCTGACAATGCCACAAATCTGAAATGTTTCCATCAATAATTTCTCCTAGGAATTTCTTATAGGAGTTGGTTATGTAAGGTAGGAAAACAGTTATGACGGTAAGTACGGAGATCCAAAAGTTAATGTGAAACCAATTTTACTATCAACTGTAAAGAATATATAGCAACAATTAGAAAAAATACATTGTCAGTTAACAAGTGAGTGCCTACTATATGGTAGATACTGGGTTAGGCTCAGCAGTGAGTGAGACAGACTTAGTCTAGTCCCTAACTGCTTAAGAGTTTATAATGTGAATATGATCACACCAAAATAAAAGTAGAAGTGCTAAGGAAAGAAAAGTCCGGCAGATACAACAACATATACTTAAAGGACCCAAGTCTCATCCCTCTGGCACAATTCAGGCTTACAGCTAACTTCCAAGGTACTGAAAATACAAAACATACTACCTGGGGGGCTTCCCTGGTGGCGCAGTGGTTGAGAGTCCGCCTGCCGATGCAGGGGACACGGGTTCATGCCCCAGTCTGGGAAGATCCCACATGCCGCGGAGCGGCTGGGCCCGTGAGCCATGGCCCCTGAGCCTGTGTGTCCGGAGCCTGTGCTCCGCAGCGGGAGAGGCTACAACAGTGAGAGGCCCGCGTACAGAAAAATAACAAAAAAAATAAACAAAAAAAACCATACTACCTGGCAACCACTACTTTGCGGACATTTTCCTTCTGCTCAGGTCTTTATCAGTTCCTTTATCTGAGTTCAGAACCTTTGGAGAGACCACAGCAATGGTCACTCCACTCCACACAGGAACTAAGAAAAAGATACCCCCAAATCCATTCATTACATAGTATTATATAACAGGTGGTGGTTGTTTTTTTTTAACCTTAGCAAAACTGTTACAATTGCCCTGAGTGGTTTACAACTAGGAACACTCAACAAAACTATCAAAAATTCAGATGTCTAAGCCCTACCCCAAATCAGCTAAATCAAAATCTTAAGGGATGGAGCCCACAATTCTATCGTCTTGGCAGAGATTCTCCAAACAAGAAAGTGACAGTTTTGAAATTTTCAACTATAAATTATTAAGTTTTAACTTTTATCACTTCAAGTCCTTTTCCATAGTCAGGGGTTTGTATTAGATCGATTTCAAGGGTTCTTAGCCAGAAGAAAGTAAGATAAAAAGGACTGCTATCATATTAGCACCCCTCCTCCTCTTCCCTTTAATTTTCTCCAGTTAATAGGAAGAATTCATGTTACTTGAATTAACAATACTGACCTTTCTGAACTAGAGTATCCCAAGTTAAATGTAAACTACATCTTGTTACTTAGTGCTGTGTTAAGAAAGCCTTATAATCTTAATTGTACATATATGTAGGATTGTAGTAACATTCTCATTTTTTTCAAACTTGTATTTCTGGTAAGTTATTTTATTATAAAAATAATGTGCTAAAAATTAAAACACTACTAAAAGGACCTAAAGTAGAATAAAAGTCCTTTCACCCAGGAGGTATTTTACTTCATGATTAAATATATGATCAGTACAGTCTAAATATATTTCAGAGAGTGTGCACAGCTCAGTGATACTTTTAGGCTTACCACTTGAGTCTCTGTGCTCTAAAAGGAAAAACCATGACAGCTTTCAGAGTGGACACCAAGCCTCTGCCCAGTCAAGAAATGGAAAGGGGCAGTGGACAGATTACAGCCACTCCCAATAACCACAGTTTTGGGGAAATGCTCTTAACTTCCATGCTACAAAGTTAAGATACCCACTGAGAAGAAAAAATTCAAGACAGAAAAAGTTCTCACTTTAAATGATAAACTTTTTTACGTTTATCTAAATTAAAACTAAGTCTGATGTTTCGCTGGGGGGAACAAAAACAGTTCTCTATCCAACTCCAGTTATACCATAGTTTCAACAATATCTACCCAATAGAAATAAATTATGAAAACCTTTTGTTGCTACTTTGTATAGACATTTGTGCAGAAACACACACATTCATTCATGCCATTAAAAAAAATTTAAGAAACACAAATCAATATCCCTTATCAAGTCTTTGAAATAATTTTTCTCAGAGAATAATCCATTTAGAGCAAAAAGCTTAGTTAAGAGGGAAACAGAGAAACAAGTATACATGGAATATAACTGTCAGGCAAAACATAATCAGGCCTTAGTCCCACTAGGCAAGGGAAAAAAATTTGGCATAGTCTGATGTTTTGGGTATGTGAACTATTTTAAACATTATTTTATCAGAATTTTTTTCTCATTGAATTTAAAAAGTGGTAACTATTAGCCAGAAAGTTAGTGCAGATACAATAATGGCAAACAAAAGAGAATTTCAAGCATTACTAAGGATACACAGAGATACTACATAATATATGAAACAATCCAACAATACATAATAATCATGAACTTAGATGCAACTCATTGAAGTGGCCTCAAAATATATTGGAAAAAAATCGGGAAACGCTAGGTGGATTTGAGTAACTACCTTTATCAGAAACTGACAGATCAGTAATAATTAAAAATTTGTAATTTAGTAAAACTAAACCAAATCAATAAGTGTGAATAGATATAGAAAGATCATCCAATTAAGTCCATTTCCCACCCCCCAAATACATAAAGGAACATTTACAAAAACTGTATTAACTAGGTCACAAAGGAAGCCTTAACAGATTTCAAAGAGTGGATGTTAACCTGCATTTCTCTGATCTCAATTCAGCTATGTTAGAATCAACCACCATATAACAAATTTTAAAATGTTTCAAAGCTAAAAGCATACTCTTGCTGAGTTAAAGAGAAAATAAAACTAGGAATTACAAAATATTTATACCTGAATGACAATAAAAGTGCCACAAAACAAAAGAAAAAGTGGTACTTACTGTTAAGTTTATATTCTTAAATGCATTTTTTTAAAAAAACAAGAAAGATCAAGGATAAAAGTTACTAACCATAAAGTAAAAGGAAGTTTTAAAAAATAAGCAGAAAGTAGTAAGATTAAAAACATCAGTATCAATAAAATAGAAAATAATTCTTGGGGAGAGGAGGACTAATAAGTTAGAAGAACATCTAGCAAAACGAGGGCACAATGTCCCCAACAAATAATATTAGGAAACAGGAGAGGTAAGCACAAATACAGTAAAGGTTTAAAAAGTCATAAAATATGAAACACATGCCAGTATAAAACTTGGATGAAATGGACAGCTAGAAAAATTCCTAAAATGATTTAAGAAGAAATGGAAAAATCTGAATAAACAAATTACATTAATGAACTTTTAACAAAAATCTAGCCCCTCACCCTTTCAACTGTTTTACAAACAAGTTATATCAAAATTTCAAGGAACAGTTTGTTCTTATGCAACCTATTTTATTAGAGAACAGAAAAAATTTTTTGGTGGGGATATAGTAAAACCTTGATACCGAAACTGAGCAAAGACCAGATAAAAAATAGTAAACTCATATTATTTATTTACACAGATACACAAGTACTAAATAAAATATTAGCAAATATACTTAAGTGGGGTTTTTGAAAAATACTTCCTGACCAAGGAAGTTTTACCCCAGAAATGCAAAGATGGTTCAATATCAGAAAATATATTAATATATTACACCATGTGAGATTTAAAGAAAAAGATTATTTGAATTGTACAAAAACCTGATGAAGTTCCAAATCCATTAGGGTTTAATAAAAGTAAAATTCAACAATCTAAGAAGAAAAGGAAACTTAACCTAAAAAGATATCTATCAAAAATCCAAAACAAACCACAAATAATGAAGAAAAATTAGAAGTATTTTCATTACAGTCAGGAACAAGACAAGGATATACCCACTATCACTGTTTCTATTTAACATCTTACTGGAGATCCTCCCAGCCAATGCAATAGGACAGGAAAAGGTAAAGGTCTTAAGTATAGAAAAAAGGCCTTATTTGGAGATGGTAGGTCTAATAGAAAATGTCTGGTAATTTGTAAACTATAGAAACTAAACATCAGAAAGAAAACAAGAAATAACAGAGACTTCTGGGAGACCATTAAACATACCAACATGCGTTATAGTAGTACCAGAAGGAGAGGAGAGAAAGGAGCAAACACATGCAAAGAAATAATGGGTGAAACTTTCCAAATATGAAAAACATTAATCTGCACATTCAAGAAGTTTAAGGAACTCCAGGTAGGATATACTGAAAGGGATTCTTACTTAGACACACCATAGTTGAACTGTCAAAAGCCACAGAGAAAATATTGGAAATACGAGAAAACAGACTCACTGCATACCAGAGAAAGAAAATAAGTTAACAGCTAACTTCTAATCTGAAGCAATGGAGGCCAGAAGACAGTTGAATGACATTCAAAGTGCTGGAAGAAAAACTCAACCAAGAATACTATATGTAGCAAATCTATATTTCAAAAATGAAGGCAGAATAAAGACATTCCCAAATAAATAAAGATTGAGAGAATTCACTGCTAACAGCCGACCTGCCTTACAACAGATACTGAAGAAGTTTCAGGCTGAAAGGAAGTGATACCAGGCAGCAATTCATACCAACATGAAGAAAGGAGCACTGGTAATAGTGAAATATAATTTATTTATAAAAATGTGTGTGTGTGTGTGTGTATACATACATACACACACATACACCTACCTCTTATTTAAAACACAACTGCATAAAACTATATAAAATTTATTGTTGGGCCTACAAGATATACAGATAGAAGGTATTTGACAACAACCAGAAGAGGAAGGGAAAGATACTAGAGTAGAGCAAGGAAGTGACAGCAGACAGTAACTCAAATCTCGACAAAGAAATGAATACCAAAAATGAAAAATAAGAAAGTTAATATTAAAAAGTTCATATATTTTTGTCTTAGCTTCTACAAAAGACTTAAGATTATATAAAGCAACAATTATAACACTGTACTGTTGAATTTTTAATACATATAGACATATACAACAATAATAGCACAAAAGTGGGTGAGGGATTGATGCTACAATGGAGCAAAGTTTCTATATTTTATTGGAATTAAGTGTGCAAAAATGTGAAGTACATCCAGGTACCTTAAGCTGATATTGTAACCCCAAGAGCAACCACTAAAAAAAAAAAACCCTCAAAAAACATAATTTAAAATTAATTAAATAATTAAAATGGTACTTTAGAAAATGCAAAAAAAGTCAGTAAAGGAGAAACCAAGGAACAAAAGAAGACACAAGACAAACAGCAAAATGACAGGCATAAATCCAAACATATCACAGTAACAGTTAATGTGAATAAACAGTCCATTCAAAAGGCAGAGATTTTCACACTGCATAAAATGAGGTCTAACTATATTGCTCTCTAGAAGAGACACACTTTTTTTTTTTTAGTACTATCTGTATTTTGGCGTCATTATCCTATTTTAGTTTTTTTTTAAATTGAAGTATAGTTGATTTACAATATTGTGTTAGTTTCAGGTGTACAGAAAGTAATTCAGTTGTATATATTTTTTCAAATTGTGTTCCATCATAGGTTATTATAAGATATTGAATATAGTTCCCTGCACTATACTGTAAATCCTTGTTGCTTATCTACTTTATGTATAGTAGTTTGTATCTGTTAATCCCATATCCTTATTTATCCCTCCCTACCTCCCTCTCCCCTTTGGTAACCATAAGTTTGTTTTCTATGTCTGTGAGTCTATTTCTGTTTTGTAAATAAGTTCATTTATGTCATTTCTTTTAGATTCCATATAGGAGTGATACCATATAATATGTCTTTCTCTGTCTGACTTACTTCATGTAGTATGATATTCTTCTAGGTCCATCCATGTTGCTGCAAATGGCAATATTTCATTCTTTTTTAGGGCTAAGTAATATTCCATTGTATATATGTGCCATATCTTCTTAAACCATTCACTCAGTATGATAATCTCTGGGTCCATCCATGTTGGCATTATTTCATTCTTTATTTCATACACACACACACACAACCACATCATCTTTATCCATTCATCTTCAGTGGACATTAGGTTGTTTCCATGTCTTGGCTATTGTAAATAGTGCTGCTATGAACCCTATACGGGTGCATGCATCTTTTCAAATTATAGTTTTCTCTGGATATATGCCCAGGAGTGGGATTGCTGGATCATATGGCAATTCTATTTTTAGTTTTTTGAGGAACCTCCATTCTGTTTTCCATAATGGCTGCACCAACTGACATCCCCATCAACAATGTAGGAGGGTTCCCTTCTCTCCACACCCTTTCAACATGTTATTTATAGACTTTTTAATAACAGCCATTCTGGCCTGTGTGAGGTGATATCTCATTGTCATTTTGATTTGCATTTCTCTGATGATTAGTGATGTTGAGCATCTTTTCATGTGCCTATTGGCCATCTGTATGTCTTCTTTGGAGAAATGTCTATTTAGGCCTTCTGCCCAATTTTTGATTGGGTTGTTTGTTTTTTTGTTATTGAGTTGTATAAGCTGTTTCTATAGTTTGGAAATTAAGCCCTTGTCAGTCATATCATTTGCAAATATTTCCATCCAGTCCATAGGTTGTCTTTTTGTTGATAGTTTCCTTTGCTGTACAAAAGACTGTAACTTTGATTAGGTCCCATTTATTTATTTTCACTTTTATCTCTATTGCCTTCGTAGACTGACCTAAGAAAACATTGGTACATTGGTACTCTGATTTATGTCAGAGAATGCTTTGCCTATGTTCTCTTCTAGGAGTTTTATGGTGTCATGTCTTATATTTTAGTCTTTAAGCCACTTGAGTTTATTTTTGTGTGTGGTGTAAGGCTGTGTTCTAACTTCACTGATTTCCATGCAGCTGTCAACCTTTCCCAACACCACTTGCTAAAGAGACTGTCTTTTCCTCACTGTATAATCTTCCCTCTTTTGTCACAGATTAATTGACCATGGGTGTGTGGGTTTATTTCTGGGCTCTATTCTGCTCCATTGATTCATATGTCTGGTTTTGGGCCAATACCACACTGTTTTGATTACTGTAGCTTTGCAGTACTGTCTGAAGTCTGGGAAGGTTATGCCTCCTGCTTTGTTCTTTTTCCTCAGGATTGCTTTGGCAATTCTGGGTCTTTTATGGTTCCATATAAATTTTAGGATTATTTGTTCTAGTTCTATGAAAAATGTCATGGATAATCTGACAGGGATCACATTATATCTGTAGCTTGCTTTGGGTAGTATGGCTATTTAAACAATATTAATTCTTCCAATCCAAAAGCATGGGATAGCTTTCCATTTCTTTGAATCATTTTTGATTTCCTCTATCAGTGTTTTATGGTTTTCAGCATATAAGTCTTTCACTTCCTTGGTTTATTCCTAGGTTGTTTTTTTTTTAATGTAATTTTAAACAGGATTTTTTTTAACTTTCTCTGATATTTGATTGTTAGTGTAGAGAATGTAACTGATTTCTGCATATTAACTTGTATCCTGCTACCTTGCTGAATTCATTTGTTAGTTCTAATAGTTTTTGTGTGGTCTTTATTATTCTCTACATAGAGTATCATGTCATCTGCAAATAGTGACAGTTTTACCTGTTCCCTTCCAGCCTGCATACCTTTTACTTCTTTTTCTTGTCTAATTGCTGTGGCTGGGACTTCAATACTATGTTGAATAGAAGAGCTGAGAGTGGGTTTCCCTGGTGGCTCAGTGGTGAAGAATCCGCCTGCCAATGCAGGGGACACGGGTTCGAGCCCTGGCCTGGGAAGATCCCACACGCTGCAGAGCAACTAAGCCCGTGAGCCACAGCTACTGAGCCCACGGGCCACAGCTACTGAGCCCATGTGCCACAACTACTGAAGCCTGTGTGCCTAGAGCCCATGCTCTGCAACAAGAGAAGCCACTGCAATAAGAAGCCCACGCACCGCAACGAAGAGTAGCCCCCACTCGCCGCAACTAGAGAAAGCCCGCATGCAGCAACAAAGACCCAACGCAGCCATAAATAAATAAATAAATTTTTAAAAATACAGTAATTTGGCTGAATATCACAACCTAGATTTCTGAGTTCCAGATTCATAATCAGCTACCAGCTACCTGTTTGATATCTCCTGAGTATCTTTTCAGATATCTCAAATTTAACATGTCCCAATTGGAAATCTTGGTTTTTCTCCCCCTAAACTCAACACTCCCTCCTACTTCCTTCACTGACTCCCACCTCCTTGAGAGCATCACAATCCAGGTAAATGGAACTACCATCCAATCAATCGCTCAAGGTAAAAATCCAGAAGTCATTTTTTACTCTTCCCTGTCCCTCACTATACAAAATCTGTCAGTGGTCCTGCATGTTTTATTTCCAAAGTATATCTTAAATTTGTCCACTTTGTGCATGCACCAGTGAGGAGTCTAGTACAATCTTGGAGGGTTAGTCAATAAAGTACTGTGCTTTCACTTCAGCACCCTCAGCAATCCGGAAAACAGCTCAGATATGGAAGTCTTTAGTTTGTAAAACTTGGACTTACACACTACGATTCCGCAAATTATCTTTTCATATACGCTAGTATTTAAAGAAATCTTCATTATGGTACACACACTGATTATGCAAAATACATGTTAAATTAACAAAACAGGAAACTATTCTGGCTATATCGGTAGTTTAGAGTTTAATGCCCATTATTTTTCTCTACCAAGTTACTAAACCCACCCCCCCAAACAAAAAAAATTATTATTCACTGAACAGCCAAAATAAAGGTGACCTGGATTGGAAACAATAATCACTTTGCAGTGGAGACTGTGTTAGATAATACTGGAAATCATTAATTTAAACACGAACACATTTCTCTGGATTAAATCAAGGTATGTTTCTCTTTATGTGGCCTGCACCTGCTGTGATAATCACTATGTTGAGTTTGCAGTGACAAAGTAATCTGAGGAAAGATTTGAATAGAAAACATTATGGGAGAAAACATCTAAAATTTAAGTACACATTTCCTGTCCAGCTCAATCACCACACTTCTTACTAAAGAGTGAGCTCCCTCAGATCTTCTACAATGCCCAGGGCACTCTTAATTTTAGGAAATTAGTACTAAATTTTCCTTGTACATTTGTTTTAACAACCTCCTAACATACATACCTCTTGCACTTTATAGAATAAAAGGTCAAAATGTACATTGTTCTGTGAATGAGAATGTTTACTTAGAGATAGATGTGGTATGAAAAGACCCTTGAACAGGGAGATATTGGTTCATTCATTTGTTCATACAATTACCTCCTGGGTGCCAAGTAAATAAAGTACAGTAGTTAAGAGCTTAGGCTTTTGAGTCAAAACAAAGGGATCAAATCTTTACTCCATCACTTTTATTTAACCTTGATATGCAGATGCATCATCTATGAAACATCATAGAATTGTGCTGAGGTTATTAAATAAAATAAAGTGCTTTAGCTCAGTGGCTGGCACAAAATGGGCAATCAATTAATGATTACTGTCATGATAATTACTATTACTGCTGCTCACAGGAACTCAGTCTGGTGCTGTAGGAAGCCCTGTAAACAAATTAAGTACAACCTAATGAAATCTGAACATGTTATGAGACTACAGGGTAGGGAGCAACCAACTTTATAACAACTGGGGAAGTCATGATATAAAGATATGATTTTCTTAGATATTTATTAATGTACTATTAGAATATTTATGGTATTTAGCTATGATAGTAACCTTTGCTGGAAAAAAATATTTAGGATTTTCATGAAAGGGCTGCCATGTTGCAGATCCACTGTCTCACCCATCAATTTGCCTTCATCAGCATCCACAAAGGCAAGTTCATCACTCAAGCCCTAAAAAGACATTAGTCAAGTGGGAGAGGGGGCTTCTGGATTAACTGGAGAATGAAAGAAAATTCTTACACTGGCAATCTATATCTACCTTATGAATTATCAGGCTCAGGGAAGACATACTGAATCTGTTCAACATGTCATCATGATATAAAAGTCCAAACAAGAGATACAAGCTACAAGGAGGAAAGCTTCAGCTCACAATTAGGAAAACAAACAGAGAAGCCATTTAATAAACAGAACAGTCTCTGAAGGCAGTGAACACCTCTTCAATTTAAGTTGAGGCTGCACAATGATAAAGAAGGGATTCTGTAGAAGGAATTTCTCACCGGACTACGAGCTCCTAGAGAAGAGGAAGTCATTCATTTTCACTCATCTGGTGCTTAGCATTAACCTGGCACATAGAAGCTCAATAAAAGTTTTTTCAATAAATAGGTTAAAATATAGGGCCCTTTCCAACTCTAAAATTTTACAGTTCTTTTATCAAGCAATGTTACATGCAAAAAGGAATCAGTACTATATATTTCTAGCATGCTACTTCATATGTAATAAAGGAGGAAAATTATATATTGTATTTGCAAAAGAAACTCCAGAGGATACATAAGAAACTGACAAATGGTTTCCTAAAGTGGAATTTAGGGGAAAGGTTGGACGGAAACAGGATGAAAGTGTGACTTCTCTATGTGTATCTTTTTTTTTTAAAAACATCTTTATTGGAGTAAAACTGCTTTTCAATGGTGTGTTAGTTTCTGCTTTATAATAACGTGAATCAGCTATACATACTATGTATCTCTTTTTATATTACTTTTATTTTTTAACCTGTGAATGTATCACCTTTTGAAAAATAATGTTGTAAATAACTACATATTATATTTATTATATATTATTAAATATATAATATTATTAAAATCTTCACTGAAAAAAACCAATGGCTTTGAGCTAGTACTTAGAAATAAATGATCAAGTATCCATAATTTAAGTACATGTCCAACTTATATTGTTGGATCTTTTTACTTTATTCTAATTAATGGAAATTTAAAGTGCTTGGCTGATTTGATTATAATTTATTAGCCTAGAAGTCTAAACTGTATCACAAGGAAAACGCTGTTGCCTAATGAGATGCCAATGCTTTCTGGATACTCTAAATTATTTACAGAGATTATAGTAGCATGGAGCAGAATTACACTATTGATAAAATTACCTTTGAAAGATAGTTTTTAAAATGTTCTGTGTAGAAATGAGCACACCTAGCATTCAGATCTTGGGTTATAATATCATACTCCAATAAAAGGAATCAGGGCTCCTTGGGGGAAAAAAAAGGTTGATTTACAACTGAAGCAGAAAATATATGACATGAAGAAGCTGCAAGATCTTATATGCCAGAAGCTACAGAAGTGCTCAAACTAAACAAAAACCCTATGTTGATGGGGGTATGTCAAAGGGACACAGTAGTCGACTGAATGAGCTCCCAACGGCCAAAGCTGGAACGACTTGAGAAACAAAATAAAGATGCGCTTAATTATAACCCAAAATATAAAATAAAATTCATGAGGCCATACTGATATTAGTAAATGACTGAATGAATTAATAAAAAGGAGAGAAAAGACAAATCTCCCATGCAGAAGAAACCCAAATAATTTAGGAAGATACTCTACTCCCAAGGAGAGGGAACATAACTCCCCACTCCCTAAGTGTGGGCTGTACAGAGACTTCCTTCCAAGGAGCACAGCATGGAAAGACGGAAAAAAGAGTAACTTTACAGTAGAGAAACCTAACAGTACCTCAGCAAGTGACTGACGTCAACATCAACTGTAATAAATCATGTTGATAGTATGTACTCTGGAAATGATGTGATGAAAATGCTACCTAACCTCTGTGTCTTCCTCCCCAAAATCCATTATTTCAGTCTCACTATGAGAAAAACACCAGACAAATTCCAACAGAGGAGCATTCTACAGAATATCTGACCAGTACTCCTCAAAAGTGCCAAAGTCATCAAAAACAAGGAAAGCCTCAGGAATTCCCTGGCGGCCCAGTGGTTAGCATTCAGTGCGTTCACTGCCAGGGCCTGGGTTTAACCCCTGGTCTTGGAACTATGATCCTGCAAGCCGCGTGGCGTGGCTGGGGAAACAAAAATACACAAGGAAAGCCTAAAAAAGAAATTGTCATGGTCTAGAGGAGTCTAAGGAGACATGAATGACTAAATGTAATGTGGTATCCTGGAAGGGATACTAAAACAGAAAAAGAACATTAGGTAAAAACTGAAGTATGGACTTTAGTTAATGACAATGTATTATGTATATATTATCTATATACACTTATCTATTCAGGTAACTTGAGACAGTCTGTGGCTTTTTTCTCCTCTATAAAATAGATCTAATAATTACTTTTCAGGGCTGTTAGATAATGTATACAAAGCATACTGTTATTCTCATTATAATCAATGTTGTAAACGAATGTGTTGGTTTTCATGTATGTGTATTCTTCTTAGCAATGAGGACACTGCTGACAAAGGCATTATAGCTGGTAGGACAAAATGAGTCATGAGGAACTCATATGATTGCCTGAAGCAGCAGGTGACAGTACCTGATGCTCTCGGTGCCTTATGTCATTTACACGTGAAATCCAGGCCTAATCCTTTAAATCCAATAAATCATGCCAGGATTAAAGGCTACAGAAAGGTAGCTTGAAGAAATCTTATAGATATTCCATTAATAAAAGCAAATCATAGCTAAAAGAGTTTATTATGATTTACCAAAACGTTATGTGTTCAGATCAGGGTAATATTCTTAGAAAAGGGTCAGATCTTTTTAGTCCTGTGTCTCTCCATTAAAAGTGGAAGCTAACTTTATTAGCTACATCAATACTAAGAAAACTAAACACTAAAACTAACCTAACATGAATAAAGAAGGAAGGGAAATAAAAATAGAGACCAGGAAATGGGAGAAAGATTTTTAAAGGAAAAGGATTATTGTATTTGTTACTAGTAGGACACCTACCACAACTGACAAGTTGCACACTCGTTTTCTGCCACCTATTTCTCCAGTTGTTTTACTTGTGAGCAGAGTTTCCTAGGCAAGCAAAGGGGGACCTCATAGTATCACCACATGAGTGAAAGTGAAATGTCAAGATGCTTTCACATAGAGACGCTTCTAACACATAGGATACCATCATACGAACTAGAAAAAGCAGCCCCCTCTGGGTGGAACAATTAGAAGAGAGCACCTGTTCCTCTGGGTTAAGCCAGCAGGAGCTGGATAGGCCCCCACTCACCTCTTGAACTAGACACAACCTGCACAATGGTATGTGGTGGCCTTGCCTGCAACTAAGGAAAACTTGGCTAACCCAATGGCACAGAGCACATAACTTACTTTTTCTGGGGGGGTGGGGGAAAAGGTAGATTTTTAATAACTGCTTTTATCACCAGGTTAAGTCATGCAGTTACAAAGTAGTGAGAAATTTCTGAAAGGATATTATTGTTAAAAAGACTCATTCTTACATAAATAATATCTAGTACTTCATTGGGACAGTACTGTTCAAAAGGTCCTGACCAAACAACTCCCAAACAAAACACAACCTTAGGTTGTTTCCAGCCCACTGGGAATGAAGCCGTGCGCGGAAAATGAGGCCTGTAAAAGACGACACAAAGTCAGGGCGAGTCAGAGCCTTTGGTAATGCTCAGAGCCGCCAGCCAGACGCCAAAGACAGAGCTCAAGTGGTTTCTCCTGAGACACTCTACTTGAATTACTGTTCAATTAGTCAACACATCTTCAAAAGAGAACAATTAACATGATAAGGAGATGACTGCATTCTTTGGGCTGTATGTCATAATTGTGGTTAGTAAATTCTGACAGTCTTAACAAAAATAGTCTCCATCATTTGCAGGTATGAAATTCTCTACCAGGCTTTTTATTTTTGCTGGATGACAAAATGCGATTGACAAGCTATAAATGATACTGTTTTATGTTATAAAAATACTAACTTTTTTCATTTATTATATTTACAGGCATTCACTGCTTGAGTCAAGGTTAGGCTTAAGTGATTAAAGGCAATTTTATTACAGCAGCATGTATTTATTTTATTCTAAAAGAATAAAATGCATAAAGAGAAAGTTTGTGTGTAACCTCTCAAAAATTGAGCTATTTTGCTGATGTAAAATACCAGTAACTCACTTGAGGACCATGCTACCTTCTGAAAATGCCATATACCTGCTTCTTACATGTGTCAAAGCACTTGATACTTGTCCAGAGCTGAAGCGGCAAGCTACCGACTGCTCTTGGACAACAGGTGCTTCCCTGGGGCTACAGCTGACTGTTCTGGGAAGCAGCCATGGAGCAAAGCAGCACAGGCAGATGGAAAAAACCTTTTTATTTAAAGGCAAAAAGCCCAAATGGCTCTCTGGCATAGCTAATTTCTACTATCACGAATTCGCTTATATATGATCCCCTAACCTTAATTTTTTTTCTTCTTAAGGGGCTGATTTGGATTAACTTGTTGAGAATGGCGTATAACTTACTTTTAATAAGATGCACAGGCCATAGCAACTGATCCACTTCCTTACTGGGATGAACGGCCTCTTCTGAAGCGAAAATCTTAGAAGTCACGCTTGACAGTCGCCATCTTGAGGAAAAACGGCAAAGCCGCAAAGCCACTTCCGATTGATCTGGAATTGGTCTGTAGTGAGAGGGGGCATATAGAGAACTCCTGGGCCCCGGCGGGTAAGGAGGCGCTGCAGACACACAGGGAACGACAATGACCAGCAGCCCAGCATCCAGGAGGCAAACCAAGGGGAGGAGGAGGAAGGTGGGTACAGTGAAGAGGGGTTGAGAGGGAGTGAAGGAAGGAAAAGGGTCTCCCTCCACCAAAAATGAGACCTACCACCGGTAAAGTTATTTCAGCCTTTGCCCTGAAGCCTCTGCTCTTCCTTCCCTCCGCCCCCCGCGCCCCCATTCTTCTCCTCCCCCAGCTCTTAGCTCCAGGACCGAGCCCAGGGTCCACGAGCCCACAGTCCCCAGGCTCTGGGCCTAGGACGTCCAGGCGCGCGGTACTCCTGGCCACCCTCACACGGGTGAAGGGCCAGCCGCCCCTCAGGGGGATGCATGCCGCCTGCAGGGGACCCAGAGTCAACGCCAAGCAAAAAGCATACACTCCGGCGGCGCCCACTCTCCCGCTAGCCCGCAGCACTCCCGCGGCCCAGCTCATGGCCGCCCGAGGAAGAGGAAGAAAATGGAGGAAAGCGGAGGGGAAGCTGGTTGAAGCTCAGAGGAGGAAAACCTTTGGCTACTGAGGCTGCGTAAGGCGGCGCCCAGCCCGTGCGGACCTCGCGGGGGCCAAGCGCGCCAGGTGCAGGCGCGAGGCCAGGAGGCGAGCCCTGAGGCACTGCGCCTGCACCTGTTGCAGGTTGAGGTTGCTGTGGCTGGCGGGCACACTGAACTAGAGGGACTCTGCTCTCAAACGGAGTGTTCCTTGCCCAGAGAGGCAAGGAACACCAGGGAGCCCAGGTAAATTTATTTCTAACGAAATCTTGTCTAGATGTATCGGATAAGGGCTTTTCGACTCTTGATTGGGAATTTTTCACCAGGGCCGTGGGAGAAAGGGATCTCAGGGCTACTGTTTACCACCCCAATACGAGCTGAAGTAGAAAAAGCATTTAATTTAAACCCTCTATGCAAAGGAGATTTTTAAATAAGATACAAAACCCTAAGAATTTGATCAGGGCAGTGCTAATTGATAACCATATATACAATTGAAAACCATTTCTACAACTCATTATTTATGAAGTCGTTAAATGTAGAATCTAATAAAATCCCCCTCTCATCCGTTAATTGGGGATGAACCAAGGTTTCCACTTCTCTTCTCCCACCACATTCTACCCAAACTGTTTTCTTACTCATTTGTGAATCATAAAACATAATACACATCTGACAAATTCTTTTACAAAATGTACAGCACTGTTTCTCAGCCTTTTTTCATTATCTTTCCCTCAAGAGCTTCTTCAGACATTAACCCTAATCGTTCAGCTCCCTCACCTGCCCCCACAGCATGAGATTAAATATTATGGAGTGAGACTTTTGTCTGGTAGCGTTGAGCTTTGGAGAGCCAAACCCTTGTAATATCAAAGGTTTTTTTCACCAACCCCCCCCCCAAGAACCAATTTTCACCCCCTTGGGGCAATATTGCTCCAGCTGAGAACACATGATGTACAGCAGTTTTATTTCCTAGAATATTCCCTGTAGAAAGTATATTTTGAAGCTTTTTGATCTCTGCAAGGATCTCCTAAAATGAAGCTTAATTTGGTGTAAGAGAGGAGCTTAAAACGAGGCAAAATCCACAGAAGACTCCCCTCCCCCATCCTAACTAAACTCTCATGACCATATTTTGTACATTCAACGGAAAAGTTGAAAAAAAAGTAAAGACAACAAAATAATGGGAAACTAATTATGTTCAGTAATAGATGACTGAAATGAAAGCTATTAAATAGCAAGAATAACAGAGAGTGAACCGTAACTCTCTGACCAAATGGGTTTGCCTCCACTAGAGCCATGTAGGTCCTCAGGGTCTGCATATATGCCTTCTAATTTTTCCCACTGGTCCTGTCCTAGTCTAATTTGTAAATTACCTTGGTCCTGATTTTTTAGTTTTTGTTTCACTGTGTATTTCCTATAGCTGCCTTAAATTCTTTGTGGAATCAAGGAAATATATATTTTTGTATGAAGCACATGCACTCCTACCTTGGACACCAAGAGGGAGCTACCAATTGACTGTTACCAAGCATCCATCAATAACCAGTTAGATGAGGTACCCTAAATACTCACTGTGAAATACTTGAGGGCAGAAATCATGTCATACTGAACTCATAACCATAACACAGCAAGCATAGTAGTAGTTTGCTAAAAGAATAACCTAGAGGATGGTCTAAACTCCCTGTGTAGTATTTCAACAGAGGGACCAAATCAACTATTTGAGTTTATATTCATTGGTATAATACTTGCAGGGTTGAAGATATTTAATTTTTTTATACCATGAAGTTATATTTCTATTTTCCTTCTGATATACATTGTCTTAAAAATAAGTACTTAGTAAAAATTATATATAAACACATAAAGTTAATGAAGCAATATAAAGTGAATATGCTGGTGCCCTAATGGAGGAAAGCACAAAACGAAATTTCAGTACTAGAAATTCTGTTGTTTTATGAGAAGAATCATAAGTTCTATATTAAATGGGTTAGTATACATATTCTACTAAACCTGAAGACAACTTTTACATATATGACATACTTCGGAAGTATAACTTACATCTGTACAGGTTGAGTATCATTAGAATAGAGAAATAGAGAAATTCCTTTACCATTTCCTTTTTCTAGCCTTGAGAGGCTGGAGTTATGTCATAGGTCCAATGTTCTTTTATTTTTGAAAGATCAGGTGAAGATACTTTCAAAATGTAAAATATACAGTCTACTATCTTCTGTTCTATAAAACATGGAACATTAAAAGGTTTTAAAATATCAGGTCTTTTTGGACATCCCAAAGTGTGTTTACACTCTTCTTTAAAAGGGCCTCCTCCTCAGAATTCAAGTTAACTTTCACAACATCTGAGACACCATTTTGGCCCAAGACACAAGGGATACTGAGAAAGATTTCTTCTTTTATTCCATATAAGCCCTAAAAGGCAAAATTAGGTTATTATTCAGTAACCTGATATGGAAAAGCAGCTATGCAAGACGGCTTCAGAATAAGAATATACAGAGAGATTATGGAGCTCAAGAATCATTCGGAGGGCAGCAGAGTGATCGTCAACAGTACGAAGAGCATCCTAATGTCCTATGACCATGTAAGAACTTGTGTTTAATGACATGAAGAATGTGCCAGATGCCTTCAAAGGGGCCCAAAAGGGCACTGTCTGTTTTACCCCTTACCCTTGTCATATTTCTTCCTAAGCGGAAGAATGCCATGCAGTCTGATGAAGGACTGTGAGATCAAGCAGGCTGTGTTTGGTGTAAAATAATCAAGAGAACAGTGAAGGCAGAAGCAGGAAGTGGCTGGGCAGGCTCTACTTTGTATAATCTTTACATGAGGGGATGCCACTGAGTTTGGACAACAGATGCTAACAGGTGGCTTCTCAAGCTTCCAGAGGTGAAGCCCCCGGTGGAGCCTAAGCTTCCAGGTACTCACATGCTCAGCAGGGTTTATGTAATTCCCCCGCTAGTCACCAGTGGAATGTACTCCTGCCCTCCTGGCTACCACCTGGCTTCTATCCAGGACCTTCCATGATGGACAGGGCCATGGAACGGGTGCAGCCATGGCCACCACCCTATCCTAGGGCCACGGAGCCTCCCATCAGCAGCCCTGATGTTCCCTCCACTCCTGCAGCTGAAGCCAAGGCTGTAGAGGCAGCTGCTAGAGCCTGTTACAACCTGGGTAACCCACACAATGCCTACATGCCCACAAACCAGCCTCCACCTCCTCCCTGGAAGGTAGGAAGACCCAGTAGACCTCTCACACCTCTCTGCCCCCTACCACCCATTGCCTTTTCTTACCCCAGAATGTAGGGCTGGAGGAGGCGATGGGAAGGTCTTGTTGTTCCTCCAGGTGTGCCTGTAAAGTTACCAGGAACCAGCGTTGAGAAAGGGAGAGGCTCCTTGACCCTGGAGTGGTGCCTCCCAGCTTCCCATAATAGTTCAGAGCCCACAGGCACTACTCAGCCAGGCTTCCCTCTCACCGTCTCTGGGGCTCTCCTCAGGAGCTCAGCGTTCCTGCTTTACTCTAGTGGCCCACAGAGGGACTCCCTATCCACCTTTTCCACTGCAGTCCAACTCCCTCATTTTGGTAGCCACTTTATACTCAACCTCCTGATCTCCATCAGAACAGCCACATGTCTTCTCCTCAGGGTCCCCTGCCAGGCTCTACTCACATTCATTCCACTCTGGTCCATGCCTTGCCATGGAAGGCCACTGTCCCACCAGACTGTCAGCCCACATTCCCCTCGCAGCCACATTCCAGCTGCAGTCACACTTGCCTGCCCCCGCTTCCCTTTCCTGTCCTTGGTCATTCTGTTGCTCCCTCTGTGTAGCACAATACCTTTTAGAGCTTTAACATGAGCTGCCAGGGGTTGGGCGGCATCAGGAACAAGGCAGCATGGCTGGGGCAAAAGCCCTCCTGCCTTCCATGCTGGTGTTTCAGGAATTTGCTCTCTCTCCTTTCACTGCATCTCTTCCTGCTAGAAAGGGCTTCTTGGATTAGAACTGGAAATGTATGTCCATGCCATTATGCCATTTGGGGGCTGCTGGGTAGACTGGAAACAAGGGCCCTGACCTCCAAGGCTGCCCTGGCCTAGCCCTGTGTACTGCCATGACCTGCTGCCCCCCCCCCTTAGCCTATCCTCTTCCCTTTAAGCGTCATGCCTGGTTGGCAGTATGACCCCTGGATGCACTGAAATTTGCTTCCTTTCCTCATAGACTGGCCGTGAAGTGAGGAAATGGTTATTTAAAGAGAATTCCCTATTTATCTGACAAAAAATCAAGTTAATATATTAATGTTAAATAAACTCTATTGGCAACTTTATTTGCTGAAAATGTGAAGTAATAAAAATGAAGTAACTGGGAAAAAAGATTAAGAGCATACAAATGATTTTGCTCTTAATGTCAAATGTTTAAGTATTTCCCATAAACTATAACTCATCCACTGATTTGTTCAGTAAAGACTATGAAATTCCTGTATTACTCAACCTCTTTCCAGGAGCGTTCATTTGACACCTCCCTGACTCTTCTTCAGGAGCCCTCTGGGGGTAATTGCTTATTCTCCCACAGCCCTTTGTATCCTCAAAAGAGGAAGAGTGTAGAATCCACTGTATACCCCTCACTGTCTCTTCCAGATTATTAATCCCTTGCTCTCTTAAAAACAAAAACAATTCCCCCTATTTTTTGAGGCCCATCTTATTCAGCTTTTCTTTCCTTTCTAATGACCGTCTACAAACCTCTTGAGTATTCCATCTCATTCATAAAAGACTTTGACCCTAGCAATCTTCTCTCTCTATCCCAGTTTGTGCCATTATCCTTGGTGGCTTCATTGTCCATGTGGATAAACGAACTAATTCCCTTTCTTTCCAGTTTCTTGTCTTCTTTAGCTCATGGGACCTTCTCCCACCCCAAGTATCTTACTCTGAACCTTGTTATGAGGTTCCTCCATATCCAATTTATATTCCTTTCTTGTAACTCTTTTGCTACACCCTAAGACCCTTTGCCTATTTTAATTTTTATAAATATTTCTTAAATTCTTTATTACTCATTTTCTTTTTGTAATTTATTCATTTGTATGTAGATAACATTTAAGGGCAACAGTCTTGAATTTGACTGTGACCCTTTAGCAGAATGTCAAACTCATTTTTAACAAGTATAGACACCAAAACTACCTACACCTCTATCTCTCTCTCTGTCTTCCTCTCTTCTCTCTCCCCCTTTAACACTCCACAAGTAAAACCCAAACCCAGATGAATTCAGTTATCTACTTTCTCCACTCCTGCACTCAGGTCCCTAGAGAAAACCACACAACAAAGCTGATCTTTAACTTTTGTCAAAATTAATACTTATCTACCTCAAGCATCCACCTGACAGTAATTCTGCCTTTATTTTTTTGTCAAATTCTATTTCTCACTATCTACAAAGGTGATTTCAAATCTTCTCAAACACCTGACTTTTCTATACCTCCCTTGGCTTTCAGTAGATCATTTTGTCTCCTTTCACTAAAAAGAAGTCATCAGATGCTTCCAATGCCAAACTTACAAACCTATATGATTCACTACCTATCTTCTCTTTGTTATCCCCTATTAAAAAAGATAGTTGTCCCTCCTCCTTTCTGGGACTAATACCTTCCCCAATGCTCTGGATCCCACCCTCTCTGCTTATTACTTCTATCTTCAATATCTTCTTTACATCTTATCTTTTAAACAAAAAAAAAAACCTGCCTTGCCCTGATTTTCCTCTCCAGTTACTGCTCTCTGTCCTTAATTTCACAGCCACTTACCTCAAAAGAGCTATTTATACTGGCTTTACTTTCTCCAGTCGACTTAAAAGGTTCTCAGCTGGAGGTGATTTTGCCTTACCAAACATTCCCAAGGGACATTTGGTAATGTCTGGAGACATTTTTTTTTAACATCTTTATTGGAGTATAATTGTGAAAATAATTCTTATTTTCTACAATAAATATGTATTTTATTTTTGCATTGCCACCAACAGTGATCTCGGGTTTGGACTGACCGTAAAACTCAAAGGACAAAGAAGTTTTAACCTAGCTCTTATATAATTTTGAGAAAAGGATCCAGGACAAGAAACACACAATGTACAGTATCATTATTTGTATCAGATGGTCTTGCAACTACCTAGGCACGGTTTTAAGGCCCCAGGACTGCACACAACACACTCGGTAGCAAATTACACTGATGTGTAAATGGACAAGCTCAACACAGGAAAGTTGGGCCTGCACTACACTTATTGTGGTGTCCTGTGATTTGACTATCAATCCAAAACCAGGGGCACTACTAGAGGGTAAGAGGATTGATGTCAAAATTAAAATTAACTTTCAGATCCTCAATATAACCAAGACTCTGTGGGGTAAGTAAAAAGAAAGGAAGGAAAGTTTTGCCTAGAGATTGATTGACTAGTGGTGTATGAGTTGAAGAAAGCTTTGCAGTAGATAAGTGGGGACAAATCTTACCAGTAGAATCTGGATGACAGGTTTACCCTCTCAGGAATTAACAAAATGTCTTGAGAAAGAGAAGAGGGTTGAGAAGAAAATGGCTAAAAACATAATCCTTTAGTTGCTATTAACCATCCTAATGAAATTAAAACCGCTGGTGTAAAAGGGAGGATAGAGAACAAGCAGTTTCAAGGCTGGTATTTTAAGACAAAGACTGACCCATGCTGTAAACTAAATGCTCTATTCAGAACCTGGAAAGACAGCCTATTAAATCATGATGTCACTCCCCTGCAATTGTTAGTTAGGCACTGGAAAATCAGAGGCTATAACATAAAAGAGTTGAGTCATTTTTAGATAAGTACTAGCAGTATCCTGAGGATTCTTTGTAACTATAGATCCTCTGCTAAATGAACAAGGGGCAAATAATTTAATGCTGGACATTGCATTGTTGAGAGGACTAACTGGAATGAGTACTGATCTGTAATGTGTTGCAGTGTTTGGTATTCAAATCATACAGGACTACAGTGGAAAATGTGATCTTAATCACTATTCCCTTATAGCAATAGTGTTTCAAATGAAAAAGAAACTAGCAGTCCCTGTAGTACAATTATCTGGGATTGGGCAGACAAAAGCCTAACACTGTGACCTCCCTATAAAGATGGTCTACTCCATGACATCTGGAAACCAGTATTGGCTAAAACATGTTCCTTTGTGGCTGGGTTATAACTGAGCCACCAGATCAGTTAGATTCCTGCATTTACTGGGAAATGGTCTCTAGTGGTCCCTGTAACTGGAAATATATGGTACAATATGTGGGTAAGGGACATTTTTGTTAAGATATGAAATGATACTGTAATATTAACATATGTTTCATTTGCTAGGCATTAATTTAATCTCTTATCCAAAGCTATGTGGCATAACAAAGGTTTGTAGGTCCCCTTAAGGAAATCTAAGAAAATGAAACATACCAATAAAAATTATCACAGTGAAAAGATATTTTGGGATATTGACCTGAAACTTCCAATTGATGTGGAAATAGTTTGACTAGAAGAAGAAATAAATTTGCTTTAGAGAAACTGAACACACAAATGCATCTATCAATAACTTTAATAAGGTACAAGTGATAGTAAATAAAAGGGCAAAATAAGATAGTCCAATTAGTTAAGAATTACCAAAACATCTGGTGAGGGATTTTGGTTACCTATTGGATCTTATAGATCCTGGTAATTATAGGTGTATACAAGCTTATTTTTTTTCTATGTGTAAAATATTAGGACATGCTTGATACAAAGATAATCACCCAGGTCATGGGTGAATGGTTAACAGCAGGTATGGACCCTTTCCAAAAAGGCAGGAGTATCTGGGAAGATGACTTTGAGTTTGCTTTTTCACAAAACAGTTTCCTAGGTTTAAAAATCTAGTTAAATACTGGAGGATTCTAGGAAGATGTAGAAGTAGGAAGCACCAGGAATCTATCTTCCCAACTAGACAATAACTGCACTGCCAGAATCTGTCTGATATAACTTTTGGTGGAACTCTGGAGTCTTCTGAAAGCTTGAAATTTCCAGGGGAAGGTTTGTATGTTAAACTGTGGTTAGTTTCAGCCAATTTCAGCCCTTAGCAGAGTAGCAGGGCTGTTTACATGTACGGAAAGCAGTCTGTGCACAGCCTGTGAAAAGCACCCTTTCCTCCAAATATCAGAGATCTGTTCTCTAATGACTGATTACTGCTTCTGATGACAGAGGGGTAGACAAAGAGGGCAAAGCCATTGTTGTTGCACCTCCCCACTACTGTTGCAAGCCTCTCCCCCTCTGGCTAAAGTAACCTCCAAGGAATGTAAAGGGCAGGCACCCTTTCCCCCTTCCCTTAGTATTTCTTTTTCCCCTCATGGGAGCCAGACATTAAAGACCAGAACATACAAAAGCAGTGGCATATTTGGGGGAAATTAGAAAGTAACCACGTATGCCCAGGGAAAAGCACAGGCCTAGAGACAACCTCAAAGACCTTAAGAGTACACCTCAGGTTGGTCCTTGGCACAGAAACAGCCTTCAACCATCAAAAAACAAAAGCGATAACAATAACAACAAAAACCCAGCAAACCCTGGGGAAGGGATAGAATCTGATAACATTGTCATATATTACTAGATTCAAACATCCAGTTTTCAACAACAGCAACAAAAACAACAAAACACAAGGCATACAAAGAAATATAAAAGCATGGCCCATTCAAAGGGAAAAATGAATCAACAGAAACTGTCCCTGGGGGGAAAAAAAACCGATGGCAGATATACTAGACAAAGACTTTAAAACAACTGTCTTAAAGATACTCAAAGAACTAAAGGAAGAGGTAGAGAAAGTCAAGAAAATGATGAGTGAACAAAACGGAAATATCAATAAAGAAATATAAAACCTAAAAAGAACCCCCACCCCCAAAATTCTAGAGCTGAAAAGCACAATAACTGAAATGAAAAAAATCACTGGATGGACTAAGAAGCAGATTTGAGCAGGCAGAAGACAGAATCAGCAAACCTGAAGATAGGACAATGGAAATTACTGACTCAGGAACAGAAAGAAAAAAGACTGAAGAAAAGTGAAAAACAAGATCATCAGCAGATTTCTCACCAGAAACTTTGGAGGCCAGAAGGTACTGGGCAGATATATTTAAAGTGATAAAAAGAAAACAACTGTCAACCAAGAATCATATCTTATACCGGCAAAACTGTTCTTCAAAAGTGAGGGAAAAATTAAGACTTTGCCAAAGAAACTAAAGCTTAGGGAGTTCATCACCACTAGACCAGTCCTGCAAGAAATACTCAAGGCAGTCCTGCAGGATGAAATAAACAATAACTTGAAGCCATGTGAAAAAATAAAGATCTCAATAAAGGTAAATGCATGGGCAGTTATAAAAGCTAGTAATATTGTAACAATGGTTTATACTTACACTTTTTATTTTCTGCATAATTTAGGAGACTAATACATTAAAAAAATTAGTCTAAAAGCTAGTATTACTGTGACTTTGGTATGTAACTCCCATTTTCAAATTTAAGAAACAACTGCATTTAAAAGAATTATTAGTTTATATTTTGGGGCAAACTGTGCAAAGATGCAATTTTGTGACATCAACAATCAAAAGGGGTGAGGATGGAACTATGAAGAAGCAGAGGTTTTGTATGTTATTGAAGTTAAGCTGGTAGAAATTCAAATAAGAGTATTATAACTTTAGGGTGCTAAAGGTAATCCCCCATGGCAACCAAAATGAAAATAGCTATAATAGCTATAGGATATATACAAAAGAAAATGAGACAGGAATTTAAATATTTCACTACAAAAAATAAACACAAAAGAAGACAGTAATGCAGGAAATGAGAAACAAGAAGCTCTAAAGCATATAGAAAACAAATAGCACAATGACAGAAGCCCCCATTATCAGTAATTACTTTAAATGTAAACAAATTACACTCTACAATCAAAAGAGATTGACATAATGGATCAAAACACAGAAGCCAAGTACATGCTGTCAACATGAAACTTACTTTAAAGCCAAAGACACAAATAGATTAAAAGTGACAGAATGGAAAAAGATATTTTATGCAAATAGTAACCAAAAGGGAGCAGGGGTGGCTACACTAATGTCAGATAAAATAGACTTCAAATCAAAAAAGTTTACAGTAGGCAAAGAAGGACATTACATACTAATTAGAGGTTCAATAAAGAAAATGAAAGAAAATAAAACAATAATTATAAACATGTATGCATCTAATAGCAGACCATCAAAATACATGAAGCAAAAACTGACAAAACTGAAGGGAGAAACAGACAGTTCTACAATAATAACTGAAGACTTAAATACCCAACTTTCAATAATGGATAGATCAATCAAACAGAAGGTAAGTAAGGAAATAGAGAATTCAACACCACAGACCAACTAGATCTAACAGACAAATGGAACACTTTACCCAACAATAACAGCATCTACATTCTCCTCAAGTGCACATGGGATATTTTCGAGAATAGACCATACGTTTACGTTATGCCACAAATTAAGTCTCAATAGATTTAAAAAGACAGGCATCATACAAAGTATATTCTCTGACACAATGAGGTGAATTTAGAAATCAATAACAGAAGTAACACTGGAAAATTCACAAATCTGTGGAAATTAAAAAGCACACTCTATAACAACCTAATGGATCAAAGAAGAAAGCACAATGGAAATTAGGAAATACTTAGAGATGAATGAAAATGAAAACATAACATAAAACTTATTGGTCAGAGAGAAAGCAGTGCTAAAGGGTAAACTTATAGCCATATATGCTTACATTAAAAAACACGAAAGATGTCAATCTAACATTACAACTTAAGGAACTAGAAAAAAAAGAACAAATTAAACCCAAATCTAGCAAATGGAAGTAAATAATGAAGATCAGAAATAACAAAATAGAGAACGGAAAAACAATAGAAAAAAATCAATGGTTCTTTGAAAAGATCAACAAATTGACAACTTTTAGCTAGATGAATTAAGAAAAAAGAGAGAAGACTCAAATTACTAAAATCAGAAATGAAAGTGGAGCCATTATTACTGCTTCTAAGCATTACCCATTTACCAAGGCCAGACAAAGTCACTATAAGAAAAAAACTAGAGGCGGAGGCACCACACGGGCCCGGGCAAGCTTCTGGGTTGCAGCCGTACGCCACGGCCTAGCATGTCGGAAGCGGATGAGGAGCAGCCCATGGAGACAATGGGCGCCACCGACAACGGACACGAGGCCACCACTGAAGGCAAGTCGCCAGCCGGCACTGGGGTCACGGTGGGTGCTGAAGGCGGAAGCACGGCGCCCCAGGCTGGCAACCAGAACGGCACGGAGGGCTACTAGATAAATGTCAGCAAGAACAAGGAGGATGCAGGAAAACTGTTCACTGGTGGCCTGAGCTGGGATACCAGCAAAAAGGACCTAAAGGACTATTTTACCAAATCTGGAGAGGTCGTTGACTGTACAATAAAAATGGATCAAAAAAAAAAATGGATCCCAGGGCCTCCCTGGTGGCACAGTGGTTGAGAGTCCGCCTGCCGATGCAGGGGACAGGGGTTCATGCCCCGGTCCGGGAAGATCCCACATGCCGCGGAGCGGCTGGGCCCGTGAGCCATGGCTGCTGAGCCTGCGCGTCCGGAGCCTGTGCTCCACAACGGGAGAGGCCACAACAGAGAGAGGCCCGTGTACCGCAAAAAAAAACAAAAACAAAAACAAAAACATACCAAGTATCTTTTCCAAACACAATGTTACAAAACTAGAAATTAACAGGAGGGAAACTGGAAAGTTCAAAAATATATGGAAATTAAACAACACACACCTGAACAACCAAAGAGTCAAAGAAGAAATCAAAA
The DNA here is from genome assembly GCF_951394435.1 of Stenella coeruleoalba. Classification (NCBI taxonomy): domain Eukaryota; kingdom Metazoa; phylum Chordata; class Mammalia; order Artiodactyla; family Delphinidae; genus Stenella; species Stenella coeruleoalba. The sequence continues at coordinate 37,473,730 of NC_137154.1, forward strand.
GGGAAATTTAAAAATATCTTGAAACAAATGAAAATGGAAACACAACATACGAAAACTTATGGGATGAAGCAAGAGCAGTTCGTAGAGAGGGAAGTCTATACAGCATTAAATGCCTACATTAAGAAAAAAGGAAGACCTCAAATAAACAACCTCAAGGAGCCAGTAATAGAAGAACAAACCAAGTCCAAAGTTAGCAGAAGGAAGGAAATAACAAAGATCAGAGTGGAGATAAATTAAACAGAGACTAAAAGGACAATAGAAAAGGTCAATGAAACTAACACCTGGTTTTTTGAAAAGTTAAAATTGACAAACTGGACTAAGGAAAAAAGAGAGAAGACTCAAATAAAATCAGAAATGAAAACAGAGACCTTACCACTGATACCACACAAATACAAAGGATCAGGACACTACTATGAACAATTATATGCCAACAAATTGGACACCCTAGAGGAAATGGATAAATTCCTAGAAACATAAACCTACCAACACTACATAATGAAGAAATAGAATAAATGAACAGACCAATAATGAGTAAAGAGATTGAATCAGTAATCAAAAATCTCCCAACAAAGAGAAGTCCAGGACCAGATGGCTTCCCTGGTGAATCTACCAAACATTTAAAGAATTAATGCCAATCCTTCTCAAACTCTTCCCCAAAATTGAAGAGTAGGGAAAACTCCCACACTCATTTTATGAGACCAACATTACTCTAATACCAAAACCAGATAAGGCTGCTACAGGAAAACTACAGGCCAATTTCCCTGATGAATACAGATGCAAAAATTCTCAACAAAATATTAGCAAACCAAATTCAACAATATATTGAAAGGATCATAAATCATGATCAAGTGGGATTTATCCCTGGGATGTAAGGATGTTTTAACATATGCAAATCAATAAATGTGATATACCACATTAACAGAATAAAAATTAAAATTTTATTATCATTGCAATAGATGCAGAAAAAGCAATTACCAAAATTCAATACCTGTTCATGTCAATGTCATATTAACAAAGTGGGTAGAGAAGGAATGTACCTAAACATAATAAAAGCCATATATAACAAGCCCACAACTAACATACTCAAAGGTGAAAACCTGAAAGCTGTTCCTCTAAGATCAGCAACAAGACAAGTGTTCCCACTCTCACCACTCCTATTCAACACAGTACTGAAAAGTCCTAGCCAGAGCAATAAGGCAGGAGCCAAAATGAAAAGGTATCCAAATTAGAATAAAAGAAGTAAAACTGTCTCTGATAACAGATGATATGACCTTATTTATAGAAAATTCTAAAGACCCCACCAAAAACTAATAGAACTAATCAGTACATTTAGTGAAGTTTCAGGATACAAAATACAGAAATCAGTTGTGTTTCTATACACTAACAACAAATTACCTGAAAAATAAATAAAGAAAACAATCCCATTCACAATAATATCAAAAACAATAGATACTTAGGAATAAATTTAATCAAAGAGATTAAATATCTGCACACTCAAAACTATACGACTTTGATGCAAAAAAATGAAGCAGGGCTTCCCTGGTGGCGCAGTGGTTGAGAGTCCGCCTGCCGATGCAGGGGACACGGGTTCGTGCCCCGGTCCAGGAAGATCCCACATGCCGCAGAGCGGCTGGGCCCGTGAGCCATGGCTGCTGAGCCTGCGCGTCCGGAGCCTGTGCTCCGCAACGGGAGAGGCCACAACAGTGAGAGGCCTGCGTACCACAAAAAAAAAAAAAAAAAAAAAAAAATGAAGCAGACACAAATAAATGGAAAAACATCCCATGTTCATGGATTGGAAGTAGTAATATTGTTAAAATGTCCATACTATCCAAAGCATTCCATAGATTCAATGCAATCTAAAATACCAACGGCATTTTCACAGAAATATAAAAAACAATCCTAAAATTCATATGGGGCCACAAAAGACCCCAAATAGCCAAAGCAATCCTGAGAAAGAAGAAAAAAGTTAGAGGCATCACACTGCCTGATTTCAAACTATATTACAAAGCTATAGTAATCAAAGCAGTATAGTACTGGAATAAAAACAGACATATAGACCAATGAAACAGAATCGAGAGCCTAGAAATAAGCCCTTGCAGATACTGTCAACGGGTATTTGACAAGGGAGCCAAGAATACTCAGTGGAAAAATACAGTCTTTACAATGAATGGTGTTGGGAAACTGAATAATCACATGCAGAGGAATGAAACTGGACCCATATCTTATGCTGCTCACAAAAATCAACTCAAAATGGATTAAAGCTTTAAACAGAAGCCTGAAAGTGTAAAACTCCTAGAAGAAAATGTAGGGGAAAAACTCCTTGACATTGGTCTTGGCAATGATTTTTTTGGATATGACACCAAAAGCACAAGCAACAAAAGCAAAATAAATGACTGGGACTACATCAAACAAAAAAAAAATTTGCAAACCATTTATCTTATAAGGGGTTAATATTCAAAACATCTAAGGAACTCATACAACTCAATACCAAAAATTCCGACTTAAAAATGGGCAGAGGGGGCTTCCCTGGTGGTGCAGTGGTTGCGAGTCCGCCTGCCGATGCAGGGGACACGGGTTCGTGCCCCGGTCCGGGAAGATCCCACATGCCGCGGAGCGGCTGGGCCCATGAGCCATGGACGCTGAGCCTGCGCGTCCGGAGCCTGTGCTCCGCAACGGGAGAGGCCACAACAGTGAGAGGCCTGCGTACCGAAAAAAAAAAAAAGGGCAGAGGAACCAAACAGACATTTTTCCAAAGAAAACATACAAATGGTTAACAGGTTCATGAAAAGATGCTCAACTTCACTAATCATCTGGGAAATACAAATGAAAACCACAGTGAGATATCACCTGACACCTGTTTGAATGGCTATCACCAAGAGGACACATGTTGGCGAGGATATGAAGAAAAGGGAACACTCGTGCACTGCCTGCGGGAATGTAAATTGCTACAGCCACTATGGAAAACAGTATGGAGTTTCCTCAAAAAAATTAAAAATGGAACTACCATATGACTTAGCAATCCCACTTTGGGGCATATATCCACAGGAAATGAAATCAGTATCTCAAAGAGATACCAACACTCCCATATTCACTTCAGCATTATTCACAATAGCCAAGATATGAAAACAACCTTGATGTCCATCTACAGATAAATGTCTAAAGAAGATGTGGTATATAGATATACAATGGAATATTCAGCTACAAAAAAGAAGGAAATTTTGCCATTTGTGACATAGATGGACCTTGAAGGCCTTATGCTAAGTGAAATAAGTCTGACAGAGAAAAAAAATACTGTATGATATCACATATGTGGAAACTAAAAAAGCCAGACTCATAGAAAGAGAGAATAGAATGGTGGTTGCCAGAGGCTAGGGGAAAGGAGAAATGGGGAGATGTTGGTCAAAGGATATAAACTTCCAGATGTAAGATGAATAAGTTCTGAGGATCTAATGTTGGCTATAGTTAACACTACTATATTTTATATATATACTTGAAAGTTGCTAAGAGAGTAAATCTTCTCTTAGTGAACCTTCTCTCTCCTTTCTTTTGTGGAGTTCCCACCACAAATAACCACGTTATATGCATTAAACTTACATGTTATATGTCAATTATATATCAGTAAAGCTGGAAAAAAAGTATTGTGTATTTGGATGGGGGCGGTTTATTGTCATAAATTTACCTAAATGACATTGTTTTAAAAAGAAAAAAAAAGGAATGGTATGGAAATATCATCCTTATGCAGTTAAACGGAGTAGAAGGGACTCACCTGGATTTGAAACAATAAGCATCTTACAGTCAGGACTATTTTGGACCATGGCAGGAATGATTGATTTCATGATATTCACATTACGTTGGACCAGGTCAAGGCGACTTTCTCCTTCCTGCTGCTGTGCATCTGCTGTGACAATAACTACTTTGGAATTTGCAGATATACTGTAATCTAAAGAAGGAAACAAAAGAAACTATTTGGTCAAGACTGCCATAATCACTGTGCTTTAATTCTTTAAAAGTCTATTGTATGATGATGGTATTAAAGTACTACTTTCATGTCTGGCATTTGCAGATGAACAGATTTTCCATATAGTAATGTTATCTTGTATAATCTGAAGGAAATTTTGTTACTATGATTTACCAATGTTCACATGGCTTTTTTTAAAAAAAATAATAACAGAACCTACCATGGCTTTTAGCCCACATTCTCATTTGTTATTAAGGCCTGAGGCACTGCAAGTCAGCTCTCTGGATTTTTAGAAATACCATATGAATCAGAAGCTTAGAACTCTGAGAATTTATGTGTGTTTCATGATTCGAAGAGTGAGAATGTATTTACTTACATTATTTACTTAAAATTATTATTATAACTTGTTTATGTATTTGAGATCATAAACAAGTTCTTGATTCACACAAGAAAATTAATTACCTTCTAAATCTGATGACCAATTGTAAAATGTTTCACCTATTAAACCCAAGGACAGGGGCTTTCCTGGTGGCGCAGTGGTTGAGAATCTGCCTGCCAATGCAGGGGACACGGGTTCGAGCCCTGGTCCGGAAAGATCCCACATGCTGCGGAACAGCTAAGCCTGTGCGCCACAACTACTGAGCCTGCGCTCTAGAACCCGCGAGCCACAACTACTGAGGCCCGTGCACCTAGAGCCCATGCTCCACAACAAGAGAAGCCACCACAATGAGAAGCCCACGCACCGCAACGAAGAGTAGCCCACACTCACTGAAACTAGAGAAAGCCCGCGCGCAGCAACGAAGACCCAACGCAGCCAAAAATTTTAAAACATAAGTAAATTAAAAAAAAAAAAACAACGACAATATGTTACAATGCTCACTATCCCATACTGGACTTTTTAAAAACTATCATATACTTAGAAGTTATTTTCTATTTGGATGTCAAAAACTAAATTAGCTAAAATCTCTATATGTCATCTCCATTTTAAAAAAACTTATTTTTATGCTCTTTTGAAAAGGAAATTTGCTTGATTTTAAACATACTATTACATCTCTATGATCATTCTTATATCTTTCTAATCCAATTTATAAACCGTAAACATCTGAATGGTTTTCCTGCCCCAGTAAAGATTTTAATTAGAAAGACAAACTTAGAGAATTTCATTTCTTAGGCTGGCAAGTTTCACATTAATCTAAGAGATTATCTTTCCCTTGTATCAAATAAAAGATCTACACAGGGCTTCCCTGGTGGCGCAGTGGTTGAGAGTCCGCCTGCCGATGCAGGGGACACGGGTTCGTGCCCCGGTCCGGGAAGATCCCACATGCCATAGAGAGGCTGGGCCCGTGAGCCATGGCCGCTGAGCCTGCACGTCCAGAGCCTGTGCTCCCCAACGGGAGAGGCCACAACAGTGAGAGGCCCGCTTACCGCAAAAAAAAAAAAAAAAAAAAAAAAGATCTACAGGAGGAAGTTCTCTTCTCTCTCTGCATACATAGTCTACTCACTCTTGCTCAAAGACCTTGCTTGACATCATCTTCCATAAAGTCTTATCTAACCACAGAAATCCAAAGTAATCTCTCAACCTCTGTCTCTCTCTGTAACTCTCTATCCCAGCCCCTCGTTTTCTCCCTCCTCCCCCCCGACTTTTAGAGAATAAACTGGCAAAAAGCCTCGCAACTTCTCCAGAATCATCTCGCCATAGCTCAGATCAACTATTTGAAATATTATGTCCGACAACTTCAATTAAAGTGTATACCAGAGTAAAATATCAAGTCTTTTCACAATCTGCCAACAAGTTAACTTACTAGCTTTGTGTCTTATTTTTATTTCAGATTTTCCAGGTACCCTGATTCTGTTAATGCCATCATCTCCTTACCTGTTATTTATTTTCCTTTCTAAATATAACTCAGTCCTCCCAGAGACAGCAAACCATAGTGATCTGGAGCAAAGGCTTCTTCAAATACCAATTCCTCTGCCAGGCATCCCCTAATTATATCATTCATAAATACTACTCTGACTTCACTGAATTTTTATAGCACTTACTGCCTATAATTCTCACATAGTCCTTATTTATAGTGCCTTATGTTATCTTCCTGTGGTTATGTTGTATTTATACCCCTAACTTGATCATTAGATCCATAATAACAGATTCTGGTCTCATACTACCTTAAAACCTTAAAAAGGTTTACTACCTATTCATATTCAAATAACATATTAAGTTTTATCTGTTTTGAATCATAAGGTATGTATTACTTTAGATAACTATTATCTGACATTTATCCATGTTAATGTGTGTCCCTCTAGTTCATTCACTTTCATTGCTGTGTAATATTACAGTGCATAATTGATCAACTTAGTATTGTTATACAATGAATTATTTCCAGTTTGGGGCTATTACAAATGACAACACTATACATCCTTGTACATGTATCTTAGTACACATGTACACAAATTTCTCTTGGGAATATACCTAGGAGTGCAATTTCTAGGTTTGGGATATGTTCATGTTCAACTTCACCAGGTAATGACAAACTTAAAAAAAAAACATAGTTTTAATATAATACATTTCTACATGTCATGTATGAGAAAACCTATTGTTCCACATCCTGACAAACACTTAGTATTATCACACTTTTGTCAGTCTAATAGGTGTGTAATGGTATATTGATATACTTTTTATTTTCTTGGTTACTAATGAGATTGTCTTTTCCTATATTTATAGGCAATTCGAGTTTCTTCTTTTGTGAAATGTTCAAGTCTTTTCCTATTTTTCTGTTGGGCTACCTATATTTATCTTATTTATTACCCAAGTACTTTTAGTCTGAACACAATTCCCTTGCCAGTTGTTTATGTTGCAAATGTTTTCTCTCAGTTTACACTTTGTCTCTTCACTCTTTTAGTGCCTTTTTAAGAACATAAACACTAAACTTTATACTCTTTCCTTTACTGTTTATGCTTTTTGTGTCCTTGTGTTTAATAAATTCTTCCCTATCCTGAGGTCATAAAGATATTCTATGTTATCTTCTAAACAGAAGCTTTGAAGTTTTGCCTTTCATATTTTTGGTCTTTAACCAATTTGGAATTGTGTGTGTTATCAAGAAACGGTTCAGGGGACTTCCCTGGTGGTCCAGTGGCTAAGACTCTGTGCTCCCAATGCAGGGGACCCAGGTTCGAGCTCTGGTCAGGGCACTAGATCCCACATGCCGCAACTAAAGATCCCACATGCCGCAACTAAAGATCCTGCATGCCGCAACGAAGATCCGTTGCAGCCAAATAAATAAAAAAATATTTTTTTTTAAAAAGGAAAGGGTTCAATTTTATTTCTTTCCATAAAAACAACGATTGCCATAAGAAAAAGAATTTATAAGTCTGCAAATTTCCCATTGAGCTACAATATGATCAGTGTTATATAACGATCTTTTGTTTGTCTCTGCACTTAATTAGTGTAGCTTTGTAATAAGTCTTGATATCTGGTAAAGCAAGTTCTCACCACCTTGTTCTTTTTCAAGAGTATTCTTGACTGCGCAGCCCAGGCTGTTGCCATGGTGAAGCTGAGCAAAGGCTGCAGCAGCTCTTCAAGGGTGGGCACTTTGCCATCCACTGGAGCTCTGTTCCTTTTAAGATTTACCTGGGATTTGAGAAGAATGCCTGAATCTACTGTTTTGAACCTGCTTTGGGGATAAAGGACTATTTGGTCAACTGGATTTGGAAGCGATCAATGGACAGGAAGAGCATGGAAGGTGTGCACTCTGCCTGGGAGGTGAAATGGAACATCTTTCAGACATTTACCAGTTGGATGGCACAGGGTTCTCACTGCACAGCTGCATCTGTGGCAGAGTGGAACCTCTACTGACTTATTTATGATAGACTGTATCAAAATAAGTGTTTTTAACAATGTTTTAAAAAGTATCTTGTCTATTCTTGGACCTTTGAATTTCTGAATGAATTTTAGAATTAGTTTATTATGTACAACAACAACAACAATAAAACTTGTTGGGTTTTGACTGTGATTGCATATAATCTATAATCAATATGGGAAGAACAGACATCTTACAATATTGAGACTTTTATGAACAAGGCATATCTCTTCATTTATTTAGATATTTAACATCTTTCAATGAGGCTGTATTATTTTCTGCATAAAAGCTCTTATACATGTCTTGTTAGATTTATTCCTAGGTACTTCCTATATTTGATAACAAATACTACCTTTAAAAATTTTTGCTTGTTTTTGAATAGATTTTTAATAATAGTTAATATTATTAATAGTTAATATTAATAGTTAATAATTATTAATAGTTAATAATTTTGTGTCTGGCATCCTTGCTAAACTCTTATTTAGTTCTATATGTTGTCCCTCTTCTTATATTTAACTTCTTTTTGATTTTTTTATAAAATCAAAAAGTATGTTTTTATAATTTTACTTCTTCCCCTTTACTAAAAGGATTGATTCAGGTACTTATCCTGCCATATGACTAGAAATTCAAGGCTGAATGATTTTTTAAAGTATTTTAATATAGGAGTAGCTCTTTTAACTTGACTCCACTCAATAAACTCAACAGATGAACTGATGTAAAACATACTGATACCCAAGGCACACTGAACACTCTCAACTAGCAGACTTCTGTCTAGTACATCTGTATACTTCTGCTCATGAGTTGCTGCATATCAAGAATCTGTCACGCTTATACCCAAATATATTTATGCCAGATATATCTATTAATTATATAATATGATGTAAATCACTAAAATATGAGGATGAAAGAAATACACGGAAAAGGTAAACACTACATTCAGGATTGAGATATGAACAGATGTAACACACAGAATGTATCAAGTGAATTGGTAATGTTTTATTTCTTTTGCTGGGTGTTGGATACACTGATGTTTGTTATACTTAAAACTTTTTATATCTGAAGTATTTCATAATTAATTTTTTTAATGATTGTTACTATGAAAATTAAGTTGAACGCCTTAGAAAGACATATTAAAAGAAGGTTGTTTAAAAATCTTCCTCTTAGGTATGAGAGAAATAAAAATGGAGAAAAACCATAAAAATTTAATAGAATTTTGTGATTAGACTGCTTCATGAGTATCTTTAAATTAATTACAGTATTTTAAAGAAATAGAAATGATTACTACTGGTATGCTATAAAAAACACACTGCAAAACTCCAATCAGCTGAGCCATACTCAAAGTCCTTGCCCTAGAATCAGAAAATCAGCAAATGAAGTTCTAAGTACATTAACATGTTTAGCTCAATATAAAATTTTATGATGGTTCTTTCTAATAGGCATTTTTAAATTAAGTAACCACTTTCAGTTCCAATCATGTTAGATAAGAGGGATTCTAGTAGAAAGTACATCTGTTGAATCACATTACCAAAAAGCACACTACATATATCACTGTATGATAAAAGTTATTTTTCCTAATGCTCTAAGGCTTCTTACTTGGCCAACACATGATGCTAGTGCTAATGGAGCTAAGCTCTCCATTTCCTCTTCTATAGCATCAAACTATACCCTGAAACATGATCCTCTAAAAACACACATCAAAAAAACAGGTTAGGGACTTCCTTGGTGGCGTAGTGATTAAGAATCAGCCTGCCAATGCAGGGGACACGGGTTCGAGCCCTGGTCCAGGAAGGTCCCATATGCCACGGAGCAACTAAGCCCACGCTCCACAACTACTGAGCCTGCGCTCTAGAGCCCGCGTGCCACAACTACTGAAGCCCACGAGCCTAGAGCCCGTGCTCTGCAACAAAAGAAGCCACTGCAATGAGAAGCCCGTGTACTGCAACGAAGAGCAGCCCCCGCTCGTCGCAACTAGAGAAAGCCTGTGCACAGCAACGAACCCCACACAGCCAAAAATAAATAAATAAATAAAACAGGTTAAAGAATATAGATAAATGTATCAGTAATATTACAAAACTATTCAAGACTGCATATCCTTGAGAAAATATATAAGACTGAATGGCAAGTTTAAAAAGCATTTATATGTCAGTTGTGTAAAAAACAAATGAAAAAAGGAAAGAAACAAAACCATTAACAGACGAGATTTAAAATTTTCTTCATACTGTTTTGGTATTTACCAAATTTTCTCCAATTAGAATGGAATGGTGTTTTTTTTTTTTTTTTTTTTTTTTTGTGGTACGCGGGCCTCTCACTGTTGTGGCCTCTTCCGTTGCGGAGCACAGGCTCCGGATGTGCAGGCTCAGCGGCCATGGCTCACGGGCCTAGCTGCTCCGCGGCATGTGGGATCTTCCTGGACCAGGGCACGAACCCGTGTCCCCTGCATCAGCAGGCGGACTCTCAACCACTGCACCACCAGGGAAGCCCCTGGAATGTTTTTTTTCAAAAAATTAACCTTCTAAACTATATGTCCTAATTACAATAGTGCTATTTTTTAATTTTATATTTATTGACAACAGTTTGATAAACTTCATTACTTGTTTTTAAAGCTCTGAAAATAACTTTATAAAACTAACCTTTTCCAGAAACAAACTTTGAAGTATTAAAGAAAAGACTGCCATGATGAAGATCCATTGTTTCTCCCTTCAGTCTGTCCACTGCAACATCCACAAGGGCAAGCTCATCAGCCAAATCCTAAAATACATGAAAGTCCTGAATAAAATGTTCCCATTTCAGTTTTAGGAGAAAGAGAAAAAATTTTGTGTGGTTATTTTATAATCAAAGGAGTGTTACATTTTTAATAGAAAAAGTGGTATAAAAATAATGGTCTTTATGGGAGTTCCCTGGTGCCCTAGTGGTTAGGATTCTGAGCTTTCACTGCTGTGGCTCCGGTTCAATCCCTCAGTCGCTGGTAGGGGAACTGCAAGCTGAAAGGCATGGCCAAGAGAAGTCTTTTAATGTGCCTAGAGAGACCAGAAGTTAAGGTAAACAACAGAATGTAGCAAAAATTATTAATTGCTTTGCCTTTGCATAATTGTTAAGTTTTTTAGAATTGGTTTTCTTCCACTTCAGGTAACAGTATAAAACGAATGAAAAGTTATGAAATCCTTTCAAAGGTTTTTATTATATTTAACCCTTATGCCTAATTTCTGAATTGGTTGAAGTTGTTTTTAGTATGAATGCTTATGGCCAAAATATAAAGGTAGCCACCTGTGGGAAACCATTTCATGTGGCTCAGTATATTACAATTAACGTCCGCCCTCCAACCTAGGGGTAGATAAGCATATACCAGACCCAACCAATTGTTCCATCCTTCCTTCTGGCTGCATCAATTAGTTCACAAATGGGTATATGGCCCAGGCATAACAAATGAGCACAATGTCTATGAGGTTAGAAAATGGAAGATGAGAAATGAAGTCTCGTTTTTCTTTGCAATCATAAGCTCTAATGATATAAGACTCTAAGAACAAACTGTACAGCCATCTTCACCACCATATACAAAGACCCTGCCCAAGGATTAAGCCAACAGAGGAAGTATGGACTAAGATATACAGAGACTGTGTCTTGATATGTCTGAATTCCAGAATTTAGTAATATCTGAAGCTAGCTCTACTGAGATTTTTTCCAGTTACATGAACAATACACAGTCTCTATATACTGTACTATACTCTAATTTATTATAGAACTATAACAGAAGGAATGCAGGGGACTTCCCTGGCGGTCCAGTGACTAAGACTCTGTGCTTTAACTGCAGGGGGCACGGGTTTAACTAAGATCCCACATGCCATGTGGCAAAAAAGAAGAAGAAGAAGAAGAAGGAATGTATTCCCTCAGATTCCAGTGGCCAGATTCCAAAGGTGAACAGTAAGGGAAAGGAATCAAAGTCCCTATTTACTACTGTTCCCCACCCCACCCTCCACATCAGGCACCGTCTGGCCTTTCTGGAAAACTGTAAATTCTAAAATTTACTGAATTATGTGTCATACATCAGGAATAGGATAAGGATAAGGAGTTTCATCCAAAAGAATCATGTATCACTTTTCAGCTAACTGATAAGAAAACCAGATCATGCTTACAGATCCATTTTTACATCTGTGTATCTGTCTGGTCTGGACAGAAAAACAGAAACCACTCTAAGCATTTCAACAGAAGGAATTTAATATAGGGAATTGGTTAGACAGATGTTGAACGGCTGAAAGAACAGAAGGGGAACATTTATGGTAACCCAGAGATAGTAACTGCAGCTTGAAGCTACCACCCCCAAGGCTGAGGAAGCAGAGAGTCTAAAGGAGGTGCTTCATGGAACTAGGCTCAGACTCTGGAAGAGGCAAAATCTGCCTACTGCTCACACCACTAAACGGACAAGATGAGGTCAATGCTGGTGGCTCCAAAAGAAAGTGGAGGTTAGAACCAACTGCTACCTTTGGGACAAAGGGATACAGCTGGGATGACAGTGAACAGAACAATAAGCAAACAGGAAGCAGCAGGTCATGGTTCTCCTCCTGCCTCCCAACTTTCCTCTAGTGTTCCCTATTGGCAGAACCTAACAAGACGCCAACTGGCAAAGGAGAAAACGATTATGTGGAGATCCAGCGCCAGCATCACAAAGCAGAGTATACAAAGCTGAATTTGGAGCTGAGTGCCAGTAAGTTAATAGCCAACACAGCCTGCTTTGAAATTATATTTCCAACTTGATTTATCTCCCTTCTCAACAGGTTACCAGAAAATTCTCTCAAGCGAATCTTTCCATCCCCATTTGTCTTGACTGTCAAAGACGGAGCTCAAATAATCCCTAAAAGTTTTTATTTGATTTTTAAGAATTAACTACATCTATATGAGCCATTTCTCAAATACAATTCCAAATAGAGAGCCTGGGATTGTTAAGCCTACCAGAATCTAAAGGAATAGTTAAGAGTATCCCAGGATCTTTTCTCTAGGGAGGTCCTGAGTAACCATAGTAAGGTAGAGAGATAGAAAAAAAAAAAATTAATCTAAGGAAAACTGCTATGGGCACTTTGCTCTGTACAGGACAAGGAAGTAGGTTGTACTGCTATCCACTCCTAAAAACTTTACATGTCCTGATAAAACCTTTAAAGTCCACCTTTCATGAAATACGCAGGTGTCATGGTATTCATTACAGCCCTTATGACCCTTCACATCAGTGGACTATATGAATATGAATATTTTAATATCTTTCATCACTTTCCATTTATCCCACAATTTACATCAATGTGACTTGAAGACAAGGTCCTGAACTACTCTCCTTCATTTGGACATTTGCCAGGGTACAATGGATTCTAGTAGAAAATAAATGGGCTCTAACAACTGACCTTCTCGTACAATTTGAGTTCTGAGATTTCATGATAATATTCCTTGGAGTAGGCTTTTATTGATTCATTGTGTTGAGCCCTCAGTGAATTCTTCATATCTGCAAACTCATGTCCTTTTATCTCTTGAATAATTTTCTTCCCTTTCTTATTTCTTACTGAAATGTCAATCAACTACTGGACCTCCTGACTGACCCTCTAATTTCATCTCTTTTCTATATTCCGACTTTGTCTGACAGTCTGCTATCTAGCAGCCCAGAGGGAGTAAGAAGATTCTTGCCTCACTGTCGAACATGTAGACGTTCAATGAGTTCGTTCAATGAAGTCCGCCTACCGATGCAGGGGACGCGGGTTCATGCCCCACTCCGGGAAGATCCCACATTCCATGGAGCGGCTGGGCGCGTGAGCCATGGCCACTAAGCCTGCGCGTCCGGAGCCTGTGCTCCGCAACGGGAGAGGCCACAACAGTGAGAGGCCCGTGTACCGCCAAAAAAAAAAAAAAAGGAAAAAGAAAAATCCATTCTAAAATTCAAATGGAATCTCAAGAGACTCTGCATAGCTAAAACAATCTTGAAAAGGAACGAAGCTGGAGGTCTCAAGCTTCCTGATTTCAATACTTATTACAAAGCTACAGTAATCAAAACAGTGTGGTACTAATATAAAGAGACATGCAGACCAATGGAACAGAACAGAGAGCCCGGGGGAAAAAAACCTCTCACATATATGGTCAGATATTTTTTGACAAGAGTGCCAAGATCATTCAATAGGGAAAAGACAACATTTTCAACAAATGGGATAACTGGATATTTACGTGCAAAAGAATAAGGTTGGACTATTTACATTATACCATAGACAAAATTAACTAAAAATGGATCAAAGACCTAAATGTAAGACCCAAAACTATAAAACTCTTACAAGAAAAGATAGAGGGAAAGCTTCATGACATTGGATTTGGCAATGATTTTTGGATATGACACCAAAACCACAGGCAACAAAAGTAAAAACAGATAAATTGAACTACATTAAAATTTAAAACTTCTGTGCACCAAAGGACACAACCAACAGAGCAAAAAGGAAACCCAAGGAATGGGTGAAAATATTTGAAAACCATTTACCTGATAAGTAGTTAATATTCAGAATATAAAAAGTACTCCTACAACTCAAAAACAAATAAAACCCCAATTTAAAAATGGGCAAAAGGACTTCCCTGGTGGTGCAGTGGTTCAGAATCTGCCTGCCAATGCAGGGGACACAGGTTCGATCCCTGGTCCGAGAAGATCCCACATGCTGCGGAGCAACCAAGCCTGTGTGCCATAACTACTGAGCCAGCGCTCTGGAGCCTGCAAGCCACAACTACTGAGCCCGTGTGCTGCAATTACTGAAGCCCACACGCCTAGGGCCCGTGCTCTGCAACAAGAGAAGCTACCGCAATGGGAAGCCCATGCACCGCAATAAGAAGCCCACACACAACAATGAAGAGCAGCCCCCGCTCGCCACAACTAGAGAAAGCCCGCACGCAGCAATGAAGACCCAGTGCAGCCAATAAATAAATAAATAAATAATAATGAAAAAGAAAAATAAAAATGGGCAAAAGATTTGATACAGACATTTCTCCAAAGCTATACAAATGCCCAACAAGTACATGAAAAGATATTCTGGAAATAGAAAGGAAAATTAAAGGACTTCCATTGTTATTTTATCAAATTTGGTACTTTTTATTTTATAATGAGAATGTAATGCTTATATAATTAAAAAAATTTTTTTAAGTATAAGCCATTGGGAAATATGATTTTCACCCATTACTCTTCAAGGAAGACAAAGTGCTGAATCACTTTAACAGAAAATGTTATACTATTAACAAAATAATATAATCAGCGTGTCTCCTAGGAATAAATTTAAATAGTCTGGCAATGCCTAACAAATGGTAAACTCCAAATAAATGTTTCTTAAATTGTGTAAAAATCAGATGATACTTATTTGCTCCAAGGGATTAACCCTGCAACCCCGCACTCATGATCATCTACAAGACCTATAAGTGCTTACTTATTTTCAGCCACAGTATAGGCTTATCACTTACCTTCATTAAGATACAAACAGCACAAGCCATGCCTACAGCACCAGTTCCAACAATGGTGATCTTACTCTGGGAGACTTTATCTTCTTCAATTAGAGTCTCAATAAGCTGCTCCTTGACAGTTGACATTTTGAGAACCTTATAGGGATAATGCAATTTCAGTGAACTCAAAGTCCCTGAATTAATCACTCTCATACCTACCAATGTACTAACCACACTGAACATCTAAGGAACTACCTCTTGAGTTTGCAGAATTTTGGAGCCAGGAGCAGGGGGAAGCCAAAGAAAAAAATTCCTGGTCGAGGGGTGGAACACGGACCAGTCTATCTATCCGTATTAGGGATTGGGGAACCAACAGGTTTTTAAAGGTTCTCCCTGCCCCCAGCCACCATTTTCGCTCCAGTCCCAGTCACTCACAAGCGCTTAGCGTGGCGCAACAGTATAGGCAGTCTGAATGTGCAACGTATGGCCGTTAGGCTGCTTTTTAAAGTTACACCAGTTAAAAAAAGACAGCAAAGTCCGTTGAAGTGTGAAGCACAGCAACAGTTACTCCCTGAACCGTTCCGCAAGCACGCTCCCACGCATGGCTCTCCTCCGTCAGCACGCAAGCTCCGCCCCCGGCCAGCCCGGGGCGCAGGCGCATTGGCTCAGGCTTGTCCTCTGGCCCGAGGGCGTTCCGCGCCACCTGTGGTTATGTTCTCTTAATACCGGTAGGTGGTATTCTAGACGGTCTTGAAGAGTGTGCAAGAGAGGGATGTTGGCGTGTTGTTTCATTTCCTTCAGCCGGCCTAGGCTTCGGACTGATTTTAGGTCGAAGCTTTCTGGAGGCCAGACTACCACGTGGAGGGCAAGGGGCCAGGCTCGAAGTCGTCGTGGGAAAGAACTCTCCTGGGAGCGCCCCATAATCTCCGGTGGACCAGCTAAAACCAGCATCCTGAGGACAGTGCTTCCAAATCTGAATTGATAGTAGCTAGTGGAGGCGAGATTGAAGATGGGCAGCTATCTTGGGACATATGTGGCAGAGCTCAAGGCCTGAACCGACCTAACTTACCTCTCTATGAGAGGGCATGCTGAAGGGACCTGGGCCCCGAGGACGAAAAGGAATTTAAGGAAAGAGCAGACTTGGGAATGATCAGCCTGAGTTTCAGAAACAAACTTCAATGCACTTACATGCCCTTGTCCGAGCATTTATTTGCAGGAATTTAAAAAATTATGATTAAGTTCTATAACTTCAGGACTGAGTGGTGAAATAAAGTTTGAATTTCCCTTGAGAGAACAGAGGGTAATAATGAAAAGGAAAGGCCATGTCTAGTTTTCTAAGGGTGATTTTAATTTATGCCAAGGATTTATTTATAACTCACAGAAGGGGACACAACCTCCTCTGTCATCTTGTCATCACTTGCATTTGAATCCTTTTCAGAATCTAAAGGATAATCTATTTTCTGTATCAAAGCCTGTAGTTTGTTTTTTAATGTGAGTTAGATCATGCAGTGAGGCTGCTTAAAACCCTTCAATGGCTTTCCATTACACTTAACCAGTTTTTACCACAACCTAAGAGACATTCAAGACTTGGCCGCCTTCTGTCCCTCCAACTTCATCTCAAGACACTCACCACACTTCCCTCCAGCTTTTGGACAGCTTTTTCCTGTTCCATATATCTGGAAAGTTCTTCCCCAGCCCCTCTCAAAGTTGATTCCTCATTTTCAGTTTTGAACATAAATAGCACTTCCTCTAGCTTTCCTTGACTAATGTCTCAACTACCATCAGCTCCCTACATCTCTCCTGTTTCTCTTATGGCGCTTTTCACAACCTACTACCAGCCCCAAGCAAGGGGTTCACAGGAGTGGCAGTGACTGTTGGTCCTGTACTACCACTTGCTTGTGTGCTTCCTTCCACAGCAGCTCCTGGCCCTTGTACCTCATTTACCACAGGACTGTGAGCGAGACACAGCTGACCTGGATGACCTCCAGATTCAAGCTCTACACCTGCCTCAGGCCAAAAGAGGGGTCATTTTAGTAGTGACCAAACTCCTGCTCTAGGTGAAAAGAGGTTCTTCATTCATACCTGCCCAAGGCACATGTTCTGAACGTCCCCTTTGCTTCCTCCATTAACTGGCAACTTGTGTGAGATGAGTCTAAGTCCTGCTTAATCCACTTCCCAAGGTTATTAAGACTAAAATGAGATACAACAGTAAAAATAATCAGGGCTCCTAGCAGAGTTGGCCTACCCTTGCCTGGCGCAGGAAGGTGCAAGGTGAACGTGGAACACATAATGTACCAGAAAGTAAGGAAGCTTTGTAAGATTAAATCTGAAAACTCATGAAAGATTAGTTTAATAAATCTGTTAAGCATTTTTTGTCACGTTGATACTGGCTAATTTATTGTATGAAATAATACGAAGTAAGGGTAAATCCTTTTTTTTTTTAAAGACTGAAGATGCATCAAAGTCTACAAAAGGCTATAGGAATAATTGCACATTTCTTTGGGGGGTAATTAAAAAGTTCTTAGATAGTGGTAATAGCTGCACAACTATGTGAATCCACAGAATTGTACACTTTAAAAGGGTGAATTTTGTGCTATGTAAATTACATCGTAAGGCTGTTATTCTTTTCAAAGCCTATATGAAAGCAAATCCTATTATAACAGCTAATTTTCAAGGCTATGTAGGTTAGTCTTGTCCTTCTACATTTGAGACACATTAAAAAACAAAACAAAACACAATTCTTTCCCTTATCTAGCTCTCAAGAAGGAAACTTCGGAAAAAAAAATCCTGGAGGAGTGATGACCATAAAGTTGTTCTAGTTAACCTCTATAAGTATGGTTTTTAGGCCTGGAGAAGATCACAGTTATAGAAATATTTTAAGGGAAATCTAAAGAAAATTTTTGTTTTTTTTTTTAAAGAAAATTTTTGAGTAGACAACCACCAGGACTATTTGGTTTAAAATTGTTAAGTACCATTATGTTACTGCCTCCAGAGAGTAAAGGTTCTTAAAAATTTCTGTCCCCCTGTAGTGGCAAAGTACCACTGCTTATGTTCAATTGGCAAATAATGTTTTTTACATTCATGTATAGAATGTTACCTGTGTGAACTGTAGGGTACAAGTTATGATCAGCACTATAATCAAGTTAACTCAGTACTTTGGGCCTTACTATATTAAAACAATTGATTACAATGGAAATGGTAACAAAACAGCTAGTCATTCTAGTCACACCCTTAATATATTAATTCTTATTAAAGTCTGGTCATTAGAAAAAGTACCCCTTAAAAAGTCATCATAGTGTTGCCCAAGGATAACCTAATGGCTTCCATTAATGTAATTAACAAATAACAGCTTTATCACTTTGTATCTTAATAAATTAGCAGAGTAGTCACTGTTCAAGGTTTATTTATTGTTTTAGTTGGTATAACAAATACTTGGCTGCATTATTTATGTTGATTTTTCTTTTTTACATTACATGGCAATGTATACTATTCTGATACATATAGTACATAAGATTCTTTAGAACAGTTATGCACAAGACATGCAATACTGGATTTATAATCAATCCCAGAATGTGATTAATTGGAGAGAAAAAAGTTGGACTAGGCATCTTGGCTAAAGGAACCAGAAGTTATATAACACAGAGTTAAATACACATCTGGTTTGAAGGGCAACTGCAGCATCTGCAACACTGTCAGTGGTACCTCTTGAGGAAGTAGAACTATTTTACACGAACCAATTTAGGACAACACAAGATAAGTGCCATGCAGCATCAGGATACAGCTGCAGGGTTTTATGAACCATTCCTATTGCTAATGTTAGGAAATTGATGTTTTTCCTAGGCTGTCTTAACATTACTGCTTTAGTCACAGATCAGATATAAAGGACAATATGCACAACCTCCAACTAAAATCCTATTGTAGCCTAGACAGTGAAGTGGTATGATATTAGACTTTAAAACTGCAGCTCTTTCTGGATCCCCCAAAGTGTATCTGCACTCTTCTTCAAACAGGCCTGTTCCTCAGGAGTCAGAGTCACTTTCACAACATCTGAGATTCCATTCTGTCCCAAGATGCAAGGAACACTAAGGAAGACATCCTCTTTTATTCCATACAAACCCTGAGGACGAAATGAAAAATATTTTACGTTTTTTCTATGCATTCTGGGATCTCCCAAGAATTTCATTCTTTACAGTTATGAAGCTTACTTAATAAAACTTGATAAGTAGAAATTCCTTTCCAGAATTTCAGTTAGGATGTAATGAACAGTGTAAAAGAAAGTCATTAACATAGTAGCAAGATTTCCATTCTAAAAGAAAATCTAAATTATTGCCATTATCCATCGTACTTTGCAATTTATTTTTGGCTGCCCCGCGAGACTTGGGGGATGTTAGTTCCCCAACCAGGGATCAAACCTGGGCCCTCAGCAGTGAGAGCACGGAGTCCCAGCCACTGGGCTGCCAGGGAATTTCCCATTTTTATTGTATAACACTTTGGTAACTCTAACATGAGTGTGATTTCTGTTTTTCCCAAAGGAAAAAATTTGTTTTATAGTCTTCCACCCATCTCAACAAAATTGAGTAGAGTCTTCCAGTCAACAAGTTATCAAGTTATCTATGTGCTCAACACAGTATTGGTGGACATTAATCCTAAAGCTCAACCATGTCTTTTCAGAAAAGAAAGTCGCAGGTGCATTAATTTATTTCACTTAAATCAATGATTGAGGACTTAACATTAATTGCTTTCTCAGAAGTTTTTTTTTCTTTTAAAGAACAGGAAATAATGGCATTCAAGTAAAACCTATTACTACATAGACCTACCTTAATCATGGTGGAAATCGGATGCACCCGCCTAAGATTCTTCATTATACTTTCTGCCAAATCTGCCACAGATAGTCCAATGGCCCAGGATGTGTAGCCTTTCAGTTTGATCACCTCATAAGCACTGTAGGGTAGGGAAGTGTAGGGAAGGACAGGGAAGGGTAGGGAAAAGTAAAGTAGGGTGGGAGGAACAAAGAAAAAGCTTTCACTGAACATATGCTTTATAATAAATCATTTTTACAGTAAATAATACTATATAAATATAGTAAAGTTGCATTATATACCTAAGTGTAACCTTTGCACATGTATGCCAGGATATTATGTATGGGTATGTTCACAACAGTATTGCTGGTAATAGCAAAAACCTGGCAACATGCCCAACGCTCTCCAAAAGGAGAATGGATAAACTGTGGTGTACTCATACAATGGACTATCACATAGCTGTGAAAACAAATAACTATAGCCACATGCAACAAAATGGATGATTCTTATAAATGCAATACTAATTTTAAAATGCAAATCCAAGATTACATATAGCATGTTTGACTTGGGATTATCTCAAGAGTGTGTATGTGGGGGGAGGAGTACACAGGGATCAGTGGGAGGAGCACAGAATTCACTCGTTTCCAAGCACCAGCAGACTACTAACTCCAACTCAACAAACGTTACAGTTAGTTGACAACGACTGTCAACACTTCTTGGGTTGGATGATGGGTTAACAGGTTTTAACTAAACAAATACAAATAAGAGGGCCTTGCCTACACCCATCATGATTCATTCTCCAATTCCATAAACTTGAGATCCACACATGGCTACCTTATTTAAAGTAGATAATGCCACTATGTTGAAAGTTTCCCTATTTGAATAATTTCTGACAGTTAATAATTATTTTCATTTTTTGTACCATTATGAATATATACCTTGCTTAAAACTTTATAATCATCTGAATAAATAAGCTAGCTGTGTTTCTACTCAGAGACTATTATAAGTTTTAATTAATTAATTAATTAATTAATTTATCGCTGCGTTGGGTCTTCGTTGCTGCGCACGGGCTTTCTGTAGTTGAGGCAAGCGGGGGCTACTCTTCATTGCAGTGCTCAGGCTTCTCATTGCAGTGGCTTCTCTTGTTACAGAGCACGGGCTCTAGGCCCACGGGCTTCAGTAGTTGTGGCATGCAGGCTCAGTAGTTGTGGCTCACGGGCTCTAGAGCGTAGGCTCAGTAGTTGTGGTGCACAGGCTTAGTTGCTCTGCAGAATGTGGGATCTTCCCAGACCAGGGCTCGAACCCTGTGTCCCCTGCATTGGCAGGTGGATTCTTAACCACTGTACCACCAGGGAAGTCCCTATATAAGATTTAAAAATTCTTATTCCTAACTAAATGAATCATATGCTTTTGAAGACTGAATCTCAAATAGGGTAGACTTAATCTAACTTGATTTATCTTAGTTTACATTACAAATACAGAAAAGATTTATCATACTGTAAATTGATAATTATGGCAAATAAAGATAGACTGTAGCATTAATGTCTGCGATTTTTGTTGCTTTTCTGTTTATTTTTACAAACGTTCATTAACAACTAGAAATGAATAACTGTAAAGATGAGGGAAAGGTTCATAGATGTATAAAGCCAGAGATTCAGCATCTGTCTTCACAGCCCTTCAATAGTTGCGTCAATCTGCATTTACACCAAGGCTTCCTTGACTGTCCCAGCTGTACGTGGTCTTTCTCTCCTCTAACTGTTGATTGGCAAGTCAGAATGCACTACTGCCTAGAATATCTCTTCGTGGCCTAAACTGCCATTTTAATATTTGACCACGTTATAATGTCTGCGATTTTTAATCCCTTTACCTGTTTTATATTATAAGCTTTAACAAAGCTTTAGAAAACAAGTTTTCTGACAGAGTAACCAAATGCAAATGCTATTATTTAATCTTTTTTTTTTTTTTTTTTTTTGGCCACGCCATACGGCTTGCAGGATCTTAGTTCCCCGACCAGGGATTGAACCCACGTCTGCAGCAGTGAAAGTGCAGGGTCCTAACCACTGGACCTCCAGGGAATTCCCCAAACTTTTAATCTTCTAAATAAAAATAATAAGTTTCAACCTTCTGTGTTACAAATTATGAGATCTATTACCTGTCAACCACCTGTTTGTGAATTGCTTTCCAATGTTCCTTATCTGCATCAGTGCCTAATTCGGGGTGCAGATTCTTCAGGGAGACACCAGCAACATTCACTCCACTCCATACAGGCACTAAAAGCAATACAACAGAATTTATTTATTCCCATGCACCAGCCAGCAGACTAGTAATTCTGACCCATTCTTCTAAAATTGTCTTTTCTTATCTAAGGAGGATTATCTCCTTTTGGTAGGTGGTCAAGACTACCAATACTCTAACTTTTAGATTTTCATTGATTAGATTATGTAAAGCTAAGAATTTTCACTATATTCGAATCTGTTTTCCTAATTTATTGAGATATTATGAGATCGTAAGAGGAATTTTCTTGGCATAAGGAACTGAGAACTCTGCACAAATTATAACATCTCTCACCTGTGATAATAATAGATTTCTTTCTCATACACGCCACTTGGATTGGCTTACCTTTTCAGGAACAAGCAGTTTGAGTCCAAATAGCTGTGATATTAAATGAAGTATCCTAAGCACTATCATCTTATTTAATATGTCCATTATAATAAATAAATTTCATTCCCCATCCCTTATACCAAAAAATGTCATGCAAAATGGCTTAAATCTTAGCAATTCTTAGCATACAATTATACCAAAAGATAAGATTCTGGAAACCATCTGCCCTAACGAATGGATATCTGATTTAGGCTCTGATTTAGTAACGATACTCCTGTCAATTTTTTTTACACAATTTCTTGAAAACAGTAAGAGAAAATAAGTTATGCTTACCACTAGAGTCTCCATGCTCCCCAAGGATCCATCCATGACAGCTTAATGGGTGAACTCCCAGCCTTTCCCCCATGAGGTAACGGAACCGGGCTGAATCCAAATTGCAACCGCTTCCAATAACACGGTTTTTGGGAAAGCCGCTTATCTTCCAAGCCACATAGGTCAAGATATCCACTGTGAATAAAATATTTAGGCACAGATACTACGTGAATCATTAGATAAGGACTGACTACTCAGGATACATGGCTCTGTATAGATCTTGATATTGATCATGACCAATCAATATTTTTGTTAATATTTTTAAGACTCTATACTGTGTACAATATAGCAAATACATTAAGTATTCAAGAAGTGTAGTTTAATGAAAATAAGTTGTGCATCAATAACACATTATTGGGACTTCGTGGGTGGTGCAGTGGTTGAGAATCGGCCTGCCAGTGCAGGGGACACGGGTTCAAGCCCTGGTCCTGGAAGATCCCACATGCCGCAGAACAACGAAGCCCGTGTGCCACAACTACTAAGCCGGCGCTCTAGAGCCCATGAGTCACAACTACTGAGCCTGCAAGCCACAACTACTGAAGCCCGTGCACCTAGAGCCCATGCTCCACAACAAGAAGCCACCGCAATGAGAAGCCTGTGCACCGCAATGAAGAGTAGCCCCGGCTCGCCTCAACTAGAGAAAGCCCGTGCACAGCAACGAAGACCCAACGCAGCCAAAAATAAATAATTTTAAAAAATAAATAACACATTATTCATAAACTTATTCCTTATCCAAGATCTTCTTAGGCAAGTAACAAATTTTAAAGTGCAGACTACATTAATGGCATTGTATCTCTTTTAACGTTTTAAACTTAACTATTTTACACAAACACAAACTCACTCCCAGGAGGAAAATGAAAAATATGAGAAATAAATATATATACAGATTATGATATATATTGATACTATCAGTTTTACTCTAGCTCATCTATTTTTATGCCATTAAAAGTCTCACCTGGATTGGAAACAACAAGCAACTTGCAGTGTGGGCTGTATTTTACAATATTAGGAACGATGAATTTAAAGATGTTCACATTACGTTGGACCAAATTAAGACGGCTTTCTCCCTCTTGCTGACGTGCCCCAGCTGTGATAATAACCAGCTTGGAGTTTGCTGTCACACTATAGTCTAGACAAAAGAGAAACAATAACCAGATTAAGGGCTTTAAGAAAACTCCAGCAAGTTTGTTCCATTAACTTTTTTAATGGACAGTTTTATCAGTGTTTTGCCTATGTGGCATATAAATGCCCAGACTCCTCCTTTTTGGAGTTTTATCACTGTGGCCACTTACATGGAGGAAGAATACATCAACACCTTCCTTGTATTCTGGTTTTAGTTATGTGGTTGGCTTTATATAACAATGATTGGGGGGAGCTGAAAGAAATAAAATTTATTTCATACTCATATCAAGTGAGACACATCCCCCAATTTTTTGTCACCTGAGGTCAATGCTCACACTCTTCCATACTCCTATTTCTACTTAACTACTTAATGGTGGTCATACCAGCTCAGGGATAGGCTCTTTTTTTTTTTTTAAGCAGGGGCAACTGTACACTTATCAAGCATGTCTTGCTTCTAGATACCCTATGGCACAGGGTGGTTAACCCTGGGTTGAAGATAATGAAGGGAGTCACCTGTCAGATAAATGGTCAATGATTTTCATGTGTCAAAACAGACTCTATTAGGGCCTATGTCCGTTTCCTGGCTGGTAATTGTAAGGTGTGATAGGGTTACGCCAAGAATATCTGCTGAACAGACTCATTTGCCCTAGTCTCAACCTTGTGTTAGTGTATGAAAGGAAGCAGTGGAAGTAAGTATATATTTAAATAGTTGAAGCAATGTGGCAAAATATGGACCTACGAAGCTTTGCTAATTACATTCTAATTCAGATGCTTTCCACATCATGGACAAACTGGATTTCCATTTAAAACCATTTGCTGGAAATTCAAACATTGATATCCATAGGTACCAATGCAAAATTGTTCAAAGGCTCTCTTATCCTGTATAAAAAAGAAATCTTTGAAGAGCTAGGATTCTCAAGCCTGATAAAGAATTAAGTCTAGCATAGAGTGTAATACAAACATGTTGAAATCAACCTTTGCCAGAGACGATTTTTGGTGTTCTAAGGAAAAGGCTGCCATGTTGGAGATCCATCATCTCTCCCTTCAGTTTGTCTTCTATGACATCAACAAGAGCAAGTTCATCTGCCAAGTCCTAAAAGACAAAAAATTTTCAGTTTAATGGAAAATTGCTATTTCCAAACTTTTAAAAGGGCATGCAAAATTTCTATATTTCTGGAGTAGGAGAGTTCAGCTACTTTATTATCAGGACAGACCTCAAAGTAGAGGCAGGCCTCCGTTTAAGAGCTGACTCCCAGATGACCTATACATAGGAAAAAGCACCGACCCTCTCTCCAATCGTCTCTCCTCATTGGAGCAACCTCTGCAGGAGGTCCACCACTACTGTACAGAAGCAGAACACTGGATTGGCAGTGACTAACAACCAATTATACAAAACTGCTCTATTTAGTCTCTCAAATTCAGTTTTACACATTGATTTTAGGTTGTTAGCCGTTAAATAGATATTGATTAGTATTAAGACTTTAAAAAGTGATATTCTGGATCATTCCCTGGTTACATGTTTTCCACATACTAACCAACACTAACAGTTTTATTACATAAAGACAGATTTGTGCATTACAAAATGTTGGTGAAAAATATCCTTTCAGGGGCTTCCCTGGTGGCGCAGTGGTTGAGAATCTGCCTGCTAATGCAGGGGACACGGGTTCGAGCCCTGGTCTGGGAGGATCCCACATGCCGCGGAGCAACTGGGCCCGTGAGCCACAACTACTGAGCCTGCGCTTCTGGAGCCTGTGCTTCGCAACAAGAGAGGCCGCGACAGTGAGAGGCCCACGCACCACGATGAAGAGTGGCCCCCACTCGCCACAACTAGAGAAAGCCCTCGCACAGAAACAAAGACCCAACACAGCCAAAAATAAATTAATTCATTAATAAACTCCTACCCCCAACATCTTCTTATAAAAAAAAAAATCCTTTCAGATGAACCTTTAAAAGTTCGTATGTGCATCTCAGACAAGGAGCACCAGCAACAGCTTTAATACAAATGGAATGAGGACTAAAACCAAAGAGGTATACTAGCCGATCCACCCCTAATCATCTACAGTATAATGAGTGGTCTGCCAGTTACTGCCAGTTACTCTTAGCCACACCTGAGTTAGGGGGCATCACAGGTGTTTCATAGGCGTGGGAAAAATAAATGACATCAATTTCTGAACCAATGGGGAAAGAATAAGAGTTGGTATACTATGTGGTCTAAGAACATATAGAGCAAGCTGTGTAGTTATAAGACCTTTGCATAGCTCATTTCTGCCTTCAGTCCCTTCTCATTTCAATCCTTTTTTGTTCAGAATCCAGAATTCATCATTTCACTCTCTTATTAGGAACTCCAAACCTGAACTTAAAAGGAATTAATTTATGTATTTTTGGCTGTGTTGGGTTTTCGTTGCTGCGTGCGCACTTCCTTTAGTTGCGGTGAAGGGGGGCTACTCTTCATTGTGGTGTGCGTGCTTCTCACTGTGGTGTCTCCCCTTGTTGTGGAGCACGGGCTCTAGAGAGCAGGCTCAACACTTGTGGCACACGGGCTTAGTTGCTCCGTGGCATGTGGGATTTTCCCCTACTAGGGCTCAAACCCGTGTCCCCTGCATTGGCAGGCGGATTCTTAACCACTGTGCCACGAGGGAAGTCCCCAAAAGTACTTTTTATTCATTCACAAGTTCTCTTTTTCTAATTAAATTTTAGCTCCATAATTGGTACCAAAACTGCTATCCAAGGAGGGGGGCAGAGGGGATTAACATGGGTGGAAGACTTCCCACATTCAGTTTAATTTTTACCACGTATATATATCAATTTCAATTCCAAAATTACTTTTAAATAATTTTAGCTTGTTTAAAGGCATGGACTCTACTTTTTCATTTGTAGGCAACTAACGCAGGTTAATAAAGCACAGTGAATTTAAGAAACTGGGTCTCCAGCCTAAAAACCTTTAATTTTTGTAGTTTAGATACTCTTGGTATAGCATCATGTTTTACAAGTTTGTTTCACATAAAGTTCTTTGAATGAGTGCATGAACCTAAATATCTGTATATACAATGTGATAATGCAATTCTTGGAGAGTGAGTGGAGGATGGATGGAGTCAAGGTATCCTTGGCTTCCAGAGTGATAGGCTCTCACTTACCTTCATTAAGATACTGATGGCACAGGCCATGCCAACAGCACCAACACCAACCACTGTAATCTTATTCTGGGGGACATGTTCTTCCTTAAGAAGATTCTGAATCAGCTGATCCTTGACAGTTGCCATATTGGACTTAGAACCGAAAGGAATCTATAAGGGGAAAAACATGCACTGTCACTGCATCCTCTTTAAATTAACGCTTATTAACCAAAAGTGTTCTGGAAAAGCTTCTTTTGCTTCCTTTTGGGGTAGCTGCCACTAAAAATCACAAGAGATGACTAAAAAGGGAGAGGGAAAAAACTTAAAGATAGACAAAGGAGAATTGAAAGGCCTAATGCCAGGATCTGGTCTGACTAGGATCTTGGTGTAAACGTCCTCACCTTGGCGTGGAAAAAAAATATTGACGTTTGGGTGTAAGTATAGCCTCCTGAGGGCTCACTCATCTTGACTTGTTAACTCCAAGTGGAGCCGGCCTTTCCTCAAACAAGATCACTGTGAGCCGCCCGCCCAACTCTACTCCCGTCACCAGGACTCCTGCCAAGCCCCTTCAGGACAACAGGTACGTGAGTAAAGGGCCTTTGACGGCCTCACTGCGTTGCCCACCGCCAAGGTGAGCTCTGCTCATGCTCAATCCCTCGTTTTCTTCTTCCTCACCCCAACCTCCGCCCCCGAAGAAGCAGCGGAGCCCGCGGATTTTACGCCCCGCCCAGACCCGGAAGATTAGCAGTTACCCCTCCCCCACCCACCTATCCATTCAGTAACCCTAAGCGCAAGCGCATTTCAGAGTGCTAGTGGCCGCCGGCTACGGAGACGTGGGCCCTAGACCAGACAGCACAGCGGATGCTTGCGAGACCCCGCCCGTGAGCGGACGTGACCAGAAACTATGCTGCTCTCTGGGTCAGAGTGAGCTCAGAATCAGACTTTAGACTAAACTAGCGCTCCTACGCACACACGAACAACGTGAAGCCCGGCTGGCAGCCTCCCCGGCCTGGCGCGCTGCCAGAGCCAGATTTTAAATCGTGATATTAGGAACCCAGGACTGTTAACCAACCCACAGGGAGGCACCTCGTGTGGCTTCCGCCGTGATCCTCGTTGCAAAGGCGTGAGGCCCGGTATGAGGAAATTTTGTTACTACAGGAAGCTGCAGAGGCCTGAAGCCTGGAGCCCTAAAATTAACAGATACTTGGTGGAACCCTCGATTTCCACAGCCGGGGACGGGGGCTTCGGCTCTGCTAATCCAAACCTGCACTGCATTCACTGGAGAGATTGTCGTAGATTGCATCCCGAAAGCACCACGTCTAATCTTGACGCTGCCCCAAAGGGCAAAAATATCCGAGAGGAATTCCAGGCAGGCAGCCCAGAGTCACCAAGCTAGAATCGAGTCTCTCCTTACAAATCACTGCTATTTCTAGACAGCCTTGTAAGGTTTCTCGCAGCCTGACAGGGGGAAGGGAGTTCTTTCAGCGGACATCTGGTTTCACCAAAACCTAAGCTCTGGGCTGCAGTGCTCCGTTCAATGTGGGGATACCCGCGGGTGAAGCCCTGAAGAAAGAGAGTCTACGCCCCAACTCTGCCACCCACTCACTGTGACCTTAGAGATGCCCCAACCAGTCTCCCATTTGTCAAAAGGAGGGGAAGGTACCGGATGATCCTCCTCTCATTACATTGTCTGAGAGGCGGGAGAGCTGGTACCCTTTCGGCTTCAAATTTGCATGCACCATGTCTAGCATAGCGCCCTATAACATCGTTAGCTGCTTAACACGTGTAACTTGCGCAAAGAGCGACCTTTAATCTGCAGGCAGCGGCTGCCCCCAAGGAGCCCACCTCTCGAGAGTCCGAGGGTTAAAATACAACCCGAGCGGCACCCAGCGCCTTTCCGGCTTCCAGGAAGCCGCCCAAGACTGCTGAGGCTTTTTCAGTTCCATGGACTCCCGGAACCCGACTTCGAGTTCTGTGCTGTTTGCTCGTTTCGAGGCCGGAAGTATGCCCTCACCCCCACCCTTCAGACCTGTAGTCTCCGGGTCCTTCTGCATCCACCCAGGCCTTCGACCTCAAATTAGGTGCGGCCACCTCCTTGGTTCCCCAGCCCGGCCAGAGGCCACTGTGCCCACTTAGAGCCAAAGCAGGGTGCGGCCGGGCCCAGAGCCCATTTGTGGCATGAGCCACCGCCCAGGTCTCAGGACTTTGCCTCTGGGAAGCAGAGCCCACCCCTCCCGTGAGCAGGCAGCGCGGGGCCAGCTTAGCCCGAAGCAGTCGCTCTCCCCCTCGGGCGCAGCGCGCGCCGGGCCCGATCATACCGGGAGTACACGTCGGGCGGGCGGGCGGGCGGGCGTCGGCGGCAAGCGGCGATGGACCCGGAGTTGGCGGCAGCTGCTCGGGTACTCCGACTCGAGAGCGGGAGGGGCCTTAAATAGAACCGCGAGGCTGACGTCAGGGGGGAGCCGGGCGGACGTGCGGGAACCCACGTGTGGGTTGGGCTGGAGGCGGGCTCCGGGCGGGGCGGTAGAGAAGCCCCGGCTGCGCGCGCGCATCCTGAGGACCCGCAGGCTAACCGACCCATGTGCGCCGAGACATCTAAAGGGCTGTCCAGAGCCACGCTACCTCCGCACTAAAGTCCGGGCCAGAGTCATCAGCCGGGGTCAAGCCGACCTTCAGTTTCCTCTTCCATAAAATGTGAAAGTTACTCTCAAGGAAGGCTCGATCTGAATTTTTGCCGCTGTTGCCCAGTGCCCAGAACAGCTCCTACCACGTCATAGACACTCGACAAATATTTGTTGAAAGAAAGAAAATGCCTAGCACACCGTCAGTCTGCTTACCTAAGTCGAGCGATTTCCAAAACTTGACACTGCTTGTCCCCCACTGCTAAACCTTCCAAGTCCCACAGTTCAAAAGTAAAGCTTCAGCCTCTCTGGTCGGCACT
Organism: Stenella coeruleoalba; assembly: GCF_951394435.1. NCBI lineage: Eukaryota > Metazoa > Chordata > Mammalia > Artiodactyla > Delphinidae > Stenella > Stenella coeruleoalba. Next base: position 37,503,927 of record NC_137154.1, read on the forward strand.
CCCTACCGCCCCACCGGCCCAGCACCTTGTGTCCCAGCCACGCCTAAGAACAGTCTGGGTTTTTTTTTTTGTTTTTTTGTTTTTAGCATATCACATTAATTTTACCTCCAGGCCTTTGCTCACGCTGGTTCCCGGCCGGCCTTCCTCCTCCACCTCTTCCAGCTGTACCCATCTTCTGCTACTCCCCCCACTCCCCCCCCACATACACTTACAGAGTCGGTATCTCCCTCCTCTCTGCTTCCACCACCCAAGTCTATACATCCTTCAAACCTGTTTGCCTTCGAGGTGTGTGTGGCTCTGCTCTCCCACCTGCGGGTGAGTCTCTTAAGGGCATGGGTAAGTCTATGTCCTCCCTGCACCTGGGGCACCAATTTAGCCGTCAGCTCTGAGAAAGATCCCTAATCATGGCTTCCTTGGTTTTGAAGGGAAAACTCTAACCTCATCTTCAGAAAAACAGGGCATCTCTCTAGCACATCCTAACCGTTTTCCCGTCCCTCCAGGAGGCCCGGAGGAGCCCAGGAGGCCAGGAGGTTTAGGGAGGACCTAGGCTGTCTCCCCAAACACAGAGCTGGAGGGGCTGAGGGCCAGCCACAGGTTCTCCAGGGCTCCTCAGGGCAGGGAGGACTGCAACAGTGTCTGTGGTTCCTCAGTCTTTGCAACAATGTCTTCATTCAGTCAGGGCTGGGCCCCTGGCTTCCCATCAGTGCAACCGCAGCTGTCCGGAGGAGGACGGCAGAGCATGGAGAGCAGACGTTAGGCTGGGGAGACGGGTAGGAACCTTCACCAGGAGGGCTCTGGGACAACCTCTGAAGATAATCTAGGCAGAAAGTTTGCAGTCCCCTAAATTAAGGCACCACTCCAAGCGCAGCTTCCTTCTTCTCATGTAGAACAGGAGCTTCTATTTAACTCTACAAATACGAATCAAACAAGTACCATTTACTCAGCACCTCCTGTGTGTTAGGCAGCAAGCTAGGCAATCCCCATACTCATCGTCATTTTAATTCTTTGGAGCAGGCATAATTATCCCCATTTTTCAGATAAGAAAACTGAAGCTCAAAGAGATTACTGACTTTGCCAAGGTCCTGCAGTTAATAATTGACTTCAGCTGGTACTTTAACCCAGGCTGATGACTCCAAAGCCTGTGATTCTTCTTCTGTATAGGATGTTGTCCCTCCCCCACCCCTTACCCCCCAATTCCACAAAGGTCAAGAAATTATATAGGGGGCCCAAGCCAGTCCCAGGCTCAGTTTTCAGTGAGAGGCAGTGGGTGGCAGTGGGTGTCTCTGCCTGTCTGCTCGAGCTGAGACATGGGTCTCCGCATCCTCAGGCTGGGACTTACACCATTGGCACTCTTGCTTCTCAGGCCTTTGGCTTGGGCTGGAATATATACCACCTGCTTTCCTGGGTCTCCAGCTTGCAGACAGCAGATCGTGGGACTTCTCAGCCTCCATAATCTCATGAGCCAATTCTTTATGACAAGTCTCATTTTATATATATTGTTTCTTTCTCTGGAGAACTCTAAGTAATACGGTATCCTGACTAATGCAGTCCAAACAGAAGAATTTCTATATAAAAGTCAAAGCCGGGGGTGGGGCAGGAAATTGCTTCAGAAGGCAGAACAGACTTCTCACCCTGACCAAGTGTTTTTTTTTTGGGGGGGGTGGCCTCTTTAAAAGGGAAAATCTCACAGAACGGTGGTTTGACCAGGGGACAGGCTGGCCTCAGAGAATGGGTGCTACTTAACATCCAACATAAGATTTTCCTAAAGTGACCCTGGCCAGAGAATGGTGTCTACCCAAAACACAGAGTCATTCCTTTATCCAGTAAGTGTTTATTATCTTCCTCCTCAAGAATATTCAATGGCTCCTCAGTCAGTGGCCTCCAGGATAAACTTCAAATTCCTTGGAAAGTCACACTAGGCTTTCTATAATCCAGTGCCCACATCCCTCTCTGGCATTATCTCCTATTTTCCTTCATGCCAGTCCCAAGGGTACTTACCACGTTCCCCAAATATGCCACCCACTTCCACCTGGGTGGTTCCTTCAACCCACATGATGCCCTTCGCACCATCCCTGCCCACCCACACCCCACACCTCCATAGATCAAATGCTGTTCCTTGGGCTGTGTATTAAATTAGTTCTTATTGCTGTGCATCTCTCTGTCTCGGTACACTGTAAGCTCCTAATGGACAGAAACTTTCTCATTCATCTCCACATCACCAGCATTTATCTGTTTAATAAATGTATTCTGAATGATGTGCCTGCTGTGTAAAGGGCACCATTCTAGGTGCTAGGGATACAAAAATGAATAAGACAAATTGATAAGCCTTCAAAGCTTTCTCCACCATTTAGTGGAGAAAACCAACATCCCCCTCTATAGTTAAAGTGCAAGATAGAATGTAAACTAACACAAAAGATGTAGAAAATATTGCTCTAGTATTCAGAGGAGAGAGAGGTCCTTTGGCCAGGGATACCGGTGAAGCATTCTTGGAAGAGGTGGGATCTGAGCTCAGCCCAGAAAAGAAGTTCAATTAATGAAGATCAGGTGTTGAGAAAGCAGAGACCAAATACCTGGAGACAGGAAATTCAAGGTACGTCTGGTGAATCTTTAGCTTTAAATGCCAGGCTGAGAAATTTGGGGGTTTGGGTTTTTGGTTTTTGGTGGACAGTGGAAGTCACTGAAGTTTTGGGGAAATGGGAGAGATAGGGTGAAAGCAAGGTGGTTGAAAGGTGATGGGGGAGGGTCCTGAGTAAGGACATTGTTACGCAACAGAAAGCTTCAGAACACACACAGCTCCAACCACCTCTGCACAAAACATACTCTTCTCTGACACACCCTACATGTCCCCATGGCACCTCTGAACACTCGCTGACAGCCTTTTCCACAGTTGCAAAGCTGATGACTTTCCTAAGGTGCAGGGTCCAAGATGCAGAGAGCCTCTTCCATCTCCATCCCTGATAGGCCAGGGCCTGCTGCGTATGTGCCAAAGCAGAGGCTCCTCTCTCTGGGAAGAGAGCAGATGCCTGCCCCTGGGAGACTGCTTCATGTCATCGCCCCAATCGCATCTTCTTCTCGCATGATGGGAGGGGAAGCTGAAGACTCCAACCCGACCCCAAGTTCTCCTGGGTGCCACCTCTTCTGCTATCCTGATGTCTCCCTGCCCCCAACTCCTTCTTCTCCCCTCCTCCAAGCTGGCTCATCCTCAGGCACTGGATGCTGCCTCTGTTTCCCTTTTTGGCTTAGACTGTCATTCCCTCCAGAGTTCATTCCTGACATGATCCCCTAACAATCCCCTCAGAAACCCTAAACTCCCTTTGCTGTATACTGAATGTTTGTGTCCTGCCAAAATTTATGTGTTGAAACCTAATTTCCAATAGAATAGTATAATATTTAGAGGTGGGGCTCTTAGGAGGTGATCAGGTCATGAAGGTGGAGACTTCAGGAATGGGGTTGGTGCCCTTATAAAAGAGACCCTAGAGAGAGCCCTTGTCCCTTCTGCCATGTGAAGACACAGCAAAAAGATTGCCATCTATGAACTTGGAAACTGCCAGCATCCTGGTCTCGGACTCCCAGGCCTCGAGAACCATGAGAAATAAATTTCTGTTGTTTATAAGCCACCCAGTCTATGGTATTTTGTTATCGCAGCCTGAACGGACTAAGGCATTACCCTTCCAGCCACTTTCTACCCCAGGAAAGAGATAAGACCTGTGCCCTTTTCTCTCCATCCTTCCCTGGCAGGGAGTTAGGCCTCAATCTTCCATCCCATTGACGGGTTCCAAGGCAAAGACTGACACCAGAATATAAGGGGCTCCCAAACTGAGGCCTTCCAATAGCAGGGCTGCAGAGGGAGTCCCAGGGCCTCTCCAAGCCAGACAATTCCCAGTGTAACAGAAGATGTCCCTTATCTAATCACAGCAGGGGAGGACTGTGGGAAGCTGCGACAGCCTTTCCCTCTGACAGGTTGGGTGGCAAGGACAGTGACAGTGGTGGCTTGGCAAAGATGAGTGAGCAACCCGGTGAAGAGGCAGCCCTGACCTGGGGTTCTTGCCCCAGCTTTGTCATGGGCCTCTGGGTGACACTACGGCAGTCACATTCCCTCTGTAGCCTCAGCATCCCTGCCTCTAAACATAAGAGGGTCTCTCTCTTCCAGTTCAAACATCCCGGGAGGCTCTGAGCTAGGGAGTTGAGCCTCCACACACACCTTCATTTTTCCAGTTTTGCTCAGGACCCAGTGGCAAAGGCTGCCCCCTACTTTGGAAAGTGATTGGGGCTACTGTGGGGGTGGAGACAGACATCCAAGGCTCCTGGCTTCACCCATGCAACAGGAAATCCATGCCTGGCACTCTCTTGTCCCCATATTAGCTCCAAAACGGGGTCCAAAATTCCCAAGGCACTGGTGGGTATTGGATTGTTAATAAAAAGCAGTCTCACAGGGCTTTGAAAGTGAATTACTGATAATAGGAACCCATCTCTTTGATTCCTGTGTAGATGTTTCAAACCTTCACCAGATGGAGAATTACATTCCAAAGCCTAGCTCAAAAAAGAAGGGCAATTTCCTCTAAAAGTCCAAGAGGATCAAGCCAATTGAAAATATGAATACCACCAGGGAAGTGTATTGGTAATTTCCTGGGGCTAGGTGTGGGAAATGAATGGAAGTCTTCTTAGCTGTGCAGATGCTGACTGCAGGGCCCCCTCACTGAAATTTGGGTCCTAGGTTTTTGTTTAAACTGGGGTACACAAGCACTCATCTAGCTGCACCTCACAACGCAGGCTCTACTGGAGAAGGAGGCCCTCTGCCCTGTTATTTGAGCCTGCTCAGAGCACCCTGACCCGAAAAGATACCCCACCTCATTTTTCCAGGGTACCAGAAGGGAGCCTGGGATTCTGTTAAGAGGAACAAAAGAGAGCTCCTTTGACCCCCAGGAGGGACCACAGGCTGTGATGGGTACAGACATGGAGAAGGCTTCCCTGCAGCTGGGTAAAGCTCATCGGACCTTCTTTTATGTGTAGCTTGGTGCGGGGGGGGGGGGGGGGTGTTCATATCCATTCTCTCAAGGCATTTTCACCTCAACCGAGAGAGGAAAGCAGAACAAGAATTTTGACCTGTGTTTTACTGGTGAGACTACCAAACCTCAAAAAATGTAATTGCAGGGGCTTCCCTGGTGGCGCAGTGGTTGAGAGTCTGCCTGCCGGTGCAGGGGACGTGGGTTCATGCCCCGGTCCGGGGGGATCCCACATGCCGCGGAGCGGCTGGGCCCGTGGGCCATGGCAGCTGGGCCTGCGTGTCCGGAGCCTGTGCTCCGCAACAGGAGAGCCTACAGCGGTGAGAGGCCCGCGTACCACAAAAAAAAAAAAAAAAGTAATTGCTTCACGCCCCTCATAGCTGGAAAGCAGCCAGGTGGATTTCAAACTCCTGGTCTAGTTTTTCTTCTCCTATGCTACTCTGCCCCTCTGTCTTTCCTGGGGTGCCTCACAGCCTGGAAAGCAGTTAGCCCTTTGCTTTCCGAATATCAAAGGACAAATGTGATAAAACACTCCCCAAGGTCCAGACAGCTCATCTGCCCACAGGGCTGCTTCAGGGCCCTATCTAATAATCTAACCAGCCTCCCTGTTCCTGATGCTCCATTAGCCTGGCAAAGCCCACATGTGTGCAGGGCCAAACTCTGCCCTCTGTGCAAACATACTTGCAGCGTCAGGCTGTCTTAAAGGACATTTTAACTGAGCTGATCTTCCAGTTTTAGCCACAGAAGGGATGAAAGCCTAGGAGAGGCCCTCACGGCCTTGGCCCTCCTTTACCCACTGAATCAGTGAGGGAGATCAGCCCCTCACACCTGCCCCTGCTCTGCTTACACTGCAGGGCCTCTCAGCAATCCGATTGGCCTGCAGGGCAGACGTCATTGCGCAGTGGGGAAGTAGGGCTGGGAGAAGGGAAGGGAAGGGAAGGGAAGTGCTCCTGACTCTACCATAGTGTTTCAGGGGTGGTGACTAAGAAACAGGAACCTCCCAACTAGTCTAGCGTTTTCTTCCCTGCACCAGACACCACGGCCTTCTCCACCAGCCTGGGCTGCTTCCTTGGCACTGTGGGTGTGGCTCTACTCCCGGCTTGGCTTCTGGGGTTTTCCACTGTACCAGAGCCACTTCGAACAAGCCCTGGCTTGGGACTGGCAGCTTGGCGGAGAGGCCTCGCTCAGCAGGAGGCCACACCCCAGCCACTGAAGCCACAGGATTGCAGGAGGCCGCTTCAGCAGAGAGCTGTTCTCACAGAGCTCCCGGCCTCAGCCTCCTCTGCAGCCCCCTCGGCTGCAGGCTCATGGTGTCACGGAGCCTCCTCCCAGGCTGAGCTAGTTCTCCAGCAACCAAATTTCTCTTCCTCATTTCCTAAGGGAGGCTGCCTGGCAGCCATAGATGGGCACAGCCTGTGCCAAGATCTCCATGGTAACCAGGGGCCACAGCTTCCTGCCTTGGGCGACGATCCAGAGCGAGCACCCTTGGCAGGGCTCCCTTGCAGACTCCAGTGGGGCTGAGTGTCATTCGGGCCCATCACACCCCACTGTCGTGCCTGGAACTTAGGAACAGCCTAGGGAGGAAGCCCAGCTGGGTTTCCCTGGAAGACTTCGGACCCAGCAGGAGTTCTCTGAGAAAAGTCTTGAAACGGGGCAGGCTAGGAAGGCTCTTCTTTGGAATCCACCAACTCCCTCCCACATGGAATTGATTTCTCAGGGCAGGCTGTGAGGCTCTGGTGGTAAACCTTCTTTAGGGTAATGGGTGAAAGTTGAAAATTGCACAGTGTGTTAGTTGCCTTTAGACTTTGCTCTCCCTGGCAGAGGAGGTGCTGGTGATGCAGGAGATAGTTTGCCATGGATTAGGCAAGAATCCCAGGGCCTTGTTACCCCTACCCCATAAAGTGGCCCCTGAGGCGTTTGAGGGGCTGGCAGGCTCTTAACGAGGGTGGGTGTTTATCAGTGTGGAGTCAAAGTGACAGGGAAGGTAGGGTGGGTGCCCCGGGAGCAGAGATGGAGCTAAAACTCACTGCCTCAGTGTCAAGAACTGGGGTGGCCTCTTCAGAGAGATTCCGTTTCCAGGAGAAAACCAAATCAGAATGCCAAGTGGAACCGCTCCTGGTATGACCCGCTCCTCCTCTCAGCCCTCTGTGCGCATCTCCGGGGGGGAGCCTGAAATTCAGTTGTGTGGATAGTGGACCGGGCAAGGTTCATAGCCTTCCCTGCGCCCTGGGGCAGTCCCTCTCCTGTTCAAGTTCTTTTCCCGGTCTCTGAGGGGAGTTCGGTTTTTGCTCAACTTGTGCCTTGGGCTTTTGTGATGCAGAATCAATCCCTGGTTGGGGAAGACTGTGTATTTGGACTGGTAGTGGAGGGGAGGATTTGGGCCTACAGGATGTTAATCTGTATAATAAAGAGGAAGAGAAAATATCTCAAGGGAATTTTGGAGGCAGTGGAGGTGGAAGACTGGAAAAGGGTTGCCTTAACTTCTGCTGACTGATGAAGGGAGATTTGAGAGTAAGGAGAATTCTTGGTCAATGCTGCTATGGACATCACTGTCGTCTCCACTCTCACTTTGCCAAAGTGCGAGCCTGGGATTTGAGCTATTTTGAAATTACTTGTGATGCTGAAGGGTACTTCCTAGTCAGTGCTAGGACACCAAACCTCGCGGGTGCAGACTTTCTGAGCATTGCAATAATAATCACTCCCATGTTTATTGAACATTTAATATGTACGTCCCCAGCACTCCTACTAAACCCTTTAAAAGCACTGTTTAATCTTCACAACTGCCCTGTGGAGTAGGGCACATCATTACTCCCGTTTTCCAGAAACAGGAACTGAGTTTTGGGGAGGTGAAGGCACTTGCCCAAAGTCACACAGCCAGATGTGCTATAGCCAGGCTTCAAAGGCATGAAAGCCAGGTGGCATCTGGGCAAGTTCTCTGCAGGGAGACCAGGTGCAGCTACTGCCCGTGACAGCAGGGACAACGGGGAGTTCCTCTCAGGAAATTGCCAGGCCACGCTGAAGAGGGCTCTCTGTGGAAGCCGCAGCCTCTCACTGACCTAATGAAGTAGAAAATCAACGAAGTTGACACCAGGCACCGCTCCATGGAGGCTGCTCCCTCACTGCTCTGAGCAGCAGGGGTGCGCCGGGGGCTGGCGTGATCATCTCGGACAGCTCCTGTCAGCCTGTTTTCCTGCCATTTTGTTAGTCCTGGGACAGAGACGTTGGGGAAAACAAAGCCCAGATTGACCCTTTCCGAGGAGGGCCCTGTCTATCTTTCTGTCCAGGCCTTTCAGAAGACAGACATCCCTGCAAACTCCTCCACTTGGAGAGATACTCTGCACATCTCCTAAGGGACAAGGAGGGGCAGATGGCAGAGCCTCCATCTGTACTGCATTCCTCTGCTGCACCAAACTTACTGTCCTTCAGGAAGAGGGTCTCCATGGGAACCTCAGCTTTGGGAGCCAGTCAGGTTCAAACCCTGACATGACTCCTACTGCCTGTATGTTTCTGGGCAAGTCACTTTCTAAGCCTTATGCATCTTTGAAATAGGAAAAACAAGGAAATAGCTCAATAAACCATATTCCTATCTCAGGAAATGAACTGAGGAGAGAGGCAAGTTTGTTGACTGTTTGTTTTATCTATTTCAGACTCTAATTGGTTCAGAGCATTCTTCCTGGCCCTGCACCCAGGCCGAGCCTGACCCCTTCCTCAGGTGAGGATCTTCTAGAACCTGCACATAATGACTGCTTTATCCAACCTTTTTTTTTTTTTTTTAAGATACTTTATTACCTAGTACTAAAATTGGTTTGGGCCTGAAACAGTGTGGGCCTGAAACAAGGGATCTAAGAGACTGGAGATTCCCGGATTCCTTCCCCACCTGCGCAACAAAATGACTGCCTCTTGCCTCCACCCTCACTGAAAATAAGGGGTTTACTCTTTGGGGAAATGCAATCAGGACGCAAGCAAAGTGGTGAGAGGCACTGGCACATAAGAGAATGTCTATAGACAGAGAACCCCCTTCCTGAGGCAATTCCCAGAAAGCTAGTCTCCAGGCTTATACTCCCAGGTAAAGACACAGCGGCTCCTTCTCTGGAGAGACTGAATGGTCTCAGAGAAAAGTTCCCCAAATACTGACATGTGAGAGACCTGGCTGGCAAAGCAGCTTCCCCCCAGTTACCCCGGTGGACGTCCTCTATTCGACAGAACTGCCTGTGCACATGGAGCTTCTAATCCACGTTAAATAACTTGCTCAAATATAAGGGCCAGCTGAGGGGTTTTACAGTCTGTTCAGAGTTTGGAGTGAAGTGGCCATAGGAGTGTTAGAAGATCAACCCAACTGGAAACTGTGGTGAAAGAAAAGTTGGTCAAGAAAGTTAAGGGAACCTTAGGACCCTGCTCGGCTGTGATGCTCGATATCTTCTATTTGCCCTGCAGGTCCACTCTCTTCTTCTCCACCCTGCTCTGGGTCCTGAGGGGCTGACCTGAAGCAACCACACAGCAACGGTGCCCCCATGCCCTCTGCCTTCCCTGCAGAGACTCAGGGAGAGGGAAAGTGAGATGGAGCCCTCCCTGTGGGACTGTGGGTGGGTTGTGTCCCTTAACTCCTGTCAGGGTCTCTTCTCTCCTGGTAGCCACTTCTTTCCATCGCCTCATCGGGCCTAGGCCTGGTAACTAGGATACTGCACTATAACTTACGGTTTCTCTCTACTCTGCCTACACTTTGGAAAACTGCCCTTTATTAATCTCCTTAAATCACCCAATTTGAGGGTGCCATTTATTTCCTGCCAGGACCCTGACTGAAGCACCAAACAATCTTCACATTATCAAAATGTGAGCACTGTTGATCATCAAAAAACTGTGAACTATATTGGGAGGCTGGAGAGAGGGAAATGGGAATAATGATAAGAACACTAAATCCTTAATGACCATAATAGTGGAGAATAACAAAATTGATAAAGTGAGAATGGTAAAATATAAGCTAAAAGAGTTGAAAGTGATTAATTCTGTGATGAGGGAAGTTGGTGGATTTGATGTTTTGGTATGCATCTTTTAGTGTTTTTGATTTTTTAAATTATGAGCATGAATAACTTTGCTAAAAAACAAAATTAATTTTTAAAAAGTAAAATGTCAGGAGAAAACAGGACAGCGAAGGTCCGTTGAATTCTTCTGAGGACCCAGCACATAATAGAGGCTTAGGCATCAACAGCAGAGCTGGAGCCCAGGTGGCCCTCCCTTAGGGCTTCAAATCCAAGAATCTGTGTCCGTCACTGCACTTCAGGAGAATGAAGCAGTCTCCCAGCCTCAGAGCCACATGTGCTTGTCAGTGTGTGGCCTGATAGCACAGATCTCCCTTTCTCCATTATTTAGAGCAGGGAGAAAAGAAAGTTCCAGCCTGCCTGAGCAGGGTGGGGAGACAGTAAGGCGATTAGGGAGAGAAAGGTCAATAGTTCGCAGCTGCACAGATTTGCTTTGAAGAGCTGAGTCTGAATCTTAGCTCTCCACTCTCAAATTGGAGTCAGGGTATTTAGGCAAGTCATTTCACCTTTCCGAGACTCAGTTTTATTAAGTTCCATGAAGGCACAGTCTATTCTACCCATCATCTAGGACAGTGCCTTTTCCTGACCCGAAGATTTTATACGGTGGGGTCTGTAGACTGATGTATAGTAGGAGCTTGATAAATAATTGTTGAGTGAATCCTAAGGATTAAGAATGTACATATAACATGGCAAATATCTAGCAAATAGATCTAATAAATATTAGTTTTTTTCCCTTACTCTCTGGTCCCTATCAATGTTGATATTTTATGCCAGCCTGAGTCAATAAGCTTTGAGCTGAAGCCAGGTAAAGGTAAATAATAATAAATGGTACGAAGAACAATTATTAAGTGCTTAATTTGTGCCATGCAGTATTCTAAGCACTTACATTTATTAGCTTATTTAACCTTCACAATAAATCTGTAAGTACGCTTATTACGCCCATTTTAAAAGTGAGGAAACTGAGGCATGAAGTGATGAAGTAATCGCACAACTATTAAGTGGCAGGGTTGGGATTTGAACCCAGGTAGCTCAGCTGTAGAGCTTGAGCGCTTTCTCGTTTACTAGATTTTTACTAACCTATTCATGTAACACAGAAAATTGATCACTATTATGTTTTTAAAGAAATTCCTTCTTGCCTAACTAAGCTATACTTGTAATATGCAACTGTCCAGATGACAAACCACCATGTTTAGGTCTGGGATGTGCTCCCTGAAGCCTGTTAGTGACCTTGTTTTGAAGAGAAACCCCTTCACCTGTTTTATCAAGTTTCAAGGTTGCTCTCCTGCTAACTCAGCATATTTTCAACCTGTTTTTCTTTGATCCCAACCTCTATTTTTTCTCTTAATTTTTATTGGAGTATAGTTGATTTACAATGTTGTGTTAGTTTCAGGTATACAGCAAAGTGAATCAGTTATACATATATCCACTTTTTTAGATTCTTTCCCCATATAGGCCATTAAGAGTATTGAGTAGAGTTCCCTGTGCTATACAGTAGGTCCTTAATAGTTATCTATTTTATATATAGTAATGTGTATGTCAGCCCCATCTCCCAATTTATCCCTTCCCCCGCTTACCCCCAGTAACCATAAGTTTGTTTTCTACATAGATCCCAACCTCTATTTTTACGAAAAAATTTTAGCAAGCACTTAAAAGATAACAGGATGTGCTTCCTTTCCCCTTCTCACCAAAAAAAGGGAAAGTTTCCCTAAATATCAAACATAAGATATGAAATGAAACATTAATTTCAAATGAATTTTGGATTCTAATTTACAGTATCTTTTAACGTACAGTTGTCTCTTGACCTATATTTTACATCCCAGGGAAGAACACAGAAATGTTCTCCTCACATTCTCAAAAGAATGGAATTTATTTCATAAATACTGCAACTGAAGCGTGAAATCAGTTATAAGCAATTTTATATGTATATTTTAAAGTGATTTGGAGAATGCGGGGCACCACAAAAACATGACTATTAATACATCTATTAAAGATAAGCCATGAAAATTAGATTTGGGCAGTTTTTTGGGGGTAGAAGTACAAAAGTAAGCACTTTACTGTTCTTTGAGGAAATTTTCTTCCATTTAGATTTCTAAACAGTGAAATCGAGAAGATGCTGCCTTTCACCGTGTGGCTCAGTGAAAACCTGTATCAGCATTAAGGACAGCACTCACCCAGCACATGTCATGTGCTGGACTCTGCTCCAAATGCCCTATATATACTCTATTTGTTATCCTCACAGTAATCCTATCAGTTAAGTACTATAACACTCACTTTACAGATGAAGAAGAAACCAAGGCACAGATTAAGTAGTCACACATCTAGTGAGCTACGCAGCTGGGATTTGAACCCAGTGTAGGTCCAATGACTGTGCTCTAATGGCTCTGCTACACCATGTCTCTACTGCTGCTGAGGCTGCAGTCAATTCTGGGAGGGCCTGTTATAACACTACTTTTTCTCTACTTTTTATATCTGTGGGTCTAAATGTTCTTGGGTGATAAGAATCCGATTGTACAAGTAAAATTCCAAGGAATTTTTGCATTCAGGCCAGACATAGCCTGTTCTTATGGATAACCAGGTGCCAGAAGTAGCACACTAATGGATAAGATCAAAATTCATAAAAACTTAGCTGACAGAAATGGGACCATGAATGGGTTCTCTATGGAGAAGAGCCCCATTATCAGGGCTTATCTTAAAGGGTATAAATGTGTGCACAGGTGTTTCTTTGCTAGAAAAATCTTAGATTGTAGGTTAGAAAAATAATTTTAAGCACATAGAAAAATGTCCAGGAGAAAATACACTAAGCACTACCTCAAGAGAATGAGATTTGGGGGTAAGGATACAGAAACATCTTCTATTATTTTATATATGTCGGTACTATTCAAACCTTAAAAATATTATACTTTTGTAATAATTTAAAAAATGGACATTAATGGTCAGTGATTTTGTATTTGTCATTCCTTTTTCACTGCTCTGTTCCCCACTTAGGTCCTCGAACCAGAAAGATATAAATCTGAGTAATAAAGGTCTTTGAATTCTAATACCTAGTGAACCTGAATTTGACATGAGGGGAGGACAAATCCAGTGAGGTATGGACATTTCTGTGATTATAACTAGCATGTAGTTGAGTCTTGTTTTTCAATCCAATCTGACAATCTTTGTCTTTTAGAGTGTTCAGTCTGTTTCAATTGCTAGTAAGTTGGGTTTAAGTCTACCATCTTGCTATTTATTTCTATGACTACAGATGAGTAAAATTTTAAATTTAAGCCAGTTTAGGGACTTCCCTGGCAGTCCAGTGGTTAAGACCCTGCAGTGGGGATGCAGGTTCAATCCCTGGTCGGGGAACTAAGATCCGGCAAGCCGTGCTGTGCGGCCAATAAATAAATAAATAAATAAATACAAGCCAGTTTATCTTATGCTTCAACCTCAGCCTACTTTCCTTTTTAAAGAAAATTCATTTTTATTTATTTATTTATTGACTGCACGCACAGCTTGTGGGATCTTAGTTCCCTGACCAAGGATCAAACCCGGGCCCACAGCAGTGAAAGCACCAACTCTTAACCATTGGACTGCCAGGGGACTGCCTTCGGCCTACTTTTGTTATCATTCATCCCAACAAACACAGCAGGTTACCAGATGGCCAGAGAGGGTGTAGGTTTTTCATGCTGTTTTGTTAGGGGGAGTGGAAAGAGCTGGATCGCGGGCTCCACCTCAACAGGTATAATTCCATGTTTGTCATAAATATTAGGGATTCTGCAAAAGACTATGAAAACAGGGCTCTGTGGTTACAAAGTTTGAATTCCAAGGTCTTTTCTGTGACTTAAATACACACCCAATCGAGGATATGGACTACAAACTAAGGCTGATCACCCCTGAACCAGGTTCTAGGCAATGCTCCAGCTCTGGACAGTTTAAGAGCTGAAAATAATTAAGACTCCCCTGGCCTCAGGAACTGGGAAAACAGCTGAGTCTTGAAGAAGCTAAATTGGGAAAGGGCAGAGGTAATGCACTGAGGACTCCCATGCAAGTTCTGACACTGGAAATAGCAAATCTAAGTTTAAAACGGGCAGCTTTCCATACGAGGGCCACTGTTGGCTCCAGATGATATGTGCACCAATAGGAAATCACTTTCTGGATTAAACCCTCAGCCTGGATGAGTGGCTTACCCTCCTAAGTTACAGGTGTTTAAGCAATCTTGCTATCCAGACTGAAGCAGATGTCACAAAGTATCCTACTCATTTTGCAGTGTTAAGTCCAAAGTAGACTAGCACTACTGATTTTATGTTTTTCCAGGAGAAACTCATTCTCCTAAGGCATGACATGCTTTCACTATACTATTGTATTTTGCAGCCCTTTGGGCTAATGGGACCCACTAGGCAGAAGAACGCCATAATGTGATTTGCTGTAAAAGAAGTACAGAATAGAATTGGAGGCAGGAATGACTGACGGGGCAGTCAAAGGAAAAACTATGCAGTGGAAGCCTGGGCTGGGGAATAAAAGCTTCCAATTTCACAAGCATCTTGTCCCATCTCAGTGACTGCAGAAACTTAGCAGTTTAGAGTAAGCTCTGACACTTACTGGGGTAAATTACTTAACATCAAAACCATTTCTAAAGGTGCTAGGAACAGTACTGGTTTATCGCAGCTCTCAATCACCAGCGGCTGCTATCATTTTCCACAATGTGAAGGTGGGGCCGTAGTAGGTCTAAACAGCTGCCAAAGTTCATTTTGAAAGGACTCCAAGGATCAAATATTTCAAATGTAAGCTGGACTTGAAAGTGAGAGCTACCTCTGGTGAAATCCCCCTTAAGTCCTTCATTCCTTATGAGACTTAATCATACACCGTAACGAAAGTCTTTATTCAGTTCCCTCTTCTATTTACCAGAATTCCACTTTAATTTGGACCTAGTTTCCAGTCTGGATTGTTCCAAAGCCTTCTAGGTTTTGGCATCCCCAACTGCTGGACTTTTAATCCAACAAAACAAACAGAACAAGCAAAATACCCTCAGAAAAACAACTCATGTGCTTAAAAGTTTCTCCAGGTCCCCCATGCCTAATGGGTAAGGTCTGAATTTCTTATCTTGGCCTTACAAAGCCATCTGAAACCTGAATTAAACTGATTTTCCCAGCCTCTTCACTTCCAACTCTCCAATCCAACAAACACTCTTGTCCCAACACGTGTGTGTGTGTGGGTCTTTCAAAGTCTTCACATCTTCATCATGCATTTCCATGTTCAACCTTCAAGGCTTAGCTAAAATGTTACTTCTTTAGTGAAGTCCACCCAATTCCCCCAATGGTTTCCTCCTTCAGGTTCCATTATATTCATCACTTAATCTTTAACAGAGCACTCAACAGAGCATTTTATTTCTTTACGTCTGCCTTTCCCAGACATACTCTTTCTTCTATTTCAAACATTTTTCTATCTGCTCCATTGCTATTGCTTATAGAGTAGTTGTGGTAATAATTCATTTGAAATGCACTTTGTAAAACTGTGAAGTGTAACACACCATTACTAAACTGATCTGAAGGAGAAATGGGACGGCTGAAGCAGAAGAATGATGTTGCTACTTTCCTTTTACTGGTTCAAAGTCTGAACAGGTTGAAAACCTGTTGTAGCCATTTTATGAAAGATAACCAGCTTGTATAATGGCTTAAAAAAATGAGTAGCCCTCGAGCAGCCCACCCAAGTAAGTACCACACATAAGGAGAATCCACAAGATGTGTTACAGTTAAAAGAGTATCTATAAAAAGTTTTACTTTTTTCTGTAATTTTTAATATAAGACATCTAAAGTCTTAGATAAACGGTGAGTTGATACTATCAGGAACAAGATATGGCACAGATTCCAAAAACAAATTTTTTTTTTTTTTTTGCATTTAGGCTTTGCAGTCACTATGCAATGATTATCAATTCGCCAAGGACCGTAACAGTCAGATACTGGAGAAAAAGAGATATGAGAAACATCTTTTATTTTTTCTAAAGAGGTGAAAATAAGTAAGATTTCTTATATCTCTCACTCATAAGATTTTTAAACTCTTAAAAATGCAATTTCTTTTCAAAGCACATGCCATCTTAAAAAAAATCTTAGCAATGTACATTTGCACTCAAAGAAAAACATGCAGCGCATTGTCCTCTGACAAAATTCTGCATAAAAACCCCACACGACTTTCTGCAAATATGTCCCCTCTTTATCTTTTAGGGACTCCAAACCACAAACATTCAGTGCAATATTTATTGTTTCTTATTTCCGTAGGAAACACAGGACCAATGATGTCTTCTGACTACAACTGTTTCTGGATGGCTGAGCAACAGTCTCCCTCTGCTTTATTTTAAAGTACTCTCTTTAGCTTGCTGATGTAAGGTACAACTAGAATTCAGCAAAACTTGAGGATCCAAGTGGAAGATGGAGGAGAAATACTTAAGGTGTACCCTGTGCCATAAACTTAGGAAAAAAAATTTACACAATAACAAAACAAAACCAAAAATCCTCAGATTTTATCAATGCACCCTTTTAAAAAGTTTTTTTTTTTAGATTCCTGAAAGCAGCTTAATGTGAATCAAAAGCAGTTCCTGAGTAACTGCTGTAAACAGTGTCTTTTTAAAATATATATATATATATATATATATATATATTTGCAACTTAGCTCATTTTGGTTCTGCCTTAATTTACCTCCCTAGCTTTTAGTTTAATCCTAGTTCCCTTCTTTTCAGTTCTCAATGTGCAAGTACAATAGCATCAGCTCCGAGTCGGCATGGTACAGATGTTTCTTGTCACTTCTGTGTGATCACCTGCATGTCTGACAGGCCAGGTTTCCAGAGTCACTGCAGGTCACAGTTCTCTCAGTCTCACAGAACCTGTGAGAGCCACGGACACTTCACGTTTTCTTCATCAGACGCCGTGACTGCCACGTGTGGAGCTTGTTGTAAGCTGTCTGGAGCATCTCCTCTATGTGACTTACCAACTGAAAAACATAGCAAGACACTTAGGCAACAATGGTAAAGGCTGGGGAAGTTACTGCTTCTGATCCAGATCTGGCAAATACTTCAGTGCTGTTCCCAAGCTCTTTTTTGTTTCTCCAATGAGGTAACATGCAAGCCCTCTGTGAAGGTGTTATCAGACACATTTTGTATAGAAAGGTAAGAGGGATGGTGGGGTATAGTAGAGGCTGGAAATTCACCTGCTTTGCCTGCACTGTATGTCTGCCCTGTCATTAATCAGCCATAGGACAACATGAAATCCTGGGTTCTAGGCTTTAGTTTCTTTTGTCAAATGAGAAAGGTGAACTAAACTGGTGATTTCTAGATATAAACATAAGCCTCTTGACTAAGATCAAGAGGGTAGCATCAACACTAACTTAGAGAAAATTTGAAAAATGCCCCACTCCCCTGAAGATTCTGAGGCAACAGGTCTGGGATGAGACCCAGTAATCTTTTGATTTTCAAAAGCTCCTCCACTTAATTCTGCTGCACAGGCAACCTTGTGAAGCACTTTTCTATGTTCTCTAGGGTCTTTTCCAGGTCTAACACTTCAGGATTTCAATGTAACTCAGCAGATTACAGAAAAATCTAAATGGTCTCAAAGCTTCACACAAGTATTATGTCATGCCTTAGGTCAGGACTACGTATCTTGAGCAGAAAACAATTTTACCCTCGTCACAGACATAACTAGAAGTCAACAGGACCACACTGATCTAAGCTGATAAAGACTCCTAAGGCAGAGTGTCTTTGGATTATCTGTTTCCTCGGAAGTGGAGAGTGTAATTTACATGGTTGGAAGTAAAAGTCTTATGAAAAGTCTGCAAGTCAATTTTGGCAGTATGGGGACAGAGACCAGGAAGTTCTAAATCCTTGTAGCATGCCAATAACTTAGATTCAATCTGAGATAGTTAAAAACAAAATAAACTCTTATTTACCACACCTGTTATCACTGTGTGTGTGTGTGTGTGTGTGCGTGTGTGTGTGCGTGCGTGCACGCACGTGCACAAGGGGGAGTGTTATGTTATTTACTTCTGTCCGGGAACTACACTGCTCCATAGGCTGCAGTGGCTCCACAGAACCAGTTAGAAGAGATGAACGCCACAGCCTCCTGTAAGGCCGCACATGGCCTCAGAATCCTGTTGACTACAGTGCTCCAGGCAGTGACAGTCAATTGAGAAGGCACATAAACTGAAATCTACTTGTCACCCTTGCTCTGCTGTGGGAAGACACTTCGAGCTTCTTTTCTGATTATAAATAACGTTGTTATATTTTAAGAAAAACCACTTAGAATGTTTAGGGAATAAAAATTTACTAAAAATATTACTGATGAAGATTTTTCAACTTTCAACTGTAAAACTTGTTTTGATTATCCTACTCACTGAAACACTGAACTCTAAGTTTGTACATACTACTTTTTTCCCTGTCACCTCTGAGAAGACCTGCATTAACACATAGAGAAACAATCTTGTGTGGTTGTTCTAGCCTTCCATTAAAAACAACGCTAAAAATCCTGGGCATAAGGTGACACTTCTTACCCACTTGCCATGCCCTGCTGTCAACCAGGGAAGCTGAAGGCAGACCATAATCCAGGAACTGTTCAGCTTACTTTCATAGAATGGCAATTCTACCTTTCTCTGCATTGCTACATTTGTACTTGCTACTCAGGTTTTCAAAATAAATACCCTTAGGAACATACATATAGGTTGTAAATCTATAAAGAAAGGCATGTAGGTGATTATTACAAATCCTGGTTAGTCATGGCCTTGAGAGAGTGGGACAGGGACACTCAGGGTACTGGTTCTATTTTTACCATGATTGGTGGGTACACAGATACTTGTTTTACTATTTAAAAGAGCAAATGTATTTTATACACTTCTGAATGTATGATACATTTTACAATTAAAAAACTATTCCTGGGACTTCCCTCGTGGTCCAGTGGTAAAGAATCCGCCTTACAATGCAGGGGACACAGGTTTGATCCATGGTCAGGGAACTAAGATCCCACATGCCACCGGGGAACTAAGCCCGTGTGCCGCAACTACAGAGCCCACGCACCACAACTAGAGAGAATCCCGCGCACCGCAAGGAAGAGCCCGCGGCGCCGCAACGAAAGATCCCGCATGCCTCAACGAAGATCCCACGTGCTGCAACTAAGACCTGATGCTGCCAAAAATAAAATAAATAAATGCTCTTAAAAAAAAAAAAAAAAAGCAGCCTTAAAAAAACCCCCAGTATTCCCAGCAACAGAAAAAAAACAACATATATACTCATTTACAGGAAAACAAAGTAAATTTCATCATTTTACTACACAGAGAAAAATATTAGGCCAAAATTAAATTGTTGCCTTACATTTGTGCTTAAATACTGTCTCCGAATTTTTTCTTGGAATGGGCAGAGTTTTGTAACTTGGAATCGTTCCAAATTACTTTTCATTTTCACTACCTAAAAAAAGATGAGAGAAATAATGAATTACAGACTCTCAAAGAACCTACAGGGATCAAGAGAAAAACACACATAAGGTTTCTTTTTCTTTCTTCTTCTTTTTTTTTTTTAAGATTAACTGGCTCCACCAGGCAGAGAAGCAATATTGAATATATTCAGATTCTTTTGGTTTATAATTCATATCCTTCCTGATGTTTTTTGTGCATGTGTATAAATGCATATGTAGAAAATATACAGTATACACTGTTTTAAAATTCCACTTGGTTTAATGGGAACATCTTTAAGTCATTAAATACTAAGTCGTCATTTAAAATGGATGTATCTTTAACCAATCCCTTTCTGGTAGATATTTAGACCATTTCTACACAGACAGTGGTAGAGAAACATCTCTATGGCTCAATATTTGCATACATTCATTCTTAATTATTTCCTTAGGTTAAGTTTCTAAATGTTGAATTTCTGGGTCAAAGCGTGTTTTAAAAAGGTAGTACTTGTAGTGGAGGAAAGGACTCTCTTCTTAGCAACTTGGCCATCACTGATCATTCTAAGTTTTTTATCCTTTTACAAATTATAGATGAAAAATGCGCTTTTTATGTAGCTTTAAAGATAATTTATTTGAACACTGAGTATGAAAATTTCCTAGGTTTATTGGGCCACTTGCATTCTTTAGTGAATCGCCTGTTAAAAATGTTTTGCCTATTATTTTAAATGGGGTATTTATCTTTCTCTTAAAGATTGTTTGTAAGAGCAATCTATATAGTAAAGCTATTACTACCTTTTTTTTAAATTGAATTATAGTTGATTTACAATGTTGTGTTAGTTTCTGGTGCATAGCAAAGTGATTCAGTTAACTTTTAAGATGCACGATTATAAGTTATGGAACTGGTCTGGATCTCAAGTTTCTTTGTATACAAAATGGGTGTCAATACCTACTCCATCAGGATGCTGTGAGGCTTAAATGAAACAATATATGCAAAGTAGTGTTTGGCACATAGTAAACATCCAATACAATTTTCCAACTTCAAGATAACACTTCACTAAGTTACACTACTACAACAGCTGGCTGTGTTTGGAATCGGTTCTGACCTTTTCTTCTAGGAATGGCGTATTAACGGGAAAGCAGGACCAGAAGTGCCGTAGAAGTTCCCCAACAGCCACATACAGGTGTTTCAATTCAGACTGAATATCATTTGGCACCATCTCTGCAAAAGAAAAAGTGGTCCATAGGATAAAAGCTATTTTCCCCTGTGTGTGGTCTCTGAAAGAATGACAACTCAGAGAATAAATGTGAATGCGCACTCTACCAATACTAAACCAGGATGTGCTATTCTGAGACAAGTTACTGATCTTGTGGCCGAAAGACTACAGAATTTAAATTTCCTTGGGGTTTTGGAGGAATTTTCAGGTTTTGCTTTAAGAGGTAGGAGAGGAAAAAAAATGTGTGACGAGCAATGTCACACATTACTAGTGTGACACAGCAACGTGCCACTGTTTGTAATATTAAAACAATACTGAAACATCAACTCTTGTCTAAATATGCTTTAGGATCTGGATGCATAAAAACAAAACAAAAATTCCAGAAATGTCCCAAAGAGAAACCAATAAAACTTAGCACTCTTCTCAAATTGCTCTTCTGAGGTTATTTAGGTAAAGGGACAGCAACACGAGGTCCAGCACATACGGTTTATGGCTTGCTGTGTCCCTCCCTGCATCAGTGCTCCTCCAGGTGACAGTGCTGTGATGGTACTACTGGCAGCACTGCTTGAGAGAACCTGAAAGAAATTAAGACAAAAAAGTGGTTTCTCTCTTTTTTGGCCATCTTTTTTACTTAACATTTCAGTTCTATAAATACATAAGTTATAGCAACCAGAGTGAACCACTTTCCATGAGGCTAGAAACACAATATGTGTAGAAACAGAATACCTACCAATCTTCCAGGAATACCAGGCAAGTCCACAGGTACTTCAAAATACACAGCTTTTGTCTAGTCAAGCCCCCCTGCCTTTTTTAAAGTATAGTTGATTTACAATATTGTGCTAGTTTCAGGTGTACAGCAGTGATTCAGTTACACATGTACATGTATATATCTATATTCTTTTTTTCATTCTTTTCCATTATAGTTTATCACAAGATACTGAATATAGCTCCCTGTGCAGTAAACTCTTATTGTTTATCTATTTTCTATATGGTAGTGTGCATCTGTTAATCCCATACTCCCAATTTATCCCTGCCCACCACCCCTCCTTCTCCTTTGGTAACCGTAAGTTTGTTTTCTATGTCTGTGAGTCTGTTTCTGTTTTGTAAATAAGTTCACTAGTACTATTTTTTTTTTTTAAAGATTGGGAGTGAGTTATTTATCTATCTATCTATCTATCTATTTATTTATTTATGGCTGTGTTGGGTCTTCGTTGCTGCATGTGGGCTTTCTCTAGTTGCCGTGAGTGGGGGCTACTCTTCATTGCTGTGCATGTGCTTCCCATTGCAGTGGTTTCTCTTGTTGTGGAGCATGGGCTCTAGGTGCATGGGCTTTAGTAGTTGTGGCACGCAGGCTTATGAGTTGTGGCGCATGGGCTTAGTTGCTCCACGGCATGTGGGATCTTCCTGGACCAGGGCTCGAACACGTGTCCCCTGCACTGGCAGGTGGATTCTTAACCACTATGCCACCAGGGAAGTCCCTGTACTATTTTTTAGATTCTACATAGAAGTGATATCATGTAATATTTGTCTTTCTCTGTCTTAGCCAAGCCCTTACTTAAGTACCAACTTAACTTATGAACTCTTAGCACTGAAGGTAAGAGTGCTAAGGTAAAACTGAGTTTAAGGAAAGAAAAAAATGACAATAAAACAAATGTTAAATCCTTAATGGCAGCTGACATAAGAAAATCCAGCAAAGCAGAAATATACCATTTGTCACTTTTCAAGAAGTGAATACACCTAGCCAAAAGGGGAAAAAACCCCACATTCCCCACTGTATCCATATCAACATTTAGGGACATAACTGATCTATCTCTTCATTGAGTGCCTAACAAGTACCAAGGGCTAGCCATGGAGAGGAACAAATCATTTGCTGAATAGCTCAAGCGCAGGTTTAGTGTGTCTCAGTGGAGTTTTTACAAGTAGAAACTTATGTGTGTATGAAAAAAATATTTAACTTGGTGTAAAGAGCACATTATAGGACAACTATGAGTCAAGGGGACATGAATGTTCACTTCATTCCTATTTCCTTTTGTTAGAAATGTTATAATGCATTGTAACCAGAAGTTTCAGTGACTGCTGAGCTTGCCGACTAGTCACTGGCTACACTCAGGTATACACATCCGAGGGCAGATGACCTCTTCATGTGTCTCAGATGATGAAATCACTTTTTTAGGGCTGTGCGGAAGAATCTAAATATTGAAGACTGACCACAGCTTAAAAAAGTTAGGTGGACCTACTTTGGCCCAAGGGCCAGATCTTGCACAAGTATAGTATCTAGAGTGATGTCCAGAAATTTGGGGAAATCTGGGAGATTTTTCCAATAAAACTGTGTATATGGAAGAAAAAATCAGCAATCACAAAACTCATTATCTTACTTTTCATCATCATCTTACCTTCAGGTATGCCAAATACCTCTTTTCTCTACCTCTTTTTCAATTTATTAAGCAGAAATATGTCTTTAAACCCCATTAAAGTATTAGTTTTACAGTTCAATGTGAATGTGCTCATAAACTCAGAAAACAGAATGGGAATTCTGTTTTTCAAACAGTACAAGTCACCTACCTGAGTTAATTTGGGTGTATAAGCTTCCATTTCTTGTCTAATACTTTGAAAAGAATTAATAATGTCCTGACTTGTTGCATACTGTAGTGACTGGATTGGAGTTGGACCATGATAGTACCTGAAGATTAGCAAAGAAGAAATTACTAATCACACAGAATAAAGGTGCTCAACATTTGCTTTCAAATATTTTAGCAGTCTCAAGACAACATTCTCCCCAAAGTAAAGAGTTAAAGATATTTCAATAATATAATTGAATTCCTGTAAGGGCAATAGGAAGAAAACAGCACAGATTGCCAAAATTTATTTTCTTGGCTTCCATCATTTAGGATCCTTTCCTGAGATGCAAAAAGTAAATTTTTAAGGAAATAAGATACTGTATTTTATGGTAACAAACTAATTAAAACTTGAGTTCTATACTTGCAGAATATATTCTGTAATGACTTGTAATATAAAACTATTCTGTCTCAAGTTAATTTAATATTAGTCACCAAACTTACCTATCTGACTTCTTGAGGTTTAGTGCAATTGTTTTTATGGAATTATTTTTTCCCAAGTCTTCATATTCAATGGACTCTTGTAACTTCGCCTATAATTATCAACACAACATTTTTTATTGTAAAGTTCTCTTACAAAAGTAATGAACATGACTGAAAAAGCAAAACTGTACAGAGGATAAAATATGAAGTCTTCCCAAAATGAGTCTCACTTCCTAGACATGACTGCTCTACAAATGGCTGAACCCATTTTTTTTCACCATCCACTTACACAGAGTACCTGTTTTCCTACACTCTGACCAAACTAAGCATTACTGAACCTTTAATATTTGAAAATTTGGTAGATGAAAATGTGTATTTTACTATTTTTCTCCCCAAATAAATATAAAAAAATAATTTTTTTACATGTGTTGCAAATACCTCTCTTCCAATTTGGTGTTTTTCAATTTTAATTATTCCCTTTATGCTTATTCTTTCTGTGGGTTAATTTTTTGCTTAAATCTTTGATCCACTTAGAATTATTTTGAAATAAGTAGTAAGGTAGGGAATCTGAGGGTTTTTTAAAATATTAAATTATTAATCAGTCCCCCTAACACCATGTGTAGAATAATGTCTTTCCCCACTTATTCTGAAATGTCATGTTTATCATATATGTATTTAATCCCTCCATGTAATAAATATTTGGGTTTACTTCTGGATTCTTTATTTTGGTTTTACTACTGTGTTTTCTCCTGGACTAGTAACAAAATGCTATATTTCTATAGCCTTATAATAAAAACACATTAATTATAAGACACATGGTGACAATCTATGTAAACATTTGGGAAAACAATTTTACAATATTTCATCCCTACAGAGCTATGGAATTCATCTGGTTAGCTCTCATCTGTAGCTTCCCAGACTAGGATCAAAACGTTTACGATATTAAATATACCTCAAAAAAGATCAATCTGAAAACAGTATTTAAACTGCCCCTATTTTAAGAGTCTGAATAGTCCTCTTGTAGTATAGGAACAGATCTGACCTCAGCATGCTATTCAGAGTAACACATCCATCAGTCCCACCTTACCTAGACTCAGCCTAAGCTTTTATTATTTTCTCAGCTCTACACCCTTGAGCCAACTTCAAAGCATACTGATGTCTTCATTA
Organism: Stenella coeruleoalba; assembly: GCF_951394435.1. Lineage (NCBI taxonomy): Eukaryota > Metazoa > Chordata > Mammalia > Artiodactyla > Delphinidae > Stenella > Stenella coeruleoalba. Next base: position 37,528,783 of record NC_137154.1, read on the forward strand.
CCTTTCCCATATGTCAAGCTCATTTCTACCCCTGCTGTTACCTTACCCAAGTCATGTCCCAACCTAACCTCTTATATAAATCCAAATCCTAAGCCTCTGCCAAGGCCTAGTTATTCACCTAACTTTCATGCTTAACTGAAAGCTCCATGAATATAATACTTCTGGATCTCTCATTCTATAAATCCCTTGCAGAACACACAGCAGACAACTATTGACTTGAGAAAATATCTATAGAGTCAGTTTATCATTGAATATTGTGAAAATTCACACAATGATTTTTGACAATTCTTTCACTACCAAGAATCACGAGTACTTAGTGCAATATTGCAAAGAAAAGCATCACTTCCTAGATTTCTTCTTTAGCATCTCTAACTTACATTTTAGATTCACTTTGCTTAGTTCAGAAAAGAAATATCTTACTTTGTTAATTTTAAAGGTGTATATCCCTGTAGAAACATATTAAGTAACTGAAATATATAAAATAAAAGACTCACCCATAATCCCCTTTTAAAAATCATAAACTTAATTATATCGTATTAGTCTGTTCTGTGAACTTCATCTACTTGCTCACGCTTTGGTTCCTATTGTAAATCACACAATTACTATACTTTGAATTGTTTTATAATTATTTTTTTGATTTTGTTTTACCTGTAGACACTAAATTCTTTGAGGACAAGAACCCAATCTTATTCTTTCTTGTTTCCCACCACCTAATATGGCATGTAAGGCAACTCAAAAATGCTTTCTTGAATTTAATTTTAATGAACTGAACTATCGTATGGTATATGTGAACTCTTTTTAATTCAACATATCATTAATCCTTTTAAAAAGCCATCAATTGCTGCATGCATCAATCTCCACTGTATGGATGTATCACGGATATTAGGATGGTTGCTATTTTCTCAATTATAATACTGCCATGAGTATCTGTATCTGAATCTTTGCACACATCTTTATTTTTTTTAAAAATAAATGTCCAAAGTGGAATACTATCCAGAAGTGGAATTAAGGGTATAAACCTTCAAAAATTTAATACATATTGCCTGACTGCCCTCTAAGGAAGCTTTATCATAACTTATTTTTATAACGAGGGAGGGAGGAACTTAAAAAAACTGAGGGATAGCGAAGCTTGGCAAAGTTGCAGGGAGAGAAGAAACATACAAGTAGGTAACTGTTCATATTCCCCCACAACCTCTTTTCAGTATTTAATGAAAGACATTTCCAGTTCTGAAATGCCAGGCTTTAACATGAGGGCCAATCTTATCTTTTAAAATCACATACACTAACCTTTAGTTTTTTCTTTCTGTCATAGTCTTTGTTGATACTCTTTCCCAGAAAATAAAACTGTATGTTAATATGTGTATGTGTCTACAGGTGAAGGAAAAAAATAAAAATAAAAAAATAAAACAAAACAATAAAAACAGTTAACAGACTTGAGTCCATGGAAAGCAGGCTGGCAGGCCAAAACTGAGGAAGTACTCTTTAAAATGTTCTACAATTTAAGCCAAATGCTTAACATCTTGGCCAGAAGGAACTGAGTCATCTGAACCGATCAAGGGTCAACATAAGATACTCGCAGTCAGTTACATAAGGTATCTGGAGAAATGTGAGCCGTAAATGTCCCAGACTTTTTACCCATACCCTTTTTACTGCTGGCTGAAAGCAATCTACATCTCCAGAATTTCCATCAACGCTGCTGGGCTCGCCATTTTGCTCATTTTGTGCTTCTCTGAAAACAAAGGAAAAAAAATTAATGTTGAAAACCACAGGCAGAACAACAACAAAACTCCATCTGGCTATCATGGGAAACCCAGTTACTGCATCTTAGCATGTGTACTTAACTGTTTCCTGAGACCTGCTGCCAGGACCATGGCACTGTGATGGTTAAACCTCTTGATGATGGCAGCATTACTATTCTCTCTTATGGATTTAGAATTAGAAGTAGATGGCACAGAGGAAATGCCATAGCCCTGTGAGAAACAATTTAGTAGATTAAAAATTAAAATAAACTTCTGTTTTTCTTATCTATTATGAGAGACATGTTGAGCCATAAAAACTTTCTGGATGACAGGACTTTATTAATTCTAAGCATTATCAAATACTTACAGGTAAACATTTAAAAATAAGTGACATTATACACGCAAAAAATGAAGAAATACTACTAACTGCTTTTAGTATCACAAAAATACCTTAACTGTTAAGTGCTGCATTTTTTTCCTAAAGAGCAATTTTGGATCTAGATTAAAATACTAGTTAGTGGGACGTTGGGCTGTAAGTCAGTACACTTAGTTAAAACTCACAGGGGCTACGAAAGAAGAAGTGGTCACTCCCACCGGGGTGGGGTATAGGGAGGGTAGGGTAGGTTCAAAAAAGCTTCACGGAGCACCATAAGATGAATAGGTGCTTGCAAGGCAAAAACGGAGACATTTCAGGAAGAGGAAACTAAACAAAGGTATAGAAGTAATGTAATACATATTGTGCCATGGGTTTGTATGTTGTTTGGTATACCTGGAATGAAGGGTGGGCCAGGGATTGGTGGGACATAAGGTTAAAGAGGTATGAGAAAGATCGTAAAAACTCATATGCCATTCATTCATTTATCAAATAATTACTGAGTGCCTAATACCTCCTATGTGATGGGGATAGGCCAGTAATAAGAACAGTCAGCCTCATGGAACTTACAGTCTACTGAAAGAAGACTGACAACTGACAAGTAAAACAAGGTAAAAATAAGACCACTTTTGAAAGTGACAGATGCTATGAAGAAAATAAAGAAAAGAAATGGAGAAAATAAAGACACAGTGTAGTGACTGGAATGGGAGGAGATACTTTAGATAGGGAGGTTAGGGAAGGTCTCACTGAAGAAGTAACATTAGAACACATGTCCAAAAGATGGGTAGAAGCTAGTTAGGTAGAAGAGCAGGAAGAACGAACAGCAAGTGCAAAGGCCCTGAGGTAGAAAAAGCTTGATATGGACCTTAAAGAAGGCAATTATGTTTGGAGCACGAATCGAGTGGAAACAGCCCCAACTGAGGGAGAAGTAGGCAGAGGCCAAATCAAGAAGAGCACGGTAGGAGTTTTGATTTTATTCTAAGTTCAATGAGAAACCACTGAAGAGTTTTACATAAGGGGGGCATTATGATCTGATTTGTAACTCTGACTGCTAGGGAAGAATAAACTATAGGGAATAAACGTTGAAATAAGAAGATCAATTAGGAGGTTAATGCAAGCCATGAAGCAACGGTACCCTAAAAGCAAGAGGGTGTAAATGTCTACGGAGACAGAGGAGATATAGACAGATCAGAGATGTGTTGTTGAGTGCTTGTTGATCAATTGAATGTTGGAGGTGAAGAAAGGGGAGGAATCAAGGAGACTCCTAGGTTTTGGCTTGAGTAACTGAGTCCATGGTAATGGTTTTGTTTTTTTTAAACTGACATACGGATGACCCAGGAAGAAATAGGTTTTTGAGAATGGGAATCAAAGGTTCTATTTTGGACATGTTATGTTGAAGGGTGTCTGTGAACTACCTAAGTGAAGATATCAAGTAGGGAGTTGGATATATGATTTTGGAGTTCTGGGGTTAGACAGACCAGGACTAACTGGGAGTCATCATTACATAATTAGAATTTGAAGCAATGGAATGGAAAGATGTATTTACAAGGAGGCTCAAGTCTGTATCCTGGGACAGAACTACTAGAGGATGACAGGGGAAAAAGAGGCATTAAAGGAACAACTGAATCAACCAACATTTTAATTAAAAGGATTGGATATATAAATTTTTATATATTCTTACAAGGGAACACTAGTTGCAAGTCTGTACCCTTAAACAACATCTCTCCAATTTTGCTACCCCTCCCCAAGGTCAGAACTATTAACCTCATTTACAAGAAAACTTAGAAAAATGTTTATAAACTACAGTTTAAGCCAGGTAAGTCTATGTACTTAACAACTGTGTGGTATGTTTAGCTCAGATTGATAGTGATAACAGGAAAAGTGAAGAAAGGTATGCACAACATACCACCATTTTTATTAAAAAAAAATTAAATTCCCCCTCCATCATATTAAGCTGTATCTTTTAAAAAAAATATTTAAATTTTAATTTAATTTTATTTTATTTTTGGCCACGCTGCGCAGCATGTGGAATCTTAGTTCCCCGACCAGGGATAGAACCCATGCCCCCTGCGTTGGAAGCGCGGAGTCTCAACCACTGGACCGCCAGGGAAGTCCCTTAAGCTGTATCTTAAGCTTCATTTTCTCCAGGTGATTAAAGAAGGCCACATTTGTAACGTGTTGAGATTCACCAAGGAAGTGACTGAATGCTGAGAATTTTCAAGAAAACAACTGAATTTCATTAGGGAAATGACTCACTGGGACATCAAGGATTACTTTCTGTTAATTTAATAATTTAGACTATAGGACACAATTTTAACATTGGTTTTCTCACCAGGTGCATGCATACACCAAGAGGAAAAAGGGGGGGGGAAGGAAGGAATGAGCATGTTTATATGGCCAACAGAATAGTAGCCAAAGGAAGGGCAAGAAAATTAAAAGGTAACAGTGTCAAGAGAATACCTGAGGAAAGCAGGTTCCTTCCTAGCCTAGAAGATAGAGGCAGGGATAGAATTAGCCTTGATCAGAAGGGATCACCTATTTCTCCGTGATTGGATAAACTTCTCAGTCTGGAGTCACGATGCTGAGGTAGGTGCTCATACTTGATGGTCTAGCTGTTGAAACATATTGGGGCTAATATAGGGTAAGGGTCATGACTGTGCTCAAGATCTGGCAAATAGTGGGCAACCAACAATGTTAACTTTTCCCTGTATAATAATATTTAGGCACATTTATTTAGATTAATGTTAGATACAGCATAAAAAACATCGTGTTAAACCTTCATTAATACCTAGGCAACTGTTGATGGGGGAGCTAGAAAATTCTTTTAAAAAATGTTTTACCAATTCATATGGAAATTTCAGTTCTCCAAGGCAATCTTAATAATAAACAGTGCTCTTGAAAAGCACTTTTGATAAACCACTCCAAATAACAGTATTTTGTTTGTTTTACCTTCTAACAAGTTAGAATATCTATACTCAAGGCAATTTTAAAATTATACAAATGTTGAAGACTAGGAAAAGACTGTTTTCTCTCGTAAATCCTTTTACTACTACTTACCTCATCTAATGGTTTATCTTCCAAAGCTGTCAAATCAAGTAGTGGGTTTTTCACTCCCAATGAAACCATTGTTTTTAACCCTAGAAAATCAATGAAACAAAAAGTGATTAAGTTTTCCTTTCTCAGAAATAAAAAAAATCACTAATAGCATTAATGACGAGAGCAGCAAATTAAATGCTAGAGTGTGTTTCTGCCCATGGACGACGCCGAGTAAGCATCGTTGACGTCTCCCCGCCCCCTCCACTGCCGTCATGTCTAAGTCAGAGTCACCCAAAGAGCCCGAACAGCTGCGGAAGCTCTTCATTGGAGGTTTGAGCTTTGAAACAACCAATGCGAGTCTGAGGAGCCATTGTGAGCAGCGGGGAGTGCTCACAGACTGTGTGGTAACGAGGGATCCAAACACCAGGTGCTCCAGAGGCTTCGGGTTTGTCACATATGCCACTGTGGAGGAGGTGGATGCGGCCATGAATGCAAGGCCACACAAGGTGGATAGAAGAGTGGTGGAACCAAAGAGGGCCGTCTCAAGAGAAGATTCTCAAAGACCTGGTACCCACTTAACTGTGAAAAACATTTTTGTTGGTGGCATTCAGAAATATCACACAGTGAACGGCCACAACTGTGAAGTAAGGAAAGCCCTATCTAAGCGAGAGATGGCTGGTGCTTCATCCAGCCAAAGAGGTCGAAGTGGTTCTGGAAATTTTGGCGGTGGTCGTGGAGGGGGTTTTGGTGGGAATGGCAACTTTGGTCGTGGAGGAAACTTCAGTGGTCGAGGTGGCTTTGGTGGCATCCGCGGTGGTGGGGGATATGGTGGCAGTGGGGATGGCTGTAATGGATTTGGTAATGATGGAAGCAGTTTTGGAGGCAGTGGAAGCTACAATGATTTTGGCAGTTGCAACAATCAATCTTCAAATTTTGGACCCATGAAAGGAGGAAACTTTGGAGGCAGTAGTTCTGGCCCCTACGGTGGTGGAGGCCAATACTTTGCCAAACCCCGAAACCAAGGTGGTTCCAGCAGCAGCAGTAGCTACGGCAGTGGCAGAAGGTTTTGATTACTGCCAGGAAACAAAGCTTAGCGGGAGAGGAGAGCCAGAGAAGTGACAGGGAAGCTACAGGTTACAACAGATTTGTGAACTCTGCCAAGCACAGTGGTGGCAGGGCCTAGCTGCTATAAAGAAGACATGTTTTAGACAATACTCATGTGTATGTGCAAAAAAACTCGAGGACTGTATTTGTGACTAATTGTGTAACAGGTTATTTTAGTTTCTGTTCTGTGTAAAGTGTAAAGCATTCCAACAAAGGGTTTTAATATAGATTTTTTTTTTGCACCCATGCTGTTGATTGCTAAATGTAACAGTCTGATCATGATGCTGAATAAATGTCTTTTTAAAATAAATAAATAAATAAATGTGTGTCAAGGATAAACAGTTACCTTTTTCATCTATTTTGGCACATTCTGCAAAGAGGTCCTTTGACCCAGTATTCAGCCGGTCCCTGTGAAAATAATGGGACTGAAAGAAACGTGTCCAGAACTCCTTTTCTGTCATGTTGTGGGGAACATTTTCTGCATATTTCATTTTTACTGTGAAAAAAACCCGTAATAGTTACATAGTGAATTTCCAATTCTTAAAACCCCTCAAATTAGTTTCAAAATAGACTAACAGCAAACCTAGATTATGAAAGTATTCAACTTTACAAACTGTATGTAATAATTGTAAATATAAAATATAACTTGAGAGATTAGGTGAGGCACTACCTTTATGAATCTTAACAAATTACAAACAAAACCTTATATTGAATATTTATTTATTTGGCTGTGCCAGGTCTTATTTGAGGCATGCAGGATCGTCGTTGCAGCATGCAGGCTCTAGTTCCCTGACCAGGGATCGAACCTGGGCCCCCTGCATTAGGCGTGCGGAGTCTTAACCAATGGACCGCGAGGGAAGTCCCACAAAACCTTATTTTGTACCAAGAAAATTAACGAGTTTCAAAGTTTTACTGGAAACACCAAGCTTTTTGGAGTGAGACTTGAATCTGCTTATTTGATCACTTACATATGGACACTTTTAATCCAAGGCATCATGTTAGGTGCTGGGGAAATAAATAAAGATCTCCATAACCCACTGGACTATCAGTTCAGCACTCCAGATGCTTACACATTGTTCAATAAGTAAAGAGATTAAGAGGTTTAGGTCTCTTAAGCTGGAGAGCCTAAGTTTAAAATTCTAGGTCTGCCACTTACTGTCTGTGTGATGCTGGACAAATTACTTAATCTTTCTTTATCTTGGCTTCCTCATCTGTAATGTGGGGGTAATGATAGTACCTACTTCATAGGTACTATCTGTGATGATTAAATGAGTTAATATACATAAAGGCCTTAGAATGGTGTCTGGCACACAGTAAACACTACATAATTATGTTATTATCAGAAAGATAAGAAAATAATTACATTATAATGTGGTAAGACACAGAGCCCTATCGAAGGAATGGGGAGGGGGCTTATATCTGCCTAAGATAGTCAGATTTTACAGAAGTGGCAATGAAGTGATGCTTGAGCTGAGTCCTGTGGGAGAGAGATGTTTCCTAAGGACTAAAGGGGCAGGAGTGAGGAATTATAAAGAGAGAATAGTGTATAGCTTGAGAGCTTTGTTTAGTTAGAAGAATGACTGAAGCAGCTGCTCTCAACCTTGGCTGCACATCGTAAATCACTAGAGCTAGAATCAAAACATTTATACTTTTAGGATGATTTCTGCAAGGGAGGCAGAATGAAGGATGATCTGAGTTAGTGCTGTAGAGACTCATTTATTGATGCCTCTGGAGCATGTCATCTTACTCATGTATGTTAAAGGGTATATAAAGTTTAGGAACTTCCCTGGTGGTCCAGTGGTAAAGAATCCATCTTCCAATGCAGGGGACGCAGGTTCGATCCCTGGTCGGGGAACTAAGATCCTACATGCTGCGGGGCAACTAAGCCCGCGTGCTGCAACTACTGAGCCCGCACACCTCAACTAGAGAGCCCGTGTGCCGCAAACTACAGGGCCCACACACTCTGGAGCCCATGTGCTCTGGAGCCTGCACACCACAACTAGAGAGAGAAAAATCAGCAGGCCACAACTAGAGAGAAGCCTGCATGCTGCAACGAAGAGCCCATGCACCGCAACTAAGACCCAATGCAGCCAAAAATAAATATATACATAAAAAAGAAAAAATAACTTAAATATTAAAGAAAAAAAGTTTAAGAACCACCAATGGAAAGAATGAGAAAGTCATCATACCAATGGATTGATGACAGCACATTATATGCTAAGCCATTAGTATCTACCACATGTCAGGCACTGGATAACGTACTTTACATATTTTATAGCACTTCATCAGGAATAAAGGTAAAGCCTTTTGCTTTTCAATGATACATTACTGAATTCATCCAAACAAATATTTTAACTATCTGAAAGAACTGATTCTTCTTACCTGCTGGATAGGTCCTAAATATGGACTCAATGATATCAGTCGTTAAATTGTATCTCAGACCATTACATCCATCTGTTTGGGGTCGGACATCAGCCTAAAATAAAGACCACCTATATATCTGTATTTGTTAGAATATTGGGGGAAGATGTCTAAGAACCCAATGAACACTGGACAAAGGTGGAAAAATAGACTCTCTGAATGAAATACAGACAGAGATAAGTCCCTCACCTATACTTCTGGCATAGAGACAGGGCTCACAGAAGCCTGACCTGGTTTCACATAATTTTAGTGAACTGTAAAATCTGCTTTTTGAAAATACAACATGGTCAAACAGGCACATTTAAGTGTGGCCAAAGGCAGATATCTAGTGGAGATTTAACATAAAACTTATACAGTTACCAAATATTTAACTATTTGGTTACTAAGTAGTTAAATATTATCTGATTGGTTTCTTTAGAAGGCCTTATTAATTCAATTCACTGCTAAGCACTCAGAAAGATGCCAAACACGTAACTGCTACTCAAATTTTTGTTAAATGTATAAATACTGCTTTGGTTTTACCGTCACTTTCTAATTCCACACATAAGGTAGTCTCAATTTTCCTCTTAAGATACATTTTACAAATCTTACTTTTTTATAACCTGGTGGTCATTATACGTTTAAACTTTGCATTGTAAGTAAAATATTGCAATCATTAAAAAAAGGTAGCTGAAAGCCCTAAATTTAAAAGTAATAGGGGAAGTAAGCATTAGTCCAGTTGCTATAAGATTCTTTTTCAAAAGTCCATTTGATTTCCAGCATACTAGGGTCAAGTCCATAAAACTAAGAAAATATAACTGGCAAAAAATATATAAATTAAAAAAGACACTGTATGTATTTTAAAAATTATTTTAGAAGAATACCATAGATACTGAAGTATCCACTAATTTACTTGAAGAAAATGCTAAATTTTACAAAAGAAGTGGCATCGTTAACACATATACCACGGTTTTTTCCCTTTAGAAATCTAGAAGGGTCACATACCAGAAATGCTGCAGAAATGCCAACATCCTGCTTATGATTAGATGTGGAAGAACTCTCTGTTGCATTCACATTTAAACGATTGGCCCAGAATTCCTCAGCACTGATCACCTGACTCACAACAAGGTCTTTATAAAGCTGAAACAAAACAGGATCTTCTTGCAGCATTCTGGTGATAGAATATATCGAACATATTGAACTTTTAGAATAAAACACCATTTAGGTAACATTCAAAAAAGACTTTAGCCACATGAAACACCCAACTTTCATTTTGTGATGACTGAGCGGCAGAGGTCATTTAGTTCATTTGTAATTAAAAGCAAAAAAACATTTTTGGAGGAACAAATGTAAGTGCAGATAAACAGAAGTCAGTCTGAAGAAGCAAAGGCTAAACTCTTTGAAGGCATGGATTTGGTCTTATTCATCCCTATATTCCAGTGATACAAAGGCTGTATTTGTACTGTACTGTATTCTTTCACAAAAAGGTGAATGGGGAAGAGAGATTTTCTAGCAACTAGTTTTTCATGGTGATAAGCACCTGCAGCCATAAGCACAGAAAGACAATTCATCTTACCAGAAATTCTCATTATTTTAGAATGTTTGCTCAACTTTTTTACAGTATGACTACTTTCAGGTTTCTTATTCACATACACATTTCTAATGGTTTAGTATCTTCTCTGTGACAGAGAACTAGAGAATTAAAGGACCTTATTAGCACCTTCGAATCGCAGTTCTGTTCCTAATCAGATGTTAGGTTTGAGGCAGTTCGTCTGAGTTTATCTCATCTGCCGAAAGCCAAAGCTAGTAAGATGCTAAAGTTAATAACCAAACACAGAGGTAAAGATAACGAAGCCCATATTTTCCTAAACTACACTGTCAAAGCACAAGGGTGAGAAATAAACTATTACTTGACTGGTGAGAACCTAGCATCTCTTTAAAAGGCTGTTCTTTTCCTCCTTCACCTGTTTTTCTCTTCCAGTTCTTTATTTGCTTTCCTCTTGAATTTGGGCAGCAGCTGCTGAAGAAGGTCTTTCACTGCATCTCGCTCTTTCACTGCTGTGCTTTCATTGGAAAAATGGAAGTTAGTTGTGTCCCCTGCATGCAGGACCAGCTGAAGTTGAATTTTAGCTTTTCCTTCTGGACTGATTTTCTGGCCTAAAAAGAAGCATGAGGCTAGTTAGATAAGGACACTCACACTGTGGAAAGTCATACAATAAGTTACTTCTCTCAAGACTCAGGCTTCCTTTGGGCTTTAGTTGCCCTATTCCAATCTTGATGCTTCAGCAGAAATGTACAATTCTCAAATAATCCCATATAACCAGAGCATGGTTCAACAAATTCGCTGCTAGCACTTGGCTTCCTTCTTCAGTATCCTTTTTGTGTGGCACTTCTCACCCACTGCTTCCACCTACGGATACTAAAGGGCTTTGGTTTCCACTCAACTGGGCAGCTTTCTTAAAAGCTTTCTAAACAGCCAACCCAGAGTCCTGAATCCACCCTGAATAGCTGCTTCCAACTGACAATATCATTAATAAAAATGATTTGTCACGATTCAAAAAACTCCAAAACATAGCCCATGGCCTAATTACTAATTGCGAAGGAAAATACATAATTTTACATTTGAGAGATCAGGTGTCAGCACTTTAACCAAGTGACCAAACTTAGCCTCATTAAAAATGGAACAACCTGACACTATGGGCTTTCTGAGGTGACAGAATAGCAACACCACCACTTATGTGTTGTTCTTGCTGAAAATGTCTAACTTGAGTATAATCAAGCCTGTAGACCTGACTTTTATAAGAAATACAGGTATACAGGAAAAAAATGAAACAAAACCTTGAGGAGACCATCAGACTGTGTGATATTCTACAAGCCCATACTCTTAAAGAACAGACAAAAGAGGCTACAACTACATACATGAACCTAGACTAGGTATTGGTTAAAAAAAAAAAAAAAAATCACAGGTATAAAAAACTTTGGACAACTGGGGAAATGCAACAATGGTCTGGATATTTATTAAAATTTTCTTGGTGTCATAAAATTATAAGCAGTCAAAGTGTACACTCACATAAAAAAGCAAATATGGCAAAATTACTAATATTTAGATGGTATACAATATACACGTATACATTGTACTATTCTTTAAACTCTTCTGTAACTTTGAAGATTTTCATACTAATTTGGAGCTGGAAATGTCAAAATATACCTACATAATAGAGATCTTGTATTCTTAAAAAGTGGGCCTCGTGACTTGTCTTCTTCATAAGGGAAACAGATGAAGGGGCTTTGTCTCACTAAATGGGTGACTAATGGTAGTGTGAACACATTACCTAGAGCTCTCTGCCCCAAGCAACCTACTAACACTTAAATAAACAGGAACTTTTTCAATGAAAATGCTGCTTCCAAACCAACAGTTTAGATGAAATACCTTACTGCCAAAAAGAGCAATATGAAGCAATTTACACTGTCAGCCAGCCTGTTCCATTATCCCATACCTCCAAAACAAACTATCACTCCTCTCTACTATCTCTTCTCAGTCACTGCTTTATTCTTGCTCTATCTTAGCTCGTGCCTCTGAGAGGCCTACTTTTGAAGTTTTTTAACTATCTAACTGCTAATTTTCACCTTAGTAATGTATTATTGACAACTTTCAATGGCTTCTTTCAGAAATGAGCATTCTTTCAAATATTCAGCTTAAAATGAAAACTGATCTGGTGCAGATCTAAATTTGGGTATGTGCTCTCCTCCCCAACAGCTGAGAAGAATTGTTGAAATACAGAAGATAGGCATATTCTTTTTTTTGTGGCCTCTCCCGTTGCGGAGCGCAGGCTCAGCGGCCATGGCTCACGGGCCCAGCCGCTCCGCGGCATGTGGCATCCTCCCGGACCAGAGCACGAACCCGTGTCCCCTGCATCGGCAGGCGGACTCTCAACCACTGCGCCACCAGGGAAGCCCAAGGCATATTCTTTATTGCATGCTGTAAGTATCATATTGAGTATGTGTTTTGCAAAGGTATAAGGCTAGCTTCCCGTTTAAGAGAAATGCTAATACAGGCAGTTCCTAATTTATGAGTCTATTGTAGAACAGATGTTAGTTTGTTAAGACTACTATTAGAAACTTGGTGAGGCATTTCTCCACAGAAACAAAGGTTTGAAAGGAAGTAGTGTTACCAGGAGAGTGGACAAAGACCAGATAGCTTAGGCAGTACTGAATTACGATGAATTTTAAACAGTATTTCCTTTTGAAAATTAAGATTCTCAGTTATTTCAGTGGAGAAAGATGATCTTGGTCATTTCCAGCAGCAAATTAGAGGTAAGTCCTTAGGGCAACTGTTTATACACAAAGGACATTTGTAAACTGACCACTTGCAAGTTGAGGATTGTCTATGTTTTGAGGTGTCATGTTCCTTGAAATCTGTTCAGGATTTTATCTAGGAGAAGAATCTCATATCCAGGAAAATAAATGAATCCATATTAATGGTCACAGTTAAGATACCACAATTTGTTGAGGGCTTTGTTACCCAACTCCCCTGGGGTCCCTCCTATTCAAGATCTTTTAGTTAGGTGAATTGCAGAAATCCCTTTCAGAGTACAGGTTCTAAATCCCAGGATTCACTTGGTGCCTTTAAACCTAATTATTATTGAGCCACAAAGTACCATGTCCTTTGGGTAATAAATTCAAAGTTAATTTTGCAAATTTGAAAAGAGAAGGGGTTTTGATGTTAGCTTTCATACCTGAAAATCATAAAAAGGATATAAAAATATTATGCTCTGTATTCCTCCCATCTACATTTAGTATAAAACTAAGTCTATTTTCTCAACAGATGATGGATGGCCACATAACCAAAGATTAGACGACTTTACTTAAAAGATACAATTTTATGCCAGGGCAATCTGGCATCATCTATCAAGCTTTTTTTTAAAATAAATTAATTTATTTATTTTTGGCTGCACTGGGTCTTCGTTGCTGCACGTGGGCTTTCTCTAGCTGTGGCGAGCGGGGGCTCCTCTTTATTGCGGTGCGCGGGCTTCTCATTGCGGTGGCTTCTCTAGTTGCGGAGCACGGGCTCTAGGCACAAGGGCTTCAGTAGCTGTGGCATGCAGGCTCAGCAGCTGTGCCTCGCGAGCTCTAGAGTACAGGCTCAGTAGTTGTGGTGCACGGGCTTAGTTGCTCTGCAGCATGTGGGATCTTCCCGGACCAGGGCTTGAACCCATGTCCCCTGCATTGGCAGTTGGGATTCTTAACCACTGCGCCACCAGAGAAGTCCATCTATCAAGATTTTAAATGCATGAACCATTTGAACCTGTAAGCCCACTGCAGGGATGTATTCCATACATAAAACCTCAAAAAAATATTAGTGCATAGACCAATACTGCAACATTGTTTTCAATAACAAAATTCTGAAAACTTCCTAAATGTCCTTCAATAGTGGACTGGTTAAATACATAAGTGTAAATCCATTCAGTGGACTATTATGCAACTCTTAAAAGAAGGTATGGGGCTTCCCTGGTGGCGCAGTGGTTGAGAGTCCGCCTGCCGATGCAGGGGACGCGGGTTCGTGCCCTGGTCCAGGAGGATCCCACATGCCGCGGAGCTGCTGGGCCCGTGAGCCATGGCCGCTGAGCCTGCGCGTCCGGAGCCTGTGCTCCGCAACGGGAGAGGCCACAACAGTGAGGCCCACATACCGCAAAAAAAAAAAAAAAAAAAGATGGTATGTGTGGAGATCTTTATGTGAGGTAGATTTACACATGTAAAGCTGTACATACTCTATTATTGTAGAAAAGACAGGTTACAGAATAATATATATTCAATGATCCTACTCTATAATTATTTTTATACAGTTGATTTTTTGACATTATAATAAAAACCCCACAGAGACTGTATAATCAGTCTTCTTATAAAGTTACTAACAAATATGACATACATCAGACTTAGTATAGCCGACTTACATTTAATATCTGCATACATATGGCTGATGGTAAATCTATCTTTGCCTTCAGGTGCCCAAGCAATTCTTTCTGCCATGAGGTACAGAGCTCCATCCTGCTTCTTTTGTCGCACCTTCTTTACAATCAGCAAAACTTCTTCAGATGAAGTCGCCATGACGGCTAGAAGGTGCTAAAAAAGACAAAAAGATTTCACATCTCAGTTAGGGTTGGATTCATTGACTTGAGTCCCTTCCAAATCTAAAATGAGTAATAAGGAGGGAAAAAAGTCTTTTCCCTCTTTCCGAGTTGAAGATAAAGCTGTATGGCGTTATTCCTTTAAAATCAAATTTCATTTTGCTCATACCACAGGTATGAATTTACACAACACTGCAAGTTGACAACACCTGGCAGTTTTCAAACCATTTCCACATATGCTAATCAGTATTTTCAATTTATTTTCCTGTTATATTATTAAATCTTAAACACATGATTTGACTACAAATATGTGGTCTGTAACCTATATTGCAGAACTTTAGAATTACACAGCACTCTATTGGATATTTAGTTCAAATTTGTTTCAACTGAAAAAACTAGGAGCCAAAGGGTTTGTGTGACCTTCCTAAAACCACTCCTAGATCTAAAACCCGGTCTAATATGCTTAAAAAAAAAACTGAAAGAATTTAACACTTAACACTTCAGATGCTATCTTCCCCATCTTTTTTTTTTTTTTTGTGGTACGCGGGCCTCTCACTGTTGTGGCCTCTCCCGTTGCGGAACACAAGCTCCGGACGCGCATATCTTCCTCATCTTTTAACAATCAAATGTCTTCAACTGCTCTCCAGTCTAAGCGGAAGATTCATTTGTATATGGCTAATTTGTTACCTAGGAAGAAACAGCTTGGAGCTCCCCCCAGGTTCACCCCATCCTGGGAATCTTAAGCCACCCAACCCAAATCCTAGAGTCTTGAGTGTAGCTGTCTGGAATATGAGGCTGAAAAGGATTTTGAAGCTGTTTGGGCTCAACAGGAAAGATGCCATGATTGATGAAGTCTGCCATGGGCTGCGATGGGGAAAGTGGTGGCACAAATGGCACATATATGCCATTTCTGGTGAAGTTATGACTTTAGCTTTCATTCCCAAAGGAATGATTTAAAATATAACTTAAAAATATTTACTTCTTCAGGTACAAATTATAATTTCAGAGAAGTTAGCATATCTAAGTGTCATAAGAATTAAATTTGAGCAAACAAGTGAAGCTTTATTGTAACATTTCTTATTCACTGAAACAGTGATTTAAAAATCAAAAATACAAGTAAAAAAAAAAGAGTGAAATTTTAATTTCTCTGAAGTTGACTACCTGAATTTTGAATAGCCAGATCTTCCCTTTTAGTTTCCTTACAGGCTACTCCACCCCAAAAATGGAAAGGAAAGGGGTCAGTGTGAATACATTTATTCAATAGTTCTGTACTGAGCCAAGAAGTCTAGGGATTACCTGAAGACAAATGTCTGCCAGTAGTGATTTCTGCTTTGAGAAAGCTTCCAGTCTAGTGAGCAAGATGTGTGTGTGTGTATACAAATTAGAATGTGTAAAGTCCCAAAAGGGAGACAAAAAACAGTTCTGAATTAGGACTCAGAGGCAATTAACTTTTTCACATGAGAGGCTTTGTCAAATATTTGTCACAGATATCTTAGGGCAATAAAAATAATTCAGTTATAATTAACTGAACAAACAAGATGCAAATCACTAAATGCATAGTCCTTAGGTGTTCCGTTTGATGCGTTTTGGCAACTGTATACACCCGTGTACCATTACCCAAAACAAGACAGAGAACATTTCCATCACCCCCCAAGTTCTCTCATGTCCCCTTCTAGTCAATTCTCTTCCTCCCACCCTCGAGCAACTGTTTTCTGATTTCTATCACCACAGATTAGTTTTTATCTGTACTAGGATTTCATATAAATGGAATTCAGGCACTATGTATGCTTTTGTCTCTAGCTTTTCGCTTAACATGTTTTTGGAAATTCACCACGTTATTACATGTATTGGTAGTTTATTCTTTTTTATACAGAAGTTAGTTATGAATTGGGTCTTGAATGAGGGTTTTGACAGAGAAAAGGCAATAAGCATTATAGGCAAAGAGAATGGCTTGGGGCAAAGGCTCCAGACTCTCTGCAAATGGTTAGTAGTCCACTCTGGATGTAGCACAAAGTTCATAGTGGGGATCAGTGGGATATGAAGTTGGACAGTTAAGATGGAGGAAGATAGTGGAGAATACCCCCCTATGTGGCAGACAACAGAAAACTTCTAAAGATTTGAATAAGGGAGTGATTTGTATTTTAGGAAATTAATCTGAGGCAATATGAGAGAGACTGAAGGGAGGACCAGAAAGGGTCTGAACCAGACTGGTGGCAGTGAGAATGGAGAGGAAGAGACAAGGAGGAGTACTGAGGAAGCAGGATGAATAGACACTGTGCTGAAGGAGGTATCACAGCTGCTTGCTCATACCCCACTTTTAAGCCTAACTGACATGAGTACAGCGATGCCACTCACAGAAACAGTAACAAGGAAAAACAAGTTTGAAAGTGAAGGCAAGGAATTCGGCTCTGAAAATGAGTGTGAGGTGCTGCTGAGTCACGCAGGTAGAAATAGTCTGTATTATGTGGGCATTTATAAATGTTGGGACAGAGCCTAGTAAGTTAACAAAAAGGGATTTAAAAAATGCCACAATCTCACAACTTTAACATCAATTTTCTTAATTTTAAATTGTGCTTATCTGTACTCACCTTACAAATGTAATCATGAAGTACAGCCAAGTTAATTATCTTGTTTATTTGCCATTGAAAACATTTTCCCATGTTACTTTACAATCTCCAGTTTTAATATCCATACATTATATATGATAAAGGGTCAAAATTCTTAATATATAATACCATCTTTTAACTGATTAACTTATTTGATGTCCTCCAAAGATTTTGATTAGAGGATTACTGTCGCTTAAAAAGTTTGAAAACCACTGTTTTAAAGAACTATTTTTTTTTTTTGGCTGTGCCGCAGCTTGTGGGATTTAAATTTCCCGACCAGGGATTGAACCTGGGCCCTTGTCAATGAAAATGCACAGTCCTAAGCACTGGCCCGTCAGGGAATTCCTTAAAGGACTATTTAATGACATGAAAAGATAAACTGTTAGGTGATCAAAGCAAGCAAAAAAAGCATGTAGTTTGATTCCATATTCTTAAATTTTAAAAAACCTTCTAAAATTTATTGAAGGCTTGTAATACGTGCCAGGCATTGGGCTAAATTCTTCATAGGCATTATCTCATTCAGTCCCCAGTTAACAATCCTGAGGTAGGTTCTATTATTAGTTAGTTCTATTCTGCAGATAAAGGAAATTGGGTCTGAGAGATCAAGATGCTTTCCCAAAGCACCAAGAAGTAGAACTGGGTTTGAATCTGGATCAGTCTGACCTTAGAGTTCCATTATGCTATTTTGCAAATATATATGACTGGAGAGACATACACCCAATTTAATAGTGGTTACCTATGGTGACAGGACTACAGATGATTTGAATGTTCTTTTTGTTTTCTGGACTATCTACAATAAATATGTATTTTGTAATGAGAAAAGCAGTTACTAAAAATGTCTTTCCAAGAGTTTGTTCTCTATCAAACCACATCTATAAGGTAACATGGGAAGGTGTTAGGGTTGGTAAGAATTAAAACTGTTATTTTCAATTTCTGTAATATGTGTACTATTTTTATTTAGTATTAAAACTTTAATTTATAATAATTTTTATAAAATCTATGGAACCATTAAATATTTTAATATTAATTTTGTAATATTCATTATAATAAACACATAACTATTAAAAACATTTAAAAACCTGTCTATACTATGTAAAATTAAACTGCATACCATATGAACCACATTTTAGTAAACATGAATTAAAATCTGAGAAAGAGTAATGAGGCGGATAGACCTAGAGTCTGTCATACACAGTGAAGTAAGTCAGAAAGAAAAAGACAAATACAGTATGCTAACACATATATATGGAATTTAAGAAAAAAAAAATGTCATGAAGAACCTAGGGGTAAGGCAGGAATAAAGACGCAGACCTCCTAGAGAACGGACTTGAGGTTATGGGGAGGGGGAAGGGTGAGCTGGGACGGGGCGAGAGAGAGTCATGGACATATACACACTAACAAACGTAGTAAGCTAGATAGCTAGTGGGAAGCAGCCGCATGGCACAGGGATATTGGCTCGGTGCTCTGTGACAGCCTGGAGGGGTGGGATGGGGAGGGTGGGGGGGGGGAGACGCAGGAGGGAAGAGATATGGGAACATATGTATATGTATAGCTGATTCACTTTGTTATAAAGCAGAAACTAACACACCATTGTAAAGTAATTATACCCCAATAAAGATGTTAAAAAAAAAAAAATCTGAGAAAGATAGGAGAGGTGTGTGTGTGGAGGGGGATAAGCAGATAATTACAGGATAATTTAAAATATGTCCATATATGGAGGAAACACAAGGTTACAGCTGACAGAGCACGTCACCAATTAACTGGGCTTACAGGCACAAATAAAGTGTTAACTTTGGAAAAGAACAAAAAAACCTTTCTGAGATGGGAAGATAAGGAGAAAGATGAATGAAGACAGAGAAACTGTAAAGTGGAGAATAAATTAGATTAATAGAACTATTAGAGTTGGCTACTTTAAATCAATTGGGGAAAAACATAGCCTCTTATGCATAGCATGTAAAACCATTCATATTAAAATCTATTTAGAGGGAGCTCTAAAAATAAATCAGAGATAAGTTATTGAACACTGGGAATAACTAGTCAATTGTCTCACAGCTAACCTGCTTGGCAAATTTCCCTGGTCATCTGTAGCACCTCTGTTAATTGTACAAGGACCAGTTTTAGGAAGTTTAATAGAACCAGTAGGACCATCCTACAAGGGCTTCTATGATTTCTAGATTTTTCTTGAAGGTGGCTCCTTGGGTGGCAAAAACTTCTTTCTAGTAGAACTCTGTAAGAGCCACAGAATATTTTATGAAAAACACCGGTGCAGTTATATTTAAACAAAGTGGCTTGATGAAGATCTAGCTTTACTTAAAAGATTATTTACTTTATGAAATAATCTGCCACAAGACTTCTTTAAATAGCAAAATCCTCCAGTAAAGGCATTTATTCATTTGCAGTTAAATATTTACTTGCTTGAGGCTAAAGGCACATGCATGCCTTGTGCTGAGCCTCTGCACATTCTCCTCCCTTTCCATCAACTAGCTTTTACTCATTTTCTGTCTACTCTAAGTTTCAGTTACAGTATTCTTCCCTTCACAACACTTATCACTACTGCAATTAATTTTTTTAAATTAATTAATGAATTTATTTTTGGCTGCGTTGGGTCTTCATTGCTGCGCGCAGGCTTTCTCTAGTTTCCGCGAGGAGGGGCTACTCTTCGTTGCGGTGCACAGCCTTCTCATTGCGGTGGCTCCTCTTCCTGTTGAGCACAGGCTCTAGGCACATGGGCTTCAGTAGTTGTGGTTCACGGGCTTTATAGTGCAGGCTCAGTAGTTGTGGTGCACAGGCTTAGTTGCTCCGTGGCATGTGGGATCTTCCTGGACCAGGGCTCGAACCCGTGTCCCCTGCATTGGCAGGCAGATTCCCAACCACTGCGCTACCAGGGAAGTCCCTGCAATTAATTTTTAATGTAATTCTTTTAATGCCTTTCTCCCCGAAAGACCGCAAGTTTCATAAAGAAGGGAAGAGGCTGCATGTGTTGCATTCATGGCCATACAGAGCCCAGCAGCATATTTTAGTCCATAGGAATAGTCCAATAAAT
Source organism: Stenella coeruleoalba (assembly GCF_951394435.1). Lineage (NCBI taxonomy): Eukaryota > Metazoa > Chordata > Mammalia > Artiodactyla > Delphinidae > Stenella > Stenella coeruleoalba. The sequence goes on from NC_137154.1 coordinate 37,549,209, forward strand.
ACCTATGACATCAATTTAAGATCTCTGTTGTTAAAAGAATACAGTCTTGGTTAAGACATAACAAGAAACCATTGTACATACATGCTCGGCTAAACTCCAGGAAGCGCTAAAGCTCTCAACTCACAGATCAGAGTACCATTCCTAACAGATTCCAATAACTGGCTTATAAGTAAACAGGGATAGGAAGAATTTGAAACTATTCAGGAGAAATCTTTAAATTTCCATTTCCTACATCTCATGTCTCTGCATTTCCATCACCTACATCTCCTCTTCCAATGTGCAGAGATAAATGGGGCAGACGAAAAAAAGGCAACAAGTGAAATATAAACTCCTTATCACTCACTAAAAGGAGGACTGTTATTAGAGAAAGCGCTTCTGTGTCTGCCAGCATACAAAATGGAGACTGGAATGCTGCTTGCCATCGGGCAATCCTAAAAAATGTTAACAATTCAGCACTACAGGGAATAAGACCTTGAAAGTATGTAAAGAGTGACCAAAATGTACTGTTTTAAGGATAGTTACACACATAAAGAAGATATTAAAGGGAATAACTGAGGTAGCAATTTTAAGACCGAGCACTTTTTCATTTTACAGCAGTGATGGGAGAGGCAGGAGGAGGAAAATGCGACAGAGACGCAAGATAGAGGGAAGAGTATGCTCATATTCACTAATACTGCATGCTGACAAAGAGTACGATACCAAAATTGAGAGAAGAGCAATCAGTTGGTAATCATAAATGGAGCAAGGAGGGACTATTAGATGGATGCCTGACACTGTCACATTGCAGGCAGGAAAGAGAAAAAGGAGGAAGGGACAAAGACACTTTTTTTTTTTTTTAATTAAAAAAACATTTTTTTTTGGCCATGCCATGTGGCATGTGGGATCTTAGTTCCCTGAACAGGGATCGAACCCATGCCCCCTACAGTGGAAAGAGGGAGTCTTAATCACTGGACAACCAAGGAAATCCCCAAAGACACTTCTAGTAGCAGCATCCATGAAGTAGAAATAGTGGTCAAAATGCTAGGAAAGCTCAAGGTACACCTGACAACATTCTGATGGTAAGGGAAAAACCAGCAGCGCAGAAAAGCAGGGCTAAAAGGTGTAAAGACAGCCCAGCAGGGTTAAGATATAAGCCTTGAGAGCAGGTCATACAGGAGGCAGCCACAACTGACTGAAGCTGATCGTTGGGTGCATTCTTTTTAACTGATTCCTCTCTCTTTGCACCAACCTTCCTAGTATTTTTAAAGAGCCCTCTCTGCATTTGTGTGGATTTTTTTTAACATTAGCACTACCATATGTATTTAATATCCCCTAGGAGAGACTCAAAGCTCATCAGTCTGATGCCCTGCCAAATGTCAGATGAGTGAGAGTAGCAGAACAGGTTTAATGCCTCCAAATTCTCTCTTCCAAATAATGGATTTCGGTCTGCTAAAAGGTACAAAGTTCTTTCCAGAGTCTAGATCTTTTGTAAGCCATAAGCCTGATACTAGAGGTTACCTTCCCCTCTGTTGTGACCTCTCCATCTCATTTGTTCTAGTTTTGATTTTTTTAAATCGATCTTAGGGTTGGCAGCTTTGGCTTAGTTACCAAAGCCCAGTTCATGATGTTCACACTGTGTTCCAAGAGGGGAGGCTGAGCGCCCCCAAACTCAATTCCACCATGGCATGCTGCTTTGTATGTTGGGGTTTCTGGTAAGAATTCAACGGGAAAAATTGTTCCACTCCTTTATGGAATCAGTACTTACTGCAAGGTATATTTTAAACCACTTAGTTTTTGTATGTTTTTAAAACTGGGTCTTCTGATGGGCAAAAGGTTGTTTTTATCTCTCTCCTCCCGCCCCCCATTTTACAGACCCTAAAGCGGGCATTTAAGAGTCAACTGAATACACTTCCTTAAACAATGCAGTCTCTGAGAACACTGGGGAATTTCTAAAATAATTATTTACTTCCATGTGTTGGTGCTTAAAGATGATCAAATTGGGCACAGACCAAAATGTGATGTGTGTGTAGGGGGTTGGCCTGGCACACATGTTAAGAAGATTTTAAGAGTGGTAAGTTTGACAGGTAAAGCAAAAGGTGTGTGGACACTAAGGTAAAAGCTTTTCCCTTCCAGAAACCGAAAGACTCAACAGCACATTTTCTAACGGGACGGGCTTCTCAGCCCCAGAGAGGCCTCCGTGTCCTTCATCCTCATGAGCCAAGTCTGATCCCGGCTTTGAATAAATCTTCGAGTCCCTGCTTTCAGTGGAGAGATAAGGCTTCCTACAGACAAGTAGATTAGGGGTCGCCTCTTCGTCGCGTCAGAATAATAAAGGGCTACGAGACCGCAGGCTTGGCAGTTGTGGCAACGGCGACAGGGACACAGGAAAAAGAGGCAGATTCCGCGCCGTCCTGCGGCCCCCAGGCCTGTCAGCTCTTCACCCGCCCGCCCACCCCCATTCTTCGGTCTAAACTTACCAGGTGGGAGCTACGGCCTTGGGCAAGGAATAAGTTACTGAGCTAGGTCGAGTCGAGTTCCGCTGCGCTTCTTAGAGACGCTGCCGGGAAGAGGCTGAAACCCAGCAGCCGCAGCCGTCGCCACCGCCTCTGTTACCGGGGGGTCTCGCCTCCATCGCTGGCTGCGAGAACTCTGAAGGCACGTGACCGGAAGTACCAAGGCGGGCCTGCGGGGCACGTGACCCCAGAGCGCGGCCGCCATGACACCTTCCGCTAGTTCCCTCCCTTCCCCGCCGGTGCCCGCCTGTTTCATTTCCTCTCGCCGGCTTTAAGCGGTGAAGGGTCCCGGGATCCTGCCTGGCTCACCCCTTTGGCCTAGAGCTCCTCCGGTCCCGATCGGCGCTGCGTCTTCGGCCGGCAGCGGCCCGCTTACTGCAGGCCACAGAGAGCGTAATCACGACGGCGGCCCGAGGGGGAGGGACCACGCGCCAGCAGGGGCGTAACCTGTCACGTGACGAGGAAGTACAGTTAACAGCTTTGTCCCAGCGTCCCCGGCGCTCCGGGATGACGTAAGCCAGGGAGGGGAGGAGCAGGAGGGGAGACTGAAGTTCAGGTGCGGCTCTTAGTGCGCGGTGAGTGTTAACGGCACCCAGCCGGGAGAGAGGGTGTGACCCATTGGAATTTGGGGACTACCGGCCTGGAGATGGTGGAGAGAGGCTGAGACCTACAGGCTGTGAGCCTGGCTTTGAAAACTTGATTACCGAGGCTCCTTTCAAGAGATCTGAGTATAGTATTAAAGTTACTGCTGTTAAAAAGTTAGGAGTTCCGCTAGTCAGGGAGCTTGTGGTCAGGAACTGTCTGCAGTGGGGTGTGCGAGGCATGCTGAGTGCATGAATGAGTGAGTCGCCATTTCTTGGTCTGAGGTGAAGAGTTGTTCTCTGTTACTTGGGTTTAAAGATCCCCATTACGGGAATGAGGGACTCTCGTACTTCCCCTCCGCATAATATCTTTAATTTTTGCTTCCTTTCTTTTCTCTTTTGCCTCCTCTTCCTTCCACGCCCCTAGTGGGGAAGAAAGAAAGCTGTGATTTGCATTGGTTGTTTGCGCAGCAAACACTAGTCCATTCAAATGAATAAAAGTGAGTACTAGGACGAAGAGAAAAGACTTTTCTTGATTCTACTGCTCTTTTAGTTACCATCGAGCAGTGCGGGGAAATGGAAAGGTAATTAGATTTGGACTCAGGATTAGTGGATTCTAGTCTCAGCTCTACTTGTGAACTCTGTGACCTTGGGCAAGTCAACACTTCAAAAAGTTCTTTCATTGACTTTGGTAAGCATTTATGACCACCTTCTATTTGCTTAGTTTTTTGCTAGGCTAACAGTGTGACAGACTTAACAGAAGTAATAGTTAAACTCGGATCTGTAGGAAGATAGTGTTTTGTTAGATGGAGGAAGGTTCAAGGAACAGCATATATTAAACCATGGAGGCACAGAAAGTTTATAGAATGAACGGTTTGTACAGAGCTTTTTGTTGTTAAGCACATACTTAACAAAATCTTGAATATATGTGACGAAATCACTGTGCTGCACACTTGTAGCTAACACAACATTGTAAATTAATTATACTTCAATAAGAAATCTTGTTCAAGAAAATTTAAAACACAAAAGTAGACAGGATAATATAACGAACCCTCATGTGCACCTAACCAAACTTTAACAGTTATCAGCATTCTGCTGTTCTTGTTTGAACAGTTTTAAATTTTCTAGGTACTTTTTATATCCATTATCACATTTGATTAATGGCAACTTTCAATTTGAGCTCAATTCTACTGTATCTAGGTACTGGCTAGGAAGATTATATTCATTTTATTTGAAAATTTCTTTGGGTTTTAGTTAACTGCTTGCTCTGTTGAATCAAAAGTGTGACATGGCACATTGTAAAGCAATTATACTCCAATAAAGATGTTAAAAAAAAAAAGTGTGACATGGCTACTTTAAAAACATATCTGGAAAAAAAAGTCTGATACTTTTTTAGGATGTAACATAGAAATTTAGTGTCCAGGTCAAGGAACTTAGTATTTCTACTCTATTCTGTGTATCCAGCTACTTAAGGAGATTTATGTTCAGTTCTGGAGACCACATTTTTAGGCAAACTAAAGCTCTTGTGTGGAAGGCTGATCAGAACAGAGAGGAATTTGGACATTGTCAGGTCAGGAAGAACTGGGGTTGATGAATTTTTAGAAGACCTCATAACACTTTTCAAATACTGAAGGACTGTTTTGAAAGGAGTGAACTTATTTCCTTAAACTGTAGAAGCCACAGTTGGAAATAAAAGCTCCAAGTCATCAGGTTTCAGCCCAATAGTAGAAAAAGTACCTTATAACAGTGAGAGCTGTGGAGGAGTGGAATGGGCAGCTTCATGAGAGGGAGCAATTCCTTTCCCTTGCTGAAAGTGTTCAGGGATCCAGCACAAGACTAATTCCTGAATTACGTGGATGTGTGCACTGAATTACCTATGAGTCTTCCACTTTGAGAATTCTGGGAAGTGGGACTTACGCTGGGCCTGAAAGGCTGGGCAGATTTTAGTAAGTAGATCTGGAGGGAAAGGAGTCATTTCAGAGAGTAAACGCAAAGAAAAATATAAGTTTGGAGTTGGCTCAACACTATCACTAGCAACTTCTCTTGAGAACTGACATTGTTTATGCTATTCCTTTTTCATTCTCGTCTCTATTAAGTCTTTTTCCGAAAAATAGAAACTTACTAGGTTTTTTACTCTGTTAGGTCATAATTTCCAGGTCATTCTCTCTTCACTGAGATCAAGACCAAATGGTCTGTCCGTCTCAGAGATTGTTTTAAGATTGCAAGTGGAAGAGATAGCCGCTGTGGTCCTGATGTCATTCCTTTCTGTCTTTCTTAGGATCTTGTACAGTGATTTTATTTTCTTTTTCTTGTATTTTCAGTCCCTTTCATTTTTTTAAAAAATTATTTATTTATTTGCCTGCTCCAGGTCTTAGTTGGGTCACACAGGATCTTAGTTGTGGCTGTAGAATCTTTGGTTGCAGCATGTAGGAATCTAGTTCCCTGACCAGGGATCAAACCTGGGCCCCCTGCATTGGGAGCACAGCGTCTTAACCACTGGACCACCAGGGAAGTCCCTTCAGTCCCTTTCATTCTAAAGCCTTTTCTTTTAGCTGCTATCTACAAATCTGTTTGCGTCTCCCCTGCTCACAAGGTCGAGAGGTTTTCTCCTTCTCCACCAGATTTCTTGAGTAATTGAAAGGCCTTGTCTTTAGTTCCGCACCACCCCTCCCACCTTTTCTCAAGTCTTTGTTTTCTAGTGTCTACCCACAGCGCTTCACAGAAATTATGTGATCTCCCAACGCCAAATTCTTCAATGCCTTTCTGTTGCCTACCAAATTAAAATTTGTGCAGGTTCCTTAGTTTGAGATTCAGTGCCTTGTACCTTGTGACTGAATTACTGTTCCAGCTTTTTTTTTTTTTGCGATACGCGGGCCTCTCACTGTTGTGGCCTCTCCCGTTGCGGAGCACAGGCTCTGGACGCGCAGGCTCAGTGGCCATGGCTCACGGGCCCAGCCGCTCCGCAGCATGTGGGATCTTCCCAGACCGGGGCACGAACCCGTGTCCCCTGCATCGGCAGGCGGACTCTCAACCACTGTGCCACCAGGGAAGCCCTTACTGTTCCAGCTTTATCTTTCATTTTTCTGTTGCTTGTGTCCTGTGTTTCAACCAAAGACTAAACTTGTATTCTCCAAATATATCCTCTGTATCTTTGCTTATTGCTGCCCTACCTGCTACCCTTTCTTTTTTCCTTGTGATAAAACCTAATCAGCTCCAGTGCTACTTCCCTTAGGAAGTTTTCTATGGTTACTTTTAACTCAATGTGATCCCTCTGTCCTCTAAGTTCCGACATTGGACCTTGCTTACGTTTCCCTTATGAGGGGGGTGTGTGCGTGCGTGTGTGTGTGTGTGTGTGTGTGTGTGTGTGTATGATTTGTCTTTTTCTCCCTAGTTGATTATAAAGTGACTGATTTCAGGAATTATTTTATTTGTCTTGTTCGCACCACTGTGCCTCATATTCTACTAGAAACTGTCGACTCAGAGAAAAACACACAAGATGAGAGTTGTGAGTTTAAGTTTTATTCAGGGTCTTGCTGAGGACTATAGCCCAGCTAACAGCCACTTAGCCCTGAGGAAACTGCTCTGAAGAGGTAGGGGAGAAGACAGTATATTTTATGTTATTTTATTTTTAAATTTTTATTGGAGTATAGTTGCTTTACAATATTGTGTTAGTTTCTGTTGTACAACAAAGTCAATCAGCAATGCATATACATATATCCCCTCTTTCCTGGATTTCCTTCCCATTCAGGTCACCACAGAGCAATGAGTAGAAGTTCCCTGTGCTATACAGTAGGTTCTCATTAGTTATCTATTTTATACATACTATCAATAGTGTATATAGAGAAGACAGTTTATATATGATTTTTGGCGAGGAAATAACTGCAAGTTAAGCCTACATCTTGGTAAAAGATTACTGCTAATCACAAAGAATAGATATCTCAAGTTAATGATTTTAGTGCTTTTCTATGTATGGGAAGGTGCAAAAATCTGGGGTGATTAAAATTCTTCCTGAGATATACATCTATGAGGGGCCTGCTTTGTCCAAAGCAGAGGGCCTCATCCTGTTGTTAATTTCCTCTCAGAGTGCACTGGTGGTCAGCAACTGTAGTGGGTTACGATGTAACTCTTGTAGAACTGGATGGTGAGCAAAACTATTTGTCTTAGCAATCCTGATTTTTCTGTATCTACAGTACTTAATAAAATGAATGAGTGAAAAGGATGAGAGAAGATTTTTCTTAGATTAGGAATTCTCAAATATTTGAGTATAGGAGGACTACTAAAGAATTTTGTTTTTTCAGAACACCATTCTCCTTGCAGAGATCAGCTGTATTACCAGCAGAAAATAAGACTATATTATGTGTATGCAGTAAAAAGTATTGTAAGCTTATATATGGTTTGCCCCTGGAAAGTGTGCTCCATGAACGTTAGGACTTTGTTTTGTCCTCTGTTTTATCTCTGGGACCTAGAACAATGCCTGGCACATAGTTGGTGCTAAGTGTATATTTGTTGAATAAATGAGTGAGTGAATACATGTGTTTCTGAAAAAAAAAATTAAAACCACAAAGTATAAATTAAAAACAATTAAGCATAAACAGTTGTTTCTGAATTTTTTTGTAGTATTTGTTTTTTATTCTCAATTTGGTAGGCAACAAAGGATTGAGGAAAAGTTAAAATTAATGGATAGAATTTTCTTAAACTCTGCTTTCTTCTGGAAACTGGTATAATTTGACAAAAATGTACACTTGAGAGTTGTTGAACAGGTAAGAACTCTTGTGTTAGTTTACAAAGTCTTCACTGGGTAGTGGCATTTGCTACCTTGTATTCTTATTTCTATTCTTTCCTATCAGGCCTCTTATTGAAGCTCTTATTCGTCTTTCTGCCTAATTCCCCACACCTGACTTTTCACTTATTCACAGGTTGGAGAAAGCTATCCAGAGGCCCTTTCCTATTAAGCACGGTTAAAATGTGGGCTGATAACCATTGAATTTAACAAGAGACTTAAAAGCAGAAGATTTACAGCTCAAAGAATTGCAGCTGGAGGTGCTATTTTACCACAGAGGAGCTTGACAAAATTTCCCCTTATATCCTGCAAGCGTCTATTCTATCTGTTCACACTGTTAGGTAAATAGAATGGGATAGGATTGTGGAGGGCCTTGAGAATCTGGATTTCGTTCTGTGAGAGTTTTAGGAGTCAGGGAATAATCAGTACAAGCTGATGGTCACTTATAATGTCACCTGCGTGTGTTTTCTTTCCACCTAGATGCCAAGGAGCTCCAGAATAGGGATCCTTGTCCCTTTCGCATGTTTCCCTGTTTTCTCCACCTGTTCATTAAATGCTTGCTGAAGGAGTGGTGAGCTTCTTAAATTATATTTTTGCAGGTTTTATTCAGGAATACTGTGCCTATCCCTCAACGTAGTTTCATCTTTCTGGGTAAATGACTTTCGTGCCAGTGATACCAGAGTCCTACAACCATGTTCTTGCAGAATTTGAGTCTCTGGATCCATTACTTTCAGCCCTGAGGCTGGACTCCGCTCGTCTAAAGGTGATTTTCGTGATCCTTATATCAGTTTTATTTTCACGTTCATATTTTTGTGTGCTCTCGGTTACGTGCCCCTCCGACCCCGTTCTTTATGTTTTATAGACTCTTGGGTGTTCTTACCTGTGCTAGTAATACCTCACATAGCAGTAGTATGTTCATAGTGCTTTCTTGATTTATTTTTCAAGCAATCTTTGAATTCTTCTTTCCCATCCTTGGAAACTATGATATAGATTACTGAATTTTCCCGCCTCTAATCTTGCTGTCTTCTCTCAGAAAGTAATGTATTCAATTGAAAATAAAATAGTATAAATGAGTATACCCCATTGCATTTTGAGCAACACGAACCATTGCTATTAAACTAAGTTTGTTCCAAAACAAGGAGTTTGATGTACCCCCTCTGTTTTAGGGAACAGAGCTAAAAATTAGCTTTACAAAGTTAGCTAAAAATTAGCTCTGTGGGAAGGAGTATGTGCTTCCCTCGAACCTTGAATTCATTTGATAAACTCAGGAATGACATGGTAAAGAACAGTTTCATAACCAATTCCAAAATAATTTCATTCTTATCCTTTTGTTCCCACCCCAAAGCACCTTTCTAGCCTCTGAGCAAAGGGAGAATAGGAAGTAATAGGCAAAGTAATATGGACAACAATCATGAGGGTTGATATCAGACGTTTTTTAGCTGCAAGTTACAGAAAACCTTCTCAATAATATCTTAAGCAGTAAAGGTGTTTATAACCTGGTTGGAGGTTATCGTTTCTGGGTTTAGTGTAGTGGCCTTTGATATTCCTTAGGACCCATGCTCTCCATCTTTCCTGTTCTACCATCATCTGTATATTGACTGTTAGTCACAGTTGCAAGATAAGTGTCCTGGCTCCAGTCTTAATGTCTCCATTAACATCTCAAGCAAGAAAGAGGTGGCCGAGGACAAAGGCTTTTTTCTCTTCAGCTTCGGCCATTCATCTGGGAGGGCAAAGCTTTCCGGGAAGCCCCAGTAGGGCTTAGTCTTAGTAGCTGGATTTGAGTCACAGGGCTCCCCCTAGCTGCAAAAGAAACTGGGTAAGTGAAGATTTAGGTTTTCCAGCTTCTGCGGTAGAAAGCAACAAGTTCGAAGAGGATTGGGAATTCCTGTTCGTTCACCAACCAATAATTTTTGTCACAGGGTATTGGGCACAGCCTGGCCACTGCTTTCTCTGGTGGGTAAGGAGAAGAATCAGTAGGCTGAAGGTGCGGGGAGATGTAATAGTACACTGACTTGCATTTGTGTCCTCTGCAGTCTCACTTGCTCTCAAAACTGTGGACATTTTGTGCTGATTATACAGACGAGAAGTGATTTATGTGAGCAGGTGATTAAAGTGGTTGCTTTATCCCATAGAGACTTACTTGATCTTCCATCATTGTGGTCAGTATTGGAATGAGCTAGCTGAATTGCACAGAAGATGAATGGGCTAGTAACTGGCTTTTGCCAAGGGAAAATTACTCATTTATACAATTGAGCCTATTCAGCAATTTTGAGATTCAATTAAAAATTTAAAACCAAAATGTTCTTTCTTCTGTATCTTTCACTATCTAGAATAAGAGCTTGAGTGCCATTATGTGGTGTCTAACTGGGCGGGTGCGGGGAGGAACCTGACACAGATCCTCAGTATTTATTTCCAGTACATAGTTTATTTGTTAAATGACTGTGACAGTTTCACACTTGTCTGTTGCCATGTTTTTTAGTGCACGAGCATAGCTGTGTCTCGAAAATGGTTGGCTTTGGGCAGTTCAGGAGGAGGACTCAATCTCATTCAGAAAGAAGGATGGAAGCACAGGCTTTTTCTTTCGCACAGGGTAAGATTAAGGGTAGCCCTGTCATGTACCATCCGGAGTATCTTTCATAAATTTGAATTTCTCCATTATCAATGATCATTTGGACTAAAAGAAGAAGGTAAAACTTGAGATTTAAAAGTAAAAAATTACCCATTTTTGAGGAGCTGCCTAATATTTTTCCTTTTGTGCTCTAGGAAGGTACAATTTCTCAGGTCGCCTGTTGTTTACATGATGATGATTATGTTGCTGTGGCTACCAGGTAAGAAACTGTTCTAAAACTGTCTGATCTTTTCCAAATGCATTTGAAGCTGACAAATGTAGTTGTGTGTTTGTTAGGGTGACCAGCCATCCCAGTGTGCCTGGGCCTGACCCTGTTTTAGCACTGAAAGTCCCGTGTCTTAGGAAACCTCTTAGACGCAAGCAAACCAGGATGGACACTTGGTCACCCTAGGGTCTGTGGAAAACACTAATATGAGGCAACAACATTTCTGTGACCTTAAAAGAGAAAGGTAACAGGGATAATATAGAACATCTAAGTTCTCCTATTATATTGGATTGGTGGACTAAAGCAAGGAAATTAATACCTTGGCTTTCTACTTCCTCTTTTCTGAAGAATAAGAATTTGCTTATATATTTAACATAGTTGATATTGTGATGCATTGAAATTGTACCTTTTTCACCATTGCCAAAAATTTGCTTTTGTGTCTCAATACTTGCAGTCAAGGTCTTGTAGTTGTTTGGGAATTAAATCAAGAGCGTCGTGGGAAACCAGAACGAATTTATGTGTCTTCAGAACACAAAGGCCGAAAAGTTACAGCTCTCTGTTGGGATACAGCTATTCTTAGAGTTTTTGTAGGTGATCATATGGGGAAAGTTTCTGCCATCAAACTCAACACTTCTAAACAAGCAAAGGTGAGAACCAGTCCAGTTCTTTGTGTATGTAGGTGAGATATAAGGTGTTGTCTCACAGAATTTCAATTAAAGGACACAATTTGACCTACTGTATCTCTTGGGGACTGATCTAGAGCCCAGACTATGAATTTTGAGAAGACTTGTTTGCATGTAGTGCATATGGTACCCTGGTTTAGCTTGACACTGTTACAGAATGGCTTCTGTGAGCTAACTTCAGTAATTTGCAGTTGTCTATTATATTACTCCATAATTCACCTTCATGGCTCATTTAAGTAAAGCATCCTTTAATACTAGGCTGTTAAGAAAGAAAAGATGGCTGGACTTCGCGGGCAATTCAGTGGTTAAGACTGCGTGATCCCAATGCAGGGATCACAGGTTCGATCCCTGGTCGGGGAACTAAGATCCTGCATGCCACATGGCGCAGCCAAAAAAAAAAAAAAAAAAGGAAAGAAAGAAAAAAGAAAAGATGCCTGTTTATTAGTTGTGTGAATAAAATGGCAAACATAGAAATGGTACCAATTGCCCAGGGTCCTATTCTCCTGGTCCCTGGTTAGAAGAAACTCATGGGTCTAGGTATATTTTCTCAGGATGGATGTAACTTGTTGTGAATGGAATCTTAAAGACATCTCCTGGATTACGCTAAGCAATGTGGTTCCCCAGGCTTCCTGCCACAGTTGTTGGAGTAGAAAAGTTGAGTCTCAAGTTATCCTAACAGAATGCTCCAGTCTGTCATTAAAGCAGAGCCAGCCTGCTCCTCGCTGTCCCTCTCCTCCAAAGCTATGATATCAGAAATGGGGGACTTGTCTCTCATTGGCTTATTTGCATGTAGGATCCTGGTAGAGAAGAAGAGATCTAACTACTATTGGCTAAGTTATTTTAATTAACACATCAGAATATTCTTGATGTATTAATTAAATATTCATGGTGACCCATCAAGGTTACTACTTGATTCCTAACATATTTTTGATATACAGTTGGAATTCTACACTTATTACAGCTCTAATTTGTCTTTTTTCCAAAGGGAGAAGTACTGTCTACAGGTGAAAAATTGTCTCACGTATTCTAAAACTTGCTTCATCTTTTTCTTCCCAACTTCTAAGAATAGATAATCACAAACAGAGCCTTAAGAATTCTCTTCTGCAGTTATGTAGCAAATTATTTCACAAAACTTAAATGAGCGAAACTTGATATTCTAACAGGCAAATTAATTTTGGCCCATTTGAAGTTTTTATTTTGCTGTCTAAGCTGTTTTCATGTAAAAGCACATAATCCCCTTCTCTCTAAAGAGAAGGGAATTATGTGTATACGTAAAGATAAATAAACTTTATTTCCTTGTCACATCCCCTTTAGGCGGCTGCTGCCTTTGTGATGTTTCCTGTTCACACAATAACAACAGTTGACTCCTGTGTTGTCCAGTTAGATTATTTGGATGGAAGATTACTTATATCTTCACTTACTCGATGCTTCTTATGTGATACTGAGAGGTATATTGACTAACCATGAGTCATTGGAAATACAGAATTTTAGTCCCGGAAAGAAGTCATCTCGCCCAAACCCCTAAATTCAGTTATACAGATATTAATAAGGAACCACCTGTGTGCAAGCTGATGTTAGTGAGTAGAGAGGAGGTAGAGGACAGTGACATAGTCCAGTGGGTGACTAAGACAAATATTCAGTTAACTCTACCAAGAAGCTTGGTCTAAGTGTCATGAGGGAAGACCGAACAGAGGCCTGTTTCTATATGGGGAATTGGGAAGTCTTCCTTGATTGAGTTTGTTGTTGTCGAAATTTGTTGTGTATTTAATAGAATTTTACTATAGGGTAAAATTGGATGAAAAATAAGAACTTTATGAAGCTGACAGATATTTAATGAAATCTCAACAGTGGAACCAAAGGTCCAATGAATGGCAAAGGAGTATATTGGCGGTAGCTGTAAAATACCAGAACAGAATAGGAAATGGTTTGAAAAAAATGTTGTGTATTGCTGTGTTTAAGTTCTTCAGCCATTCTCACCACAGGGAAATATTCACTGGGCATTTTTTCCCCCTCCATTGGCCCTGTCCAGCTACGATATTCCTCAGGACCCAGCCCTTCTGTTAAAAATTTATTGTGGAGAATTTTGAGCACACACAAAGGAAGAGAGAATTGCATAATAAACCACTGTGAGCCCACTAGCCAGCTTCAGTAATTTGTTGAGGATATTTAATAGGCGAAGTTTGAAGGAAGAGAGGTAAGAGGGGATAGGATATTCTAGCAGGAAGGAACAGCGTCTTGGGGAGAAGTAAGAAAGAATTAGGCATATTCTAAAACGTGTCCTCTGGCTTGAGTCGGGGAGTCGTGGGAGATCACGTTGGTAAATTAGCACCACATGGAGAGTGACAGTCTTAAATGTCACACTAATTAAGTATGTGGGTTCTCAGATCATTTTAAGAAAGTGTACATGTAGAAAATCAGGGTTTGGAAATAGATTCCCTTAGAACTATCAAGGATTGGAAACTTTTTATGTTTTTCCAGGGGTTCTTGTATCTCAGTTAGAAGACTGCTATTCTAGAAAGTAGGAGACTGGACTCCAAAAGTTTTGAAGGAATGTATGTTGACTGTCAGGGTTAGTAGAGGGAAGGATGAGGAGAGGATGCACTTTTTAAAAATTTTCTTGGGATGAGAAAGGTATGTGGGAAGGAGACCAGTAATAGTAGGTTGCAGATGTCTGGTATCAGAGAACGTAGCTGTACAGCAGAGGGGCAAGGCTTTGAGATGCGAAGGATCAGTTTACCTGGAATTAGTAGGAAGGATGGTGTACTTGGTTCTGACTTATTTCAGACTGTAGATCGGTGATGAAGTTAGACTTACAGAACTGGAGATCATGTAGTGTCACTCTTTCATTTTTGCAGATCAGAAAGCCTAGTGAGCGATAGAGCTTGCCTCACATCATGCAGCTGGGAGGAGGCAGACTAGAATCTTTCTGTCTTGATTTTGTGCCTTTCCTGTTACCTCTAGTATATTCTTTGACATTGGACCTTTGGCCATTAAATCCATCCTTGAGATTTTGGTAAAATATTTGTTAGCTTCACAAATTTCTCAAATATTCTTCATCTATAGGTTTTCGAGTTTACCAAACAGCCCAATTCAGAAATTTGGCTGAAATTCTGACAAATGGTCAAAACACTGCATTGAATGAACACCTTATTGGGGTTGTTTTGAGAATCTAGTCAAATGGTATAAAGAGCTAACTAAGTGGAGGCTTATTTTTCCCCGTGTGCAGTACAGTTGCTAATCATTTATGCTCCCATTTTACAGGATTGTGGCTAGAGTTGGTTATGAGAATAACTAACTGCAAAAATAACATGTTTTAGAAATGCCTACTTTGTTAGCTAGAATTCAGTTTGGGGGTACATGGATAGGACAATAATTGAAAATTTTTATGTATGTTTTAAGTTTTGTTTCAAGGTATATTCCCTTCCAAACAAAGAAGCATTTTTCTTTTTTAAACAAAGGCTCCTAATAACTAACGGAAGTGAGGTATGAGTTTGCTTTTCCTGCTACTTTCTGTCAGTATTGTTAATGAACAGGGTGGATCCCAGGAGGAAATAGAACAAACAGAAACAAAGAATTATGTTGTAGTAGAGAGAACATTGGATAAGGGAGCCTGACAATATGGTTTCAAGTTCTAGTTCTGCCACTTCTTAAACCTTGCCAAATGTCAGTTTCCCCATCCAGAATGTAGAGGTAGTTTTAAGGATTAACTAAGATAATGTATGGGAAATACCTAGCCTTGTGCCTGTCACATGTCATTTGAAAATGTGGAAGGCAAGATTAATGAGCATGCAAATGAGAATGAGTTGACTGTATTGGTTTACTCAGGAAATATTTATTGCACTCCTCTGAATTAGTAGCGCTGTTGCTAAGCACCATAGAGGATGTGAAATAAGCAAGAAATATATTTTATTTCCCAAATAAGGAACATAGGTAATAAAACCGTAACTTCTTGTATTGCTCTGTATACATTTTAAAGCACTTTCACATCCATATTCTTCTAGTAAAGCTGATGTTATATTTTATTCATAAAGCAAATAAGTACAGGGATATTTATTGAATTATCTAAGGTCATGTAGAAAGTTCATGCTAGAGACCATATCAGGCCATTGTCCAAATAAACAGTTTGAGTATATGGAGCACAAAAGGCACTGAGTGCTTTCCGTGGGCCAGCTACTGTGCTGTGCACTGGGAGTTCAGCTAAAGAGGGAAAAGAAATGACGTTTGTCCTGAAGAAAGTCATAATCTACTGTTCAAATAGACACAACTACCATATGTAACGTGGTGAATGCTTTGAAAACATAGCATGGGAAGCATATCCTTCTGCTTATAGGAGTCAAGGAAGTCTGTCAGAGGAGGAATGGTGGAGTTAATTTATGAAGAATAAGTAAAGGAGTGTTTGGAAAGAGATATCCTCATTCTCACCTTCCATGTTCTCAGGCAGTTTTGTATATGCAGTTCTTTTATATATCTAGCTCAGGTAACCCTCAGGGAACAGAATGTTCCAAGGTACAGCCTTTCAGAAGGACTTAGCATTTTGAGGGAAGAGTGAGGCATTTATTGGGTATATGTGGCCGAGGAGTGCCCTGGAGACAGGGCAGATCAGTAGCCTCCATGGAGTGGCCAAAGAACAAGGTGATTTGGAAAGCAGTCAGTAGGATTTAAGGATGTAGGAAATGGTTTGGTAGCACTTACTTTTTAGTTTTGAAAAGAGCGTTCACATTCTGTGGATAATAAACTGAGTACTAACTTGAAGTCATTTGCTTTCTGTAACAGAAATAGTTAATGGCAAATCAGAGCTAGAACCCTATTTTGACCTTTCCATTCTGTTCTTTCCAGTAAATTGCTAATATGAGGAGAGAGGGGACATTGTAGGTGGGGTTATTATGGCCATGCCGATATGTAGTGCCATTGCTTTTGACTTTTTTGTGAGTAAACATGCTTTCTCTTTTCTGCGGGGGTCGGGTATTAGAGAAAAATTTTGGAAAATTGGAAACAAGGAAAGAGATGGAGAATACGGAGCTTGTTTCTTCCCTGGAAGATGCTCTGCCAGCCAGCAGCCCCTAATATACTGTGCCCGCCCTGGCTCCAGGATGTGGGAAGTGAACTTTGATGGAGAAGTTATAAGTACACATCAGTTTAAGAAACTCCTCTCATCACCACCTCTTCCTGTGATTAATCTAAGGTAATGATTTGTATGGCCAGTAGGGAGTATTTGAGGAACTTACAGGGAGGCTTTGGTTTGAAACCTCTGATATTCTGCATGAGTTAAAGATTTTATCATGCCTTTTAAGAGTGAAGCAGAATTTTTATTAAAAGATTCAGAGAAACCAAAAAGTCTTTAATCAATTATCTTTCATATGCTTAAAGCAAATTCAATAAGGGTAAATGCAGTTAGGCTCTTGAATTTGTTTTGGAGGCAGAAATTTTTCTATATAGGGAAAAAGATACTTTTATATTTTGATTAAATCATTAATCATGTTTACTTCCTAGATCAGAACCTCAGTATGATCATACGGTTGGATCCTCCCAGTCTTTGTCTTTCCCCAAACTCTTACATCTTAGGTAAGTTTCTCCCTTCGATCCTTTAAAAAAAAATTAACACTTAACTTTTCCTCTTTGTTTCTTGTTCAAGGTAGTTAGCTTTTCAAGTTTGTTTTTGTACTAAATCATTTTTAGAAAATTAGGAAATGACTGTGTTATGTGAAGTGTTCTACATATAAGAGGAATGAAAAAAAGCATAGAAATATGCTTCCCTTTCTGTTTTGAACTGGCCTAAACCAGTTGGACACTTCACAGTTGTCGAGAACTTTTGACAAATTAGAGCTCAGAGCTGTAGATACACATTCTTTCATAACCTCTTCTCCCTAGTGGAATATTCCAGTGAAAGCAAGTCTCAGACTGAAGTCTGCTGCATATGTATGTTTCTTAGTAGGCAGGCACAAAAGTAGTTGTAGAACTTGTTCTTGTAAGCTTGGTGAAATTTCAGCTCTCTATTCTTCAGGTACTTTGCATGAAAGATCTGCTCAAGGTGGATCCAGCCAGCCATATTTTAACATCTGAGTTCAGCTAGCCTTCTAGTTGGATTAGGTACAAAAAAGTCCACTATTAAGTGGCAGCACAGAGTGCCACTTAAAGCTATCAACTGCTGGGACTGCCAGTTCTTACACCTTGGTCTACAAGCATGGGCATGCCAGTGTATGATTTCCAGTCAGTCTGTGTGTCTTGAACCCTTCTTATTTCAACAGCAGAATATTATTTCTAATATCTCTTAAGCTACTTAATAAGATCCCTAATGCAGATTCAGAGAATGTTATTTAGAGCTGGTATAGGGTACTCTGGAGCTTGGCTCCTGATCGAGTTCTTTCAAAGGCTAACTAACCGTGCTTTGAATGTAATTTTAAAAAACACTTGAAATGTTAATGTTAACTAATTGCCCCTAACTAACGTATGTGTATGTCACACTACCTATAATGCAATATTTGAAAATAAATTATAAACAGTATAACTCTTTCACAAGTCCATAATTCATCCTAAAAGTTATGGGAGAAAGACCACTATTTATTTGCCCATAGTTAGATAAAGCATGTTAAAAACTCTTTCTTTACGGCACTTATCACAGTTTATAATTACATATTCAAACAGTATTTATGCCTCTCTTACTCCTAGACAGTAAGGCCCTTGAGGGCATCATGTCTGTTTTGTTCACTGTGTTATTCTCAGTGTTTGGCATAATGCCTAGCACATCATAGACACTTAACATTTGTTGGCTATGGTGTGATATGTGGGGTGTGGGGAAGTCCCCTACCCAAGAGTATGTTTTCTAATGGCAAGGCCAGTCTGCTTGGTTCTCCTGGTAGTGTTTTTCCTTTGAGTTAAACTATTTAAAGCTCCCATACAAGTTCCTGCCATAGCATTCAAAGCCCTGCATGATCTGGCTCTGCCTACTCCTCAGCTTAAGCAATAATTAATGCCACTTTGAAGCTTTTACGGACTCCTCCAGTGACTCCCGTTAGACACTTATTCCCTTGCACTGTTGTCACATCTTGTTCATTTCTCTGTCACCACCCTGTTTCACTGTCCTATGAATATCCATCCCAGGACCAGATTGTCAACTCCTTTGCTATGGGCACAGTGCTAGGCACATAGAAGGTTCTCAAATAATGGCTAAGTTAAAGAGTTTCACAAAGATTTTTTTGAAAAAGCATTAGTTATACAGGGCTTTTCTTTACTTTTTTTCCCATGTGTACACTTGTGTTTTGGTAACTGTTACACCCACAAATTCTACGGGGAAGCAAATTTGTATGCCTCATTTTCTTTGGGGTACACTGATGTCACTTTCTCTTCCTTAACTCTTTAAACAATGTTGTTAGGCTTGTGTCCCTGTCTGTTTATTATCAGTGAAGGGGAAGGGGATGAGGGGTGTGTAAATTACCAAGTCTCAGCTCTGATATTAGTCCCCCCCACCCCCCACCTATTCTTAAGGAATCTTTCCAAGCTGCATGTCAAGTTCAGTGTCAAAATCCTGATCCTGTGTCTCTTTATTCAGGGATCTTCTGGCCTCTGGGGTTTTTTCCCCTCTGGCTCCTAAAGGCAGCCTTCCAATTTTACTTATTTTGGACTAGGATTCTGACCATTTCTTCCTTCTTTGTGACAAAGATTACTTTCCCATAGGGACAGTGATCTGATCTTATACTGGCAAAATGTTTAACATTTGTGTGAGGACCGAATTCCCGTTAAATATCGCCCTTAGTTTCATCGCCACATGTTACCTTTTTTAGTACTCTTGGAGGCATAAACTTAAAAAAAAGTCCCTGTTCTCAAGATTATAGTTCGTTGGAGAGATGTAGTTTATTTCTAGAAAATGTTTAACAACAATAAAAAGTAAGAGTTGTGACAGTGCAATACATGATTAAGTGCCGTTTGAGCGGGGTTGATGAGAAATAGGTTGCGTGCAGGAGGGAGAGTGCTGTGGGCTGTCGGGGAGGATTTCAAAGGGCAGTAGAACTGCTGCTGATGCTTAAGTGGTGACTAGAATGAGACTGTTATATATGGGGAATGCTCTGACTGGGGATTACCAGTGGTGTATAAAAAAATAATAGCAGCCTCGAGAGAGTAAATGAGATATATGAGCAAAGGAGTATAGAAGGAGATGAGCAGAGATGGAGAGTACCAGAGGACTGGAAAGGAAGGTGGACCAAGAAGTAGTGCCCAGAGTCTAGGAAGGCGAGATTCAGGAAGGAAGGAACAGTCTGCAGAGTTGGCCTCTGCTTGGGGATCAAGAAGGAAAATGAGAAAGTAGGTTATTGGGTTTGGCATTTAGGAGATCTGTGACTTTCCAAGAATGTAGTTAAGTGGAATGATCAGGATTCCAGATAACAGTGGGTGGGTCAGTGAGGATAAATGAGGGTAGAAGTAGCTTCTGTGAGGTATGGAGAAAAAAGTCCAGGTTTTGGAGCCAGACAGTCCTTGGTATAAATTCTGACTCTTCCGTATTCATACTGAATGGGCTTCAACATGTTATTTATCTCTCTGGGCTTCAGTTTTTCTTTTTTGTAAAATAGGGATAACACTCCTATCTTGATGAGATGCTACAAGGTTAGATAATATTGGTATAGCCTTTAATGAAAAAAATAAACTCCCATAGTTGACTGGTAGTTTTCAACCTTTTATTGCCCACAAACAACTAAGGACATCAAAATATTGCCCTCCCTGGGACTTCACTGGTGGCGCAGTGATTAAGGGTCCGCCCGCCAACTCAGAGGGCACGTTCGAACCCTGGTCCAGGAAGATCCCACATGCCGCGGGGCAACTAAGCCCGTGCGCCACAACTACTGAGCTTGCGCTGTAGGGCCCGCGAGCCACAACTACTGAAGCCCGCGGGCCTAGAGCCCGTACTCCTCAACAAGAGAAGCCACTGCAACGAGAAGCCCACACACCACAACGAAGAGTAGCCCCTGCTCGCCGCAACTAGAGAAAGCCTGCGCGCAGCAACAAAGACCCAATGAAGCCCAAAACAAATAAATAAATAAACACATTTAAAAATATATATATATTATCCTCCCTAAAAGTGGCTCACTAGAGCAGTGATTGGTGGTTAGATGTGATGTTTAGTCTTTGTTTTAGATGTCATACCAGATATGGGAAGTTTAGATACTTTAATAAATGTCAGGTAAGATACCAGCCTTTTATTTTTCTAGAAGATATTTCGTGTATCTGAATTTTTCCCACTTTGGTGTCATATTATGCTATCTTTTACTGGCTTGTTGTTACAGACAGAAAAGAGGTGGTAGGATGTAATTGGCTGGATCAACTGTTGCTTTCTTTGTACAGGCTGATTTTGCTTTAATAGCTAGTGTGAGGGTCTGAAATCAGGGAATTATAAACTTCTGATTCCGAGCAAACTACAATTCTCTTGACCTCTTCCGTTTTCTCTTGCAGTGAGCACTGTGTGCTGACTTGGACAGAAAGAGGAATTTATATTTTCCTTCCTCAGAATGTTCAAGTTCTTCTTTGGAGTGAAGTCAAGGGTAATTGTGTTTTTCTTCCTATGTAATTTTTAATCGCATGCTTGTGAAAGATTTAATTATTGTAGGAGGATTCTCTTGCAGTGTAAGAAGTAGAAAATAGAATGAGGTGACATTTCTGTTAAAGATTAACATCATAGGTGTATCCCATTATAAGATACTTACGAAGTATACATTTGTGAATCTATGTATAGTTATTTAGTTATTTTAAATACAATTTTCATTTATTCTTAAACATTAGCAACCACTGCTAAGAATTGAATGGGTTAATTTTTCCCTCTACTTACCCTGAATATTTATCCCTGTTAGAAGTCTTGCTTTAACTCCTGTTTTGTGTCTTAATAATTTAGGGTTGAAAAGTCCTTGTGGGAACAATAGCCATTTTATGTGGCTGAGGCAGAGAAAGTCAATCTCTGTATTCTTCTGGTTTAAACCAGAAATGGAGGAAATAAATCTAGCATTTTTAACATGACTGCTCAGAGAGTGTATCCTGACTTTTGAGTCATTTTCTACTTTGTAAAAACATAAAAAAGATGAAGGAACCATTACATACTGATTTCTCGTGAATTAAGTTTCCTAAAGGTGTCCCGTGAAAACTAGTTTTTTAGGTCATTTCATGGTATTCTGCCAAGACAGGTGTTTTTTCCCGAACAGTTTGTTGATTTACATACTGCACTGAAATCTGTTACTGGTATCAGATTTGTAACTCAGAAATGTGATAGTCTGGCCTCCGAAGTGCCCCCTTTTAAAGTCCCAATTTCTTTTCACAAAACATAGCATTTTTAAAAACAGGATTTTAGATCAGAGAGATGTTTCTTTCTCTGTCTCTTTTATTCTTGATCTTTTTAAAAAGAATAGTGTCTAAGATATGATTTCTTCATTGAAATGCAAGTATAAAAATAGAGGTGAAATTCAATCAAGCCAAACCCTATATAGAAAATGAATCTATTAGAATAATTTCAGCCATCGCAAAAATGGAAAAGGAGTACTTGGTTAATGTCCTGTGTGTTCACCCCTGTGGTTTTTGTAGATATTCAGGATGTGGCTGTCTGTAAGAATGAGCTGTTCTGTTTGCACCTAAATGGGAAGGTCTCCCATCTTTCCCTGTTATCTGTGGAACGTTGTGTGGAACGCCTGCTAAGGAGAGGCCTGTGGAACCTGGCTGCTCAAACTTGCTGTCTTTTCCAGAATTCCGTCATTGCCAGCAGAGTGAGTCAGAAAGCTTACATGTTCATCTGGGTTGTTAAAACCATTCTAGCTTGCAGGATTGTGCTACGCAGTTGCTTGTCTTTATTAGCCTGCTGATTAAGCAGCAGTAAATCCCCAAAGGAAACATGACAGATAAATCTGGAGTGGGGATGGGGGTGAGAAAAACTGTATACTTTCCATTAAAAAAAATCAAATTTACCCACAAATTTATTTGAATTTCAGGCCTTGTTTTTATTAGGTGTTGGGGGTAGGAGTTTATTAATTAATTAATTAATTTTTGCTGTGTTGGGTCTTCGTTTCTGTGCGAGGGCTTTCTCTAGTTGTGGCAAGCGGGGGCCACTCTTCATCGCGGTGCACAGGCCTGTCACTATCGCGGCCTCTCCTGTTGTGGAGCACAGGCTCCAGACACGCAGGCTCAGTAGTTGTGGCTCACAGGCCTAGTTGCTCCGCAGCATGTGGGATCCTCCCGGACCAGGGCTCGAACCTGTGTCCCCTGCATTAGCAGGCAGATTCTCAACCACTGCACCACCAGGGAAGCCCAAGGCCTTGTTTTAAGTGAAATTATTATATGTACAGTAACTCTAAATTCTTAGTTCCTAAGAGAATTCTTATTAAGTCTTTTACTAGCTTTTAAAGCCCTTTTAAAGCACCTTTGAGGTTTTATGTTCTATGTAGACCTCTTTCAATGTATTGGCCATTTGAATATAGATTTAGTTACAAACAGAAAACTCTCCTATTGGTTCTACTTATCCTTTTATTAGGGAAGAAAAACTTTGACTATAGATAAATTGGAACATTTGAAATCTCAGCTGGACTTAACAACCTATGGTGATCTGATTTCCCAACTGGAAGAACTGATCTTAAAATTTGAACCTTTGGATTCAGCTTGTAGCAGTAGAAGAAGCTCCATTTCATCACATGTAGGTATTCTCACTTTTAAAAGGGTTTTGCTGTACAGTAAGGTTGTTCTACATTAGTTTGTACTAATTTACCTCTAGGATCCCAAAACTTACCTTCCTTTCCATGTTGTATATTGTTTGGGGGTGGTGGTGAAGAGGGGGCTTTCTTTCAGGTGTTGGACAACCTTATGAAGCCTTCATTTAGGTGTGTCTTAGAGCTGCATTTTGTTTTGTCATTGTTTATTATGTTCTGTTTGAAAATATACCTCATATAGCCTCCAGAGCAAGTTAAGTTACCCCTAATATGTAATTTCAGATGCTTCATGCCAGCTTGAATCTCAGTGCAGCTCAGGATTGTCTCATTTAATCCTCATTCTCACATTCTCACAGCCAGACTTCATGGAGACCCACTAGAGAAATATGGTAGCATGATGCCATGAGCAGGTGAGAGGGACCTGGCTGCCAGGAGCCTAGACCTTGCTCACCATTTTGTTCTAATAAGCCATAATTGTCGTTAATGACTTGTTGCTTTTAGTGTTTATTTTTCTCTTAAAAAGCTATATCGTGTTATAAATGTTTAACTTTTCTTTATTTCTTTTTAGGAAAGTTTCAGCATCTTGGACTCTGGTATTTATCGTATCATTAATAGTAGAAGAGGCAGTCAGTCAGATGAAGACTCTTGTTCCCTTCACAGCCAAACCCTCTCAGAAGATGAGAGACTTAAAGAATTCACCTCACATCAAGAAGAGGACCAACCAGATCAGTGTTGTGGTTCACACGGAAATGAAGGTAAGGAATGTGTCTTTTATTGGTTGCTGATGTGAAGCAGTTATTTTCTGTGACTTCGTTTGCCAAGATTATCTCATGCATAGAGTTTTCTACAAGGTGTTAATAATTTTTATTAAGTTGTTAGACTTTCCATCCAGACCTATTGATCAGTTCACCATTAGAAGAATGGATTTATGTTTAGTTGGGGTTTTTTTCCCCTCCTGTTTAGGCTAACATTGGTAAATTACCTAATTATTATCATGCATCAAAGTGCTGGAAAGGTTAAGAAAGGAGGTCATTAACCAAAAGAGTGGAACGATTTTATCCTAACCAAATTATTTTCCATTCGGAATGAAAAATTACTACAGTTTTGGGGGTCATTGCCTTCACTTTTCGATGTTCAAGTACTCCTGTGACCGAACTTTTGAGATTAATAGAGACTCTAAGCTTCCTTTCTGACTTGTGGGGATTCAGGGCTAGTAGGAAAAATGAAGGTACCTGTCCAAGTGTTTTATATGTGGACCATCCCATGCTTCTTGTAAAACCTGTGTTCCACTCATTTGTATTTGGGTCAGTTGTGATTTTGGTATTGAATCCTTCATTTCCTTTGCTTCATTCATTTCAGAATTTCTTTAAAGATTAAAAAACTCTTCATGTGATTAGATTTTGTTTTTTCTCCCCAATTCCATTCATCAGACAATGTTTCACATGCTTCAGTGATGTTTGAGACAGATAAGAATGAAACTTTTCTCCCCTTCGGCATTCCACTGTCATTTCGTTCTCCATCTCCTCTTGTGTCTCTTCAGGCTGTCAAGGAAAGGTAAACTCATTAGTCTTGTCATTTAATCCCACTTCTGGTTTTACTTCAGTTGTCATGTTAGGCACTTTTGCGCTGAGAATGGAAAGACATTTTAAATGAGGAAAAAGAAAGTCTCTAGATTATTCCTCATATAGCCTGTTATACAAAGCCGTTTACTTCTCATTTCAATCTTGGGGGAATTTATCTTCCCTCTTTGTTTGAGTACCTGGATATTTGAGTTGTTACAAATGTGTTTTTTTTCTCCCTCAGGCTGAGCAAAAGTTAAAAAATGTTTTTTCCTCATCCCTGATAGGAACAATTTCCATATATCATTAGTCATTTCTTAACTTAATCATTTCTCAGTTTGGGCTCAGAATTGAAGACTCTTCAGAAGTCTTTCTAGCTACTCCATGGGCCCAGAATTGACTTACATGAATTTATGTCCAAGTTTTTCCACTTAAACGTTTTACCATAATAGGATAAAGTCTTCATAATTATAACTTAATAATTATACAATGTGTCACTGAGTCCCTGTATTATGAATATACTAATGATTTCTGTAAAAAAAAAAAAAAGACATTTAAGTTTGAAAGAGAAGACTTCTGTAGCTCCTTCACTGCTAATGGGAGTTTTACTGGATACAAATTTTGCTTTTTCAAAGGATATATTGTGACAAATCAGCAGCTGAGTTTCCTGAAGAAATTCTTCGGCTAGGATGGGGCAGGTTTCACATGGCCTTCTTTGCCGAAGTAAACAGAAACATTGCAGGCACAGCGGCAATTAAAGACCTTTTCTTTAGGATTGAATCAGAGTAGTTTAGTAAATGAAGTAAATCCTTATTATAAATTTTACATGGGCCTTATGTGAAATATGTGATTGATTAAGGAAGTTGCTATAAAGAGTCTTTCTTTATAGCAAGTAAAGAAAGACTTGCTAAGTCCAAGTTGCCTTCAGGGACTGACAGGAACATAGAGAACTCAGATACTGAAATTTTCATTCTTGGCAGTAATGAGATTCTTTTCATATTAGTTTATTGGTATTTGACTTCCAGCGTTTCTAGCTTTGTGCGTAAAACTACTGAGAAGATTGGCACCCTTCATACGAGCCCTGATCTGAAAGTGAGACCAGAACCCAGGTGTGATGAGCAGTCATGTGAAGAGGATGTGGGTCCAGTCACTTGCCCAAAGGAGGAAGACACTGAGTAAGCCATTGCAGAGAAATCTGTGTAAATTCTAGAGGATACAATTGTCGGTTTGAAGAGAGCCATAAACCATGTCGTCTTGAAGAAGACACATGTATGACTCTGTTCATTGTAGATTATTTGCATAGCTTATAAAAACTGAATACCACAGAGTAAGTGTTGGAAAATTACACCAACCCATAACAAGTCTGTTGAGACAGAATTTTAATTTAGCACCTCTTCTTCCATCTTTCCCCTGAACAACTTCCCTCACCTCCAAATCTCTTCAAACTTCTGCAATGTTAGAGAAGGAGTATTAGAGTAAGAGTAGGATGACCAAGGATATAGGCCTTGTTCTGGTTCTGCTTCTGACTAGCATGTGACGTTGGTGACGCCCTCTGGCCTGTAAGATGAGAGCATTGGCATTAATGTCGTCACGTGCCTTCCTATGGTATGCTGGTGGCATAGTCCTTATGTAGTGGAGTTGTAGCAGAGCCCTTGGTCTGGCACAGTGTGAAGTATCTTGTCCATCTGGTCTCTGCCTTTTCTCATAATTCAGGGGATCTGGGCATTGGAGGCAGGCAAGCTCAGCACTCACACAGGAATTGAGATAGACCCACAGGGCCAGTGTATACTGACTGGACATTCAGATGAGAAAAAAGGTGTGTTACCCTTAGAGTAACTTAGTTATGAATCCGTATGTATATCGGGAAAAAAGTGTAGATAGTGCTGTGGCATTTAAGGCAGCCCTCAGTCTGACGTTAGCCCACCTTTCCAGCTTCATTTCCAACCACGTCTTTCTAAGCACTCTAAATTCTAGTCATGTCAGAGAAGTGGGTGTGTACACCTCACTACTTTTCTTCATGCTGTTTCTCCCACCTGCAGTATTTTCCCCCCATTTTTCCTAACGCAAATACACCTCCTCAGGAAAGCTTCTCGTGATTGCCTAGTCAGAATAATTATTCCTTTTTCTGTGCTTTCGGATCACAGTGCTTGTGCTGCTCTTTAGCATTCATTCTATTCTTTTTTATATTACAGTTGTTTTCTTGCCTTTCTTTCTGACTAGGGCTTACTCTGACTTGAACTTACTCATCTTGAAGCCATGGACCATTTTTTATACTCATCTGTTTGTTTCATGTATCATTAAGTACAATACCTACCACTTAGTGAGCACTTAGAAATATTTGCCCAAGAAGGTTCTAATCCCCTTTAACTCTTCTCACACTTCTCTAGGGGAAAAGAAGAAGTAACTAGTCAACCTCCAGAAGAGGACAAGTTTCAAGAGCTCAGAATGGCAACAGCAGAAGCAATGTGAGTATTTATGGGTGAGAAAGTTTTATAGAGAGTGGGAATGACTTTTTGAGATCATTAGTAGTGGTCCTGAGACAGTGTGGGGCAGAGGCAGTTTCATTTGGAATTGAAATTCATGAATTAATACAAAGGTAATGTTCTCTGTGTTGTTGTCTTGCTACTGAGATAATTGTTATTTAAAGAATTGAAAAGTAACATTTATTCTGGATAAGTAATGTTGTATCTGTTAGGCTTATTTAGCATGAAACAATTTGTTTTTGAAAAACCACATAAAACATAAATTTCTTACTTGTCTGTCTTATATAGGACCAAGCTACAGGACCCACTGGTATTGTTTGAACCACAGTCTCTGAAAATGGTTTTACAGGAGTGGCTTTCACAGTTAGAAAAAACATTTGCCATGAAGGACTTTTCAGGCATTTCAGATACTGGCAACTCATCCATGGAATCAAACCAGGGTATGCTATTGCTTGATGAGTCAAAAAAGGGAATATTAGACGAAGAAGATGAAAAAGAAAAAAGGAGCTCTTTAGGCAATGAAGAAACGGTTGATCAAGCAGCGTGTGACTCTGTAAATAGTCTGAGGGAGTCCCTGGATGATGACATTTTTCAAGTATGTTCTCCATGCAGTATACCAGGCAGTCTTCAGAAGGACCTGGCTGAAGTGACAACATTGTGTTTGGAACTGAATGTATTGAATTCTGAGATCAAAAGTGCAAGTAGACATGTAGACCACACTTTGCAACAGTGCTCTCCTGAAATTCTGGCTTGTCAGTTCCTAAAGAAGTACTTTTTTCTTCTGGACTTGAAAAGAGCAAAGGAGAGCATCAAGCTGAGTTATACTAACAGTCCTTGTGTTTGGGATACTTTTATTGAAGGATTGAAAGGTAATAATCAGATTGCCTTACCAATAGAGGACAGTAGCATCTTGGCATTTTTGAGTTTAAAGAAGAAGATTTAAGTAGAAAATCACCTCTGTTCTGGTCAACCATCCCTTCAGTTTTCCACTCAATTTAGTCTTTTGTTGCTTTTTTTTTTCTGTTGAGATTGCTCACTTTTTTTTTTTAATTGAAGTATAGTTGATTTACAACTCAATTTAATTTGTAATAGTTCTTGCAACTATTATAAGAAGCTAGTTTTATTTCTCTCACAGTCATTCAGAAAATGATACAGCAATGTTGGAGAAGTTGGGTTTAAGTAAAATTTTATAAGTGCAGATATATGAAAACCAGAAAATCCCTCTTGTAACTTACTAATATAGAGATAATATATACCATTTATTGAGTACTCACCAAGTGCCAGATAATATGCTAAACACTTTGCCAGCATTCTTTCATTTCATCCTTACAACACTTTGGAGTAGATGGTGTTATTCTGTTTAATAAGTAAGGAAACTGAGGCACAGAGAGATTATAATAGTTGAGTAGGCTAAACTTCTGTAATATCTCATAATAACTCAGATACAATATAATAACTCAGATATGGTAGTTTATTTCTTGCTCATATATCAGCCCAGGACAGATGTTCCAGGTCAGTGGGCAGCTCTCTTGCATGTGGTAACTCAGGGTTCCAAGTTCCTTCCATTTTTTTGGTCTCTATCCTCCCTTAGGGCTGATGATTAAGACTGGGTTGCTATGTCCAGGGGGAAGCATGTGGAAGAGGCAGACAGGCTCTTACAGGGAGGTGTGGCCTGGTAGTGGCTTACATCTCTTCTGTTGGTGAGAATTCTATCTCATGGCCCCACCTAACTGCAAAGGAGTCTGGGAAATGACCTCTCCAGGTGTCTAGAAGGAAGAGGATGGACATGGGTCAGGAGCTTGCATGTCTGCCTCAGAGATTTTGGTGGGCAGTCAGCAGCCTCTACTTCACACTTGATTGAAGGTCACACTGTTGGTCATCCTCATGTAGACACCAGCTTTCATACCCTAGAGGCCATGCCTGCCCTTTCTACTACATAGTCCCATGTTTTTGAACAGGTGGATTTTCTTAACTCAAAACTCTGAATAACAGATGTCATGTTTCTAATAATTGATGTAGACTCTAAGCAAACATTTCATTCATTACCAAAAGTGAGTAGTCACAAGTAGAGATACATTTTTATATTATCTGACTTAAAGAGCTTTAAGGTTTCTAGAAACAAGGATCTATGGTTACAGTTCTGCCTCAATTCACATTTAGCAGTTAAAAGCATAAGAAATGATTTCAGCTTCTTTTTCTGAATTGAGGTAGACTGTCTTTTATGTTGAAGTAAGAAGAGTTATTTCTTTTCAAATAAGTTCAAATGTTTGATATTACTTACTGGAAATTTGCTATATCTGTCTCTATTATGTGATTGTACCCAACCTTGGTTACAGGAAAATAGCAAAAAAAAAATAACCACTTCATCAACCTGAGTGGTTAACTTATTGCCAGAGCTGGCTGGAGCAAGTGTGGTGGGTGTTTGAGATGATGCAGCTGCTTCCAAATTGAATTTAAGGGGATAAGTTTGGCTTAGCGCCCACCCAATCATAAAGCTTTCCCTCACTTCATATGCTCTAAATGATGGCCTTCTCCTCTAAATCCCTTTAAATACTTACTGTCTGACCCAGTCAAATTGGAAATAATGAAACTGGGAAAAATTGATATTTTTTTTAAACAAATATATCGGAAATTGAAGGTTTGGCTCTTTAGAAATGGTCTATTGAACAGGTTCTACTCTTCTAATGATGTTGTAATCATGAAAACAGCTTTGGAACTGTTCTTTGGGATTTATCTTCAGAGCTAGTTGAAAACTTCTTGAAAAAACTCATTTTACTTTAGATTCATATATATGTAAACATATTTTTTAACTACAAGTAGTTTTAACTAGATCTTCACTCACTTTATTTACACACTTGGCTTTAAATGACTCGGCTATTCCCCAAAGTCAGATCTTCCTTTGGAGGAAGATTTGCTATAACTGATGTTTTTTAAAAATAGGTAAAATATTTTTAAGTTAATTTAATTAAATTTAATTAACTAATTTTGTTCCAAAAGATTGATTAGGGATATCAGTTCTAGAAAAAAACTGAAGAATTTGGCATTGATGGTAGAAATATAGCTTATATATATATTAGCTTGCATATATAATAGCTTATATATGTAATACATATATTACATATATAAAGGGTACATTTTCTTTTTTTTTTTTTTGCGGTACACGGGCCTCTCACTGCTGTGGCCTCTCCCGTTGCGGAGCACAGGCTCCGGATGCGCAGGCTCAGTGGCCATGGCTCACGGGCCCAGCCGCTCCGTGGCATGTGGGATCCTCCCAGACCAGGGCATGAACCCGCGTCCCCTGCATTGGCAGGCAGACTCTCAACCACTGCGCCACCAGGGAAGCCCTAAAGGGCACATTTTCAATGGTAATAGTCATGTATTGGTTATCTGTTCCTTTATCTTGTTTAAAACTTCCAATATGCTTTGCCTCCCAATTTGATTTTTTTTTAACATCTTTATTGGAGTATAATTGCTTTACAATGGTGTGTTAGTTTTTGCTTTATAACAAAGTGAATCAGTTATACATATGCATATGTTCCCATATCTCTTCCCTCTTGCATCTCCCTCCCTCCCACCCTCCCTATCCCACCCCTCTAGGTGGTCACAAAGCACTGAGCTGATCTCCCCGTGCTACGCAGCTGCTTCCCACTAGCTATCTATTTTACGTTTGGTAGTGTATATATGTCCATGCCACTCTCTCACTTTGTCACAGCTTACCCTTCCCCCTCCCCATATCCTCAACTCCATTCTCTAGTAGGTCTGTGTCTTTATTCCCGTCTTGCCGCTAGGTTCTTCATGACTTTTTTTATTTTTCGTTAGATTCCATATATATGTGTTAGCATACAGTATTTGTTTTTCTCTTTCTGACTTACTTCACTCTGTATGACAGACTCTAGGTCCATCCACCTTACTACAAATAACTCAATTTCATTTCTTTTTATGGCTGAGTAATATTCCATTGTATATATGTGCCACATCTTCTTTATCCATTCATCTGTCGATGGACACTTAGGTTGCTTCCATGTCCTGACTATTGTAAATAGAGCTGCAATGAACATTTTGGTACATGACTCTTTTTGAATTATGGTTTTCTCAGGGTATATGCCCAGTAGTGGGATTGCTGGGTCATATGGTAGTTCTATTTGTAGTTTTTTAAGGAACCTCCATACTGTTCTCCATAGTGGCTGCATCAATTTACATTCCCACCAACAGTGCAAGAGAGGTCCGTTTTCTCCACACCCTTTCCAGCATTTATTGTTTCTAGATTTTTTGATGATGGCCATTCTGACCAGTGTGAGATGATATCTCATTGTAGTTTTGATTTGCATTTCTCTAATGATTAATGATGTTGAGCATTCTTTCATGTGTTTGTTGGCAATCTGTATATCTTCTTTGGAGAAATGTCTATTTAGGTCTTCTGCTCATTTTTGGATTGGGTTGTTTGTTTTTTTATTATTGAGCTGCATGAGCTGCTTGTAAATTTTGGAGATTAATCCTTTGTCAGTTGCTTCATTTGCAAATATTTTCTCCCATTCTGAGGGTTGTCTTTTGGTCTTGTTTATGGTTTCCTTTGCTGTGCAAAAGCTTTTAAGTTTCATTAGGTCCCATTTGTTTATTTTTGTTTTTATTTCCATTTCTCTAGGAGGTGGGTCAAAAAGGATCTTGCTGTGATTTATGTCATAGAGTGTCCTGCCTATGTTTTCTTCTAAGAGTTTGATAGTGTCTGGCCTTACATTTAGGTCTTTAATCCATTTTGAGTTTATTTTTGTGTATGGTGTTAGGGAGTGTTCTAATTTCATACTTTTACATGTACCTGTCCAGTTTTCCCAGCACCACTTATTGAAGAGTCTGTCTTTTCTGCACTGTGTATTCTTGCCTCCTTTATCAAAGATAGGGTGACCATATGTGTGTGGGTTTATCTCTGGGCTTTCTATCCTGTTCCACTGATCTATATTTCTGTTTTTGTGCCAGTGCCATACTGTCTTGATTACGCAATTTGATTTTAAAGTTCTTAAAAGCAGAGGTTGTCTCTTGTTCTGTTTTTGTCTCTCCTATGATGCTTTACAAATGTTGGGACTTGCACACAGTAGGTGCATGACTAATGATTGTTGATTAATGTGTTCATGAATAAAATATTTACCGCTATGAGATGAAGGGAAAGGGGTGTGCTTTGTCTTTTAGAAATGGCAAGTTCCAATCCTACATATATAAAGATGGAAGAAGGAGACCTTCCAACAAGATTAAAGTTATTGGATGACTTGGTCTCTTTTGACAGTCCTTTGTTGATTGCTTATGCTACCCGGTGAGTGGTCTTGTATGTTGTTTATGTGAACTAAAGCACAGACATTTTCTTTGTCTCAGTCTGTAAAGTTTTACTCTGTTACATGTTGAGCAGCTTCTTGTTAGTATATTTATTTTCATTTCTAATAAATACATAGATAATGTAACCAAGTTATATTATCTTACTGAAGTTGGAGACTAACATGTTTTGTTTTTAAATGCAGATTGTATGAGAAATTTGGAGAATCTGCCCTTCGATCCTTAATCAGGTTTTATCCATCCATTTTGCCTTCAGATGTCATGCAACTTTGTCATCATCATCCTGCTCAGTTTTTGGCTTATTTAGACAGTCTGGTAAAATCAAGGCCTGAAGATCAACGGTGAGAAGGAGAGAATATTTGCGGACCCTCCTTTTTTTTTTGGACTCTCTTTTGATAGGGCACTGTTTCTCTAGTATAAGCAGTTGGAACATTTATACTATTAACTGCCACAGGATTGAGGCACCTGCTATGGAAGAGGAGGATTTTGGCAGTTGTGTTCCATTCTTTCACAATTCACAGCACACACCACAAATGTGCACATAACCCACACTTCTCTTTCCTCCCTCTCTCCCTCTCAGAAATTCTCAGATCAACAGTGTAAAATTAAACTCCGCTTCAAGGCCTATGCTAAGACAGATAAGCTTCCTTGTTGTCTCTGCCAGTGAGTGGATTTGCTGCCACCTTTTTGTTGGTGATATATCCCAGCTTTTTGTGGGTGGATCTCAGTTACAGCTCTTAACTTCTTTGGGCTGAGGCCTCACTTCCTATCTCCACATGGCAGTGAACACACATGTCCTTTGGTTATTGAGAATGACAACTTCCCCCCTCTGTTTCTTCTGATTGGTTCACATTTGCTATACTGGTATTTATTTCTCCTTTTTTTTTTTTGGCCCCTTGGTATTTTCCTTATTATCTTGAAGCTCAACTGTTCAGTTAAAAGGCTATTATATTTTCACCAGCATTTCTATACATTTTGTAGCAGAAGAGTTTTCAAGTTATTTCATCCACTGTCTTGATCCCTTAATAACATTTTCTTCACATCTGCACATTTTATCTTTCCTTTCTCAGCATGAATATTGGTGATTTTTTTCCCCAACTTTCTCTTAGGTCATTCTTCCTTGAGTCCCTCCTACAACCAGAGTCTTTAAGATTGGACTGGCTGCTGTTGGCAGTGTCCCATGATGCTCCCCCAAGCACCAGCACTATGGACGATGAAGGAGACCCCAGGTATAGAAGGAGTCCTGTTTCTAAGCTCTGCTGCTCCTTT
Organism: Stenella coeruleoalba; assembly: GCF_951394435.1. Taxonomy (NCBI): domain Eukaryota; kingdom Metazoa; phylum Chordata; class Mammalia; order Artiodactyla; family Delphinidae; genus Stenella; species Stenella coeruleoalba. The sequence continues at coordinate 37,582,875 of NC_137154.1, forward strand.
GGAATGGAACCAGTTTATTCACATATAGCATTCTGGGCTTACTTCAGGAATAGCTATGGAAGCGACTGACTCAAGTCACGGTAGTAATCAGATTGAGTGTACTGCTTAGTGGTTCTGAACATTTTTTGAATCACAGACCCTCTAAGAATCTGATGATTCCTCTCAGAAAAATGCACATTCATACAAAATTTTGCACATGATTGCAGAGAATTAAACTGGGCTACTGAAACTCTTTTCATGGACCAACATAAGAGACCTTGGTGACTAAACCTGTGTTAGAAGAAAATTGTTAGAAAATTGTGTGTGTGTGTGTGTGTGTGTGTGTGTGTGTGTGTGTTTTCTTCCTAGAAATTTGCCAAGGGATTTTTAGATGTAACCTGATGTAGGATTTTTTTTTAACTTTGACTCTTTTTTTAAAGCTTTTCTAGTACATTTTAAAAACTTTTAATTAATTTATTTTTTGGCTGCATTGGGTCTTCGTTGCTGTGCACGGGCTTTCTCTAGTTGTGGTGAGCGGTGGCTTCTCTTGTTGAGGAGCATGGGCTCTAGGAGCGTGGGCTTCAGTAGTTGTGGCACATAGGCTCAGTAGTTGTGGCTCACGGGCTCTAGATTTGCAGGCTCAGTAGTTGTGGAGCATGGGCTTAGTTGCTCCGCGGCATGTGGAATCTTCCCGGACCAGGGATTGAACCCGTGTCCCCTGCATTGGCAGGCGGATTCTTAACCTTTGCACCACTGGGGAAGTCCCTGATTAGGATTTTTTAAAAAAAAAATTCATAAAAAATACATACTGTTACTTGTAATCTATCAGAAATATTCCTTGTGTTTTCCTCCAGGAGAAACTTTTTAAAAGCTCCCAAAATGCCTATTTTATATGCCTAGAGAAAAAGGTCTGGAAGGATATAAAATGGCTATCTGTGAGTGATGGAATTATGAGCTTCTTTCTTTTGATTACTAAAATATATAATTAAAAAAAATAAACAGGTATTTGTCATTGGAAAAATAGCTATTTTAATTTTTCAAAGGCCAAGTAGAAATGTTTGAAAAATATAATAATGGAAAAAATGTAATTAAACTCTGATCTTACGTATCAGCTGACGAATAAGCATTTTTGTAGAGTTTATTTCCTGTCTAATTTACTGATTTTTTTTCATTTTTCAGGCCTCATTCCCACTTGTTTTCCTGGGGCTACAGTCAGCTAATCCTTCATCTAATTAAACTTCCTGCAGATTTTACAACAAAAGAGAAAGTGACTGACATCTGTAGGTCTCATGGGTAAGTGAGAATTTTCCTAGAAGCTGAAGTTAGGATTAGAATCATTTTAGTTGGTAACTTTGTAGTTAGGGGCCTGAACGGATATGCTTTGTCATTTGGGATTTTTTTTTTTTTGCTACATAAAGGTGGCTTTTTGTTTTAAGTGATAATAAACATCTTTTTTTGTCTTAAATTTTGAGTGTATTTTATTTTGTGTGTGGAAGAGACTGGTCCTTGCTCATTCCTCTCTCCCCCTTTTGCTTAGTTGTTAGCCCGGTTCTCAGGTTTATTTAATTAAGCACCAGACTGTGTGATACAAGTTATAATTGATACAGTTTCGGAGAAGGGAGAGATCAGAATGGGCTTGGTAGAATGGCTGGTGAAGGACTCAGGGAGGAGGTGAGACTTTGAGGTAAGCCCTAAGCCTGGGTAGGATTTGTATTCAAACAGGAGCCAGGAGGAGGGCAAGTCAAGTGAGAGAAACAGCAAGAGCAAAGCCATGAAAAACTGACATTGCTTTTTATCTGTACCACATATTCGTCAGTTATTCATGGCCTGAAGATGTTATCTTATGGCTTTACCTGGATTACAGTCTTTTGGAGATAGGGACATGTGTCTTGCTTTTCCCTCATTATGCATAATTCATAAAGTGGTAGGCACTTGGTACATATTTGTTCACTGATAATGAGGGATGAGACTGGCTAGGTTGTGGGTCATGAGATCATATAGGACCTTGAAAGGTGGTTAGAAGAATTTAGTTATCAGCAGAGACCCTTTTAGGTACAAAAATGACAGGATAAAATGGAGGTTTCTGGAGATCATTTCTGGTTTCATACATGAGAAAGATTGGAGACGAGAAAGGAAGGCCAGCTAGGAAGCTGGTGCAGTAATTCAGGTATGACCAAATTGATTCTAGGTCAGCAGAAGGAGCACATCTAATGGCACATTTCAAAGGAAAATGCAGTGGGACCTGTAGATACTGGGTATAGCAAATGAAGGAAGGGGAAGAGTCAAGGAGAACTTACAAAGTTTGCATACTTGGGGAAGAAATATGCTAGTTTGTTATTGAACCTTAAAGTTTGTGAAGTATATAAGCTTAAATGTCTCATAATTGGGGCTTGGCCTCAAATGTTAGTATTTATCACTAGCTTTATTTTTTTTCTTAAATGCTCTAGATCAGGGCTGTCTAATAGAATTTTCTGAGGCAGTGGAAATATTCTATCACGCTGTCCAGTATGGTAGCCACTAGTCACATGTGGCCATTAAGTACTTGAAATATGTATTGGTCAACTGAAGAACTGACTTTTAAATTTTATTTAATTTAAATGTAAGTAGCCACATGTGGCTAATATCTACAGTATTGGACCACACAGCTCCAGATAAATTCACTGCCTTTTATTCCTCTCTCCAACTTTGGTCTCTTTCAAGTTTCTGGCCTGGATATCTTATCCTCTGTTTGGAGCTGGGGAGAAGAAGAGAGGCCTTCACGAATATTGTGTATCTGAATGATATGAGCCTGATGGAAGGGGACAATGGTATGTAAATCCCAATCGGTTATTCTTGGTTACAGTATTTTAGAAGTCACTACAGACTATTCAATAAAGAAATTTGCTAAATATTTCAATGATCATTTATGTTATTCTAGCTAGCTGTCACATTTTTGGAGTTTTTTTTTTTTTTAATCTGTACTACTTGGTATACCATGAAATCATAACTAGAAATAAACTACAGGCAACTTTTCTGTTTCACGAGTGCCTACCATGTGAGGCATTATATTGATACCTAATGCTTTTCCATATGCTGTTTAAATGAGATATTAAACCTGTGGGATAGTTACTATTATTTCGATTTTTAAAAAGTTATGATTGAGGCCCAGAAAAAGGATAATTAGTTTCCCCACAGTCATACAACTAGTTAATGCTGGAGCTGGTGTTCAGGCCAGGTCTGACCATCTCTAAAGCTTGTGCTCAGGTTTTTTGATCTGCATCATGTTGCCATTTTACACAGCCCAAAGTTAGAGATCATTAAGATGAACTTAGAGTAGCAGTCAGATTTTCCTAAGCCTTTACAGGTACTTAGGGTTTGTTTTTGTTTTTGTTTTTTTAATTTTCGTGAATTCAATACAGATAAAATGGCAGTCAGGAGGCCAGGACTTTGACACACTGATTTCTGAAGTCTGAGAGTTCATCCTGCACTCAGAGAGGTGGTCTTGGTCTGTTTTGTAGTGTTACTTTATTCATCTCAAGCAGAGATGCCAGCAGCATGACATCAGGATCCTTCATCTAGCAGTGTGATCTACAGCCTTTTTCAGCCCTATTTCTGTAGAAGAAGAAAAGTTACAACCAAGCAAAGAAACCAGATGACTGGCAAAGAGATAGCCTCAGGTGTCACAGTTACAGCAATAATAACTGAATCATCTTTGTTTCAAACATGAAACAAGAGGGTCACATGGTTTTGTAGAACTATAGATGTGTTCACTTTGGAAAAATAACCAGAAAAGTTAAGATATAAATGGTTTATGCTTTTAAAGTTACAACATGATGTTTGTTATAGAAAAAAATGGAAAATCTAGGAAGAATGAAGAAGATATCACCTAAAATTCTTCCCACCCAGATAAAAGTACTCTTAATATTTTGTTAATATAATAATAATAGCTATTCTTACCCTTGGTGTATTAAATGGGAGTCTTTTCTTGACATTTTTCTCTCCTAACTTATATTTCACTTCAAAGAATGTTGCTTTTGCTGCCAAATATATATCTCATATCTATCTACTTTCTTTGGCTCCACCACGGTCATTCTGATCCCAGCTACTTGCCTGGTTACTGCAATAACTTTATAATTGGCCTTCTGGTTTCCATTCTTGCCCATCTTTAACCGATTTTCCTTAGAGCCGCCAGAATGGTTCTTTTTTTTTTTAATTAAAAAAATTTTTATTGAGATAACATTGGTTTATAACATTATATAAGTTTTATGTGTACAACATTATATTTCCACTTTTGTATACCCTGCAGTGTACTCACCACTAAAAATTTAGTTTCCATCTGTCACCGTGTTTGTTCCCTTTTACCCATTTCACCCTGCCCCCACTCCATCCCCTCTGGTAACCACTACTTTGTTCTTTGCATCTACATGTTTGTTTTTGTTTGGTTTGTTCATTTATTTTGTTTTTGTTTGTTTTTGTATTCCACAAATGAGTGAGATCATATGGTGTTTGTCTTTCTCTGTCTGACTTACTTCACTTGGCATAATATGCCCAAGGTCCATCCATGTTGTCACAAATGGCAAGATTTCTTCTTTTTTTTTATGGCTGAGAAGTATTCCATTACGTGTATGTGTGTGTGTGTGTATGTGTGTGTGTGTATCACATCTTCTTTATCCATTCATCTATCGATGGGCACTTAGGTTACTTCCATATCTTGGCTATTATAAATAATGTTGCAGTGAACATAGGGGTGCATATATCTTTTCCAATTAGTGTTTTCATATTCTTTGGATAAATACTCAGAAGTGGGATTGCTGGATCATATGGTAGTTCTATTTTCAGCTTTTTGAGGAACCTCCATGCTGTTTTCCCCAGTGGCTGCACCAACTTACATTCCCACCAACAGTGCACAGGGTTCCCTTTTCTCCATATCCTTGCCAACATTTGTAGACTTTTTGATGATAGCCATTCTGACAGGTGTGAGGTGATATCTCATGTGGGTTTTTTAAATATAAATTTATTATTTTTTATTTATTTTTGGCTGCGTTGGGTCTTCGTTACTGCACATGGGCTTTCTCTAATTGCAGCGAGCAAGGGCTACTCTTTGTTGCGGTGCACAGGCTTCTCATTTTTGTGGCTTCTTTTGTTGCGGAGCACGGGCTCTAGGTGCACGGGCTTCAGTAGTTGTGGCTCGCAGGCTCTAGAGTGCAGGCTCAGTAGCTGTGGCTCACAGGCTTAGTTGCTCTGCGGCATGTGGGATCTTCCTGGACCAGGGATCGAACCCGTGTCCCCTGCATTGGCAGGCGGATTCTTAACCACTGAGCCACCAGGGAAGTCCTCCCATGTGGTTTTGATTTGCATTTCCCTAATAATTAGTGATGTGGAACATCTTTTCATGTGCTTCTTGGCCATCTGTATGTCATCTTTGGGAAAATGTCTATTCAGTTCCTCTGCCCATTTTTTCATCCAGTTGTTTATGTATTTTTGGTTATTAACCTCTTACTGGATATATTATTTGCAAATATCTTCTCCAATTCAATAGGTCATCTTTTCATTTTGTGGATGGTTTCTTTTGCTGTGTAGAAGCTTTTTAGTTTGATGTAGTCCTATTTGTTTATCTTTGCTTTTGTTTCCCTTGCCTGAGGAGACCTAGCTAGAAAGATATTCCTAGGACTGATGTCAGAGAGTGTCGTGCCTATGTTTTCTTCTAGGAGTTTATGGTTTTGGATCTTACATTTAAGTCTTTAATCCATTTTGAGTTGATTTTTGTGTATGGTGTGAGGTAGTGGTCTACTTTCATTTTTTTTTGCATGAGGCTGTCCAGTGTCCCCAACACCATTTATAGAAGAGACTATCCTTTCTCCATTGGATGTTCCTTATTCCTTTGTTGTATATTAATTGTCCATATATGTATGGGTTTATTTCTGGGCTCTCAGTTCTGTTCCATTGATATATGTATCTGTTTTTCTGCCACTACCATGCTGTTTTGATTACTGTGGCTTTATAATATAGTTTTAAATCAGGGCGTGTGATACCTCCAGCTTTGTTCGCTCAGGATTGTTTTGGCTATTTGGGGTCTTTTGTGGTTCCATGTAAATTTTAGAATTTTTTGTTTTATTTCTGTGAAAAATGTTTTTGGGATTTTGATAAGGATTGTATTGAATCTATAGATTGCTTTGGCAATATGGTCATTTTAACAATGTTAATTCTTCCAGTCCATGAGCAGGGAATATCTTTCCATTTATTTGTGTCTTCTTCAGTTTCTTTCAGCGGTGTCTTATAGTTTTCAGTATACAGGTCTTTCACCTCCTCGGTTAAATCTGTTCCTAGGTATTTTATTCTTTTTGTTGTGACTGTAAATGGAATTGTTTTCTTAATTTCTTTTTCTGCTAGCTCATTGTTAGTGTATAGAAACGCAACAGATTTTTGAATGTTGATTTGTACCCTGCAACTTTATTATTTCTAGTAGTTCTTTGGTGGAGTCTTTAGGGTTTTCTATGTATAAATCATGTCATCCACAAATAGTGACAGTTTCACTTCTTCCTTTCCAATTTGGATGCCTTTTCTTTTTCTTGCCTGATTGCTCTAGCTGGGACTTCTGGTACTATGTTGAATAAGGGTGGTAAGAGTGGGCATCCTTGTCTTGTTCCTGATTTAGAGGGCTAGCTTTCAGTTTTTCACCATTGAGAATGATATTAGTTGTGAGTTTGTCATATATGGCCTTATTATGTTGAGGTATGTTCCTTCTATACCCACTTTATTGAAAGTTCGTTTTATCATAAATGGGTGTTGAATCTTGTCAAATGCTTTTTTTTTTTGCATATATTGAGATAATTATATGGTTTTTATCCTTCATTTTGTTAATGTGGTGTATCACGTGAATTTATTGTGGATACAACTATTCTTGCATCCCTGGAATAAATCCCACTTGGTCATGGTGTATGATTCTTTTTATGTATTGTATTCGGTTTGCTAATATTTTGTTGAGAATTTTTGCATCTATGTTCATCAGAGATGCTGACCTGTAATTTTTTTGAGTCTTTGTGTGGTTTTGGTATCAGGATGTTGTTGGCTTTGTAAAATGAGTTAGAAAGCATTCCCTTCTCTTCAAGAGTTTGAAAAGGATAGGTATTAAGTCTTTTGAATGTTTGGTAGAATTCACCTATGAAGGCATCTGGTCCTAGAGTCATGTTTTTTAGGAGCTTTGATTATTATTTCAATTTCTGTACTAGTGATCGGGCTATTTAGATTTTTCATTTCTTCATGATTCAGTCTTGGAAGGTTTTATGATTCTAAGAATTTGTCCATTTCTTCTAGGTTGTCCAATTTTTTGGCATGTAGCTGTTCATATTATTCTCTTATAAGCCTTTCTATTCCTGTGGTATCCATTGTTATCTTTCTTCTTGCATTTCTGATTTTATTTATCAGAGCCTTCTCTAAGATTAGTGAGTCTAGCTAAAGATTTGTCAATTTTGTTTATCTTCTCAAGAACCAGCTTTTAGTTTTATTGATCTTTTCTATTGTCTTTTTAGTCTTTATTTATTTATGCTCTGATCTTAATTATTTCCTGCCTTCTACTGATTTGGGGCTTCATTTGTTCTTTTTCTAGTCAGGGTTAGATTGTTTATTTTAGATTTTTCTTGTTTCTTGAGGTAGGCATGTATTGCTTAAACTTCCCTTTTAGTATCACTTTTGCTGCATCCCATAGATTCTGGTATGTCATATTTTCATTTGTCTTTGGGTAACTTTTGATATCTTCTTTGATTTTCATTGACTTGGTAGTTGTTCAGTAGCATGTTGTTCAGTCTCCACATATTTGTAATTTTTCCAGCTTTCTTATAGTTGATTTCTAGTTTCATAGAAATTGGAAAATATTCTTGATACGATTTCAGTCTTCTTAAATTTACTGAGATTTGTTTTGTGTCCCAACATACGGTTTACCCTTGAGAAAGTTCCATGTCCACTTGAGAAGAATGTGTATTCTGATGCAATTGAATGGAATGTTCTGTACAAATCTATCAAATCCATCTAGTCTGATGTTTCATTTAAGGCTGCTGCTTCCTTGTTGACTTTCTGTCCGAATGATCTATCCATTGATGTCAGTGGGCTGCTAAATTCCCCTACTATTATTGTGTTGCTGTCAATTTCTCCTTTTAAGTCTGTTAATAATTGTTTTATATATTTTGGTGCTCCTGTGTTAGGTGCATATATATTAATAACATTATGTCTTTGTGATGAATTATCTCCTTTATCATTATATACTATCCACTTTTGTCTCTTGTTATCTTTTTTGGTTTGAAGTCTATTTTGTCTGATATAAGTATGGCTACACCCACTTTCTTTTGGCTGCCATTTGCCTGGAGTGTCATCTTCCATCTCTTTACTTTGAGCCTATAATTGTCTTAAACTCTGAGATGAGTCTCCTGGAGGCAGCATACAGTTGGCTCTTGGTTTTTAATCCACCCAGCCTTTCTGTGTCTTTTGATCGGTGAATTCAGTCCATTTACATTTAGGGTGATTATTGACAGATGACGATTTGGTACTGCTATTTTATCTTTCGTTTTCTGGTTGCTCTATATCTTCATTATTTCTTTTTCCGTGTATTTCTGCCTGCCATTTTGCTTTGGTGTTTTTTTATGATGTTTTTCTCACTTTCCTCTTTTTTAATGTTTTGTGTCTTTGCTCTAGATTTATTTTTTGTGGTTACCATGGGGTTTGTATGAAACATGTCATAGATAAAGTAGTCCTTTTTCTGCTTATAGCATCTTATCTCTATGTACCTATATGAGTTCCACCCTTTTCCTCTCCCCCTTTTGTATTTTTCTTGCCTCAAATTATCCCTTTTTATGTTGTGAGTTTGTTACCAAATTGAAGTAGCTATAATTACTTTTTCTACTCATCTTTGCCCTTTAACCTTTATGCTGTAAAGTGTTTAAAAAACCTATTCTGATAAAGAGTTGCAGTTTAAAGATTCTGTCTGCTTATCACTTTACTCAAAGATTTGTGTACTTTGCTCTTTTCTGTTTGTTTGTTTCTGGTAAAGAGCTCCTTTCAACATTTCTTGTAAATGCAGGTCTAGTGTTGATGAACTTCCTCAGCTTTTGTTTGTCTGGGAAAGTCCTTATTTATCATTCATATCTGAATGATAACTTTGCTGGATAGAGTATTCTTGGGTGATGGTTTTTATCTTTCAGTATTTTGAGAATGTCATTCCACTTTCTTCTGGACTGTAGAGTTTCTGCTGAGAAATCTGTTAATAGCCTAATGGAGGTTCCTTTGTAGGTTACCCTTCCTTTTTCCCCTGGCTGCCTTAATTCTTTGTCATTGACTTTTAACAATTTTAATATAATATGTCTTGAAGAAGGTCTTTTTAAAATACATTTATTTATTTATTTATTTATTTATTTATTTTTGGCTGCGTTGGGTCTTCATTGCTGCGTGCGGGCTTTTTCTAGTTGTGGCGAGTGGGGCCTACTCTTGATTGCAGTGCTCTGGCTTCTCATTGTGATGGCTTCTGTTGTTGCAGAGCACGGGCTCTAGGTGGGTGGGCTACAGTAGTTGTGGCATGTGGGCTCAGTAGTTGTGGCTCATGGGCTCTAGAGTGCAGGACCAGTAGTTGTGGCACACGGGCTTTGTTGCTCCGCGGCATGTGGGATCTTCCTGGACCAGGGCATGAACCCATGTCCCTTGCATTGGCAGATGGATTCTTAACCACTGCACCAGCAGGGAAGGAAGTCCCTTGAAGAAGGTATTTTTGTATTGAGATAATTAGGTGTTCTCTTAGCTTCATGGGCTTGTATATCCAGTTCCTTCTCCAGTTTGGGAAGCTCTCAGCTATTACTTCTTTAAATAAACTCTCTGCTCCCCTCTCCCTTTCTTCTCCTTCTGGGAAACCCATTACCCTAATGTTGTCTTTCCTAAGGAGTTGGATAGTTCTCATAGAATTTTTTCAAATATCTTATTTCTTTCTTCTTCTGCTTGTGTCATTTCTAGAGTTCTATCTTCAAGCTCACTAATTCTCTCTCCCATGTGATCTGCTCTATTTTCAGTGCTTTCTAATGTTTTCTTCAACTCATTTATTGAATTCTTTAGTTCTAGAATTTGTTTTTCTTTTTTAGAGTTTTAATCTCTTTTGTAAAGTATTCCTCTGTTCATTAATTTCGTTCCTGAGTTCATTGAACTGCCTGAGTTTTCTTGTAGTTCCTTGACTTTCTTCATGACAGCTATTTTGAATTCTCTGTCAGTTAGATCACAGTATTCTGTGACTTTAAGTTTGGTTTCTGGAGAATTGTCATTTTCCTTTTGTGGTACAGTGTCACTATGGTTCTTCACAGCGTTTGATGAAGTTGTTCCTCTGACACACATTTAAACTAGCAAGCACCTTTCTGCTTGATTCTAATGATCCAACAGGTTAGAAATTAGAGGCCTTTCTTTTGTTTTCCAGTAGGTGGCGCTATAGCACAAGTTTTGGGTTTCTCTTACGTCAGCTGCCTCTGGTTATATTTGAGAGTCTGCACTTTGTGCCCTCTACCATCTCCATCTGTGGTGTGGCCCGATGCCTGCATTATCACTTCCTGTACCTGCAGGGTCGCCTTACTTCTGCCAGTGTTGCTAGCATTGCCACCTGGTGCACCAGGATGGTGGGCTCCCTCCTGTCCAGGAGCCCTTGAGTGGCAAGTTCCACTGCTATTGGGGAGGAAGGGGCAGGGGCAATAGCTAGGATTGCTCAGGTGGCCCTGCCCTGTCCAGTGTTGTAAGATTCATGGGCTTGCTACTTCGAGTGGGGGGCTGGGCGCTGGGGTCATGTGCACTGCTTCCCCTGCTACCGTCAGCTTCTCTGGGGCTGGAGGGCTGGGACAGCAGACACCGCCTCCACTGTTTCCCTGGTTCTGCCTCTTCTATGTGTTCCAGTCCATCACCTTTAGTTGTATAGATATGTGGAGAATTCTCTGGTTTCTTGGTATGTCGGACACAAGAACCTTTGTTGTGTTGTGGATGTTTTACTGGTTGCAGGTTAAGGGGAGAGACAAAGGTAGCTTTTCACTCCACCACGTTGCTGACTCTCAGAATGGTTCTTTTAAACAAAAATTGGATTATGTGGCTCTCCTCCTTGAAGCCCCTTACACTGGACTCAAAATAAAATCCAGATTCTTAAGCTGTTCCCTTATGGCCTGGCCCTATCATCTCATTCTCACTCCTCACTGCCACCTTTGTGCATTGTAGGCCTTTTTTGAGTTCCTTGAACTCACCTAGTTCCTTCCTGTGTCGAGTCATTTTCCATGTTTCCTTTGTCAGAAATGCAGGCTCCTTCACCCTCCATTCCTGACACCTTCCCTGCACGTTTGTGTACATATGGGCCACAAGCACATGCTCACTAAACTTGTCTCATCTTTCAGCTCTCTGCTTAACTGTCGCTTCTCATACAGCCCTTCTCTGATCCTTAAAAAAAAAAAAAAAAAAACCCAAACCTGCCAATCTCTCTAATGGCTCTTTGATCTTTTCCTTTATAGCAAGCACTTAGCACAGTTTATAAGCATAGATTTATTTATGTGTTTGTCTAAGTTCTGTCTCCTTTACTGGACCATGAGTTCCACAGGAGTGCAGGCCGGGCTCATCATGTCTGTTTGTTCCTCATTCACATTCAGTGCCTAGTATGCAGTGTGCCCTGGGTAATTACTTACTGCGTGAGCAAATGAAGGAATGTTGGAACTAATTTTATGGCTTCTCCTTTTCGTGAGCTATTTATTCAACAAATATTCAGAAAACAACTCTGTATTGGGGGTAATGAGATTATATTCTTTAATATTTTTATGTTTTGGTATGAAACATTTTCACGAATGGTTTCTCCTGTATGCAGGCAGAGTGCTAAGAGCGGTCAGAGCCCACATTGTTTCTCTGTGTTTGAGTAGGTTGGATCCCAGAGACTGTGGAGGAATGGAAGCTTCTCCTACACCTGGTACAGAACAAGAGCACAAAGCCAGCCCCCCAGAAGTCACCAAATGGGAACTTCAGCGATGGGCCTTCCCCTATCAACGTGGAGAATGTGGCACTCCTGTTAGCTAAGGTCATGGGCCCAGACCGGGCCTGGTCACTGCTACAAGAATGTGGTTTGACCCTTGAGCTGTCAGAGAAGTTTACCAGAACCTGTGATATCCTGAGGATTGCTGAGAAAAGGCAGAGGTAATGTATGTCTGTCCTGCCCTATCCACAGGCACCTGGGGAATGTAGAATTGCACAGATTTTCAGAGGTGGACGGGACTATAGAGATCACATAGTCTCAACCCCTCATTCATAGATGAGGGAACAGAGACTCCTCTGTTGATGAAGGTGATTAAGAGAAGAGGTTAAAGAGGTTAAATATTTTGTTCACAGTCATCACCAAAACACTGTTTAGGTTAATGTAAATACCCAAATCTGATGTGTACTCAATTCTTTAAGACTATTATTGGTACCGCATACCTAATTGTCTCAGTCAGGGTTTTGTTTTGTTTTGTTTTTTTTAAACTGTGGTAAAATACAGATAACATAAAATTTCCTGCCAACCGTTTTTAACCACTTGGTTCAGTAGTGTTAAGTATATTCATATCAGTGTGCAGGCAGTTTCCAGAACTTTTTCAACTTACAAAACTGAAACTCTATACCCATTAAACAACAGCTCCCCCTTTCCCCTCCACCTAAGCCCTGGTAACCACCATTCTACTTTCTGTCTCTGACTTTGACTACTCTAAGTACCTGATATAAGTGGGATCATACAGTGTTTGTCTTTTTGTGACTGGCTTGTTTCACTTAGCATAATGTGAGTAATGCTGCTATGAACATGAGTTTACAGATATCTCTGAGACCCTGCTTTCAGTTCTTTTGGGTGTATACCCAGGTGTGGAATTGCTGGATCAGATGGTACTTCTATTTTTAATTTTTTGAGGAACCTCCATACTGTTTTCCATGGAGCCTGCACCATTTTACATTCCCACCAATTATAGCACATCCCCACCAACACTAGTTATTTTCTGGTTTTTTTCTGTTTTGATTTTTGTTTTGTTTTTTTGGATAGTAGCTATCCTAATGGGCATGAGGTGATATCTCATTGTGGTTTTATTTGCATTTCCCTAGTGATTATTGATGTTGAACATCTTTTCATATGCTCGTTGGCCATTTGAATGTCATCTTTGGAGAAATACCTGTTCAAGTCTTTTGCCCATTTTTAAATTGCATTATTTGTTTTTTGTCATATGAGTTCTTTACATATTCTCAATATTAACCTCTCAGATATGTGATTTGCAAATATTTTCTCTTATTGTATAGGACAGGATGCCATATTCACAGGATGCCTTTTCAGTCTGTTGATTGTGTCTTTTGATGCACAGAGTCAGTCAGCTTTTTTAATCCTTTCTTCTGAAAAGAATGAACAATGACAGCTAAATTTGCCTGTTTCTTTTCTTTGGGATTTCAGAGCCTTGATACAAAGCATGCTTGAAAAATGTGATCGGTTTCTCTGGTCTCAGCAGGCCTAATTGAAGAAGATTCAGCAAGGTGTCATGACATTTTGAGAAAAACTGAATCGTGCTCCAGAACCTTCTGAATGCATTTGTTATTGAAGGAAAGGCCCCATCTGAGATCCCCTGCCACCTTATTGGGAGCACTTTTGTCCGTGTCTGTAACCTCTGCATTTGTGGCTCTATCTGTACCTCAGTGTTTTTCAACTGAAGTTGAATTTTGAAAGGAATCAGTCCTTGTTTGCTGAAATGAAGTGCTCTGGAAGGAATCAGAATGTGAATATCCCCAGCTATGCAGTCCTTATTCTGAACAACAGTGTTATTTGTTCCTTGCTGGTGGACTGGGGGAATTCTTTTCCTGTCGTGACTGCCATGTAGGGAGCAGAAGTTTCTCATCCTGGTCACATGAAGACATACAATGTAATTGACAGAAATTGAATTCCTTTTTTATCTTCTCTGGGACACTTGAGAAATTGCCAAAGTAAGATCTGGTATAATGGAATTAACACATAAAATGAGTGAAACACTGAAGATTCAAATCAGATGTTTAAATGAAATGGCCCCATATTTAAATTGAGCTAATTTAAAATGTATTTTTTTTCCAGTGCTTGACATTTTCTAATCTGAACCTATATACAACTAATTCATTACTGGAAATGTTTTACTCCAGTCTTTCCTAAACAGTAGCCTAAAGGAATCATGTACTTTTAAAATTTGTTTTTTAAAAGCCATAATAAAGGAAGGCTGAGTACTGATAAAGATCACAGCAAGTGCTTGTATTATTTAAGCCAAGTACTAGATTGCCATTTTCAGGCTCCTGTATACTTACACAGCATGTTACATTAATAATAAATGTAAAATCTAATTTAAAAATTATTTGAGTGGAATGTAGACATGAGGTTTATAGTGAGCAATTTGCAGGAAGGTGTGGTGTAAACTCGGTGTGGAATAAGCAAAGTGTTGGGCACATTGAATGATTCACTTCTTTCTTTCATTTATAACACAGCCAGAGAACTATAGACACAAATTGCTGTCATACTTCCATGTGACATTTGGATATGACATAACCAGATTAGTTGAAGAGATGATCAGAGAAGGGAGGCTTCACAAAGCTTCTTAGCATTTTGGGAAGTGTGGAAAACCTAACAATTTTGGTCACCAGCGTGTGGCAGAGTGTGTGTGTGGTGTCTCCCCACACCACGCAATTCTCCAACACCAGCTGGGTGTCCTACAACTCAACTCAATTGAACGTATCTCCCTGGAGATAGCATCCGATTTCACAGGTTAGGGGCTCAGAACCACAAAACTGCCCCCACTTAAGATGCCAGTCACAAATCCAGGTTGTTAACCGTACAGGCGTACCTCTTTTTTTTTTTTTTTTCAGGCATACCTCTTTTTATTGTACTTTGCTTTATTGTGCTTCACAGGTACTGTTTTTTTTCTTTCTTTTTTGTTTTCTTTAACAAATTGAAAGTTTGTGGCAACCCTGTGTTCAGTAAGTCTATCAGTACGATTTTTCCAACAGCATTTCCTTACTTTGTGTCTCTGTCACATTTCCCTGATTCTTGGAATACTTCAATCTTTTTCACTCTCATTATTTGTCAGGGTGATCTGTGATCAGTGATCTTTGATGTTACTATTGTAATTGTTTTGTGGCACCACTGCACCCATGTATGATGGTGAACTTAATGTGTGTTGTGACTGCTCCAACTGGCCGTTCCCCATCTCTCTCCCTCTCCTCAGGCTTCCCTATTCCCTGACACACAGCAATATTGGAATTAAGCCAATTAGTAACCCTATAATGGCCTCTTAAGTATTCAAGTGAAAGGAAGAGTTACACATCTCTCACTTTAAATCAAAAGCTAGAAATGATTAAGCTAAGTGAGAAAGGCATGTTGAAAGCTGAGATAGGCTGAAAGGTAGGCCTCTTGCATCAAATAGCCAAATTGTGAATGTAAAGGAAAAGTACATGAAAGAAATTGAAAGTGCTACTCCAGTGAATATAAGAATGAGAAAAAAGTGAAAGAGCCTTATTGCTGATATGGAGAAAGTTTTAGTAGTCTGGATAGAAGATCAAACCAGTCACAACATTCCCATAAGCCAGAGCCTAATCCAGAGCAAGGCCCTAACTCTTCAATTCTGTGAAGGCTGAGAGAGGTGAGGAAGCTACAGAAGAAAAGTTTGAAGCTGGCAGAGGTTGGTTCATGAGGTTTAAGGAAAGAAGCTGTCATCATAACATAAAAGTGAAGCAGCAAGTGCTGATGTAGAAGCTGCAGCAAGTTATCCAGAAGATCTAGCTAAGATCATTAATGAAGGCGGCTACACTAAACAACAGATTTTCAGTGTAGACAAAACGGCCTTATATTGGAAAAGGAGGCCATCTAGTACTTTTCCTAGCTAGAGAGGAGAAGTCAATGCCTGGCTTCAAAGCTTCAAAGGACAGGCTTCCTCTCCTGTTAGGGGCTAATGCAGGTAGTGACTTTCAGTTGAAGCCAATGCTTATCTACCATGGTGAAAATCCTAGGACCCTTAAGAATTATGCTAAGTTTACTCTTCCTGTGCTCTATAAATGGAACAACAAAGCCTGGATGACAGCACAAGTGTTTACAACATGGTTTAATGAATATTTTAAGCTCCCTGCTGAGACCTACTGCTCAGAAAAAGAGATTCCTTTCAAAATATTACTGCTCACTGACAGTGCACCTGGTTGCCCAAGAGCTCTGATGGAGTTGTACATCAAGTTTAATGTTGTTTACATGCCTGCTAATACAACGTTCATTCCGCAGCCCATGGATCAAGGAGTAATTTCAACTATCAAGTCTTATTTTTTAAGAAATACATTTTGTAAGACTATAGCTACCATAGATAATGATTCCTCTGATGATTTGGGCAAAGTAAATTGGAAACCTTCTGGAAAGGATTCACCATTCTAGATGCCATTAAGAACATTCATGATTCGTGGGAAGAGGTCAACATATTAACATTAATAGAAGTTTGGAAGAAATTGATTCTAACCCTCATGGATGACTTTGAGGGGTTCAGGACTTCAGTGGAGGAAGTAATTGCACGTGTGGAAATAGCAAGAGAACTAGAATTAGAAGTGGAGCTTGAAAATATGACTGAATTGCTGCAATCTCATGGTAAAACTTGAACGGATGAGGAGTTGCTTATGGGTGAGCAAAGGAAGTGGTTTTTGAGGTGGAATCTACTCCTGGTGAAGATTGCTGTGAAGATTGTTGAAATGAAGACAAATGATGTAAAATATTACATAAACTTAGTTAATAAAGCAGTGGCAGGGTTGAGAGAAAAATGACTCTAATTTTGAAAGAAGTTCTACTGTGGGTAAAATGCTCTCAAACAGTATTGCCTGCTACAGAGAAATCATTTGTGAAAGGAAGAGAAGGAAGAGTCGGTGATCTGCCAAACTTCATTGTTGTCTTATTTTAAGAAATTGCCACAGCTGCCCCAACTTCATCAAACACCACGCTGATCAGTGAGCTGCCATCAACATGGAGGCAGGACCCTCCACCAGCAGCAAGATTACAATTTGCTGAAGGCTCAGAAGATGCTTAGCATTTTTTTTATCAATAAAGCAGTTTTAAATTAAGGTATATACATTTTTTTAAGACAATGCTATTGCACGCTTCATAGACTATAGTATAGTGTAAACATAACTTTTATATGCACTGGGAAACCAAAAAATTCATGAGACTCGCTTTATTGCTGTGGTCTGGGGACCGAACCCACAATATCTCCAAGGTATGCCTGTACTTCTGACCAACTGGCTATAAATCAGAGGTTCCCGTGACCCGCTCCTTGGGTTCAATTAATTTGCTAGAGTGGCTCACAGAACTCAGAGAAACATTTTACTTACTTAGATTATCAGTTTATTATAAAAGGCTCAGGAACAGCTGGCTGGAAGGGTAAGGTATGGGGAAGGGGCAAGGAGCTTCCATGCCCTCTCCTAGTGCCACTCTAGACCAATCTCCACATGTTTACCAACTGGAAGCTCTAGATAAAGCAGCGGCAGCATTGAGAGTGGAGATAGGCTGGACGTTGAGTTCAGTTGCCAATGGCCAGTGTCAAGAGTGGGACTGAAAGTTCCAACACTCTAATCACATGGTTGGCTCCACTGGCAGCCAGCCCCCATCCTTAGGTGTGGTCCAAAACTCACCTCATTAACAACGAAAGACACTTTTCTGCCTCTCATCGCCTTGGAAATTCCAAGGGTTTTAGGAACTCTGTGCCAGGAAAGGAGATGAAGACCAAATATAAATTTCTTATCACAATATCAAACCTTCCCACTAGTTCAGCTGGATTGTGGCTGTATTGGATTAAGTTGACTGTGAGTCTATAAGGTAAAGGGTGAGAGCCTTCCTGTCACTTTCAGCTTTTGTCATTACACAGTGACTGTCCAGAAGAGGGTGTGGAGGAAATCTCAGGAGGAGGGGACACCCTGAACTGGCACAATTGTGCAATTATTTCCCGACAGATCGTTCTAGGGCACGTTATAGCAATCCTCATTTACCTAAAGGCTAACAGAATTTTCTAGCATTAAAACAAACCCCCCCCCAGAAACCCCACATCATCTGAATTTATTTTCTAAGGAAAACAAACAAAAATCCCATTCAGTTAAACATTTAAATTTGAACAGTCTACTTGGATATTAGGCAGTGTTTTCAAATACAACTTGTAATCTTTCACTTGCCTAAAAATGATAGATTGATTCATGGTTGCCTCACTTTTATTTTTGCCTCCAGACTTGACTGGTGTTTAACAGGGCTTCAGGGTATCATAATGGCGGAGGGCTTGGGTTTGTCGACTGAAAAAAGAAGCACAATGTGAGAATTGTGAGGTTTTTTTGTTTGTTTTTTTGCAGTACACGGGCCTCTCACTGTTGTGGCCTCTCCCGTTGTGGAGCACAGGCTCCGGACGCGCAAGCTCAGCGGCCATGGCTCACGGGCCCAGCCGCTCCGCGGCATGTGGGATCTTCGCAGACCAGGGCACGAACCCGTGTCTCCTGCATTGGTAGGGGGACTCTCAACCACTGCGCCGCCAGGGAAGCCCATGAGTTAAGTTTTATTTGGGGCAAAATGAGGACTACTGCCCGGAGACTGCATTTCAGATAGCTCTGAGAAACTGCTCCAAAGAGGTTGGGGGAAGGTCAGTGTTGTAAATGATTATAGTGAAGGGGGGTGGTGCGTGCAGCCAAGCATGCAGTTGGACAGAGGCTTGTTGCTAGTCAGGAGGAGCAGATGTCACAGTTTATAATTGTAGTTCTTTTCTAGATGTGAGTAGATGCAAGAATTGGAGCTCATAAGATCTTCTCCTGAAAATATCTAACTATATGAAGACCTGTTCCAGTTTTTCCCAGATCACAGAGTGCCGCATTCCTGATCTCCACCCTGACCTCCTTTCAGGGGGTGTTGAAGGTCAGCAGCCACAGTGGTTCATGATTCAATCCTTGTAGAGGTAGATGGCAATGCCAAATTTTAGTTGGCAGGTTCTGAGGCAGACTGGCTTTGAATGTCTGCTCTTCATCTAGATGACCTTAGGTGAGTTCCTTTGTTTCTCCAAGTTTCAGCTTCCTCATCTGTCAAATATGGATAATAGTAGCAGTCCCCTTGGGGGTAGTTTGAGGATTAAATGAGATAATGAATGTGAACCAGAGCTACCTCATAGTGACAATTAAATGAGACTAAAATGCAGAGCGTAGTGCCTGTGGCATAGTGTCTGGGTAATAAATATTAGTTGTCGTTTGAAAGATTTGGAATATCGTTTCACCCAGTAGTGATCAGACCCATGTACACTGGTTTTCATGAATGAAAGACAGTGGGAAGACCAAAATTGAAATAATTTCCTTGCATGTATTTAATTTGTCACTGCCCTGGCCAAGGCTCAAAACCTTGTCGTCATCCTTGCCCCCTTCCTCAACCCTCACTTCCAATTACTAGGTAAATTCCCTCAATTCTACATTGGTGGTGTTTTCCGTTAGTCGTTTATTTTTCCATTCTCTATTGCCACCATCCCACATTCTCATTACTTCTTGCCAAGACAATTACATCAGTCTTACGGGAACTTTCTTCACTTCTGTTAAAAAAACAAAATTCAACAGTACATTTGAAGGTCTAGTTGGCTTTATTCAACAACTCATGAATCAAACAGCATCACACCTAGCAACTAGAAGAGTGCTCTGAGTGGGTGTACGAAACGGAGAGCTTTTATAGGAAGAAGGGTGGGACAAGACAAAAGAAAAAAGATTATTTCTAGGTCAGGATATCTTCTTTTTGGGGGAAAAGGATCATCAAAACTTTTATCATGCATGTTACCTCTTCTGGGGGTGGGGCGTGGATGGAGAGGGCCCACATGCAGATTACCTCTTCGGTGCTGACCAGAAAATTCCACTGGTTAAGATTACATTTCTGGGGAGGGTTGAAACTGCAACTAAGTCAAGTATTAAGTCTAGGCTTGGTATCACGGGAGCACAAGTGGCACCATTTTGGGCCTTTGGTTTTCTCGTTAACACTTCTAAAGACTGCCTTCCCCACCACCACTGAGTCTCAGCACATCACAATGGAACCAGCATTAGGTACCACCCAGTCAGGTGATTCACGAACTTGCCATGCATCAGAATCATCACAGGAGCTCGTTAAAAATACAGACGCTGGGATCCTGCCCCAGACCTGGAACTTGTAGATCTAAGGACTAATTTAACCTCCTTCAGCTTGTCTCCTACCCCCACGTTATTCCTAAATTTAGATGTAGAGTTATCCTAGTTTGTAGATAAACCTAGACCCCTGAGAAAGAGTGCTTCCCTGGGTCTCATGGGAAGTTAATTGGAGATATATTGTCAGAATCCTTGTCCTCTGAGGCATAGCCTTAAGCCACTTCCAATCAGAAACTTTCGGTGGCTCTCCTCTGCTTTCAAAATAAAGCCCAAATCCTTGAGATTGACATTTAAACTGATGAAACAAAATTATTTTAAGGCAGGACAAGAAAAAAATGTAACGTAAAATTTTCTCTGCTTTTTGAACCACTATCCCCCCCCCTTTAGTGTACATTGTGCATCTGTACTACACATTAACTAGGTTCCCTTAAAAGACACAGGAATGCCTACTTGCCAAAAAGAAAAAAAAAAAAAGCAATTTCCTCCTGGCATCAGCAGGGTAACTTTTTTTAAAAATTATTTTTATTTATTTATTTTTTGTGTGTGGTACGCGGGCCTCTCACTGTTGTGACCTCTCCCGTTGCGGAGCACAGGCTCCGGACGCGCAGGCTCAGTGGCCATGGCTCACGGGCCCAGCCGCTCCGTGGCATGTGGGATCTTCCCGGACCGGAGCACGAACCCGCGTCCCCTGCATCGGCAGGCGGACTCTCAACCACTGCGCCACCAGGGAAGCCCCCAGGGAAGCCCCCAGGGAAGCCCCCAGCAAGGTAACTCTTTAGGAATTAACATTTCCTTTTAATCCTGTAAGGAGTCACAATTACCCACTGCTTGCCTGTTGGACTACATAGTCAATATGTCACTTTGATGTATAACCCTTTGCCTCAAAAACTTATATAACTGCTTTGACCTCTAATGGGTGGAACGGCTTGCAGGATCTTAGTTCCCTGACCAGGGATCGAACCCGCGTCCTCGGCTGTGAAAGAGCAGAGTCCTAACCACTGGACCACCAGGGAATTCCCCTCAGAGCTTTTTTTTACATTTTTTTTCTGTTTTCACATCTTTTTTTTTTTTTAACATCTTTATTGGCATATAATTGCTTTACAGTGGTGTGTTAGTTTCTGCTTTCTAACAAAGTGAATCAGTTATACATATGTTCCCATATCTCTTCCCTCTTGCATCTCCCTCCCTCCCACCCTCCCTATCCCACCCCTCCAGGCGGTCACAAAGCACGGAGCTGATCTCCCTGTGCTATGAGGCTGCTTCCCACTAGCTCTACCTTACGTTTGGTAGTGTATATATGTCCATGCCTCTCTCTCACTTTGTCACAGCTTACCCTTCCCCCTCCCCATATCCTCAAGTCCTTTCTCTAGTAGGTCTGTGTCTTTATTCCTGTCTTACCCCTAGGTTCTTCATGACATTTTTTTTTCTTAAATTCCATATATATGTGTTAGCATACGATATTTGTCTTTCTATTTCTGACTTACTTCACTCTGTATGACAGACTTTAGGTCTATCCACCTCATTACAAATAACTCAATTTCGTTTCTTTTTATGGCTGAGTAATATTCCATTGTATACATGTGTCACATCTTCTTTATCCATTCATCCGATGATGGACACTTCGGTTGTTTCCATCTCCTGGCTATTATAAATAGAGCTGCAATGAACATTTTGGTACATGACTCTTTTTGAAATATGGTTTTCTCAGGGTATATGCCCAGTAGTGGGATTGCTGGGTCATATGGTAGTTCTATTTGTAGTTTTTAAAGGAACCTCCATACTGTTCTCCACAGTGGCTGTATCAATTTACATTCCCACCAGCAGTGCAAGAGGGTTCCCTTTTCTCCACACCCTCTCCAGCATTTATTGTTTCTAGAGTTTTTGATGATGGCCATTCTGACCAGTGTGAGATGATATCTCATTGTAGTTTTGATTTGAATTTCTCTAATGATTAATGATGTTGAGCATTCTTTCATGTGTTTGTTGGCAGTCTGTATATCTTCTTTGGAGAAATGTCTCTTTAGGTCTTCTGCCCATTTTTGGATTGGGTTGTTTGGGTTTTTGTTATTGAGCTGCATGAGCTGCTTATAAAATTTGGAGATTAATCCTTTGTCAGTTGCTTCATTTGCAAATATTTTCTCCCATTCTGAGGGTTGTCTTTTGGTCTTGTTTATGGTTTCCTTTGCTGTGCAAAAGCTTTTAAGTTTCATTAGGACCCATTTGTTTACTTTTGTTTTTATTTCCATTTCTCTAGGAGGTGGGTCAAAAAGGATCTTGCTGTGATTTATATCATAGAGTGTTCTGCCTATGTTTTCCTCTAAGAGTTTGATAGTTTCTGGCCTTACATTTAGGTCTTTAATCCATTTTGAGCTTATTTTTGTGTATGGTGTAAGGGAGTGATCTAATCTCATACTTTTACATGTACCTGTCCAGTTTTCCCAGCACCACTTATTGAAGAGGCTGTCCTTTCTCCACTGTACATTCCTGCCTCCTTTATCTAAGATAAGGTGACCGTATGTGCGAGGGTTTATCTCTGGGCTTTCTATCCTGTTCCGTTGATCTATCTTTCTGTTTTTGTGCCAGTACCATACTGTCTTGATTACTGTAGCTTTATAGTATAGTCTGAAGTCACGGCGCCTGATTCCTCCAGCTCCATTTTTCGTTCTCAAGATTGCTTTGGCTATTCGGGGTCTTTTGTGTTTCCATACAAATTGTGAAATTTTTTGTTCTAGTTCTGTGAAAAATGCCAGTGGTAGTTTGAGAGGGATTGCATTGAATCTGTAGATTGCTTTGGGTAGTAGAGTCATTTGCACAATGTTGATTCTTCCAATCCAAGAACATGGTATATCTCTCCATCTATTTGTATCATCTTTAATTTCTTTCATCAGTGTCTTATAATTATCTGCATACAGGTCTTCTGTCTCCTTAGGTAAGTTTATTCCTAGATATTTTATTCTTTTTGTTGCAGTGGTAAATGGGAGTGTTTTCTTGATTTCACTTTCAGATTTTTCATCATCAGTGTATAGGAATGCCAGAGATTTCTGTGCATTAATTTTGTATCCTGCTACTTTACCAAATTCATTGATTAGCTCTAGTAGTTTTCTGGTAGCATCTTTAGGATTCTCTATGTATAGTATCATGTCATCTGCAAGCAGTGACAGCTTTACTTCTTCTTTTCCGATTTGGATTCCTTTTATTTCCTTTTCTTCTCTGATTGCTGTGGATAAAACTTCCAAAACTATGTTGAATAAGAGTGGTGAGAGTGGGCAACCTTGTCTTGTTCCTGATCTTATTGGAAATGCTTTCAGTTTTTCACCATTGAGGACGATGTTGGCTGTGGGTTTGTCATATATGGCCTTTATTATGTTGAGGGAAGTTCCCTCTATGCCTACTTTCTGCAGGGTTTTTATCATAAATGGGTGTTGAATTTTGTCAAAAGCTTTCTCTGCATCTATTGAGATGATCATATGGTTTTTCTCCTTCAATTTGTTAATATGGTGCATCACGTTGATTGATTTGCGTACATTGAAGAATTCTTGCATTCCTGAATAAACGCCACTTGATCATGGTGTATGATCTGTTTAATGTGGTGTTAGATTCTGTTTGCTAGTATTTTGTTGAGGATTTTTGCATCTATGTTCATCAGTGACATTGGCCTGTAGTTTTCTTTCTTTGTGACATCCTTGTCTGGTTTTGGTATCAGGGTGATGGTGGCCTCGTAGAATGAGTTTGGGAGTGTTCCTCCCTCTGCTATATTTTGGAAAAGTTTGAGAAGGATAGCTGTTAACTCTTCTCTAAATTTTTGATAGAATTCGCCTGTAAAGCCATGTCGTCCTGGGCTTTTGTTTGTTGGAATATTTTTAATCACAGTTTCAATTTCAGTGCTTGTGATTGGTCTGTTCATATTTTCTATTTCTTCCTGATTCAGTCTTGGCAGGTTGTGCATTTCTAAGAATTTGTCCACTTCTTCCACGTTGTCCATTTTATTGGCATAGAGTTGCTTGTAGTGATCTCTCATGATCTTTTGTATTTCTGCAGTGTCAGTTGTTACTTCTCCTTTTTCATTTCTAATTCTATTGATTTGAGTCTTCTCCCTTTTTTTCTTGATGAGTCTGGCTAATGGTTTATCAGTTTTGTTTATCTTCCCAAAGAACCAGCTTTTAGTTTTATTGATCTTTGCTATCGTTTCCTTCATTTCTTTTTCATTTATTTCTGATCTGATTTTTATGATTTCTTTCCTTCTGCTAACTCTGGGGTTTTTTTGTTCTTCTTTCTCTAATTGGTTTAGGTGCAAGGTTAGGTTGTTTATTCAAGGTGTTTCCTGTTTCTTAAGGTAGGATTGTATTGCTATAAACTTCCCTCTTAGAACTGCTTTTGTTGCATCCCATAGATTTTGGGTCGTCGTGTCTCCATTGTCATTTGTTTCTAGGTATTTTTTAATTTCCTCTTTGATTTCTTCAGTGATCACTTCGTTATTAAGTAGTGTATTGTTTAGCCTCCATGTGTTTGTATTTTTTACAGATTTTTTTCCTGTAATTGATATCTAGTCTCATAGCGTTGTGGTCAGAAAAGATACTTGATACAATTTCAGTTTTCTTAAATTTACCAAGGCTTGATTTGTGACCCAAGATATGATCTATCCTGGAGAATGTTCCATGAGCACTGGAGAAAAATGTGTATTCTGTTGTTTTTGGATGGAATGTCCTATAAATATCAATTAAGTCCATCTTGTTTAATGTATCATTTAAAGCTTGTGTTTCCTTATTTATTTTCATTTTGGATGATCTGTCCATTGGTGAAAGTGGGCTGTTAAAGTCCCGTACTATGAATGTGTTACTGTCGATTTCCCCTTTTATGGCTGTTAGTATTTGCCTTATGTATTAAGGTGCTCCTATGTTGGGTGCATAAATATTTACAATTTGTTATATCTTCTTCTTGGATCGATCCCTTGATCATTATGTAGTGTCCTTCTTTATCACTTGTAATAGTCTTTATTTTAAAGTCTGTTTTGTCTGATATGAGAATTGCTACTCCAGCTTTCTTTGGGTTTCCATTTGCATGGAATATCTTTTTCCATCCCCTCACTTTCAGTCTGTATGTGTCTCTAGGTCTGAAGTGGGTCTCTTGTAGACAGCATATATATGGGTCTTGTTTTTGTATCCATTCAGCCAATCTGCGTCTTTTGGTGGGAGCATTTAGTCCATTTACATTTAAGGTAATTATCGATATGTATGTTCCTATTCCCATTTTCTTAATTGTTTTGGGTTCGTTATTGTAGGTCTTTTCCTTCTCTTGTGTTTCTTGCCTAGCGAAGTTCCTCTAGCATTTGTTGTAAAGCTGGTTTGGTGGTGCTGAACTCTCTCAGCTTTTGCTTGTCTGTAAAGGTTTAAATTTCTCCATCAAATCTGAATGAGATCTTTGCTGGGTAGAGTAATCTTGGTTGTAGATTTTTCTCCTTCATCACTTTAAATATGTCCTGCCACTCCCTTCTGGCTTGCAGAGTTTCTGCTGAGAGATCAGCTGTTAACCTTATGGGGATTCCCTTTTGTGTTATTTGTTGTTTTTCCCTTGCTGCTTTTAATATGTTTTCTTTGTATTTAATTTTTGACAGTTTGATTAATATGCGTCTTGGCGT
Source organism: Stenella coeruleoalba (assembly GCF_951394435.1). NCBI lineage: Eukaryota > Metazoa > Chordata > Mammalia > Artiodactyla > Delphinidae > Stenella > Stenella coeruleoalba. The sequence goes on from NC_137154.1 coordinate 37,608,625, forward strand.
ATTTCTCCTTGGATTTATCCTGTATGGGACTCTCTGTGCTTCCTGGACTTGATTAACTATTTCCTTTCCCATATTAGGGAAGTTTTCAACTATAATCTCTTCAAATATTTTCTCAGTCCCTTTCTTTTTCTCTTCTTCTTCTGGAACCCCTATAATTCGAATGTTGGTGCATTTGATGTTGTCCCAGAGGTCTCTGAGACTGTCCTCAGTTCTTTTCATTCTTTTTTCTTTATTCTGCTCTGCAGTAGTTATTTCCACTATTTTATCTTCCAGGTCACTTATCCGTTTTTCTGCCTCAGTTATTCTGCAATTGATCCCATCTAGAGTATTTTTAATTTCATTTATTGTGTTGTTCATCGTTGTTTGTTTCATCTTTAGTTCTTCTAGGTCCTTGTTAAATGTTTCTTGCATTTTGTCTATTCTATTTCCAAGATTTTGGATCACCTTTACTATCATTATTCTGAATTCCTTTTCAGGTAGACTGCCTATTTCCTCTTCATTTGTTAGGTCTGGTGGGTTTTTATCTTGCTCCTTCATCTGCTGTGTGTTTTTCTGTCTTCTCATTTTGCTTATCTTACTGTGTTTGGGGTCTCCTTTTTGCAGGCTGAAGGTTCGTAGTTCCCATTGTTTTTGGTGTCTGTCCCCAGTGGCTAAGGTTGGATCAGTGGGTTGTGTAGGCTTCCTGGTGGAGGGGACTAGTGCCTGTGTTCTGGTGGATGAGGCTGGATCTTGTCTTTCTGGTGGGCAGGTCCACATCTGGTGGTGTGTTTTGGGGTGTCTGTGGACTTGTTATGATTTTAGGCAGCCTCTCTGCTAATGGGTGGGGTTGTGTTCCTGTCTTGCTAGTTGTTTGGCATAGGATGTCCAGCACTGTAGCTTGCTGGTCGTTGAGTGAAGCTGGGTGCTGGTGTTGAGATGGAGATCTCTGGGAGATTTTCGCCGTTTGATATTATGTGGACCTGGGAGGTCTCTTGTGGACCAGTGTCCTGAAGTTGGCTCTCCCTCCTCAGAGGCACAGCACTGACTCCTGGCTGCTGCACTAAGAGCCTTTCATTCACACAGCTCAGAATAAAAGGGAGAAAAAGTAGAAAGAAAGAATTAGTAGAAGTAGAAAGAGAGAAAGAAAGAAAGGAGGGAGGGAGGGAGGAAGGAAGGAAGGAGGAAAGGAAGGAAAAAAAGAAAGGAGATAAAGTAAAATAAAATAAAGTAAGATAAAATATAATAAAGTTATTAAAATAAAAAAATAATTATTAAGAGAAAAAAAGAAAAAACTTAAAAAAACATCAGAAAAACGGACGGATAGAACCCTAGGACAAACTGTGGAAGCAAAGCTATACAGACAAGATCTCACACAGAAGCATACACATACACAATCACAAAAAGAGGAAAAGGGGAAAAAATAATAAATCTTGCTCTCAAGTCCACCTCCTTAATTTGGGATGAGTCGTTGTCTATTCATGTATTCCACAGATGCAGTACATCAAGTTGATTGTAGAGCTTTAATCCGCTGTTTCTGAGGCTGCTGGGAAAGATATCCCTTTCTCTTCTTTGTTCTCACAGCTCCCAGGGGCTCAGCTTTGGATTTGGCCCCGCCTCTGCGTGTAGGTCGCCGGAGGGCGTCTGTTCTTCGCTCAGACAGGACGGGGTTAAAGGAGCTGCTGATTCGGGGGCTCTGGCTCACTCAGGCCGGGGGGGAGGGAGGGGCACGGAGTGCGGGGCGAGCCTGCGGCGGCAGAGGCCGGCGTGACGTTGCTGCAGCCTGAGGCGCGCCGTGCGTTCTCCCGGAGGAGTTGCCCCTGGATCCCGGCACCCTTGCAGTGGCGGGCTGCACAGGCTCTCCGGAAGGGGGTGTGGATAGTGACCTCTGCTCGCACACAGGCTTCTTGGTGGCGGCAGCAGCAGCCTCAGCATCTCATGCCCGTCTCTGGGGTCCGTGCTTTTAGCCGTGGCTCGCGCCCGTCTCTGGAGCTCCTTTAAGCAACGATGTTTTTTTTTTTTTGCTGTACGTGGGCCTCTCACTGTTGTGGCCTCCCCCGTTGCGGAGCACAGGCTCCGGACGCGCAGGCCCAGCGGCCATGGCTCACGGGCCCAGCCGCTCCGCGGCATGTGGAATCTTCCCGGAACGGGGCACGAGCCCGTGTCCCCTGCATCGGCAGGCGGACTCTCAACCACTGCGCCACCAGGGAAGCCCTAAGCAGCGCTCTTAATCCCCTCTCCTTGTGCACCAGGAAACAAAGAGGTAAGAAAGTCTCTTGCCTCTTAGGCAGGTCCAGACTTTTCCCCGGACTCCCTCCCAGATAGCCGTGGCGCACTAATCCCCTGGCAGGCTGTGTTCACGCCGCCAACCCCAGTCCTCTCCCTGCGCTCCGACCGAAGCCCGAGCCTTAACTCCCAGCCCCGCCCGCCCCGGCGGGTGAACAGACAAGTCTCTCGGGCTGGTGAGTGCTGGTCGGTACCGTTCCTCTGTGCGGGAATCTCGCCGCTTTGCCCTCCGCACCCTTGTGGCTGCGCTCTCCTCCGCGGCTCCGAAGCTTTCCCCCTACGCCTCCCGCAGTCTCCGCCCGCGAAGGGTCTTACTAGTGTGTGGAAACCTTTCCTCCTTCACAGCTCCCTCCCACTGGTGCGGGTTCCGTCCCTATTCTTTTGTCTCTGTTTATTCTTTTTTCTTTTGCTCTACCCAGGTACGTGGGGGTTTCTTGCCTTTTGGGAGGTCTGAGGTCTTCTGCCAGCGTTCAGTAGGTGTTCTGTAGGAGTTGTTCCACGTGTAGATGTATTTCTGGTGTATCTGTGGGGAGGAAGGTGATCTCCGCGTCTTACTCTTCCGTCATCCTCCCAGAAGCCTCCCCCTCAGAGCTTTCTGAAAGACTGTCTCCTGAGTTATAATCTTCATATCGGCTGGAATAAAATTCTCTATTTCTTTCTTAGATTGACTACTGATTAAAATTTTTTTGTCGACAAGGCCCTCTGTGACTTGTTCCCGGACTCTTGTTTTCAGTTTCAGAGCCCAAGTTTGTCTCTCATCCTGGGCTCTCTGTTCTTGGACACGCTCTGCACTTGCCCTCCGGTTGTGCCTCTGCTCAATCAACCCTGAGCTGCCCTTTGCCCCAGAGCCCACCTGCTGAAATTCCACCAAGTTTCTGTTTCTTCAGGTTCCACATGTCAAGTTCGTTTTTTTAATTGTAAACTACAGATACCATAAAATTTACCATCTTAACCATTTTGGGGCACAACAAGGGGCTGAAATCATCCCTTGCACCAGGAACAGTAACTTTAGAGTAAGGTCAGAGCAAAACCCAGCTTTTCCCTCTCCTTCCTTCATTTAGAAGAAATCTGGATGCCATGAAACTTCTTGAGTAACAGTACAGAATTACTACACAATGCTGCCGTGCAGAGTTGACCAGCCTGGAGTTTCCAGTCAACCCTGGTTTAGTGGATCAAATACAAACCACAAGAGAGGCCTGGAAAATTCCTGCTTGGCATTTCTTCCCAGAGGGTTCAGAAAAATACTAACTGGCACCGCCGTGTCCTAAATACAGAGAATGTTTTCCCAGATTGTGGTTTTCCCATCTTCCCCAGGTAATAATACATTATTCCAGATGGACGACTCTGAATCAATCTGAATATTCGAGTTGATATATTCTTCTAGCAATCTAAGCATGATTTTATCTGATACTAATAGGCAAAGCCTGGGTTTAGTGACTTTGTATCAGAGTTTTTAATCCCCTGGCTGTCTGTGTAGCTTTTCCTAGGAAACTGCCCATCTTTGTGGCATGAGGCTTGTGCAGCTGTGCAGAGCCCCATGCTTAGCACGGCCCAGTGCTTGGTTAATGCCCTGCTTTAACCATCTTAGAATTTTTAATAATTTCTGAACAAGGTCCGCACATTTTTATTTGGTACTGGTACCACACATTATGTAACTGGTCCTGGCTGCCATAGTAGATCTGAGGTAGAACTTGAGATTTTGCATTTCTGGGAGGATCCCAGGTGACAGTCTCACAGCTTGTTCTGTTCTCAGTTTATTTAGGCTTAAATAAACTTTCTGTGCCTGGGAACTTGACTCCAGCTGGATCAAACACAAGCTCAGGCTCTCTGGTCCCTCTCTTCCAGTGATTCTGGGTGCTGATTAGAATGGCCTTTATTATTATTATTATTTTAATTGAGATATAATTAATACATTACATTAGTTTCAGTTATACAACGTAATGTTTTGATACTGGTACATATTGTGAAATGATCACCCCAATAAGTTTAATTAACATCACTTACCATACACAGTGATGAAATTTTTTTCTTGTGATGAGAACTTTTACATACTTACATGTGGAATCTAAAAAATAAAACAAACTTGAATATAACAACAACAAAAAAAACCCCAACAGACTCACGATATAGAGAACAAATTAGTGGTTACTAGTAGAGAGAGGGAAGGGCATGATAGGGGTAAAGGATTGAGAAGTATAAACTACTATGTATAAAACTACAAGGATGCACAGGGAATAATAGCTAATACTTTATAATAACTATAAATGCAGTATAACCTTTAAAAATTGTGAATCACTGTGTTGTACACCTGAAACGTACATAATATACATCAACTGTACCTCAATTAAAAAATTTTTTAGAAGATACATGCACCCCTATGTTAACTGCAGCATTATTTACAACAGCCAATATATGGAAGAAACCTAAGTACTTAAATGTCCATCAATGGATAAATAGATAAAGAAAATGTGGTATCTGTGTATAATGGAAATACGTTTTATAAGAAAGGTAATGCATTTCTCTTACCTTGCAAAAATTCCCTTCTTACTAGTAAGTTAAAAAATAAATTCTCTCAATCGTTATGTGTTCAATAAGTGTTTGTTGAAGTCCTGTTATGTGCCAGATACTTTACTTGGTGCTAGATAAATGAGACAGAAATTGTTACAATCTAGGGTGTAAGAGACCAAGAAAACAATGAAAACCAACAAACCACCCAAGTAACAGAAAAAGTAAACCGAGAAATGAACAAAATCATCCCACATATTGATAATTGCTAAGAAAGAAAGAATAGTCATGGTAGGTCACTCAGAGTAGTCAGAGAAGGCCTTTCCGAAGAGAGATTTCAAGTGAGAGGCACAGGAAAAAAGGAAGCACCCATGTGAAGGAGAGGTGGGAAGCGTGTTCTAGGCAAAGGCAATATCATGTGTAGACACCCTGGTAAATTAAAGCTTGACTTGTTGGTAGGACTGAGGGAAGAACAGTGTGGCTGGAGAGGGTGTGGCATGAGATGATGCTGGAAGGTGACCAGGGACCAGATCTGCTAAAGGGTTTTAAGCAGAAGGGACACATGATCAGATTATGGTTTGCAAAGATCAGTCTGAATGCTACACAGACAGGCCTATTTTGCCCAGAACAGTTCCAATTTATTCCTGTCATCCAGGTATAATTATCAATAATGTCCCTTTCACAATGGAAAGTGACTTGGCTTAGATGATAAACTATACAGTCACACTTAAGCAGAGGCGGAAGCCATGAAGATGGGGAGACTACTGAGACAGCTGTTGCGGGAACCCAGGTGAGAACAGGTGTGGCCAGGAGCGTGGAGGTGCACGTGAGACCAAGCTGATGGGCTAGAGATGAATTTTGGAAGTAGAATCACAGGGCTTGCTAGTGGATTGGATGTGGAGGTAAAGGCAAGGGAAGCATCAAGCACATTCCCCAATATCTGGGGTGAGCCACAGAGGGAAGAGTCGTGTCATTTGCTGAATTGGAGTGGCCTGGGGGTGAAGAGTTCTGGACGGAGATGAGCGTTTCCTTTGGACAAGCAGAGTGTGAGATCTCTGGAAGCCATCCAATCAGAGGTTTCAGGAGGCCAATCAGATAAACAAGCATGGAGCTTGGAAACCAGGTTCTGAGGGGGAGATATAAGTTTCAGAGGCGTCAGCATGTAGATACTATTAGCTGCGCTTGTTGGGGAGAATACAGAGAAATAAAAAGTGCGAGCCCAGAACCAAGTCTGAGGGACACTTAGAGTTTGGGGAGATGAAAAGACCCAGCTAAGGAGATAAAGGAAAACTGAAGGGAAGCAAAAGGAGAGTGTGGTACTATGAAGCCAAGAGAGAACCTTCCAGGAAGGAGGGAGAGGACAACTGTGCTGAGCATGGCTCAGAGGCCTCCTGATAGGAGGAGAGAAACATGTCAGTGGTTTTGGCAACATGGAGGTCAGTGGTGACCAGAGCTGTTTTGCTGAGTGGTGGGGACAGAGGACAGGCTGGTGTGGGTTCAAGTGTGAGTCAGAAGCGAGGAATCAGAAAGTGCAGATGGGCAGGTTTTCAACAAGTCTGACTATAAAGAGGAAGAGGAAAACGTGCAAGAGTGAAGAGTGATGTGGATTGAACTCAGGGTTTTCAATGTGGTGCTTTATTGGGAAAGCTGTTACTGACTGTCTGGACTCTGCAAGGTTTTGCCCATGTGAGGAACAAGCACATTTTCCTCCCTGGCGTGAGTGTCACTGGGTGTCCTGTGCAAGAGAAGAGCAGCACAGGAGCTGGGCAGAAGGAAAGCACAAACCAGGAAGTGTTTGTGTCCTATAACGTCCCTCCTGCGCCCTGAAAGGACAGAGATTAACACTGTGCCCAGCTGGCACAGGAGAAATGTTTACCAGTTCCAGTATCACAAGCGGGGCAAAGAAGGGTGGACGTGGAGCTCAGAGTAAATAAACTGATAACCGGCACACACTTCTACTCTGAAAGTGGGATTCAGGAGCACTCCTAAGGGGAGATGATTCATGATGAAATGATCCCTGTAGGGGAAAGACAAGTTTAATTTCCTTGTCAAGGAGGAAGAAAAAGTGTGTAAGGTAGTTAGTCACAGGAGAACTTTCTCATACAGTTCCCATCAGAAGGCACTGTCAGAGGTGTACGTAGAGGCTGTGTCTCAGAAAAGTGAGTCTGACAAAATAAAGCAGGAGCAGGGTAACCGGGATTAGGGAGAGTGTGGTGGCAGATTGGCTGGCAAGAACAGGCTCAAAGCACTGCTGAGTTTAGGGCTCTAGTGGTAAAGTCTCAACAGACCCCAGGTTGTAAGGAGACTCCTGTTATGAGAATGTTCACTATTAGATTTCTATCCCAGGTACTGAAGGTATAGAATTTGCAAAATGAGGGGAAAGAAAGGAAAAGTAGGAGAAAGGATGACTTGAAAGTTTAAATAAAGCAAGTTCTCCAAATTATTGTAAATAGGAAAAATTTAATAATCAGCCTTTTTATTACTTGAAATAAAAGTTGGATACAGAAGTCTATTCACCATTTTTTTTTTTTTTTTTTTTTTGGGCTGCATTGGGTCTTCGTTGTTGCACGCGGGCTTTCTCTAGTTGCGGCGAGCGGGGGCTACTCTTCGTTGCGGTGCGTGGGCTTCTCATTGCGCTGGCTTCTCTTGCTGCGGAGCACGGGCTCTAGGCGCGCGGGCTTCTGTAGTTGTGGCGTGTGGGATCAGTAGTTGTGGCTCGCGGGCTCTAGAGCGCAGGCTCGGTAGTTGTGGTGCACAGGCTTAGTTGCTTTGCGGCATGTGGGATCTTCCCGGACTAGGGCTCGAACCCGTGTCCCCTGCATTGGCAGGTGGATTCTTAACCACTGTGCCACCACAGAAGCCCCCGTTCCCCACTCTTTAAAGTGTTAGATCATTTTACTTCTTGGAATCTGTAATCTGAAAAAACCAAACACCAAAACCAAATTTTTATCCAAGGAAGAAGGTTATTGGTTTCTCTAGGAATTTGTGATTTATAGAGTCACTCATAATTCCTGTGCTCTAACAGGCCCAAACCCCTTTTATTAGACACTGTTTTCCTCAGTAAGAGGTAACATGCTGGGACTTCCGTGGCAGTCCAGTGGTTAAGACTTGGAGCTCTCACTGCCGTGGGCCTGGGTTCAATCCCTGGGGGGAGAACTAAGATCCCACAAGCCATGCGGCATGACTGGAAAAAGAGTAACATGCTGCTGGCTTTCCTCTGTTGGGAAGGGTCCAGGGAGGGAAAGTGACTTCTTCTCAAGGACCTGATACATATCCAATGCAATACAAAACCTCCTGATACTTAATCTTGATGGCGTCCCTATGCCTCCGTTTCTGGACATGTTTATTCCTGGACACTTGCATCAGGCAAGGAATATAGAGTGAAGGGAGACAGCGTTGGAGGCACTTCTGGATGGCACAGACAGAAATTGGTTCATAGATGGATTTGTAGGTGTTGCTGAGAGATGAACAGAAGATCAAGGTGCAGCTGCTGGAGCAGGATTCCACGATCCAGTCGTCCCGAGGCTGTGTCCCCTGCCCGCACACAGACACCACTGAGGACGCACTAAGGGCACTAGACCCCAGGGCAGAGAAGCTGACAGGACCCAACTGCCAGGGAGTGAAGAGGCCTGAATACAGAAGGGCCTAGAAAGAGCACCACTGTAACCAGAGGGGCCTGGAGGGGAGCGGGTCTGATTAGGGGAAGGGGTGGAGCAGGGTGTCTGCCCTGTATGATGCTGAGATTGTGGCCCCGACACCCAAGACACAGGCACAGACTCGGCCTTCACGTGGGTGTCCAGCCATCACCCCTTGGGAACAAACAGGCTGTCCTTATATCAAAGAATAATACACGGTTTTCAACATTCAATCTCTTAAGCATTTATTAGATCTGCTGGCTTCTGTGGACAGAGAACTCACTAGCTCAGCGTCCCTGCCCTTGGGGGCTCACAGCCCCGTCGTCTCCTGAGCAGAGTGAGAGGCAGCTCAGTACTTGTCGGGCAGGCCAGGAGGTCGGAAGTAATTGGGGTCTTTGCCGCTCCGGCCCCATCTATTGGCAAACTGGTCGGCCTCCGAGTCCTCCCGTCCGTGGCCACTGTCTCCATGCTTAAAAAGGTCTGTGACTCTCTGAATATCCTCCCTGGCATCGCTGGAATGGAGGAGGGCAGGTAGGGGATTACTCCAGGGCTGACGAGCAACAGCCCACCCTCCCCATCTCTCCTCTTTCCAAGGAATCGAGGACTCTGACAGGAGCTAGGAAAGAGGGAATGAAGCCTGAGGCTGCCCGGGCTCCGCCCACCTCAGCCCTGCGGGTCCCCTTATGCTGGGTGAACAGCACCCATGGGGGAGGCTTGGGAATCGTCTGTCCCACCAGCCTTGCTCTGCTCTTCAGCCACTCAGACCCCGCACAGGACACAGAGGGTGAGGGTGGATAAGAGGAGGAGAGGCCACAGCCCTACAGGAAGTTCTCCAGGGCTTGGCCCCTCCTGGCTGTCCGAGGCTCTCACACCCATCCCTGCATCCTCAGGGCCCCTGGTACCTGATCACTTCAGCAGCCCAGACGCCCCCAGGTCCCCTTTGGGCAGCGTCATAGTTGCCCCGGGCGTGGAAGTACTTGTCTGCACCTTTGTACCCGGCTTCTTTCATGTCAGAGTAGGCTCGCCACATGTCTTTAGCCCCTGGGAGGAAAGCACATAGAGAAAGGATTATCAGGTGGACAGAAAACTGTGACACACCTTAGGGAAGAATCAAGGAATGAAAAATCTTCCACTGACTCAGTTTCATCCTGTGGCTATAGCACCGTGAGTGCCATAGATTGAGCAGAGCATTCTTGTGTCTAGTTTCCTGCTCCTGGTAACTCGAATGAGAGTCGTTATGGGGGGAGGGGCACAGCTGCGTTGGACCTGCTTGTCGGGCCCCTACGATGCCGTCTCTGGACTGCATCTCACTTAGGGCTCCATGTGATATGTTTAAAGGAGAGAAGGGAGCTATCTTTATAGGGCAGGATTCCTCAGCTTCATACTATTGACATTTTAAGCCAGATAATTCTTTGCTGTTCAGGGCTGTCCTGGGTATTGTAACACGTTTAACAGCATCCCTCACTTTTACCCACTAACGGGCAACCTATTCCCCAAGTGGGACAACCAAAAGTGTTTCCAAACATTGCCAGATATCTCCAGGACACAAAATTGCCCTTGGCCCCGAACCACTGTTATAAAAGGAAGCCGCATAGGATGAGATCCAGGGGATTTGGGTGAGTGAGGAGGTGACATGGAGGACAGATTCTGAGAAAGGGGCAGACATGCAGCACCTCTGCCCTGACGCCTAAGAAATGTATTCCTGCTGCGCGAATGCGCTCAATGTGACTTGATTCCCCTGCCTGTTAGGCACGTGAATGGCATCCTGAGGACTTTCTAGTGGACGGTATTGATGACGTGGGCTGCCTGAGGAAGCAAGCCCTCGAGCAGTGGGTCTTTGCCTCAGCCTGGTTACACCTTCCAATCAGCTGGGGAGGTACTGAAAGTCCCCTGAGACCTACCTCACAGCCCAGGCCAGTTACCTCACACTCTCTGGGGTGGGTCTCAGGCATCAATAGTTTTCACTGCTCCCCAGGTGAATCCAACATGCAGCTGAGATTGATAAGCACCCAGCTTGAGGGAGTGGCACTGGGACAAGTCTGCCCAGCAAGAGCTGTGGCCTCGTGCACAGCTGGGTTCAAACTTCTGTCCTGCCACCTGCTGACTGGCACTTAGTCCCTGGGCAGCAGACTCGGCTGCTCTCAGCCTCGGTTTTCTCCCCTTCAGATGGGGGGAGATGCCTCCCTCACGGAGGTATTCTGCAGGTAAGTAGGTGACCACCTGTCCCAGCCTAACCAGAACTGCACCTGTTTTCCAGGAACTGCCCCAGTTAGCATTGAAAGTGTCCTGGAAAAGTCCTCAGACCTGGGCAAAATAGGAGAGTTGCTCACCCTGAAGTGCATATAAGGGCCGAGTTCCTACCGGAAGCTTGAGATATGTTATTAGGCTCCCCACCCCGGTCGCACACGGGTTTTTTTGTCAGTTAAAAGGCTATAAAAGGGTAGGAAACAGACTGAACCAGGGACAGTGTCACTGAGTATAGGAAGCAGGAGGAAGAGCTAAGCTGAAGGTCCCTGAATTATCCAATTAGGAAATGGAAGGTAAGAAGGAAGAGAAGAAGAAGAGAGGAAGGAAGGAAGGAAGAGGGAAAGGGAGGGAGGAAGGGAGAAATGAGTGGAGGGAGAGAAGAAGAGAGGGGAAATAGATGGATAGCTTCCATCCTCCTTCATGCAATTGGTCTGAGGGAAATGCTGTACCATTTCAAGACTTATTTTATGTCTTCCATTCAAACTTCCATTTCAGCTGGGAATGATGACTGTTCTTTCTCTAGTGACTGATCGACATAAATCCTGTGGTTTTCAATCTGTCTGAAAAAAGCTCCCCAAACACCTGGCACATTCTACCACATAGGGCAGCACCGCCTAAGACAGTAGCTCCAACCCTTAAGAGCGCTCATGGTGAATCCCAGAGGCCCATGGGTGTCATCCCCCCTCCACCAGCCTTACCGTCATAAGCCTCGCCAAGGAAGGAAAACCATCGGCTGTGGACTCCCAGCACCAAGGAGCAGAGAATGAGGCCTGTGAAAAGCTTCATTGTGCTGAAATGAAAGGAGAGGGTCAGGGAGACACGGACAAGCCTTGTACACCCACTTGGAGATTTGTATGTCGAGGAGAGCCCGGCTGTTCTTTCCACTTGTTCTCATTAGACTCTCAGTGGTCCACCTAGGCAATATTGCAGTAGGACCTCACTCGGAGCCACTAGCCCTCAGCTCTGAACCCACCAACCCTGAACCCAAGCCTGTCTAAGAGGTCACCAAGGTGTCTATGGTGGAAGAAGAGAGCAGCTGGGACGTAGCTGTGTCTTGCTAAAGCAGCCTGTAATTAATCAAAAAGCATTTCCCATGCACCACGCTGCCAGCACTGACCTCATTCAGGACAAATACAGAAGAGAAGATTTAAAGTAAGTGTTTTCAAAGAAATCACTCCGTGGAGAACTTTCTCACCTGAACCCGGTGGAGCAGACCTGCTGGGGACAGGTGGCTGCATTTATACTGAGCCATCCCTGCTGGGGTCATGGGGTGAGAAGGAGAGCTGGACTGGTGCCTGGGGGAGAGTCCCTGCAGGTCATTTCTCCTACAAAACTGCAAAGGGTAACTTACTGGAGACCAGTGGCTGTCCTCATCCACAGGTCATATTCCGCATTGTGCAACCCTGAGAAAACAGCAAGGCCTGTTCTGCCTGGTGGCCACTGTCAGGGGTGGAGGGGCTGAGGCCTGGGCCACCTGGGCTGTGGAGAAGAGGGTGTGGAGCTCCAGGAAGGAGGCCCCCAGGCTGCTGGCAGGTGTGTGGTTAGAGGATACTCCTCCAGCCTGGACCTTGCTTTCCTGGTCGTTTCCTCAGGATGGTCCCTTCTGGACCAGACAGCCGATGTGTCAGAAAGTAAATCCTTTGAACTCATGTGTAAAGCCCATGAGCTTCAAAATTGACAGGCCACCCTAATGAATGTCGTGGGTGCCCCGAGCACTTTCCACCACGCTGTGTACCTGTGCTGAGCTCTCCGCTCCAGGGCAGAGAAAGCCCTCTCAGCCTCTCAGCCACGCGTTTCATATGGGTCAGCACCTATCATGACAACAAAAAAGGGAGGTATTATAAAATAATGAGAGGCTTTTTGACTTGATAAAGGTTAAATACCAATAATCTATAGCAGCAGTTCTCACAGTGTGTTCTAGGGAAACCTGAGGGTCTCTTAAGACCCTTTCAGGGGAGTCTGTAGGATCAAAACTATTTTCACAGTAGCACTAAGATATTCTTTTCCTTTTTCATTCTCATTTTTTTCATGAGTGTACTGGGTATGAAATGTTCATTGATATGGGTTGAGATTTCTACATTGCAACTGACCTTTAAGAAACTACCACTTGTCAAGTTTTGGTATCATATCAAAGAATTGCCTGAATTATCATAAAATGCTATTAAAATGCTCTCCTGTTTTCTACCTATATGTTATATCTGTGTGATGTTGAATTTTTTTCTATACTTCAACCCAGATAATGTATTGTGACAGACTGAGTGCAGGATCAGACATGAGAATCCAGCTATCTTCTATTAAGCTAGATATTTAAAACTTTTCAAAAATGTAAAGCTACTATTTTTCTTATTAATCTTTTTGTTTTGGAAAAAGATTATTTTCATTAAAATATATTATTTATGTTAACATAATGGATTTATTATTGTGTTTTTATTTATTCATTTATTTATTTGACCATTTTTTAGACACTCTGCAAAGGGCTTTTCATAGATTAACTCAGTCCTCATAAAACTTCATAACAGCACAATATATTATTGTGTTTTTTAAATGCTCCAACATTTTTTCTTTCCAGTGTGTTAAATCCTGATAGAGTCAGGATAAATTAAATTTCTTTGAGGTCCTCAATAATTTTTCAGAGTATAATGGGACCCTGAGACACAAAAGCTTGAGAATCATTGCTCTACAGCAAATCTTATGTGTAAAGAAGACACTTTAGGTGCATTCTCAAGAAGGCCAAGAAGGAGACATGGGTGTCCTCTTCTGATCACCTCAGTTTCACATTCTCCTGGAGGACCTGCCCGTTGCTAAGACAAGAAACATGAGGACGATAAGAAATGGAAGAGAAGAAATGAAACTATCATTATTTCTAAGTGATGCAAGCTTTTACGGAGAAAACCCATCAGGATCAAATGGCACACTAATGAAGCCATTAAGAGAATTCAGTGAGATTGCCATGTTTCCCATAAAAAATCAATTGTGTTTCTCTACACCAATTCTTTTTGTGTTGTTTTTTCGCTGCATTCGGTCTTTGTTGCCGCCCGCGGGCTTTCTCTAGTTGCAGCGAGCTGAGGCTACTCTTCAATGTGGTGCATGGGCTTTTCACTGCGGTGGCTTCTCTTGTTGTGGAGCACAGGCTCTAGGTGTGCAGGCTTCAGTAGCTGTGGCTCGCGGGCTCAGTAGTTGTAGCTCGCAGGCTCTAGAGCACAGGCTCAGTAGTTGTGGCACACGGGCTTAGTTGCTCCACAGCATGTGGGATCTTCCCGGACCAGGGCTCAAACCCGTGTCCCCTGCATTGGCAGGTGGATTACTGACCACTGCGCCACCAGGGAAGTCCCAACACCAATTCTTAACAGTTAAAAAAATACAATACAAAATAGTACCAAAAGCATTAACTATCTAGGGAAAACTTTAAAAATACACAAATATTTACAGAGAAAATTTAAGTTTGTTAAAGGATAAAAAGTGGGGGATGTATGTCATGTTCATGGAGAGGATGTTTTGACTTAGTAAAGATATCAGTTCTCCTTGGATTAATTTATAAATTCAGTGCAATGCTAATCAAAATTCCCCGTGGAATTCTTTTAGGGACACACCAGATTTGTTTTCTATAGATGAATAAAAGTCCATGAATAAGTAAATTAAAAACAATAAGGACCAAGAGGAGACATGCACTGGTCTCTAAGATGCGTGATCTTGGGATTTACCCCAAGAGGGGAGACAACTGTGACTGCTGTCTCTGTCTTTGGGCCAGAGGGCATCCCCAGGGACCAAGAGAACTGAGAGATGTTTGCAGCACCAGTTATGTCCAGAATAGGCACCAGAGAAGTAGAGCCACACAGCTTTGAAGATCGTCCTGAACCCAGACGTGGATGAAACAATTTCACATCAAGCAATGGGTACCCATGGAGAAGTGTGTGTACCATCCTCCGTCTCACCATCCTACAGGCAATGTTAAAATGGTGTTGGACTGCACCCGGGAACGGTCATGAGAGACGTGGCAGAGATGGTGAGGACCCAGTGGGCGCCCGATCTCATCCTCCCTGCACAGGCACAAGTAGTGCAGCCAGTGCTCTACGGCATCAAGGTGACCGGATTGTTCCTTGAGGTGTGGTGCAGACCGGGGAAAGAAGAGTGTGAACAGTGGATGGAACACACTGGGGATGTAGGAACGGAAGCTTCCGTGGGATGGATGCAGGCAGGTGGCGGAGGACAGAGAGAGTGTACTTTTGGGGTTGTGATTGTGGAGTGGCAGGCTGGGGACAAAAATGTGTAAAAGCCGAGAAGAGGAGGCACTTGCACTCTGACTGACAAGAACTCTAGAACATAGTTGAACCTGCCGTTGAGGAGTTCACTAGGTCCTTGACCATTCTGCAGAGGAGGAAGAGTGGACCGCTGGGTGTGGATTGAGACCGGAGACATTTAGGTAGAAGAGTAGAGATTACAGGGATTTACAACAAGATAAAGCAAGCCAGGCAAGGATCCAACATCCACTGACAAGAGCTTCATACAGCCTGGCTCATCTGACAGCAGCGAGATGCCCGAGCCCCTCCAAGGATGCCTCGGAAGTTGTGTTAAACATGGTTTTCCATTCTGTATCTGTGTTTTTGATGCTTTCACATCCTGGGGCCTCCCTGCCCCTGGAGGGACTGCTTCTCCCAGAGGTAGCCAATTCTTACAGATTAGTAAACTAACCTGTGATAGTAAAGTAACCTGTGAGTGAGCCTTTCAAATACAAACCAGCCAATCCAGAGCTCACACTTCAACCTCCTCCTTCATTGCGCCCTCACGCTCTGGGCCACTGTCCACCTGCCCTGATCACAGCAGAGCCAGGTACCAGACAACTAGGAACCAGCCCCTATGCCGAGCGAGAGCTGAAAGTATTCACATGAGCCAGTCCTTAACCCGCTCACTGTGCCTCACTGGTCCTCCCACAGAAACCACAATAAAGGCGTTTGTCACGTTTTCTGCCCCTCTCTCTGTCCCCTGGCCCACCCTGAGTGCTTCCTCGTGTGGCCACCCCTTGGTGTGATGTGCCCCCTTCTTTGGGGATCTGTGAGTAACAAACTTCTTTTTCATGGCAGTTGTCTCCCGATCTGTTGGCCTTCCCATCACAGTTGTCTCCCCCCTTGGGGTAAATCCCAAGATCACGCATCTTAGAGACCAGTGTATGTCTCCCCTAGGCCCTTATTTTTTTTAACTTACTTATTCATGGACCTTTATTCATCCATAAAACATAAATCTGTTGTGTCCCTAAAAGAATTCCACGGGGAATTTTTGATTAGCATTGCACTGAATTTATAAATTAATCCAAGGAGAACTGATACCTTTACTAAGTCAAAACATCCTCTCCATGAACATGACATACATCCCCCACTTTTTATCCTTTAACAAACTTAAATTTTCTCTGTAAATATTTGTGTATTTTTAAAGTTTTCCCTAGATACTTAATGTTTTTGGTACTATTTTGTATTGTATTTTTTTAACTGTTAAGAATTGGTGTTGGGACTTCCCTGGTGGCGCAGTGGTCAGTAATCCGCCTGCCAATGCAGGAGACACGGGTTTGAGCCCTGGTCCGGGAAGATCCCACAGGCTGTGGAGCAGCTAAGTCCGTGTGCCACAACTACTGAGCCTGTGCTCTAGAGTCGTGAGCCACAACTACTGAGCCCGCGAGCCACAGCTACTGAAGCCTGCACACCTAGAGCCTGTGCTCCGCAACAAGAGAAGCCACCGCAGTGAGAAGCCTATGCACCGCATTGAAGAGTAGCCTCAGCTCGCTGCAACTAGAGAAAGCCCGCGGGCAGCAACGAAGACCCAACGCAGCCAAAAAAACAACACAAAAAGAATTGGTGTAGAGAAACACAATTGAATTTTTATGCGAAACATGGCAATCTCACTGAATTCTCTTAATGGCTTCATTAGTGTGCCATTTGATCCTGATGGGTTTTCTACGTAAAAGCTTGCATCACTTAGAAATAATGATAGTTTCATTTCTTCTCTTCCATTTCTTATCCTCCTCATGTTTCTTGTCTTAGCATCGGGCAGGTCCTCCAGGAGAATGTGAAACTGAGGTGATCAGAAGAGGACACCCATGTCTCCCTCTTGGCCTTCTTGAGAATGCACCTAAAGTGTCTTCTTTACACATAAGATTTGCTGTAGAGCAATGATTCTCAAGCTTTTGTGTCTCAGGGTCCCATTATACTCTGAAAAATTATTGAGGACCTCAAAGAAATTTAATTTATCCTGACTCTATCAGGATTTAACACACTGGAAAGAAAAAATGTTTAAGCATTTAAAAACACAATAATATATTGTGCTGTTATGAAGTTTTATGAGGTTTGAGTTAATCTATGAAAAGCCCTTTGCAGAGTGTCTAAAAAATGGTCAAATAAATAAATGAATAAATAAAAACACAATAATAAATCCATTATGTTAACATAAATAATATATTTTAATGAAAATAATCTTTTTCCAAAACAAAAAGATTAATAAGAAAAATAGTAGCTTTACATTTTTGAAAAATTTTAAATATCTAGCTTAATAGAAGATAGCTGGATTCTCATGTCTGATCCTGCACTCAGTCTGTCACAATACATTATTTGGGTTGAAGTATACAAAAAAATTCAACATCACACAGATATAACATATAGGTAGAAAACAGGAGAGCATTTTAATAGCATTTTATGATAATTCAGGCAATTCTTTGATATGATACCAAAACTTGACAAGTAGTAGTTTCTTAAAGGTCAGTTGCAATGTAGAAATCTCAAACCATATCAATGAACATTTCATACCCAGTACACTCATGAAAAAAATGAGAATGAAAAAGGAAAAGAATATCTTAGTGCTACTGTGAAAATAGTTTTGATCCCACAGACTCCCCTGAAAGGGTCTTAAGAGACCCTCAGGTTTCCCTAGAACACACTGTGAGAACTGCTGCTATAGATTATTGGTATTTAACCTTTATCAAGTCAAAAAGCCTCTCATTATTTTATAATACCTCTCTTTTTTGTTGTCATGATAGGTGCTGACCTTTATGAAATGCGTGGCTGAGAGGCTGAGAGGGCTTTCTCTGCCCTGGAGCGGAGAGCTCAGCACAGGTACACAGAGTGGTGGAAAGTGCCCGGGGCACCCACGACATTCATTGGGGTGGCCTGTCAGTTTTGAAGCTCAAGGGCTTTACACGTGAGTTCAAAGGATTTAATTTCTGACACATCGGCTGTCTGGTCCAGAAGGGACCGTCCTGAGGAAACGACCAGGAAAGCAAGGTCCAGGCTGGAGGAGTATCCTCTAACCACACACCTGCCAGCAGCCTGGGGGCCTCCTTCCTGGAGCTCCACACCCTCTTCTCCACAGCCCAGGTGGCCCAGGCCTCAGCCCCTCCACCCCTGACAGTGGCCACCAGGCAGAACAGGCCTTGCTGTTTTCTCAGGGTTGCACAATGCGGAATATGACCTGTGGATGAGGACAGCCACTGGTCTCCAGTAAGTTACCCTTTGCAGTTTTGTAGGAGAAATGACCTGCAGGGACTCTCCCCCAGGCACCAGTCCAGCTCTCCTTCTCACCCCATGACCCCAGCAGGGATGGCTCAGTATAAATGCAGCCACCTGTCCCCAGCAGGTCTGCTCCACCGGGTTCAGGTGAGAAAGTTCTCCACGGAGTGATTTCTTTGAAAACACTTACTTTAAATCTTCTCTTCTGTATTTGTCCTGAATGAGGTCAGTGCTGGCAGCTTGGTGCATGGGAAATGCTTTTTGATTAATTACAGGCTGCTTTAGCAAGACACAGCTACGTCCCAGCTGCTCTCTTCTTCCACCATAGACACCTTGGTGACCTCTTAGACAGGCTTGGGTTCAGGGTTGGTGGGTTCAGAGCTGAGGGCTAGTGGCTCCGAGTGAGGTCCTACTGCAATATTGCCTAGGTGGACCACTGAGAGTCTACTGAGAACAAGTGGAAAGAACAGCCGGGCTCTCCTCGACATACAAATCCCCAAGTGGGTGTACAAGGCTTGTCCGTGTCTCCCTGACCCTCTCCTTTCATTTCAGCACAATGAAGCTTTTCACAGGCCTCATTCTCTGCTCCTTGGTGCTGGGAGTCCACAGCCGATGGTTTTCCTTCCTTGGCGAGGCTTATGACGGTAAGGCTGGTGGAGGGGGGATGACACCCATGGGCCTCTGGGATTCACCATGAGCGCTCTTAAGGGTTGGAGCTACTGTCTTAGGCGGTGCTGCCCTATGTGGTAGAATGTGCCAGGTGTTTGGGGAGCTTTTTTTCAGACAGATTGAAAACCACAGGATTTATGTCAATCAGTCACTAGAGAAAGAACAGTCATCATTCCCAGCTGAAATGGAAGTTTGAATGGAAGACATAAAATAAGTCTTGAAATGGTACAGCATTTCCCTCAGACCAATTGCATGAAGGAGGATGGAAGCTATCCATCTATTTCCCCTCTCTTCTTCTCTCCCTCCACTCATTTCTCCCTTCCTCCCTCCCTTTCCCTCTTCTTTCCTTCCTTGCTCTCTTCTTCTTCTCTTCCTTCTTACCTTCCATTTCCTAATTGGATAATTCAGGGACCTTCAGCTTAGCTCTTCCTCCTGCTTCCTATACTCAGTGACACTGTCCCTGGTTCAGTCTGTTTCCTACCCTTTTATAGCCTTTTAACTGACAAAAAAACCCGTGTGCGACCGGGGTGGGGAACCTAATAACATATCTCAAGCTTCCGGTAGGAACTCGGCCCTTATATGCACTTCAGGGTGAGCAACTCTCCTGCTTTGCCCAGGTCTGAGGACTTTTCCAGGACACTTTCAACGCTAACTGGGGCAGTTCCAGGAAAACAGGTGCAGTTCTGGTTAGGCTGGGACAGGTGGTCACCTACTTACCTGCAGAATACCTCCGTGAGGGAGGCATCGCCCCCCATCTGAAGGGGAGAAAACCGAGGCTGCGAGCAGCCGAGTCTGCTGCCCAGGGACTAAGTGCCAGTCAGCAGGTGGCAGGACAGAAGTTTGAACCCAGCTGTGCACGAGGCCACAGCTCTTGCTGGGCAGACTTGTCCCAGTGCCACTCCCTCAAGCTGGGGGCTTATCAATCTCAGCTGCATGTTGGATTCACCTGGGGAGCAGTGAAAACTACTGATGCCTGAGACCCACCCCAGAGAGTGTGAGGTAACTGGCCTGGGCTGTGAGGTAGGTCTCAGGGGAGTTTCAGTACCTCCCCAGCTGATTGGAAGGTGTAACCAGGCTGAGGCAAGACCCACTGCTCGAGGGCTTGCTTCCTCAGGCAGCCCACGTCATCAATACCGTCCACTAGAAAGTCCTCAGGATGCCATTCACGTGCCTAACAGGCAGGGGAATCAAGTCACATTGAGCGCATTCGCGCAGCAGGAATACATTTCTTAGGCGTCAGGGCAGAGGTGCTGCATGTCTGCCCCTTTCTCAGAATCTGTCCTCCATGTCACCTCCCCACTCACCCGAATCCCCTGGATCTCATCCTATGCGGCTTCCTTTTATAACAGTGGTTCGGGGCCAAGGGCAATTTTGTGTCCTGGAGATATCTGGCAATGTTTGGAAACACTTTTGGTTGTCCCACTTGGGGAATAGGTTGCCCGTTAGTGGGTAAAAGTGAGGGATGCTGTTAAACGTGTTACAATACCCAGGACAGCCCTGAACAGCAAAGAATTATCTGGCTTAAAATGTCAATAGTATGAAGCTGAGGAATCCTGCCCTATAAAGATAGCTCCCTTCTCTCCTTTAAACATATCACATGGAGCCCTAAGTGAGATGCAGTCCAGAGACGGCATCGTAGGGGCCCGACAAGCAGGTCCAACGCAGCTGTGCCCCTCCCCCCATAACGACTCTCATTCGAGTTACCAGGAGCAGGAAACTAGACACAAGAATGCTCTGCTCAATCTATGGCACTCACGGTGCTATAGCCACAGGATGAAACTGAGTCAGTGGCAGATTTTTCATTCCTTGATTCTTCCCTAAGGTGTGTCACAGTTTTCTGTCCACCTGATAATCCTTTCTCTATGTGCTTTCCTCCCAGGGGCTAAAGACATGTGGCGAGCCTACTCTGACATGAGAGAAGCCAGGTACAAAGATGCAGACAAGTACTTCCACGCCCGGGGCAACTATGAGGCTGCCCAAAGGGGACCTGGGGGCGTCTGGGCTGCTGAAGTGATCAGGTACCAGGGGCCCTGAGGATGCAGGGATGGGTGTGAGAGCCTCGGACAGCCAGGAGGGGCCAAGCCCTGGAGAACTTCCTGTAGGGCTGTGGCCTCTCCTCCTCTTTGTGTAATTTTTTTTTTTTTTTTCCGGAACGCGGGCCTCTCACTGTCGTGGCCTCTCCCGTTGCGGAGCACAGGCTCCGGACGCGCAGGCTCAGCGGCCACGGCTCACGGGCCCAGCCGCTCCGCGGCATGTGGGATCTTCCTAGACCGGGGCACGAACCCATGTCCCCTGCATCGGCAGGCGGACTCTCAACCACCGCACCACCAGGGACGCCCTGGCCTCTCCTCCTCTTATCCACCCTCACCCTCTGTGTCCTGTGTGGGGTCTGAGTGGCTGAAGAGCAGAGCAAGGCTGGTGGGACAGACGATTCCCAAGCCTCCCCCATGGGTGCTGTTCACCCAGCATAAGGGGACCCGCAGGGCTGAGGTGGGCTGAGCCCGGGCAGCCTCAGGCTTCATTCCCTCTTTCCTAGCTCCTGTCAGAGTCCTCGATTCCTTGGAAAGAGGAGAGATGGGGAGGGTGGGCTGTTGCTCGTCAGCCCTGGAGTAATCCCCTACCTGCCCTCCTCCATTCCAGCGATGCCAGGGAGGATATTCAGAGAGTCACAGACCTTTTTAAGCATGGAGACAGTGGCCACGGACGGGAGGACTCGGAGGCCGACCAGTTTGCCAATAGATGGGGCCGGAGCGGCAAAGACCCCAATTACTTCCGACCTCCTGGCCTGCCCGACAAGTACTGAGCTGCCTCTCACTCTGCTCAGGAGACGACGGGGCTGTGAGCCCCCAAGGGCAGGGACGCTGAGCTAGTGAGTTCTCTGTCCACAGAAGCCAGCAGATCTAATAAATGCTTAAGAGATTGAATGTTGAAAACCGTGTATTATTCTTTGATATAAGGACAGCCTGTTTGTTCCCAAGGGGTGATGGCTGGACACCCACGTGAAGGCCGAGTCTGTGCCTGTGTCTTGGGTGTCGGGGCCACAATCTCAGCATCATACAGGGCAGACACCCTGCTCCACCCCTTCCCCTAATCAGACCCGCTCCCCTCCAGGCCCCTCTGGTTACTGTGGTGCTCTTTCTAGGCCCTTCTGTATTCAGGCCTCTTCACTCCCTGGCAGTTGGGTCCTGTCAGCTTCTCTGCCCTGGGGTCTAGTGCCCTTAGTGCGTCCTCAGTGGTGTCTGTGTGCGGGCAGGGGACACAGCCTCGGGACGACTGGATCGTGGAATCCTGCTCCAGCAGCTGCACCTTGATCTTCTGTTCATCTCTCAGCAACACCTACAAATCCATCTATGAACCAATTTCTGTCTGTGCCATCCAGAAGTGCCTCCAACGCTGTCTCCCTTCACTCTATATTCCTTGCCTGATGCAAGTGTCCAGGAATAAACATGTCCAGAAACGGAGGCATAGGGACGCCATCAAGATTAAGTATCAGGAGGTTTTGTATTGCATTGGATATGTATCAGGTCCTTGAGAAGAAGTCACTT
The DNA here is from genome assembly GCF_951394435.1 of Stenella coeruleoalba. Lineage (NCBI taxonomy): Eukaryota > Metazoa > Chordata > Mammalia > Artiodactyla > Delphinidae > Stenella > Stenella coeruleoalba. Next base: position 37,630,975 of record NC_137154.1, read on the forward strand.
TCCCTCCCTGGACCCTTCCCAACAGAGGAAAGCCAGCAGCATGTTACTCTTTTTCCAGTCATGCCGCATGGCTTGTGGGATCTTAGTTCTCCCCCCAGGGATTGAACCCAGGCCCACGGCAGTGAGAGCTCCAAGTCTTAACCACTGGACTGCCACGGAAGTCCCAGCATGTTACTTCTTACTGAGGAAAACAGTGTCTAATAAAAGGGGTTTGGGCCTGTTAGAGCACAGGAATTATGAGTGACTCTGTAAATCACAAATTCCTAGAGAAACCAATAACCTTCTTCCTTGGATAAAAATTTGGTTTTGGTGTTTGGTTTTTTCAGATTACAGACTCCAAGAAGTAAAATGATCTAACACTTTAAAGAGTGGGGAACGGGGGCTTCTGTGGTGGCACAGTGGTTAAGAATCCACCTGCCAATGTAGGGGACACGGGTTCAAGCCCTAGTCCGGGAAGATCCCACATGCCGCAAAGCAACTAAGCCTGTGCACCACAACTACCGAGCCTGTGCTCTAGAGCCCGCGAGCTACAACTACTGAGCCCGTGAGCCACAGCTACTGAAGCCTGGACACCTAGAGCCTGTGCTCCACAACAAGAGAAGCCACCACATTGAGAAGCCTATGCACCGCATTGACGAGTAGCCTCAGCTCGCTGCAACTAGAGAAAGCCCACGGGCAGCAACAAAGCCCGAACGCAGCGAAAAAAACAACACAAAAAGAATTGGTGTAGAGACACACAATTGAATTTTTATGTGAAACATGGCAATCTCACTGAATTCTCTTAATGGCTTCATTAGTGTGCCATTTGATTCTGATGGGTTTTCTACGTAAAAGCTTGCATCACTTAGAAATAATGATAGTTTCATTTCTTCTCTTCCATTTCTTATCGTCCTCATGTTTCTTGTCTTAGCAAAGGGCAGGTCCTCCAGGAGAATGTGAAACTGAGGTGATCAGAAGAGGACACCCATGTCTCCTTCTTGGCCTTCTTGAGAATGCACCTAAAGTGTCTTCTTTACACATAAGATTTGCTGTAGAGCAATGATTCTCAAGCTTCTTCGTCTCAGGGTCCCATTATACTCTTTTTTTTTTTTTTTTTTGTGGTACGCGGGCCTCTCACTGCTGTGGCCTCCCCCGCTGCGGAGCACAGGCTCCAGACGCGCAGGCCCAGCGGCCACGGCCCACGGGCCCAGCCGCTCCTCAGCATGTGGAATCCTCCCGGATCGGGGCACGAACCCGTGTCCCCCTCATCGGCAGGCAGACTCTCAACCACTGCACCACCAGGGAAGCCCCATTATACTCTTAAAAATTATTGAGGACCTCAAAGAAATTTAATTTATCCTGACTCTATCAGGATTTAACACACTGGAAAGAAAAAATGTTTAAGCATTTAAAAACACAATAATATATTGTGCTGTTATGAAGTTTTATGAGGATTGAGTTAATTTATGAAAAACCCTTTGCAGAGTGTCTAAAAAATGGTCAAATAAATAAATGAATAAAAAAAAGCACAATAATAGATCCATTATGTTAACATAAATAATATATTTTAATGAAAATAATATTTTTCCAAAACAAAAAGATTAATAACAAAAATAGTAGCCTTACATTTTTGAAAAATTTTAAATATCTAGCTTAATAGAAGATAGCTGGATTCTCATGTCTGATCCTGCACTCAATCTGTCACAATACATTATTTGGGTTGAAGTATACAAAAAAATTCAACATCACACAGATATAACATATAGGTAGAAAACAGGAGAGCATTTTAATAGCATTTTAAGATAATTCAGGCAATTCTTTGATACGATACCAAAACTTGACAAGTGGTAGTTTCTTAAAGGTCAGTTGCAATGTAGAAATCTCAAACCAAATCAATGAACATTTCATACCCAGTACACTCATGAAAAAAATGAGAATGAAAAAGGAAAAGAATATCTTAGTGCTACTGTGAAAATAGTTTTGATCCCACAGACTCCCCTGAAAGGGTCTTAAGAGACCCTCAGGTTTCCCTAGAACACACTGTGAGAACTGCTGCTATAGATTATTGGTATTTAACCTTTATCAAGTCAAAAAGCCTCTCATTATTTTATAATACCTCTCTTTTTTGTTGTCATGATAGTTGCTGACCCATATGAAACGCGTGGCTGAGAGGCTGAGAGGGCTTTCTCTGCCCTGGAGCTGAGAGCTCAGCACAGGTACACAGAGTGGTGGAAAGTGCTCGGGGCACCCACGACATTCGGTGGGGTGGCCTGTCAGTTTTGAAGCTCAAGGGCTTTACACGTGAGTTCAAAGGATTTAATTTCTGACACATCGGCTGTCTGGTCCAGAAGGGACCGTCCTGAGGAAACGACCAGGAAAGCAAGGTCCAGGCTGGAGGAGTATCCTCTAACCACACACCTGCCAGCAGCCTGGGGGCCTCCTTCCTGGAGCTCCACACCCTCTTCTCCACAGCCCAGGTGGCCCAGGCCTCAGCCCCTCCACCCCTGACAGTGGCCACCAGGCAGAACAGGCCTTGCTGTTTTCTCAGGGTTGCACAATGAGGAATATGACCTGTGGATGAGGACAGCCACTGGTCTCCAGTAAGTTACCCTTTGCAGTTTTGTAGGAGAAATGACCTGCAGGGACTCTCCCCCAGGCACCAGTCCAGCTCTCCTTCTCACCCAATGACCCCAGCAGGGATGGCTCAGTATAAATGCAGCCACTTGTCCCCAGCAGGTCTGCTCCACCGGGTTTTATGTGAAACATTACCTTGTTTCACATAAAAAATCAATTGTGTTTCTCTACACCAATTCTTTTTTTGTCGTGTTTTTGGCTGCGTTGGGTCTTCGTTGCTGCCCGCGGGCTTCCTCTAGTTGCAGCGAACGGGGGATAATCTTCACCGCGGTGCACAGGCTTCTCACTGCGGTGGCTTCTCTTGTTGCAGAGCACAGGCTCTAGGTGTGCAGGCTTCAGTAGCTGTGGCTCGCGGGCTCAGTAGTTGTGGCTCACGGGCTCTAGAGCACAGGCTCAGTAGTTGTGGCACACCGGCTTAGTTGCTCCACAGCACGTGGGATCTTCCCGGACCAGGGCTCAAACCTGTGTCTCCTGCATTGGCAGGCGGATTACTGACCACTGCGCCACCAGGGAAGTCCCAACACCAATTCTAAACAGTTAAAAAAATACAATACAAAATAGTACCAAAAACATTAACTATCTAGGGAAAACTTTAATAATACACAAATATTTACAGAGAAAATTTAAGTTTGTTAAAGGATAAAAAGTGGGGGATGTATGTCATGTTCATGGAGAAGATGTTTTGACTTAGTAAAGATATCAGTTCTCCTTGGAGTAATTTATAAATTCAGTGCAATGCTAATCAAAATTCCCCGTGGAATTCCTTTAGGGACACAACAGATTTGTGTTATATAGATGAATAAAAGTCCATGAATAAGTAAATTTAAAAAAATAAGGACCAAGAGGAGACATGCGCTGGTCTCTAAGATGCGTGATCTTGGGATTTATCCCAAGGGGGGAGACAACTGTGACTGCTGTCTCTGTCTTTGGGCCAGAGGGCATCCCCAGGGACCAAGAGAACTGAGAGATGTTTGCAGCACCAGTTATGTCCAGAATAGGCACCAGAGAAGTAGAGCCACACAGCTTTGAAGATCGTCCTGAACCCAGACGTGGATGAAACAATTTCACATCAAGCAATGGGTACGCATGGAGAAGTGTGTGTACCATCCTCCGTCTCACCATCCTACAGGCAATGTTAAAATGGTGTTGGACTGCACCCGGGAACAGTCATGAGAGACGTGGCAGAGATGGTGAGGACCCAGTGGGCGCCCGATCTCATCCTCCCTGCACAGGCACAAGTAGTGCAGCCAGTGCTCTGTGGCATCAAGGTGACCGGATTGTTCCTTGAGGTGTGGTGCAGACCGGGGAAAGAAGAGTGTGAACAGTGGATGGAACACACTGGGGATGTAGGAACGGAAGCTTCCGTGGGATGGATGCAGGCAGGTGGCGGAGGACAGAGAGAGTGCACTTTTTGGGTTGTGATTGTGGAGTGGCAGGCTGGGGACAAAAATGTGTAAAAGCCGAGAAGAGGAGGCACTTGCACTCTGACTGACAAGAACTCTAGAACATAGTTGAACCTGCCGTTGAGGAGTTCACTAGGTCCTTGACCATTCTGCAGAGGAGGAAGAGTGGACCGCTGGGTGTGGATTGAGACCGGAGACATTTAGGTAGAAGAGTAGAGATTACAGGGATTTACAACAAGATAAAGCAAGCCAGGCAAGGATCCAACATCCACTGACAAGAGCTTCATACAGCCTGGCTCATCTGACAGCAGCGAGATGCCCGAGCCCCTCCAAGGATGCCTCGGAAGTTGTGTTAAACATGGTTTTCCATTCTGTATCTGTGTTTTTGATGCTTTCACATCCTGGGGCCTCCCTGCCCCTGGAGGGACTGCTTCTCCCAGAGGTAGCCAATTCTTACAGATTAGTAAACTAACCTGTGATAGTAAAGTAACCTGTGAGTGAGCCTTTCAAATACAAACCAGCCAATCCAGAGCTCACACTTCAACCTCCTCCTTCATTGCACCCTCACGCTCTGGGCCACTATCCACCTGCCCTGATCACAGCAGAGCCAGGTACCAGACAACTAGGAACCAGCCCCTATGCCGAGCAAGAGCTGAAAGTATTCACATGAGCCAGTCCTTAACCCGCTCACTGTGCCTCACTGGTCCTCCCACAGAAACCACAATAAAGGCGTTTGTCACCTTTTCTGCCCCTCTCTCTGTCCCCTGGCCCACCCTGAGTGCTTCCTCGTGTGGCCACCCCTTGGTGTGATGTGCCCCCTTCTTTGGGGATCTGTGAGTAACAAACTTCTTTTTCATGGCAATTGTCTCCCGATCTGTTGGCCTTCCCATCACAGTTGTCTCCCCCCTTGGGGTAAATCCCAAGATCACGCATCTTAGAGACCAGCGTATGTCTCCCCTAGGCCCTTATTTTTTTTAACTTACTTATTCATGGATCTTTATTCATCCATAAAACATAAATCTGTTGTGTCCCTAAAAGAATTCCACGGGGAATTTTTGATTAGCATTGCACTGAATTTATAAATTAATCCAAGGAGAACTGATATCTTTACTAAGTCAAAACATCCTCTCCATGAACATGACATACATCCCCCACTTTTTATCCTTTAACAAACTTAAATTTTCTCTGTAAATATTTGTGTATTTTTAAAGTTTTCCCTAGATAGTTAATGCTTTTGGTACTATTTTGTATTGTATTTTTTTAACTGTTAAGAATTGGTGTTGGGACTTCCCTGGTGGCGCAGTGGTCAGTAATCCACCTGCCAATGCAGGAGACACGGGTTTGAGCCCTGGTCCGGGAAGATCCCACATGCTGTGGAGCAACTAAGCCCGTGTGCCACAACTACTGAGCCTGTGCTCTAGAGCCTGCGAGCTACAACTACTGAGCCCGCGAGCCACAGCTACTGAAGCCTGCACACCTAGAGCCTGTGCTCCACAACAAGAGAAGCCACCGCAGTGAAAAGCCCATGCACCACATTGAAGAGTAGCCTCAGCTCGCTGCAACTAGAGAAAGCCCGCGGGCGGCAACAAAGACCGAACGCAGCGAAAAAAACAACACAAAAAGAATTGGTGTAGAGAAACACAATTGATTTTTTATGGGAAACATGGCAATCTCACTGAATTCTCTTAATGGCTTCATTAGTGTGCCATTTGATCCTGATGGGTTTTCTCCGTAAAAGCTTGCATCACTTAGAAATAATGATAGTTTCATTTCTTCTCTTCCATTTCTTATCGTCCTCATGTTTCTTGTCTTAGCAACGGGCAGGTCCTCCAGGAGAATGTGAAACTGAGGTGATCAGAAGAGGACACCCATGTCTCCTTCTTGGACTTCTTGAGAATGCACCTAAAGTGTCTTCTTTACACATAAGATTTGCTGTAGAGCAATGATTCTCAAGCTTTTGTGTCTCAGGGTCCCATTATACTCTGAAAAATTATTGAGGACCTCAAAGAAATTTGATTTATCCTGACTCTATCAGGATTTAACACACTGGAAAGAAAAAATGTTTAAGCATTTAAAAACACAATAATATATTGTGCTGTTATGAAGTTTTATGAGGACTGAGTTAATCTATGAAAAGCCCTTTGCAGAGTGTCTAAAAAATGGTCAAATAAATAAATGAATAAATAAAAACACAATAATAAATCCATTATGTTAACATAAATAATATATTTTAATGAAAATAATCTTTTTCCAAAACAAAAAGATTAATAACAAAAATAGTAGCTTTACATTTTTGAAAAGTTTTAAATATCTAGCTTAATAGAAGATAGCTGGATTCTCATGTCTGATCCTGCACTCAATCTGTCACAATACATTATTTGGGTTGAAGTATAGAAAAAAATTCAACATCACACAGATATAAAATATAGGTAGAAAACAGGAGAGCATTTTAATAGCATTTTAAGATAATTCAGGCAATTCTTTGATATGATACCAAAACTTGACAAGTAGTAGTTTCTTAAAGGTCAGTTGCAATGTAGAAATCTCAACCCATATCAATGAACATTTCATACCCAGTACACTCATGAAAAAAATGAGAATGAAAAAGGAAAAGAATATCTTAGTGCTACTGTGAAAACAGTTTTGATCCCACAGACTCCCCTGAAAGGGTCTTAAGAGACCCTCAGGTTTCCCTAGAACACACTGTGAGAACTGCTGCTATAGATTATTGGTATTTAACCTTTATCAAGTCAAAAAGCCTCTCATTATTTTATAATACCCTCTTTTTTGTTGTCATGATAGGTGCTGACCTTTATGAAATGCGTGGCTGAGAGGCTGAGAGGGCTTTCTCTGCCCTGGAGCGGAGAGCTCAGCACAGGTACACAGAGTGATGGAAAGTGCTCGGGGCACCCACGATATTCGGTGGGGTGGCCTGTCAGTTTTGAAGCTCAAGGGCTTTACACGTGAGTTCAAAGGATTTAATTTCTGACACATCGGCTGTCTGGTCCAGAAGGGACCGTCCTGAGGAAACGACCAGGAAAGCAAGGTCCAGGCTGGAGGAGTATCCTCTAACCACACACCTGCCAGCAGCCTGGGGGCCTCCTTCCTGGAGCTCCACACCCTCTTCTCCACAGCCCAGGTGGCCCAGGCCTCAGCCCCTCCACCCCTGACAGTGGCCACCAGGCAGAACAGGCCTTGCTGTTTTCTCAGGGTTGCACAGTGAGGAATATGACCTGTGGATGAGGACAGCCACTGGTCTCCAGTAAGTTACCCTTTGCAGTTTTGTAGGAGAAATGACCTGCAGGGACTCTCCTCCAGGCACCAGTCCAGCTTTCCTTCTCACCCAATGACCCCAGCAGGGATGGCTCAGTACAATTAGAGCCACGTGTCCCCAGCAGGTCTGCTCCACCGGGTTTTATGTGAAACATTACCATGTTTCACATAAAAAATCAATTGTGTTTCTCTACACCAATTCTTTTTTTGTCGTGTTTTTGGCTGCGTTGGGTCTTCGTTGCTGCCCGTGGGCTTCCTCTAGTTGCAGCGAACGGGGGATACTCTTCACCGCGGTGCACAGGCTTCTCACTGCGGTGGCTTCTCTTGTTGCAGAGCACAGGCTCTAGGTGTGCAGGCTTCAGTAGCTGTGGCTCGCGGGCTCAGTAGTTGTGGCTCACGGGCTCTAGAGCACAGGCTCAGTAGTTGTGGCACACGGGCTTAGTTGCTCCACAGCATGTGGGATCTTCCCGGACCAGGGCTCAAACCTGTGTCTCCTGCATTGGCAGGCGGATTACTGACCACTGCGCCACCAGGGAAGTCCCAACACCAATTCTTAACAGTTAAAAAAATACAATACAAAATAGTACCAAAAACATTAAGTATCTAGGGAAAACTTTAATAATACACAAATATTTACAGAGAAAATTTAAGTTTGTTAAAGGATAAAAAGTGGGGGATGTATGTCATGTTCATGGAGAGGATGTTTTGACTTAGTAAAGATATCAGTTCTCCTTGGATTAATTTATAAATTCAGTGCAATGCTAATCAAAATTCCCCGTGGAATTCCTTTAGGGACACAACAGATTTGTGTTATATAGATGAATAAAAGTCCATGAATAAGTAAATTTAAAAAAATAAGGACCAAGAGGAGACATGCGCTGGTCTCTAAGATGCGTGATCTTGGGATTTACCCCAAGGGGGGAGACAACTGTGACTGCTGTCTCTGTCTTTGGGCCAGAGGGCATCCCCAGGGACCAAGAGAACTGAGAGATGTTTGCAGCACCAGTTATGTCCAGAATAGGCACCAGAGAAGTAGAGCCACACAGCTTTGAAGATCGTCCTGAACCCAGATGTGGATGAAACAATTTCACATCAAGCAATGGGTACCCATGGAGAAGTGTGTGTACCATCCTCCGTCTCACCATCCTACAGGCAATGTTAAAATGGTGTTGGACTGCACCCGGGAACGGTCATGAGAGACGTGGCAGAGATGGTGAGGACCCAGTGGGCGCCCGATCTCATCCTCCCTGCACAGGCACAAGTAGTGCAGCCAGTGCTCTGTGGCATCAAGGTGACCGGATTGTTCCTTGAGTTGTGGTGCAGACCGGGGAAAGAAGAATGTGAACAGTGGATGGAACACACTGGGGATGTAGGAACGGAAGCTTCCGTGGGATGGATGCAGGCAGGTGGCGGAGGACAGAGAGAGTGCACTTTTTGGGTTGTGATTGTGGAGTGGCAGGCTGGGGACAAAAATGTGTAAAAGCCGAGAAGAGGAGGCACTTGCACTCTGACTGACAAGAACTCTAGAACATAGTTGAACCTGCCGTTGAGGAGTTCACTAGGTCCTTGACCATTCTGCAGAGGAGGAAGAGTGGACCGCTGGGTGTGGATTGAGGCCGGAGACATTTAGGTAGAAGAGTAGAGATTACAGGGATTTACAACAAGATAAAGCAAGCCAGGCAAGGATCCAACATCCACTGACAAGAGCTTCATACAGCCTGGCTCATCTGACAGCAGCGAGATGCCCGAGCCCCTCCAAGGATGCCTCGGAAGTTGTGTTAAACATGGTTTTCCATTCTGTATCTGTGTTTTTGATGCTTTCACATCCTGGGGCCTCCCTGCCCCTGGAGGGACTGCTTCTCCCAGAGGTAGCCAATTCTTACAGATTAGTAAACTAACCTGTGATAGTAAAGTAACCTGTGAGTGAGCCTTTCAAATACAAACCAACCAACCCAGAGCTCACACTTCAACCTCCTCCTTCATTGCGCCCTCACGCTCTGGGCCACTGTCCACCTGCCCTGATCACAGCAGAGCCAGGTACCAGACAACTAGGAACCAGCCCCTATGCCGAGCGAGAGCTGAAAGTATTCACATGAGCCAGTCCTTAACCCGCTCACTGTGCCTCACTGGTCCTCCCACAGAAACCACAATAAAGGCGTTTGTCACGTTTTCTGCCCCTCTCTCTGTCCCCTGGCCCACCCTGGGTGCTTCCTCGTGTGGCCACCCCTTGGTGTGATGTGCCCCCTTCTTTGGGGATCTGTGAGTAACAAACTTCTTTTTCATGGCAGTTGTCTCCCGATCTGTTGGCCTTCCCATCACAGTTGTCTCCCCCCTTGGGGTAAATCCCAAGATCACGCATCTTAGAGACCAGCGTATGTCTCCCCTAGGCCCTTATTTTTTTTAACTTACTTATTCATGGACCTTTATTCATCCATAAAACATAAATCTGTTGTGTCCCTAAAAGAATTCCACGGGGAATTTTTGATTAGCATTGCACTGAATTTATAAATTAATCCAAGGAGAACTGATATCTTTACTAAGTCAAAACATCCTCTCCATGAACATGACATACATCCCCCACTTTTTATCCTTTAACAAACTTAAATTTTCTCTGTAAATATTTGTGTATTTTTAAAGTTTTCCCTAGATAGTTAATGCTTTTGGTACTATTTTGTATTGTATTTTTTTAACTGTTAAGAATTGGTGTTGGGACTTCCCTGGTGGCGCAGTGGTCAGTAATCCACCTGCCAATGCAGGAGACACGGGTTTGAGCCCTGGTCCGGGAAGATCCCACATGCTGTGGAGCAACTAAGCCCGTGTGCCACAACTACTGAGCCTGTGCTCTAGAGCCTGCGAGCTACAACTACTGAGCCCGCGAGCCACAGCTACTGAAGCCTGCACACCTAGAGCCTGTGCTCCACAACAAGAGAAGCCACCGCAGTGAAAAGCCCATGCACCACATTGAAGAGTAGCCTCAGCTCGCTGCAACTAGAGAAAGCCCGCGGGCGGCAACAAAGACCGAACGCAGCGAAAAAAACAACACAAAAAGAATTGGTGTAGAGAAACACAATTGATTTTTTATGGGAAACATGGCAATCTCACTGAATTCTCTTAATGGCTTCATTAGTGTGCCATTTGATCCTGATGGGTTTTCTACGTAAAAGCTTGCATCACTTAGAAATAATGATAGTTTCATTTCTTCTCTTCCATTTCTTATCGTCCTCATGTTTCTTGTCTTAGCAACGGGCAGGTCCTCCAGGAGAATGTGAAACTGAGGTGATCAGAAGAGGACACCCATGTCTCCTTCTTGGCCTTCTTGAGAATGCACCTAAAGTGTCTTCTTTACACATAAGATTTGCTGTAGAGCAATGATTCTCAAGCTTCTTCGTCTCAGGGTCCCATTATACTCTGAAAAATTATTGAGGACCTCAAAGAAATTTAATTTATCGTGACTCTATCAGGATTTAACACACTGGAAAGAAAAAATGTTTGAGCATTTAAAAACACAATAATATATTGTGCTGTTTTGAAGTTTTATGAGGACTGAGTTAATTTATCAAAAACCCTTTGCAGAGTATCTAAAAAATGGTCAAATAAATAAATGAATAAAAAAAAGCACAATAATAGATCCATTATGTTAACATAAATAATATATTTTAATGAAAATAATCTTTTTCCAAAACAAAAAGATTAATAACAAATATAGTAGCTTTACATTTTTGAAAAGTTTTAAATATCTAGCTTAATAGAAGATAGCTGGATTCTCATGTCTGATCCTGCACTCAGTCTGTCACAATACATTATTTGGGTTGAAGTATAGAAAAAAATTCAACATCACACAGATATAACATATAGGTAGAAAACAGGAGAGCATTTTAATAGCATTTTATGATAATTCAGGCAATTCTTTGATATGATACCAAAACTTGACAAGTGGTAGTTTCTTAAAGGTCAGTTGCAATGTAGAAATCTCAACCCATATCAATGAACATTTCATACCCAGTACACTCATGAAAAAAATGAGAATGAAAAAGGAAAAGAATATCTTAGTGCTACTGTGAAAATAGTTTTGATCCCACAGACTCCCCTGAAAGGGTCTTAAGAGACCCTCAGGTTTCCCTAGAACACACGGTGAGAACTGCTGCTATAGATTATTGGTATTTAACCTTTATCAAGTCAAAAAGCCTCTCATTATTTTATAATACCTCCCTTTTTTGTTGTCATGATAGGTGCTGACCCATATGAAAGGCATGGCTGAGAGGCTGAGAGGGCTTTCTCTGCCCTGGAGCGGAGAGCTCAGCACAGGTACACAGCGTGGTGGAAAGTGCTCGGGGCACCCACGACATTCGGTGGGGTGGCCTGTCAGTTTTGAAGCTCAAGGGCTTTACACGTGAGTTCAAAGGATTTAATTTCTGACACATCTGCTGTCTGGTCCAGAAGGGACCGTCCTGAGGAAACGACCAGGAAAGCAAGGTCCAGGCTGGAGGAGTATCCTCTAACCACACACCTGCCAGCAGCCTGGGGGCCTCCTTCCTGGAGCTCCACACACTCTTCTCCACAGCCCAGGTGGCCCAGGCCTCAGCTCCTCCACCCCTGACAGTGGCCACCAGGCAGAACAGGCCTTGCTGTTTTCTCAGGGTTGCACAATGCGGAATATGACCTGTGGATGAGGACAGCCACTGGTCTCCAGTAAGTTACCCTTTGCAATTTTGTAGGAGAAATGACCTGCAGGGACTCTCCCCCAGGCGCCAGTCCAGCTTTCCTTCTCACCCAATGACCCCAGCAGGGATGGCTCAGTACAATTACAGCCACGTGTCCCCAGCAGGTCTGCTCCACCGGGTTCAGGTGAGAAAGTTCTCCACGGAGTGATTTCTTTGAAAACACTTACTTTAAATCTTCTCTTCTGTATTTGTCCTGAATGAGGTCAGTGCTGGCAGCGTGGTGCATGGGAAATGCTTTTTGATTAATTACAGGCTGCTTTAGCAAGACACAGCTACGTCCCAGCTGCTCTCTTCTCCACCATAGACACCTTGGTGACCTCTTAGACAGGCTTGGGTTCAGGGTTGGTGGGTTCAGAGCTGAGGGCTAGTGGCTCCGAGTGAGGTCCTACTGCAATGTTGCCTAGGTGGACCACTGAGAGTCTAATGAGAACAAGTGGAAAGAACAGCCGGGCTCTCCTCGACATACAAATCCCCAAGTGGGTGTACAAGGCTTGTCCGTGTCTCCCTGACCCTCTCCTTTCATTTCAGCACAATGAAGCTTTTCACAGGCCTCATTCTCTGCTCCTTGGTGCTGGGAGTCCACAGCCGATGGTTTTCCTTCCTTGGCGAGGCTTATGACGGTAAGGCTGGTGGAGGGGGGATGACACCCATGGGCCTCTGGGATTCACCATGAGCGCTCTTAAGGGTTGGAGCTACTGTCTTAGGCGGTGCTGCCCTATGTGGTAGAATGTGCCAGGTGTTTGGGGAGCTTTTTTTCAGACAGATTGAAAACCACAGGATTTATGTCGATCAGTCACTAGAGAAAGAACAGTCATCATTCCCAGCTGAAATGGAAGTTTGAATGGAAGACATAAAATAAGTCTTGAAATGGTACAGCATTTCCCTCAGACCAATTGCATGAAGGAGGATGGAAGCTATCCATCTATTTCCCCTCTCTTCTTCTCTCCCTCCACTCATTTCTCCCTTCCTCCCTCCCTTTCCCTCTTCCTTCCTTCCTTCCTCTCTTCCTCTTCTCTTCCTTCTTACCTTCCATTTCCTAATTGGATAATTCAGGGACCTTCAGCTTAGCTCTTGCTCCTGCTTCCTATACTCAGTGACACTGTCCCTGGTTCAGTCTGTTTCCTACCCTTTTATAGCCTTTTAACTGACAAAAAACCCGTGTGCGACCGGGGTGGGGAACCTAATAACATATCTCAAGCTTCCGGTAGGAACTCGGCCCTTATATGCACTTCAGGGTGAGCAACTCTCCTGCTTTGCCCAGGTCTGAGGACTTTTCCAGGACACTTTCAACGCTAACTGGGGCAGTTCCAGGAAAACAGGTGCAGTTCTGGTTAGGCTGGGACAGGTGGTCACCTACTTACCTGCAGAATACCTCCGTGAGGGAGGCATCTCCCCCCATGTGAAGGGGAGAAAACCGAGGCTGAGAGCAGCCGAGTCTGCTGCCCAGGGACTAAGTGCCAGTCAGCAGGTGGCAGGACAGAAGTTTGAACCCAGCTGTGCACGAGGCCACAGCTCTTGCTGGGCAGACTTGTCCCAGTGCCACTCCCTCAAGCTGGGGGCTTATCAATCTCAGCTGCATGTTGGATTCACCTGGGGAGCAGTGAAAACTACTGATGCCTGAGACCCACCCCAGAGAGTGTGAGGTAACTGGCCTGGGCTGTGAGGTAGGTCTCAGGGGACTTTCAGTACCTCCCCAGCTGATTGGAAGGTGTAACCAGGCTGAGGCAAAGACCCACTGCTCGAGGGCTTGCTTCCTCAGGCAGCCCACATCATCAATACCGTCCACTAGAAAGTCCTCAGGATGCCATTCACGTGCCTAACAGGCAGGGGAATCAAGTCACATTGAGCGCATTCGCGCAGCAGGAATACATTTCTTAGGCGTCAGGGCAGAGGTGCTGCATGTCTGCCCCTTTCTCAGAATCTGTCCTCCATATCACCTCCTCACTCACCCCAATCCCCTGGATCTCATCCTATGCGGCTTCCTTTTATAACAGTGGTTCGGGGCCAAGGGCAATTTTGTGTCCTGGAGATATCTGGCAATGTTTGGAAACACTTTTGGTTGTCCCACTTGGGGAATAGGTTGCCCGTTAGTGGGTAAAAGTGAGGGATGCTGTTAAACGTGTTACAATACCCAGGACAGCCCTGAACAGCAAAGAATTATCTGGCTTAAAATGTCAATAGTATGAAGCTGAGGAATCCTGCCCTATAAAGATAGCTCCCTTCTCTCCTTAAACGTATCACATGGAGCCCTAAGTGAGATGCAGTCCAGAGACGGCATCGTAGGGGCCCGACAACCAGGTCCAACGCAGCTGTGCCCCTCCCCCCATAACGACTCTCATTCGAGTTACCAGGAGCAGGAAACTAGACACAAGAATGCTCTGCTCAATCTATGGCACTCACGGTGCTATAGCCACAGGATGAAACTGAGTCAGTGGAAGATTTTTCATTCCTTGATTCTTCCCTAAGGTGTGTCACAGTTTTCTGTCCACCTGATAATCCTTTCTCTATGTGCTTTCCTCCCAGGGGCTAAAGACATGTGGCGAGCCTACTCTGACATGAAAGAAGCCGGGTACAAAGGTGCAGACAAGCACATGAGACCAGCCAATTTCAAAAATTCCGATAATTACTTCCACGCCCGGGGCAACTATGAGGCTGCCCGAAGGGGACCTGTGGGCGTCTGGGCTGCTGAAGTGATCAGGTACCAGGGGCCCTGAGGATGCAGGGATGGGTGTGAGAGCCTCGGACAGCCAGGAGGGGCCAAGCCCTGGAGAACTTCCTGTAGGGCTGTGGCCTCTCCTCCTCTTTGTGTAATTTTTTTTTTTTTTTTCCGGAACGAGGGCCTCTCACTGTCGTGGCCTCTCCCGTTGCGGAGCACAGGCTCCGGACGCGCAGGCTCAGCGGCCACGGCTCACGGGCCCAGCCGCTCCGCGGCATGTGGGATCCTCCCTGACCAGGGCACGAACCCGCGTCCCCTGCATCGGCAGGCGGACTCTCAACCACCGCACCACCAGGGACGCCCTGGCCTCTCCTCCTCTCATCCACCCTCACCCTCTGTGTCCTGTGTGGGGTCTGAGTGGCTGAAGAGCAGAGCAAGGCTGGTGGGACAGACGATTCCCAAGCCTCCCCCATGGGTGCTGTTCACCCAGCATAAGGGGACCCGCAGGGCTGAGGTGGGCGGAGCCCGGGCAGCCTCAGGCTTCATTCCCTCTTTCCTAGCTCCTGTCAGAGTCCTCGATTCCTTGGAAAGAGGAGAGATGGGGAGGGTGGGCTGTTGCTCGTCAGCCCTGGAGTAATCCCCTACCTGCCCTCCTCCTTTCCAGCGATGCCAGGGAGGATATTCAGAGAGTCACAGACCTTTTTAAGCATGGAGACAGTGGCCACGGACGGGAGGACTCGGAGGCCGACCAGTTTGCCAATAGATGGGGCCGGAGCGGCAAAGACCCCAATTACTTCCGACCTCCTGGCCTGCCCGACAAGTACTGAGCAGCCTCTCACTCTGCTCAGGAGACGACGGGGCTGTGAGCCCCCAAGGGCAGGGACGCTGAGCTAGTGAGTTCTCTGTCCACAGAAGCCAGCAGATCTAATAAATGCTTAAGAGATTGAATGTTGAAAACCGTGTATTATTCTTTGATATAAGGACAGCCTGTTTGTTCCCAAGGGGTGATGGCTGGACACCCACGTGAAGGCCGAGTCTGTGCCTGTGTCTTGGGTGTCGGGGCCACAATCTCAGCATCATACAGGGCAGACACCCTGCTCCACCCCTTCCCCTAATCAGACCCGCTCCCCTCCAGGCCCCTCTGGTTACTGTGGTGCTCTTTCTAGGCCCTTCTGTATTCAGGCCTCTTCACTCCCTGGCAGTTGGGTCCTGTCAGCTTCTCTGCCCTGGGGTCTAGTGCCCTTAGTGCGTCCTCAGTGGTGTCTGTGTGCGGGCAGGGGACACAGCCTCGGGACGACTGGATCGTGGAATCCTGCTCCAGCAGCTGCACCTTGATCTTCTGTTCATCTCTCAGCAACACCTACAAATCCATCTATGAACCAATTTCTGTCTGTGCCATCCAGAAGTGCCTCCAACGCTGTCTCCCTTCACTCTATATTCCTTGCCTGATGCAAGTGTCCAGGAATAAACATGTCCAGAAACGGAGGCATAGGGACGCCATCAAGATTAAGTATCAGGAGGTTTTGTATTGCATTGGATATGTATCAGGTCCTTGAGAAGAAGTCACTTTCCCTCCCTGGACCCTTCCCAACAGAGGAAAGCCAGCAGCATGTTACTCTTTTTCCAGTCATGCCGCATGGCTTGTGGGATCTTAGTTCTCCCCCCAGGGATTGAACCCAGGCCCACGGCAGTGAGAGCTCCAAGTCTTAACCACTGGACTGCCACGGAAGTCCCAGCATGTTACTTCTTACTGAGGAAAACAGTGTCTAATAAAAGGGGATTGGGCCTGTTAGAGCACAGGAATTATGAGTGACTCTATAAATCACAAATTCCTAGAGAAACCAATAGCCTTCTTCCTTGGATAAAAATTTGGTTTTGGTGTTTGGTTTTTTCAGATTACAGATTCCAAGAAGTAAAATGATCTAACACTTTAAAGAGTGGGGAACGGGGGCTTCTGTGGTGGCACAGTGGTTAAGAATCCACCTGCCAATGCAGGGGACACGGGTTCGAGCCCTAGTCCGGGAAGATCCCACATGCCGCAAAGCAACTAAGCCTGTGCACCACAACTACCGAGCCTGCGCTCTAGAGCCCGCGAGCCACAACTACTGATCCCACACGCCACAACTACAGAAGCCCGCGCGCCTAGAGCCCGTGCTCCGCAGCAAGAGAAGCCACCGCAATGAGAAGCCCACGCACCGCAACGAAGAGTAGCCCCCGCTCGCCGCAACTAGAGAAAGCCCGCGTGCAACAACGAAGACCCAATGCAGCCCCCAAAAAAAAAGAATGGTGAATAGACTTCTGTATCCAACTTTTATTTCAAGTAATAAAAAGGCTGATTATTAAATTTTTCCTATTTACAATAATTTGGAGAACTTGCTTTATCTAAACTTTGAAGTCATCCTTTCTCCTACTTCTCCTTTCTTTCCCCTCATTTTGCAAATTCTATACCTTCAGTACCTGGGATAGAAATCTAATAGTGAACATTCTCATAATAGGAGTCTCCTTACAACCTGGGGTCTGTTGAGACTTTACCACTAGAGCCCTAAACTCAGCAGTGCTTTGAGCCTGTTCTTGCCAGCCAATCTGCCACCACACTCTCCCTAATCCCGGTTACCCTGCTCCTGCTTTATTTTGTCAGACTCACTTTTCTGAGACACAGCCTCTACGTACTCCTCTGACAGTGCCTTCTGATGGGAACTGTATGAGAAAGTTCTCCTGTGACTAACTACCTTACAGACACACTTTTTCTTCCTCCTTGACAAGGAAGTTAAACTTGTCTTTCCCCTACAGGGATCATTTCATCATGAATCGTCTCCCCTTAGGAGTGCTCCTGAATCCCACTTTCAGAGTAGAAGTGTGTGCCGGTTATCAGTTTATTTACTCTGAGCTCCACGTCCACCCTTCTTTGCCCCGCTTGTGATACTGGAACCGGTAAACATTTCTCCCGTGCCAGCTGGGCACGGTGTTAATCTCTGTCCTTTCAGGGCGCAGGAGGGACGTTGTAGGACACAAACACTTCCTGGTTTGTGCTTTCCTTCTGCCCAGCTCCTGTGGTGCTCTTCTCTTGCACAGGACACCCAGTGACACTCACGCCAGGGAGGAAAATGTGCTTGTTCCTCACATGGGCAAAACCTTGCAGAGTCCAGACAGTCAGTAACAGCTTTCCCAATAAAGCACCACATTGAAAACCCTGAGTTCAATCCACATCACTCTTCACTCTTGCACGTTTTCCTCTTCCTCTTTATAGTCAGACTTGTTGAAAACCTGCCCATCTGCACTTTCTGATTCCTCGCTTCTGACTCACACTTGAACCCACACCAGCCTGTCCTCTGTCCCCACCACTCAGCAAAACAGCTCTGGTCACCACTGACCTCCATGTTGCCAAAACCACTGACATGTTTCTCTCCTCCTATCAGGAGGCCTCTGAGCCATGCTCAGCACAGTTGTCCTCTCCCTCCTTCCTGGAAGGTTCTCTCTTGGCTTCATAGTACCACACTCTCCTTTTGCTTCCCTTCAGTTTTCCTTTATCTCCTTAGCTGGGTCTTTTCATCTCCCCAAACTCTAAGTGTCCCTCAGACTTGGTTCTGGGCTCGCACTTTTTATTTCTCTGTATTCTCCCCAACAAGCGCAGCTAATAGTATCTACATGCTGACGCCTCTGAAACTTACATCTCCCCCTCAGAACCTGGTTTCCAAGCTCCATGCTTGTTTATCTGATTGGCCTCCTGAAACCTCTGATTGGATGGCTTCCAGAGATCTCACACTCTGCTTGTCCAAAGGAAACGCTCATCTCCGTCCAGAACTCTTCACCCCCAGGCCACTCCAATTCAGCAAATGACACGACTCTTCCCTCTGTGGCTCACCCCAGATATTGGGGAATGTGCTCGATGCTTCCCTTGCCTTTACCTCCACATCCAATCCACTAGCAAGCCCTGTGATTCTACTTCCAAAATTCATCTCTAGCCCATCAGCTTGGTCTCACGTGCACCTCCACGCTCCTGGCCACACCTGTTCTCACCTGGGTTCCCGCAACAGCTGTCTCAGTAGTCTCCCCATCTTCATGGCTTCCGCCTCTGCTTAAGTGTGACTGTATAGTTTATCATCTAAGCCAAGTCACTTTCCATTGTGAAAGGGACATTATTGATAATTATACCTGGATGACAGGAATAAACTGGAACTGTCTTGGGCAAAAGAGAGCATGTAGTTAATTACCTCTCAGTCTAGCATACAAACTATACTCAGATCATGTCTCTCCCCTGCTTAAAATCCTTCAATGGATTCCCATGTCCCTTAAAATATAATCCAGGTGCTTATCATGGCTTACAAAGCCCAGTGTGATCTGTCCCTGGCCACCCTGCAGCAGCATCTCCTGCCACCCCTTCCCAAGCTCCCCACTCTCCAGTATCACCAACAAACCAAGATTTTCTTTGGCACAGGACGTTTGCAGGTGACATTTTCTCTGCCCACATACTCCTCTGCTCGCTTTTCACAAGGATGGGAATGTCTCACCTGTGGGGCTCTCCCGAATTCACTCTTTCTTGAGAGAGGCCTTCCTGGTCATCCTGGCTGACTCACTCTGGTTATTCTTTACAGTTTACCAATTTTTAACATGTGGGATTCTTTTACTCAATTTTTGGTTTATTCTTCTAATTTTTGTTTGGGTTTTCTTTTGGTCCATCTTCCTCCCTTGTATTATAAAATCAGTGAGAGAAGTGACCATTTCTCTCTTGTTCACCCCTAATATCCAGTACCTGGCATATAATGGCATCTCAACAAATGCTTATTGAAAATGAATAATTGACCTAATCTTTTATTTTACTCATACAAGAAAGGTTTTCTTTCAAAGAAGGTCAGACTAGTTATAAGGAACAGGAAGGCGCTAAGGAAGAGGGAGATAAGAAAGGTAAAGAAGAAGGAATAAGAGCAGAGTCAAGGGGAAGCAAGAGGCAGAGGGATCAAACCCACAAAGGATGGTTAACCCCAAGGGGAGCAGAAACTTCTCTGGCTCTGAGAAAGGAACGAGGGTGAAGAGAGTGGGGTCAGGGGATGCAGCACATTTGAGATGGACGACAGGGACCTGCAGGAATCTGGTTGTACCTGCTCTTGCTGTAGGTGAGTGTCCCCAGGACTCGTCACACTCCAGTGCGTTCGCCCGTTTTCTTGTCTGTCTTTAGAGCCGGTAGGTAGGGAACCCAAGGGCAAAGGCCTGTCTCTTTTATTGTGTGTTGTCATTGTATCCACAGTGCCTGTCATAGGGCCTCACAAATAGTAGCTGCTTTATACATATTTGTTGAAATGAATGAATAAGGTCTGAGAAGAGTATTGTTCAGAAGTGGACAGAACTGGGGGGAGGGTTTGGGAGTTGTAGAAAGTATGGATGTGGTTTGGATCTGCAGAATGTGGTAATGAGTCACTTTGAGGTGACTACTAAATCTGTACAAATATCATACTCACACCAGCCAAAATGATATAATTTTACTTCATCATAGAAAATATTCAGTTTTCTCCAACGATACTGTGCACACTCCCTCATAGAAATGAAAATGAGGAACGCCATGTGCAAATAAACTGTTAGTCGTTGTGGTAGCTGATGAGAAGCCTTGGGAGAAATAAATGAATATTTTGAATTTCCAAAGTACTGTGCTGATTATCAGAGGGGCAAGTTAGCAGAGAACACTCTGTGAGACTAGAGGAGGGGAAAAAGGACACACTGTATTTCTCTGAGTCTAAGACCCCTAGACTGAAAGATGTGTTACTATTTATACACCACCAAGAAAAAAGATGCTACCATTTAGATTCAGACATAATGTTTTCTCATCACTCTGAATTTTTACTTTACACGTACTGAGAGAGTTCTTTTAAACTTAGACATAGATTTTAATCTTACATCACTCTTGTGTATAAACAAAAAGGAAAGCATACACAAAATTAATCCTAAAGCAATGACAACAATTTCATGAGTGCTGCCTGGTCATTAGTGAATGTAAGACACATCCTAATTTCAGAAATGTATAATCAAGAAATGTGTGTCCTAGAAATGATGAAATATGAGATATAAATGTAAACCTATGCAAGTTCTCTCTCTCTCACTATATTTACTGAGAAGAAATAATAATAAGCTTTGAGCTATTATTAATCATCAGGTGTGATGGGGGTGCTCCTGAGGTGAGGTTCAGCTTCATACCAGCCCCTCAGCTATGGAGGACCTCCCCAGAGAGGAGCAGGTTATCCACAACTGGTCCTGATGATGGTCCATGTTCCGAGCTCCCTCCTTACCTGAGGTGTCACCTCACCTGGCGCAGCACTGCCTTTATTCTAACCCCAGAATGACTGAGGGCCTCTTCTCTTCCTGCAGAGATGGCAGATGGGAAAGAGCTCACCCCATCTCCTTCCTAGTCACACTCCACCACTGCCTCTTTAAGCTCTGCTGGCATGGGTGCTCCAACCTTTTAGAAATCCCCAGAACAGTCACCGGCTCCTACACATGTCAACTCTCTCAAGAACTCCCTCACCGTACTCCCTTCTGCTTTGATAGGGGCACCAGAATGAGCTGGGAGTGTTTGCAGTGAGCACGCACCCAGCTGAGAACTGAACAGGCATTCTTCTATTCTTCTTGGCACCCTGAACCAATGTGAGGAAATCACCTATCTCCACAAATACTGCACTCCCCACAAGACTGACGACACTGCCGTCTCTCCCTCCCTTTCCTCTGGCGTTTCCTAAGTGGACCAGAGGTGGAATGGGTTGGAGAGGTGTTGATTGCAGAGGCCGGCACTGCTGCCTCTTTGTCAGCCTTGGGAGTTTACTGAGGTCTGGCCCTGCTTCCTGGATGCCCTCTCTAGGATGTGGGGTTCTTGGAGCCGCTGTGTCCTCAGCTGTGGGTGATAGAAAAGAAGCATCACTCAACAGCCTGTTTTTCACTCTCGGGTGCATAGGGAGCCCTTTCACCATTCTCTAGTTTCCCAGGTTTGCTTTTTGAAATCTGTAATTATGGGAAAGAAGACCCAGGTCCTCTCTGAGGACAGTGTGCTTTGCTTACACACACATTTATTACCTGTGGAGTCCTGTCAAACCACTCTGTTTAAACCGTAGTTGCAAAATCGCCCGTCAATGACCCACTGATACGTTTCCTGAAAGAGTTGGACAAATGGGCAATAACTCAGGCTGGCCAGCGTGCCTAGCTCCTGGACGATCTGACCTGGGAGGGAGCCAGTGCACTGAGATCATCCTTTATTCTCTGCAGGGTGGACTTGGGACTGTCCAAAATAGTCTAACAAAGAGTCTCTAAAAACCTCAATTTATCCTTCCAGTAAAGATGCCTGCAGAACTCATTCGTCCTTTTATTCACTATTCAACACCCATTTAATGATCCCCCCAGTATGTGGCAGGAACTGTTCTGGGCGCTGGGAATCTGAGATAGACAAGATCAGTGCTCTCATGCGGGTAACATTCCACTGGAGAGGTATTATTAAGCTAATCAGTATTTAATGAAATTGAATTAAAATATATTGTCCAGTTACTTGTTTATGTGCTAATAACGGCTGCCAAGTTCAGGTGTCAACTCTATAACCTACGGCTAAGAATCCAAACGCCCAGGCTTCACAGGCTGGATTTGAATTTCGGCTTTGCCACTGACTGTGGTAGGTAAGGGTAGTAACATGCAAAAATGATTATGATAAGCTGTGGAGTGAAAAAGCAGAACATAAAACGATAGTGTTATATCACCCTGTTTTTGTTTATGGGTTCATATGTCTACATGCACTGAGACAATAGATTGGAAACATGACGTTTCTACAGAGGTTCTTCCTGCACACCGGTCCCCCACCCCCACCACCGCGCCCGCCCCGTCTAGGCTGATGAAATTCGTATTGCTTTTATTTTCATTTTTATACTTATTTTAAATTTTTCGATTTTCTTCAGTGGACATGTTTGTCCAATAAGATTCATTAAGTCTGCCTGTGTCTAGGCATTTTCCTAGGTACTGAGTATGATGATGAAGAAAACCAACAACCCAGTTCCTGTCCTGATCGGGATTCCAAGGATGAGATAAGGAAAAACAGCAAACGTCCATTTATAATATAGTTGACTTGTATATGCCTCTCTCTCTTTACACACACACCTCCCCACAACAACACTAAATGTGCAAACACATACGTACACATAAATAACGCACCGAAACGAACAACGATTATAAAATAAGAATCGATAAACCTGTCAGAGTCACATAAAAAATTTATAATGGAAGATAAGAGGAAAAAAGATGTCCCTAATCTTTTTTCTGCTGCGGCCTCTCCCGTTGCCGAGCACAGGCTCCCGACGCGCATGCTCAGCAGCCATGGCTCACGGGCCCAGCCGCTCCGCGGCATGTGGGATCCTCCCTGACCAGGGCACGAACCCGCGTCCACCTGCATCGGCAGGCGGACTCTCAACCACTAGCGCCACCAGGGAAGCCCAGATGTCCCTAATCTTTATGTGCCATATTCCATCTGTTAATAATCCTATTCTGACCTTTTCTTTTCCATATGATTTCTTTTTCTCTCAGGACTGCATCTCTTTCAGTGTTAAACAATGTGTTTCCGGCACTTGACCTTGAAAACTATAGGCCCTACTCGTCTCTGGCAAAAGAAGTCTCCTCAAGATAAGAAATAGAAAATGTTCCCTCTCTCCTGGAGCTGCAAGAATAGCACATAGGATCACAAAAACTGTATCCAGAAAAGTTATTTCTAACAGAGGAGTTTTTTAAAACAACAACAACAACAAAAGAGACATCAGAGATTGTCACTGTGTCCTGTGAGAGCAACCCTGTAATACTTTATTTATTATTTAGACACTAATCTGTGTATTTGAAGCAAAATTCTTTTTTGATGGAAGCTTTTAGACTGGAAAAGTGGATAGCTGGGTCATGCCAAGGCAACGGCACTGAGCTATAGAAACCCTCAAAACTGTTGGAGGGCATATGGGCGGGCTGCCCTCCTGGACAGCAGAGTGACACTTCACAGTGAAAACAAGGATGTGCACGCCAGCAATATCACTCTTTTGATATACGTGGCACATTGCGGATGTCATCTTTTTTCTGGTCTAATGCATGTAACGTCTGCTTGTTTCATTTGCATTTTTCTGGTTACTAATGATTTGTGCATCCCTCTGTGAGCTTATTACTTCTAGTGTGTTGTCTGTAAACTATGTTTTGTGTACCTTTCACCCATTTTTCTATTGGGGTTGCCGTCTTTTTCTTAATGATTCACAGAAGTTCCTTGTATATTTGAAATATTAATCCCTTGCCGTAATTTAGACGTTGTCTTTTCCCATTCTCTATCTGAAAATAAATTCTTAATTTTCATGTAATGAAATACCATTTTATGTCTTGTGTTTTGTGCTTTTGAAGTTTTATTTTTTTCTTTTTCTTTTCTTTTTTTTTTTTTGTGGTATGCGGGCCTCTCACTGCTGTGGCCTCTCCCGTCGCAGAGCACAGGCTCCGGACGCGCAGGCTCAGCGGCCATGGCTCACGGGCCCAGCCGCTCCGCGGCATGTGGGATCTTCCCAGACCGGGGCACGAACCTGTGTCCCCTGCATCGGCAGGCAGACTCTCAACCACTGCGCCACCAGGGAAGCCCGCTTTTGAAGTTTTGTTTAAGAATTTTTTCCTCATCTCTACATCACAAATATATTATTTGATATTCTTTTCTATTAACTTTATAGTTTTACCTTCATGTTTATGTATTTAATACTTCTGGAGTGAACATTTGTATACGTATTAGGTAAGGATCCAGTTTTATTTTTCTCTTTCCAAAACTATTAAGTAACCCATCCTGTCTTCAATGATTTGTGATGTCTCCTTGATCGTATACTAATGTCCTATATGTGTGACCCTAGCTCTGTACTCTCTATCCTATTCCATTGGTCAATATATCTTTTGTTGAGCAAATACTACTGTTTTTTACTGTGCTCTTCTGTACATCTTAACGCCTCATACGGTAAGTGCCTCTTCTTAATATTCTCCTTTTTTAGGATTGACTTTTGTATGCATGAACCTTTACTTCTTGATATGAATTTTGGAGTAATTTTCTTCAGTTCTGGGAAAATTCAACTGGAATTTTCATTAGAATTGCATTAAATTTGTGGATTAATTTGTGGTAGAATCAACATGTCTACAATATTAAGTCATCCCATCAGTGAGCCAGGAACTTCTCTCCATTTGTTTGAATCATCTTTTAAGGTGTTTGTTAGAGGTTTGAAATCTCCATGTGGTGCTGTGTATTACTGGTGAAACCAGTCCTTAGGAATTTTATAGTTATGTTGTTACCATGAATTGTTTCTTATTACTAATCATATTTTCCATTTTGTTATTTCTGCTATGGAGAAATGATTTGGCTTTTGGATCAAGTGTTGGGCAACCTTATTAAATTCCCTTAGTAATTCTATAGTTTGTTGATTTTGTGTGCTTTTTGAGGTTGAAGATTATACTAACTGCAAATATGACGGTTTCATCTCTGCCTTTCCAATCCTTGTATCTCTTACTTTCGAAATTTTCTGTGGCATTGGCCAGGGCTTCCAGAGCTGTGTTACACAACAGTGGTGATCGTAGCATTCCTTTTCTCATTCCAGATCCTGAACGGCAATGAATTAAAGGTTTTTCCATTAAATAAAATATGTGCTGTAGCTTTTTGGCAAATAACCTTATAAAATTAAGAAATTTCACTTTGATACGTAGTTTTCTAAAGGATTTTTAAAAAGCAACCATAAATATGCCTTCAGCTTTATCAAATGCTTTTTAAAAATCAGTTGAGATAATATTATTTTCTCCTTTAAGCTATCATTGTGGTGAATTACATTGATTCTGTAATGTTGGCATTCCAAGAATAAACCGCACTCAATTATGAGGCACCTTTAATACTCATATTTGGTTTGGCAACACTATGCTGTGTTTTGAATTTTTTGCACCTTTGGAATTGAAATGGGACTATTGTTTTCTTGTACTGTCCACTCTCGTTTTAGAACCAAGTTACTCTAGCTTCTTTAAAATGGCTGTCCAACTTCATTCTTTATCGGTTTTCTACAACTATCTGTGTAACATAGAATTAACTGTCCCCTGAGATTTTAGCAGACTGTCTTGAAAAACCATCTGGCTTTAGTGGAGGAGACTGGGAGGAGAGATCTTTGACAACCACTTCTACTTATCTAATACTTATTTGTTTTCCTAAAGATGTCTATGTCTCTTTGCATCAAAAGGATGCTTACTTAAACAAATAACGCTTGAGGGTGTTGGTTCATCTAAATTAACAAACGGTGTGTCACCAGTAAGTTGATTATATGAATATCTGAGAACAGTGACTCTGTATTAAGCCCAAATTTGAACAAGGAAAGGGGAACTCAGATTAATCTCATTTCGGTCTATATAGGGAATCTCTGTCTCTGTGAACTGGTTCTAACCAGCTCAGAATAATGCTGCTGAAGAGCTTTTATGCTGAGAAATGCTATAGTCGTTTAAAGGTAGGATAATTATTGGGTTTGGTTGTGTTGCAGTTATTGTTGTTGGGTTTTCTTGCCGCGCCATGTGACATGTAGGATCCCAATTCCCCCACCAGGGATCAAACCCACGTACCCCGCATTGGAAAAATGGAGTCTTAACCACCGGACCACCAGGGAAGTCCAGTCATTGTTGTTGTTGAATGCTGTCTTGTGGCTTCTGCCAGAAGAATGCAGGTGCAGTCTTACGTGTGAGCCACCAGTGGTTGACTGAGAGGAGAAACACGGTAGATCTGTTCTCTTAAATGGCTGTTTCTAGGTTTGATAGTGAGTTGTGTTAGACTTGTGTGTGATTCTAGGAAGTCGGTCATTTCTTTATGACACTTGCAGTCCAGTGGAGGGTGTCTTCCCGCACTCTTGGAGCATGGGAAGAGTGAGAAGCCCCCCAGAGCAGAAACCACCCACCTCCTAGCAGGTTGCCTCGCCTCAGTATTAGGGAGCTGCTGCCCTCTACCAGATAAACATATAGGCAAGTGTAGGTCCTGGTCTCAGGAAGCTCAGAGCAGCTGTGTAAAAAATGTTTCCTTTTCTGATGTATGCGTTTGCCCCCCATGTTTGTTTTCTTGGGGAGAAAATGCAGTCATATAATCAAGAGTGTACACAAGAATTTACTATTTCTTAAGTTGTTTGGATGTAATATCTCTTTTAATCTCCCTGAGTGAACTGAAGGATAGGGAATGGGGAATCCAGCCTTTCTGGTGCTGAAGCTGTGTATTTGCAGAAGCTGCCCTTGCCTCAAGGATTGGTTTGTCAGTGCCTAGAAGAACAAAGGAAAGGACCTGTGGAACTTGGAATTAGAAGTAGTCCCAGGCATGTGCTGGGAATTAAGAGATGGCTCTCTGGAAGAAAAAACAAAAACACTGACTTGGGCTTCCCTAGTGGCGCAGTGGTTGAGAGTCCGCCTGCCGATTCAGGGGACACGGGTTCGTGCCTCGGTCCGGGAAGATCCCACATGCCGCGGAGCGGCTAGGCCCGTGAGCCATGGCCGCTGAGCCTGCGCGTCCGGAGCCTGTGCTCCGCGACAGGAGAGGCCACAACAGTGAGAGGCCCGCGTACCGCAAAACAAAAAAACAAAACAAAAAAACCCCTGACTTAAGTGTTTGTCAATTTCCATGGTGTAAATACTGCCACCACGGCTAATTTCAAAAGACGAAGACTTAACAGTTGGCTTGCAAAATCCCTGAAAATGTAACAGCTAGCTCTCCTGAGCTAGTATGAGCTGATTCCAGCGCACCAGAAGGTAATCCACTTCCAAAGGGTAGAGACTACCAGCTATACCTTTGAAACTAAGTTGAAAGTTTCAAAGATTTCCCAGGTGAAAATAAGTAGCAAACCAAACTCTTTTAAAAAGCACTGGCTTTGGACTTCCCTGGCAGTCCAGTGGTTAAGATTCTCAGCTCCCAATGCAGGGGGCACGGGTCTGATCCCTGGTTGGGGAACTAGCATCCTGCATGACGCACAGCATGGCCTAAAAATAAATAAATAAATAAAAAATAAAAAGTACTGGCTTTTTAAGAAAACTCTCTTGAGAGAAAAATTAAAGTTTACTTCCCACAGTGCTTGCAAAGATAGCTACGTCATAGGTTATATATATTCTGTACCTTGAGCAAATACATTAATAAGTTATAGAAGTTGGTTGTCAGAGAATGAATAAGATAATTTTCCACTTTAAAAGATGGTTCTTAATTGAAAAAAAGCTACAACAAAGGTAAGCATTAGTGTTCATCAAAAGATACCATAAAGAAACTTTTTAAAAAAGCAAATTTATTAGACAACTTTGCAGTTGCTGGGATTAAACTTATTACTCTAAACATTGATAAATAAAGGGAAAGAAAGCATTTTAAAAGAATTAGTGCAGGCTGCACATTATAATTTTGTTGAATCGTAAGTTTGTTAAATATAAAACCAAATACATTACTCCCATGAAAATGACTGAAAACATGAAAATAAAAGCCACAAGCTGGGGGAAGATATTTGTAACATACATAATCAAAAAGGCTTTATATGAAGTATATAAAGAGCTCCTACTAATCAATAAAAAAGGAAAAGGAAATAAATATAAATTTCACAGAAGAAAGAGTACAAATGGCTCATCAATATGTAAAAATGGGCAATCTCATCGACAATCAGGAAAACACAAATTTAAACTACAATGTGATACTATTTATCACTCACCAACTTGACATAAAAAACAAATATGGCCTAGGATGTGGAGCAAGGGGGCCATGTATCCACTACTTGTGGGAATATAAATATATAAAATATAGAAATATGTATTGTAAATATATATATATAACCATTTTGGAAAGATAATTTGGTATTACCAACTAAGGTTCAACATAATCATATTCTATTTCACTTCTAGGTCTCTACCATTTGAACTCTTGTACTGGAATATTTGCACAAGATTACCAGAAGCAACTCTGTAATAGCGAAACAGAAAAAACCCAAATGTTGAAATAAGCTGTGTTACATTCATGCTTGGCAATAGTCTTCAGCATTGAAAATGGAAGAACTACTGCAACAGTCATCAACATGCCTATGTCTAAAGAACATATTGTTGACCAAAATAAGCAAATGACTAGTGAATCCATACAATAGAAATCTATTTACAGAAAGTTCAAAAACTGGAAAAACCTTAAAAATATATTGTTTATGGATATGCATATGTGATTAAAAAAAACAATTTTAAAAAAAGCAAGGGAATGATAACACAAAGTTTGGGAAGGAGTTTACCTTTGGAGAAAGGGCAGGGAGAAGCATGCAGCAGAGAGTGGGACACAAGCGGCTTCTGCGGTATTAGTAATATCCTGTTTCCTGGGTTGCTTGCGGGGGGCTTCCAGAGGGGGGATACTTTAAAAGTTTTAGATGGTAAAGTCCTATATTAAGTTTAATTATTCTGCCACTGATCCTTCAAATGAACAAAATTCATAAATTCTAAAACTGCTCAACAAAAGATACGGTCATAGCACACATTGTTTCTTTTTTAAAAATTTTTATTGAAGTATAGTTGATTTACAATGTGGTGTTAGTTTCAGGTGTACAGCAAAGTGAATTGGTTATACACACATTGTTTCCTAAATCATTCTAGTAATTTCCAAATAATTTGTTGATTTTTTAGTTGGTGTGTGTATTGTCTGACACAGCTGAGACTAGTCAAGTGATGCCCTTTCTGTGCCATGATTTGATATGGGGTAGCAGTGTACTCTTCAATACTCACCCATCAAATTGAAGTTGTTGTATGATGTGTAGTCTCAATAAGTGGAGAAAGAAAGGGTCCATGGTGCCGAATCCTTTCTGTACCCTGTAAGGTAACATGTTCAATTAATTAATGCTGGGATATAATTGACATAGAACATTATATTAGTTTCATGTGTACAACATGATGATTCGATATTTGTATATAGAGTCGGCCCTCCATATCCATGAGTTTCATATCGGAGGACTTAACCAAACTTGGATCTAAAATATTTGAAAACCAAAATTTCCAGAAAGTTCCAAAAAGCAGAACTTGAATTTGTTGTTCTCTGGCAACTATTTACATAGCATTTACATTGTATTAGATATTATAAGCAAACTAGAGATGATTTAAAGTACATGGGAGGAAGTGCTTAGGTTGTGTGCAAATACTATGCCATTTTATATAAGGGACTTCAGCGTCTGAGCATTTTGGTATCCACAGGGGTCTTGGAATGGATCCTCTGCAGATACTGTGGGACAACTGTATTGTGAAATGATCACCACAAGAAGTATAGATAACATCCATCACCACACATAGTTACAATTTTTTTCTTGTGGTGAGAACTTTTAAGATTTATTCTCTTAGCAACTTTCAAATACACAATACAGTATTATTAACTATAGTCGCCATGTTGTACATTACATCCCCAGGACTTAATTATTTTATAACTGGAAGTCTGTACCTTTTGACGCCCTTCACTCCTTTTACTCATCTCCCACTCCCTGCCTCTGGCAACCATTAATCTGTTCTCTGTATCCATGAGTTCAGCTTTTGATTTTTTTTAGATTCAGCATATAAGTGAGATCATGTGGTATTTGTTTTTTCAATTTTCTTAAATTTACTGAGGCTTGGTTTGTGACCCAAGATGTGATCTATCCTGGAGAATGTTCCATGTGCACTTGAGAAGAAAGTGTAATCTGCTGTTTTGGGATGGAATGTCCTATAAATATCAATTAAATCTATCTGGTCTATTGTGTCATTTAAAGCTTCTGTTTCCTTATTTATTTTCAGTTTGGATGATCTGTCCATTGGTGTAAGTGAGGTGTTAAAGTCCCCAACTATATTGTGTTACTGTTGATTTCCTCTTTTACAGCTGTCAGCAGTTGCCTTATGTATTGACGTGCTCCTATGTTGGGTGCATATATATTTATAATTGTTATATCTTCTTCTTGGATTGATCCCTTGATCATTATGTAGTGTCCTTCCTTGTCTCTTGTCACATTCTTTAATTTAAAGTCTATTTTATCTGATATGAGTATTGCTACTCCAGCTTTGTTTTGATTTCCATTTGCATGGAATATCTTTTTCCATCCCCTCACTTTCAGTCTGTATGTGTCCCTAGGTCTGAAGTGGGTCTCTTGTAGACGGCATATATATGGGTCTTGTTTTTGTATCCATTCAGCAAGCCTGTGTCTTTTGGTGGGAGCATTTAATCCATTCACGTTTAAGGTAATTATGGATATGTATGTTCCTATGACCATTTTCTTAATTGTTTTGGGTTTGTTTCTGTAGATCCTTTTCTTCTCTTGTCTTTCCCACTTAGAGAAGTTCCTTTAGCATTTGTTGTAGAGCTGGTTTGGTGGTGCTGAATTCTCTTAGCTTTTGCTTGTCTGTAAAGCTTTTGATTTCTCCATCCAATCTGAATGAGATCCTTGCTGGGTAGAGTAATCTTGGTTGTAGGTTCTTCCCTTTCATCACTTTAAGTATATCATGCCACTCCCTTCTGGCTTGTAGAATTTCTGCTGAGAAATCAGCTGTTAACCTTATGGGAGTTCCCTTGTATGTTATTTGTCGTTTTTCCCTTGCTGCTTTCAATAATTTTTCTTTGTCTTTAATTTTGCCAATTTGATTACTGTGTGTCTCGGCGTGTTTCTCCTTGGGTTTATCCTGTATGGGACTCACTGCGCTTCCTGGACTTAGGTGGCTATTTCCTTTCCCATGTTAGGGAAGTTTTTGACTATAATCTCTTCAAATATTTTCTCAGGTCCTTTCTCTCTCTCTTCTCCTTCTGGGACCCCTATAATGCAAATGTTGTTGTGTTCAATGTTGTCCCAGAGGTCTCTTAGGCTGCCTTCATTTCTTTTCATTCTTTTTTCTTTATTCTGTTTTGCAGCAGTGAATTTCACCATTCTGTCTTCCAGGTCACTTATCTGTTCTTCTGCCTCAGTTATTCTGCTATTGATTCCTTCTAGTGTAGTTTTCATTTCAGTTATTATATTGTTCATCTCTGTTTCTTTGTTCTTTAATTCTTCTAGGTCTTTGTTAAACATTTTTTGCATCTTCTCAATCTTTGCCTCCATTCTTTTTCTGAGGTCCTGGATCATCTTCACTATCATTATTCTGCATTCTTTTTTTGGAAAGTTGCCTGTCTCCACTTCATTTAGTTGTTTTTCTGGGGTTTTATCTTGTTCCTTCATCTGGTACATAGCCCTCTGCCTTTTCATCTTGTCTATATTTCTGTGAATGTGGTTTTTGTTCCACAGGCTACAGGATTGTAGTTCTTCTTGCTTCTGCTGTCTGCCCTCTGGTAGATGAGGCTATCTCTGGGGTTAATTTTTAATGCTCTTGTCCTGAAGGGTTTGCTGCCATCTTCCTATTTTCTGTTTCAACTATGTTCCGTGGCAAGTGGTCTGCACTTTACAATCACCACGAAGCTAGAGAGCCCGGGACCGCCTTGCCTTCTGGTCGCGTTCTCCAAGGGGCCGCGACCACTTAAAGACCGGCAAACCGAGCTCGATGCGCGTTCTACCACCTTCCCGCCCCCGATGCGCTTCTGCCTCCTGATGACTTACACCCGCAGGTTTCCTGGGTTTCTATCTCCTTCCTTTCTGACTCCTGTACCCTGGGGTCCCAGCTTCATCCTGAGCTGTCCCTTGCAATGGCCCCGTACTGCTCTTCCTTTTGCCCTGTATCCTCACATTCTTTAGGCAATCAACTCTCTTTTTCTAATATTGATTACCCTTCATAGCAAATGTCAGTACATTATTGTGTGGGGAAAAACACCCTTCCCCACCAGGAGTGATACTGGAAACAGACAGAAGCAGCCCAACTTGCTACACTCTTGAAACCTGCCAGATTGCACAATCCAGGAGAATTAGATGTGTGTGAAGAATAACGCTGCTGTTTTGAAATGCTGTCAAGAGGAATTTCCCAAATCTCTTTCTTTCCTGTTTGGTTTTTTTTCTTTTGGTTCAAACCTGTCTTCTCATTTGCTCCTCTAGCCAAGTGTCAATATATAAAGCACCAGCTCCATCTCCCAGGCAGGCAGCACAGGCAGCTCAGCTTTGCCAGGAGCCTCAGCAGGCAGGCACAGCCAAAGGTGAGGTGCTAGAACTTTCCCAACTTTTCCTCTTTGGAGATTCTCTCTCTTCACCAGCATTCTTGTGCTGCAGCCCAGCCCTCTGCTTCCTTCCTGAATCCACTATTCTGACAATCAGAATTCACCAGCTGTGAATACTTTGGGTGGGGTAGGGGTTCCATATGCTGCTTCTGTGTGAAGTCAGTGATAGGCAGAGCAAGCATTTGTAAATGCTCGTGCCTTGTTTACCTCATCTCATATTACAGAGAGGTATAGTGCCCAGACTCCTCATGCCTTTGGGAAACTTGCTGTGCAGCTGGGTTTCAGGGCTGATAGGGGATGACCGGACTGGAAATGGTTTATACTAAAAGCCCGTTGCAATCCCTCACACAGGAAATCATTGGGATTCCAATGAGACACACGGAAATGAGAACTGGATCCTCTGTAATGCTATCTGTCTATCGGCTATATATTGAGATAAAATTCAGTGGAGTTTATTTTTGGAATGCAAGGGTGTATCCACATTACAAAACAAGAACAAGAACAAAAACCCAGACCTGTCATCCTTGTTTGTGTCTGCTCATCTCCCTGCAGCAGGATGAAGCTTTCCACGGGCATCATTTTCTGCTTCCTGATCCTGGGCGTCAGCAGCCAGAGATGGGGTACATTCCTCAAGGAAGCTGGTCAAGGTAAGGATCAAAGGATGGGTCAGGGGAAGGATGCATCTGCAGCTCCCAGGATTCACTGGAGCAGAGGTCACATCCCCACAGGGCAAAGACCATAAGAGGGAAAAAAAGGAGCTTGGTTTCCGTGGTAGCACTTCCCCAGGTTTTTCTGACCAGCTTTGCACCCTTGGGATTCCCAAGCCCGAGGTCACATAGAGTTTGGGCCCCAACTTTCAGCAGGAGTGAGGAAGAGATCTGGATTCAGGAGGTGCATGTTCCCTAAATACAAGTGGGGCTCTGCTGCCCCCTCGTGGGCAACTAGGGATGGCTCATTTCCAAGTCTCAGGTACCATGAAATGGGTGCATTAAATGGGTGGGGAATGTTCACCCTCCCCATCCACTTAATAATTATAACTAAAATACCTGAGCTTTTAATACCTGCTAGGCACTGTTCTAAGAGCTTCGCATGCATGAGTGAACTCCTTGTCATCCTCAGGTTTTAATCCTTTAGTCCTGCAATGTTGGTACCATTATCCCTTACCAGAGAAACTGAGGCACCAAGAAATTAAGACACCTAACAAAGTCCTCCAGCAGAGCGGGATTTAACCCAAGACACTGAGCTCCCCCAGACCTTGCTATTAACCGAGGTATTATATGCCTCCCAGACAAGAGTACACGTGGGAGAGTGAGGGATTTGTGAACACATGTCCTGCTCTGTATCTGAGCAAATGGCAAATAGTGGGGATGTGGTGCCTCTAGAAGGCAACTTGATAGAGCTCCTCTCCCCACCATAAATGGCACAATGAGTTACCTTGACAATGGTTCTACTGAGGCTGAGACCTGGCCAGAAACTGATAGCAAGAGATATGTACCTCACTAGCCAGAGTGAAGTAGCAAAAATTTGTTTATTTCACAAAATTATTTTGTGTTATTATTTTTCTGTGATAGTTACTGAATAATTGTTTTAAGAGTTTGCTGGCCATTCTATCTAAATTCTCACAGACCCAGCTAAAAATATTTTTTCATCCCTTAGGTCAGTGTTTTTCAAAGGGCTGTTCTAGGGCCACGTGCATGAGAATCACCCGTGGTCTGGGGTGCTTTGTGGAATGCAGGTGCCTGGGGCCACACACAACCCTTCCCTTGAATCACAATCCCAGGGGTTGAGACTGGAAATCTGGCCTTTATTAAGCACCCCAGTTGATTTTTATGCACACTGAAGTGTGCACAGTACCTCTGGTTTTGCTGACCTTAGGTGAGAAGATATGCCAGGCATTTTGGAAATACTTTTTAAGAAAGTCTGGACTTCAAGGATCTATTTAAATCAGTAACTCAGTGGGAATAAGTATAGTAGGAATGTCATAACTCTCAACAAAACTATCTTTCCAAATGCCAAACATGACAAATATATAATATGAAGATAAGTTTTCTCATAGAGTCATCGTATAAACCCTGATTATAACTCTACATTGGATTTTTCTCTTTGTCCTGATAAGTTTTTTTTTTTAACTTTGCCATTTAATTCTAGCTGATCAGAGTCCTTCTGTCCATAACTCCCTGCTCCGCATCTTCATTCTTTTTCTTTTTTTTGTCCCACTCTTCCTAAAGAGTAGAGAGGGCATAGTATACTGAGCACCTACAAAGTTTTAGCCGTTAAACCTGTATTTCCTCAGTTCTTCTGTGTAACCACTCTGAGGGAGGCAATACTCCTCTATTTTATTGGAGAGGACACTGAACTTTATTTAGAGCTGGTGTGTCAGTTGCCCTTTTTCTGCATCTGATTACCCTGTTTCTTCAAAGCTGTCTTAAGGAACTCACATTTATCACCTGCTGATTGAATTTTGACAGTTGGCCAAATATGCCCCGGACTTTCAGATGTACTCAGGACCGAGTTGTCCTCACTTTGTCCACAGGGATGGATTTCTCCCCTTGACTAGGTTGGGAGCATCCTATGTCTGCAACCTCCCTCAGAATCGCCTTTGTTCTCAACCTCTGGTCAGAGGGTTTCCTATATCTTTCCAGGTAGAGGTCCATTGTACAACCAAACATCCCTTAAAGAGCATCCGACCTCCTCTTCACACACAACCAAAAACGAAGTACCAACAGACTTAGGATGGAATCAAACAGAGTAAAACTTGCATCACGTATGATTCTCATAACATTAACCCAGGGAAGTGAAAAGTAAAGGAATATTCATTTCAAGCCAATATAATAATCTCCAAGGGCTTAGTCAAAGGCTGAAATCTGGACCCAGTGGGAGGAAAATGTTTTCTTTCTCTATTTTGCTGAGACGTGATCATGTTCATATCATCACTTTCTTTTCCTGCCAGGGGCTAAAGACATGTGGCGAGCCTACTCTGACATGAGAGAAGCCAATTACAAAAATTCCGACAAGTACTTCCACGCCCGGGGCAACTATGACGCTGCCCAAAGGGGACCTGGGGGCGCCTGGGCTGCTAAAGTGATCAGGTACCAGGGGCCCTGAGGATGCAGGGATGGGTGTGAGAGCCTCGGACAGCCAGGAGGGGCCAAGCCCTGGAGAACGTCCTGTAGGGCTGTGGCCTCTCCTCCTCTTATCCACCCTCACCCTCTGTGTCCTGTGTGGGGTCTGAGTGGCTGAAGAGCAGAGCAAGGCTGGTGGGACAGATGATTCCCAAGCCTCCCCCATGGGTGCTGTTCACCCAGCATAAGGGGACCCGCAGGGCTGAGGTGGGCTGAGCCCGGGCAGCCTCAGGTTTCATTCCCTCTTTCCTAGCTCCTGTCAGAGTCCTTGATTCCTTGGAAAGAGGAGAGATGGGGAGGGTGGGCTGTTGCTCGTCAGCCCTGGAGTAATCCCCTACCTGCCCTTTTCCATTCCAGCAATGCCAGAGAGAGTATTCCGAGACTTACAGACCTTTTCAAGCATGGAGACAGTGGTCACGGACTGGAGGACTCGAAGGCCGACCAGTTTGCCAATGAATGGGGCCGGAGCGGCAAAGACCCCAATTACTTCAGACCTCCTGGCCTGCCCGACAAGTACTGAGCTGCCTCTCACTCTGCTCAGGAGACAGGGCTCAAGCAAGTGGAGACAGTGCTGAGCTAGGTTGCTGTATTCTGTATCTGTAGTTCTTGATAGTTGATAAAGAGCACATAAAAATGTTGAACAAATGCTTGTGAAATCCAATTTGTCCTTGGCATCTGGAAACAGCATATGACAGTCTTCTTGGGAACATGAGCCTATTTAATACCATGGGGATGATCAATAAACATCATAGTTTTTAAAAAGGAGATAACGCACTAATAAACAATAGTAATAATTTGGGGTAAAACTTCACAGTCATCCACTGGTATCTGCAGGGGATTGGTTTCAGGACGCCTGCAGATACCAAAATCCGCAAGTACTAAGTGCCTCATATAAAATGCCATAGTATAGTTGACCCTCCACATCCGCTGAGTGGAACCGACCCATGTGGAGAGCAGGCCAGCTGTATGTCCAGAACACAGACTATACTGTATAAACCATATATGGACTATTATATGGACCAATTATCAGTCCATAACTCCCTGTTCCAAATCATGGAAAAGATAATAAGAATACCATGAACAACTTTGACAATAAAGCTTAAAACTTGATAAAAATCAACAAATTCTTAGAAAAATACAACTTACAAAAACTGACTCAAGAAGAAATGAAAACTTGGATTATTCTATAATTATTGTAAAAGATCAAATCTTCCCCCAGAGAAAACAACAGTCCCAGATGGTTCTATAGACAATTTAACCCTTCAAGAAAAGAAATGATTGTTTTTTTATACAAACAATTCTGCCCAGTAGAAAATATCCCCATCCTTTCTGTGAGGGTAGGAAAATTTGACACCATGAAAATCGAAGGAAAATTCAAGCAGTCAGAACTTTACAAGACTTGCCTGGTGGTACAGTGGTTAAGAATCTGCCTGCCAATGCAGGGGACACGGGTTCAAGCCCTGGTCTGGGAAGATCTCACATGCCCTGGAGCAACTAAGCCCATGTGCCACAACTACTGAGCCGTGCTCTGGAGCCTGTGAGCCACAACTACTGAGCCCACACGCCAGAACTACTGAAGCCCGCACGCCTAGAGCCCATGCTCTGCAACAAGAGAAGCCACTGCAATGAGAAGCCCACGCACTGCAACAAAGAGTAGCCCCCACTCACCCCAACTAGAGAAAGCCCATGCACAGCAACGAAGACCCAACACAGACAAAAATAAATAAATAAATAAATTTTAAAAACTAGGTAGCTAAAAAAAATAATAACTTTACAGAATATTACCAATAACAAGTTGTGAAGCTGAAAGAAACTTTCAGCCACCGATAATTTCCTAAACTACCAATTATAATTTTTTAAAATTTAAACTATGCTAAAGACAGAATTACTTATTTTTTGTTACAGAAAATGTTCTTACAAGGTCACTGTTATATAAAAAAATGATCAAAGAAACGTCAGCAAAAAGTATATTAAAAAAGGGTTGTAAATAGGCAGAGCACAGAGGATTTTTTAGGGCAGTGAAACTAACTACTCTGTATGATACTATAATGGTAGATATCTGCCATTATAAATTTCCAGAGCCATAGAATGTACAACACCAAGAGTAACCCTAATGTAAACTATGGACTCTGGGTGATAATGATGCACCAATGTAGGTTTGTGAGTTGCATCAAATGTTGTACATTGTATCTGGTGGGGAATGTTGATAATGGTAGAGGCTATGTATGAATGGGGGCAAGGGTTCTAAGGGAAATCTCTGTACCTTCTGCTTAATACTGCTGTGGCTAAAACTGCTCCAAAAATAAAGTCTACTAAAAAAAGAAAAAGGATTGTAGAAGTGTGTCAGGCTACTTACTAATAAAAGTAAGTTGCATATTTTCTGGATTTCATTTTAAGGTATTTGTTGGTTTCTTAAAATTGGTGATTTACTGTGATTTCTTTTTTCCCATTCTAAATAAATATTTCCTATTGTAACAAATTTAATATTTGTAATTTTGTACTGTTTCCCCTAAAAGGGGCTTCTGAAATTGCATAATTCAGGCCCCACAAAACCTGGGTCTGCCCCTGCACAAATGGTGAAAAAATGTTTATAATTATTTGAGCCTAGGGTCTAGTTGTATTCTATGTGTTAACACACAGTATTTTTTGTCCTGTTTTAATATACCTTAAAAATTTCCATAAGTGCAATTGCTGTGTCAATTGGAACTTTATTTTGTTAGAAATTTTACCATCATCTGTTCATGATTTTGAGAAGCAAGGTCCCTGAGGAACCACACCTATGTCGTTCTGCATTTGTAAATGTGGGGCTCACAGTAATTTGATGTGTATGTGCCAAAATCGGAGATCTTTGTTATATCTTCTAGTACAGTTGTGCCGGAGCATTTAAAACATTAAAATACATATTTTATTTTTCCTTTCTGTAAGGGAATCATATTGGTATTATCGGAATTACATGTTAAGGTAAGTTATATCATCTATAAATTTCATTTCATTAAAGTGGTGTTCTAAAATTTTTGCTGTGGGGTTTGGTGGAGCATTGGGTCTGATGTTGAGTGTCATCAAACTAAATAGAAGCAGGAACTGAAAACACAGGAACTGAAAACACAGTAATACTGACGTTCTTCCTGGTGACTTTCGTCTTTTCCAGGATTCCGACTACACCTGGGAGAGAAATGATGCCTTTAAGAATGGCAAGTGTGCCCAGAGGTCAGAGGTCCGATAGCTTCACGTCTGTACTAGAGACATTGTCCTGTTCCATGCCCGCACCCCCCGTCCCTTCCAATCAGACTAAGGGCTCTTGGAGAGATGGAATATCTGGTCCAGTGAGGGTGACAAATAACAATTATGAATATAACCGCGCTGCGGTCCTGGGTAGAGCGTTGGGTAAGTCAAGACAACTGGGCTCCCTAGTCTGATGGGCAAATTGCTCGGGCGCTCGGGCTGGCAGGGCTCCGGGCAGCAGGGGGCGCTGTGGCGGGAGCCGCGCCGTGCCCTCTTGGCGCCTGGAGGCCTCTCTCCTCCTCCGGCGGCTTCCGGAGCTGCTCTCGCGCGCCGGAGGAGGCCAAGTCATGGACCGCAATCCCTCTCCGCCGCTGCGGAGTCGGGAGGAGGAGGAGGAGGAGGCGGCGGCCGTGGGGGACTGCATAGGCAGCACGGTCTACAGCAAGCACTGGCTCTTCGGCGTCCTCACCGGGCTCATGCAGGTGCGGAAACTCGTGCCTCGCGTGGGCTCCCTGTACGTTCCCCCAGACCCCCACCCCGCCTCTGGCAGCCCTCTACTGCCGGGGGAGCCGCCGTCCCCACGGCGACCCCCTCCCCAGGCCCCAGCGGCCGGGTCTCACCCTTTGCGTCCTTGCTGTCTCCCGGACCCTAAAACTGCCGTGCGCCGCTCCCTGTGCCCCTCAACACAGAGGGAAGTGTAATGGCAGGGATGCTGGAATGCTTCTAATTAAAATGTTTTACTTTTGAAAATTTTCCAAAAATACGTGACCAGTTTCTGCCCCTCATTCCCACTTTCGTTTCTGAAGCCCAGGTCCTAATTGATCTGTTTCGAGGACTTTCGTTGTAGTAGAATAAATGGTGATTTTGCAGTCAAACAGCCCTGTTGTCAACAGCGCGGCTTGCCCAGCGTGACTTTGGGCAAATCGCCTAACCGATTTCTTTCTCAGTTTCTATAAAGTGGGATAATATTTATATTATTGTATATAGAGTTATTGCGTAGATTGTATAAGATTATAATAGCCATAGAGTGCTTACTATAGTGTTTGCCTCATAGGAGCCTCTCAGTAAATATGAACGTTCTTATGTTTCCCTAACTTTTTTCCTACTTCCAATCACTGTCCTCTCCACTCCACCTTCTACACAGCTGCGAGAATAATCTTAAAAAAAAAAAAGAGCCGTCTATGGGAACTCCTCAGAGTTACCTTTGCCTACAGGAGAAAAATACATATTTCTTAGCTCGGAATCCAGGAATCTTTGCAACTTTTCCAGCTTCATCTGCCCATGACACGCTAAACTGCTTACCATTCCGCACACATGCTAGGCCCTTTCTTAACTCTGAACTCTTGTATTTTCTTCTGTATGCTCTTCTCCCTTCTTCACATGACAAACTTCGATTACTTCTCAAAGATTTAGCTTCAGTATCACCTCCTAAGAGAAGTTGGGGAAAACTTCTCCCAGATGTAGGTCATGGGTCCATCATT
This sequence comes from Stenella coeruleoalba, assembly GCF_951394435.1. Taxonomy (NCBI): domain Eukaryota; kingdom Metazoa; phylum Chordata; class Mammalia; order Artiodactyla; family Delphinidae; genus Stenella; species Stenella coeruleoalba. The sequence goes on from NC_137154.1 coordinate 37,671,572, forward strand.
TTTGTTCTCACGGCTCTTTGTCCACAATTCAGTTGGATCACTTAGCTTTTTCTGTTGTGATTATCAGTTTATATGTCTTTTCCCCACTGGATCCTAAACTACTTGGAAGTAAGGGATTAAATCTTGTTTATCTTTGTATTTCTACCCAGTGCCTAGCAGTAGTGTTTACCCAAGGTACTAATTTCCTTTTTTTTTTTTTTTTTGGCGGCACCGGGTGACATGCGGGGTCTTAGTTCCCCGACCAGGGAATGAACCCGTGGCTGCTGCAGTGGAAACTCGGAGTCCTAACCACTGGACCTCCAGGGAATTCCCCCTTTTTTTTGTTGTGACCTCTAAATGATTATGGGGTAATATTACTTGAGGAGTACTGTGGACAGCCTTTATTCATCTCCTTCCTTTGTGTTTCTGAAGATTGTTAGCCCTGAAAACTCCAAATCCAGCTCAGATCATGAGGAGCAGCAGATGGAGCTTGATGAAGAAATGGAGAATGAAATTTGCAGAGTGTGGGATATGTCAATGGATGAGGTATGGGGTTGGAAATGGAAGTGAAAAGACTGTTGGGTAAGGAGGTAGTGAATGGATTTTTTTTTTTTTTTTTTTTTTTTAGGTTCAGTCCTTAAGTCTCTGGGGAATAACTTTAATGTCTGTAGTCACTCCTATTTATGGTACAGGGATGAGGTCCCAGGAGCTGTAAATGCTCAACTTTTGTCTTTGAAGGCAGAAAATCTGAGTGTCATTAGATTTGGGCTATGTAGATAGTTCTTATGAATGCTGGAATGCTTGTAGCCCAGGAAAGTTCTGATACTTATCTACCTAAAAAGAACACTGGCCTTATATTTGAGAGCAGGTTAGGAGTTAGGAGACCACTGAGGTACCACAATTAAACTAGAAGAAAGGGACAAGAAGGAATTACATGTATATAATTGCAATAATATTTTAACATTTTGTGTTGTACTCTGTAGCTTGAAAGCATTCTACCTGCTTTCACAGTAACCCTGTGATATAGGTAGTATCCTTATTTTACAGGTAAGAAAAGGGGCAAAAAAAGAGGTTGACTTATATAATTTCTCATTTTATTACTTGGACTTTTGCAGTAGATTTCTGATTAAAATCCTTGTGTTAGTCTCTTTCACCTCCCTCTGTCCTCCACATTGCTACCCAAGGTATCTTCTTCCTAAAACAGATTTACTCATATTAAAATTCTCTCTTAAAATTTGTCAATGGCTGCTCATTGTCTTCAACCATTTTTTAAAGCAGCTTTATGAGATATTATTGACACAAAAAATCCTGCATATATTTTGAGGTATAATTGAAGTATAAAAACTGCACATCTTTAAAGTGTACAATTAGAAAAATTTTAATGTATGTATTTGCGCATGAAACCATCACCATAATTAAGACAGAGAGCATGTCTGTCAGCCCCAAAAAGTTTCTTTATGCCCCTTAAGGGTAATCCCAGTATCTCACCCCTCCCTGCTTCTACCCTCTCCAGGCAACTACTGATGGGCTTTCTGTCACTTCAGAGTATTTGCATTTTCTAGAGTTTTGTATAAATGGGATTGCATTCTTTTTTCGGATGAGTCTGGCTCTTTCACTCAGCATCAGTATTTTAGATTCATCCATGTTGTTGTGTATATTTTAAGTTTATTACTTTTTATTGCTGAATGGTATTCCATTATATGTGTATACCATGATTGATTCTTTGATGGATATTTGAGTTGTTTACAGTTTATTACAAATAAAGCTTCTGTGAATGTCTGTGTATAAGTATGTATGGATAGATGTTTTCCTTTCTCTTGGGTGAGTACCTAGAGTAGTGTGGCTGGATTATATGGTAGGTGTATGTTTAACTTATAAAGAAAAGATCAAATTATTTTCCAAAGTGTTTTTTACACTTCACGTTGCCACCAGCGGTGTATGAGATACAGTCCAGTTCCAATTTCTTCTCATCCTTAGCAACACTTGGTATGGTTAGTCTTTTTAATTTCAGCCATTCTAATAAGAGTGTTGTGATTCTCACTGTAATTATGATTTAGATCTCCCTAATTACTAATAACAGTGACCATATTTTCCTGTGCTTATTTGCAATCTGTGTATTTTCTTTAGTGCAAGGGGCTGTTTAAATCTTTTGCCCACTTTTTAATTGTGTTGTGTTTTTTTTTTCCTGTAAGTTTTATGATTTTAGGTTTTACTTATAGGTCTGTGATCCATTTTGACTTAATTTTTGTGTTTGATGCAAGGTATGAACTGAATTTCACTTTTTTTTGCCTACGGATAACCAGTTCTAGTTAGTGTGTTTAAAAGACTATTCTTTCTCCACTGAATTACCTTTGCACCTTTGTCAAAAATCAGTTATCCGTACATATACACATGAGTCTATTTCTGGACTCTGTTCTGTTTCATTGATCTATTTGTATCTTTTTGCCAATACCACATTGTTTTGATTACTGTAGCTTTGTAATAAATCTTGAAATTAGGTAGTGTTAATCTCCAACTCTGTTCTTTTTCAAAGTTGTTTTGGTTGTCCTATGTCCTTTGTATTTCCAAATTAATTTTAGAATCAATTTGTCAATTTCTACAAAAAGCCTTCTAGGATTTTGACTGAGATTGAGTTCAGTTTATTGATCATTTAGGAAAAGAATTGATAAATTAACAGTAATGAGTCTTTTGACCCATGAACAAGTTCTGTCGCTCCATTTGTTTAGGTCTTCTCTAATTTCTTCAGCAAAGTTACGTAGTTTTTAGTATTTAGGTCTTTCACCTCTTTTGTCAGTATTTCATATTTTGGGGAGCTATTGTAAATAGTATTTTTTAAAAATTTCAGTATATAGATATACATTGATAGTATATAGGTAGTATATAGTATACAATTGATTTTATAGACCTTGGTCTGTCTTGGTAAATGTTCCGCGTTCACTTAAAAAGAACGTGTGTGCTCCTGCTGCTGGTGGGAGTGTCCTGTAAATGTCAATTTGATCAAGTTGGTTGAGAGTATTGTTCATCTTCTCTATACTTTTTCTACAGTTATTAAGAAGCTGGGGTTTTAAAACATTTTTTAAAAGAAACAACCTGTTTTTCAAATGAAATCTTAGTGTGAAATCCTCAAATATCAAATAGGTAAACTAGAGCTGCTGTTTGAATGAGATTGTCCGTGGAGGCAGGGTCATGCTCTTGGCTTCCTCTTTGTCCTCTTATGGTAGCTCTTGAAGCACCTCTAGAGAACTGAGCTGCCCACTGATTCACTGGCATAAATTCCCTCCAATGAGACTACATCTCACACATCACCTGCCACTCAGTGCTTCAGCAGGACCAGAGACTTCCAGGTGCTTCCTGCATTTTCATGTACTCATGCTCTGTTCATGCCACTCTGCATGGAATGTCCTCCACCTGCAAGATCTTTCCCACCTTTTATGGCCCACCTCAAATGTCACCTCCCCTGTGATGCCTCCCCAGACACTCCAGGCAGGATTCCTCTCTTTTCTGTGCTCTCATGGAACCTGTTCATTCTATTACATAACACTTATCCTGTTATTCAGTGATTGTTTTGAGCCTGTGTCCTCTGATGGATTTAAGTTCCTCCTCTTAAAAGCTTAATGTCACGTCTTCAGAGATACTTTCTCTGATATATCTAGAGTAGCCCCCCTAGTCTTCATTTCTAGCACACACCATCTTGTTTATCTTCTTTGTAGCACTTAGGATTTATGTAGTTTAGTTGTTTATATGTTTGTTTGTTCATCCCTCTAGAATGAAAACTCCACTGAGACTTTACCTATCTTATTCACTGATGTGTCCCCAGAGCCTGAAACAGTGCTTATTACTCAGGTTTTTCAGTAAATGTTTTATGAAGAGGTAATCAATGGATGAATACCTGACAGTTACTATGGTGTGCTGGTTAAGAGTGTGGATTTGATCAGACTCATCTGGGTTCAAATTCTGGCTGTGTTCTCCTACTGATTGTACAGTCTTGGGCAGGTTGCTTAACCTTTTAAAACTGCAGTGTAATGGGGTTAATAATAATTACTTCATAGGGTTGTTTGAGAATTAAGTGAGATAGCATGCAAACCACTTCACTGGCCCTGGCATTTAATACTTGTTCAATAAATGTTAATTGCCATTATTGTTATTATTGGCATTGGTATTATTAGGCTACCTAATTATTGATATTATTCCTGCTACTCCAGGAATTATTAACTGTCATTAAATAAATAAATCGCTGCATGCTACAAAGAGTTGCCCACATGACAGACAGCTTGATCACTTAGAGTGGAGAGCACCTGCTGCTTTGACTTTTAATTTGGAGTATGTCTTTGAAATATTCTCTCTGACCATGATCTCTTAATAAGTGCAGTATATCTCTTCCAGTCAACAGTCATGCAGGTTACCCCAATTTCAGCTGCTCTGAAGGATTACTTCCTCTCTCTCTGAGAGCCCTTCGAAGGGCATTTTTCACGTGAGACATATAGCCTGTGTTCTAAGTTAAGGTATTGCGAATACACACCTCAACTTTGGTGAAAATACGAGGCAGTAGACAGCCAGAAACTTAATTTTATCTAGACATTTTACAATGCAAATCTCCACAGCTAATTGATTTAGTTTTGGAGCCCACATTTCTAGCGAGATTGGGCCACATGTCCACTCCAGGTTCATTCACCTGTGTGGTGTGTCCCTTTAGGCACTGGGGACCGGGCCAACTCTCTAGGAAGATGTGAAGCTGTCACAGTTACATTGTGATCAGAATTTTTTTCTGTTGAGGATTTTGAAAACAAAAGTTCTGGTTTTGGACATAACCCAATACGGGTTTTTAATCTGTTTTCTCTATCAAGTTTTAAGCTCTTAGAAGACAGAAATTATGACTTTTACTTTTTTCCCTTATCCTATCTTCTAGCATGATACCTGGTAATCAGCAAATGTGCTTGAATGAGTTAAAGAGAATTCCTGGTGGGTAGAAAGATCATTAAGATAAATACATACAAGGCAGTAAAAGGAGGACAGTCCTTTGGAATATCACAGTTAGTTCAGATTTGTTTATGGGATTGTTCCATTGCCTTGAGACCAGATACCACAGCACTAACATTACTTTTGTCTATTGACACAATTCCTAACCTTGTGGGATTTTTTTCCTTGTGCTTGAAAGGAGGTATATATGGAATTATTATTATTTTTTTATGGTTGCCTGAGCTATGGTGTTTAAGGAGGAATATTCAGCATCCAAGTTAATAATCATTTTTATTTTCAGGATGTGGCTTTGTTTCTCCACGAATTTAATGTTCCTGACATATTTATGGGAATATTGGCCAAATCCAAATGTCCTCGATTAAGAGTAAGTATGTGCATTTCTAAAGCTGCCTCTTTGGAGCAGTAACAGCAGATAGTGCTGGATAGTCTTTCATTTTTCTCACTTTAATGTTCTTGATGGCTACAAATGAGTCTGCAGATGTTTATTGAACATTACCAGGTACTAAGTAATATACTATTTAAAATTATTACAGTCATAGAATTTTAGATTTGGGCTGGACCAGGGAGATCAATACTTTAATTTAACAGCTATGGACACTAGATAGTCCTAATCATCATTATGCCACTAATATGTGGCTGAACAGGGAACAGTGCCCAGACCACCCATTTCTCAGTTTATTGCTTTTTTTTTTTTTTAAAGTCATAAAATCCTCTATTGCTTAAGCTCAGCCTATTGCTCAAGACTCTCCACAATCTGAATCCAGTTCGTCTTTCTAGCATAAAATGTACCCTCCAGATAGTCTTCTAATTTAGCATGGCCTGTCTACTCCTCACCTCAGGAGCTTACTATGATCGTTGCCATCTCCGTGCCTTCCTTTGTATGCCTTCCATCCCCTCTCAATATTCACATCTATTTTCCCAAGATGGTACTTTACTTCCAAGCCTTCCTAAATAAGTAAGCTCTCAGTGGCCAGTGATGATAGTGAATGCACCAAAACAATTCTGTACTTCTCATTAAGTCTTCTATGCTTTAGTGCCATTTAGGTTGACATCTGCTAGGTATATTGTGAGTGATTACAATATACAAATAATAAATAGCAAATATTTATTAAGTAATTATAATCATGAATAACTGCTATTTACTTAGTATTTCATTTTACTACTCTATGAGGTAAGCATTTATCTCTACTTTGTAAGTAAACAAACTAAGTTTCAGGTTAAGAAATTTGTCCAGGGTCAGACAACTAGGAAAGAATGGAGCTGGGATTTGAGCCTAGCCTGCCTTACTTCAGTGTAACCACCGTACTGTAGTGTCTCTCTTTGTTTGAAATTATGAAGTGAAGAATTCTGTAGTATATTTTTACAAATTGAATGTTGAATTAAAATTTTATTTAAGTACAATGCTCCACCTGAGTTGGGGCCTCATGAACCAATGAACCACTTTTTCCTTGAGTTGTTATGTTAATATAAAGATTTGACAGTTATATGATTTTCTCCTGGAGTTTTCTAACTTAGGTACACTGACTCACGATTAGTACTTAAAAAAAATAAGCTAATTTTAAGAAAATAAGAATTGCTCCTTTCAGGAGTTAGTCCTATTATTATATATGTCTGTGAACCATAGCCTGTCTATGACAGCGACTCTCAGCCGTGGCCACAAGTTAGAATCACCTAGGATGTGGGCTTCCCAACTTCAGTATGTCCCAGAATCACTGATTACTGAGTCCACCCCCGGAGTTTCTGATCCGGTAGTTTTGGGGTAGGATTGAGGAGTTCTAACAAGTTTGCAGTGATGTTATGGTTTTGACCATATGGTTTTGACCAGCACCAAGGCCCAAACTTTGAGAAGCTTTGAGAAGCTTTGCCCTAGGGAACTTTTATAAATCCCAAGTCAGGCCATTCTCAGATCGATTAAAATAGTCTCTCCAAGTGTGGGACTCCAGACAGCTTTTAAAGTCCCCCCAGGTTATTTCAGTGAGTAGCTGAGACTGAAAAACTTGATCTTTGATTGGAAGTTCAATTATTCCCTCTTTAGTTTTTAGGGGAAATGTATCTCTTCTGGCCATATCCTCTTTTACTCTTTTCCCAACATTTGACCACCCACATTTTACTGAAACTCTTTACTCCTATAGCTTTGGTGCCACCTCACTCTCCTGGTCTCTAACCTGTCCAGTCACTTCTCTGTTACTTTTTTTTTTTGACTTTTTATTGATACTTTCTGCCTGTGCTGAGTGTGGACTCCTTTTAAGGTGTAGACTCAGATCCCTTGTCCTCTTTATATTCACTTCCTTGGTGAGTTCATCCACTCTTTACACCTTTGGGGGTAAATCTTCCCTGTGGGATCAAAGCTACGACCTCCTTTCTGATTTCAGGTGCTATATCTCTAACTTTCTTGAGGCATTCTTTATTTGCATGTTGCATTTTCCAATCCAAAAGTCCGTATGTCCTAACTCAGTGTTTGTCGCACTTATCCAATCATATAAATCATATGATGTGCTTGGTAAACAACTTCCCGGATTGTACCCTGGAGATTCTGATTCAGTAGCTCTGAGATGGGACTTGGAAATTGGTATTTTTCACACGCCCCCTGAGTGATATTTGTGTTTGAGCAAGTTTGGAAACACTATCCTAACTGAACTCATTGTGTTCTTTCCTATGCTTTCTTTTCCAATTTTTTTGTCAATGGAACCAATCTCTCCTACTGGAGAAATGAAACAACTGGAAACCTAGGAGTTATGTTCAACTGCTTTCTCCCTTTACTCCCATCAAATTATTCTGCTTTCACCTTGAGTCTTTCTCAGCGTCATTCCTTTCCATGCCTGCCATCACCACCCTCATCTTCCTTTACTTGATTTCAGAGATGCAGTGTGATATGGTGAAATGCTCAGGCTCTGGAGCTGTGTTATTTCCTAGTTGGAGATCTTCAGCAAGTTGTTTAACTTCTCTGTGATTTGGTTTCCTCATCTGAAAAATGGGGATAATAATGGTACATACCTCATAAATTATTGTATGAAATGTTATGTGGAAAGTGCTTAGGGTAGTGCCTGGGTGTAGTAAGTGCTAAATAAACATTAGCTGTTACTACTGAGGTTATGAACTTCTTTTAAAGTTTTTTCACTATCATTTTGCTTCCAGAATAATCTACCTAAAATAACATTGCAGTATGTTGGCCCCTTCCTTGAGGACCTTCATGTCTCCAAATAACCTACTAAATTAAGTAGGCATTTAGGGCCCTTAATCCTGATCCTTTTTACCTGCTGTCTTTATCTCATGCTCTCCTCCCACTGTGTGCTACTAATAACTGTGTACTGATACGGGCAGCTTTCTGTATTAGCCTTTGTCCACTCTACATTAGTCCCTTCCTGCCTTTGCTGATACTTTCCCCCGTGTTTGAATGTCTGTCTTCTTGTTTGTATATCTAAATCCTACCAATCATTTATGACTCAGTTCATCCGTAAGATTTCTTATTCTGTAACTCCTGCCTGCCTTGGATCTTTCTTTTTCTTATGTCTTTCATCTCCTCTCAAATACTACTGGAAACTTGTCAAATTAGGATGCAGACAGTATACTTCTGTATGCTGCCTCTCCTTCTTTTCTCTCCCCAAACTTGGCTCAGTGAAAGTTTTTTTTTCAAGTTGTTATTTTTGTATATGTGTCTTTTACCTCAGAGCGACTGTGACCTGTGAAATTTGATTTGGCAGGAAATCTGTGTGGGAATTTTAGGTAATATGGCCTGTTTCCAGGAGATATGTGTGTCCATCAGCAGTGATAAAAATCTTGGGTAAGTTTTATTACATAATAATTATGTTTTTAAAAAATAGGTTCATATTTTATATCCCTAAGGAAATCCTAATACATAGGACAGATAGGGAAACATTATGAAATGTAGTACTTCCTTTCTCCTGATGAGCAGTCTCCAGGAACGTCATTGTGTGTTGATGATGGCTGGGGACTTGTGTGCTATTTATGGACATGGTTCAGGATTTAGGCCTGTTTTCTGTATTGGTTGCCAAGGGGCCTGAATCGTCAGCAGGTGGTAAACCACATGGGATAAGAACCAGTGGGGCAGAGCTTGGAGATGGAGGCACCTGACCAGAGTCCAAAACAGTTTAGGCTCAGGGAATCCAAAGTCTCAGAGCTAGAGTCTGGAAAAACTAGACTTGTTGACCAGTGTCACCCTGACACTGGTCAACAAGTCAGTTCTGACTTAGATGGTGGTGATGGGGGACTTGCCAAGAGACTAGAGGGTACAGCGTGGCCCTTGTGATTCAAACGCTCTCATACTTCTGCTTGGAGGCCAGTTCTCTTCTACATGTAGGAAGTTTTGGGCAGAGGATTTCTAAGGTGGAAACCCCGGTGGTTATTTTAAGAGGTCTGAGAACACCCTGGAATTATATGCTACATTTTATGAGTATATTCATTTTCTAGGCAGAGGGTTTATGGCTGTTAATCAGAATCTCAAAGAAATTTGTGTCCACAATAGGTTAAGAAAACTCTTCTAGGCGGTTATTTTCAACAAGGGCTGTAGGGTTTAACACAGGATTCAAGTACCTGGGGCTCTAAAATAGAGGTTATTACCCCTTCTAGGTGTGAAAGGACTTTAAGATCCTAGTTTAAAGTATTTATTCTTCCGTAACGTATAATCATTCATGCAATAAGTGACTCAGGATTATGTTTGGTCTCTAGTGATCCCTATTAAAAATCTGTGAATGAGTAATATTGACAAGTTTTATGAACTTAATTAAATGCATATCTTAAAATTAATATGAAACAGTATACATTGCTGATGAGATATAAATTTGCTCAACCACTTTGGAACAGTTGGGCATTACCTAGTCATATCAGAAGGTACACATATGCGGTGACCCAGTGATGTCACTCATAGGTATATGGTAAGAGAAACCGTGCACACATATATCAGTATACTCATATGAAAAGTATTATAAGACTATTGCTTGAAACCCCCAAACTGGAATCAACCCAAATGTTCATCAGTAGTAGGCTGGAAGAATAAATGGTGTTATATTCATACAATGAAATGTTCTGCAGCAATGAATCTGCAGCTACTGGAACAAGATGGGTAGATCTTAAAGACATGGTGTTGGGCCAAAGAACTCAGACTCAAAAGAATACATACAATATAATTTCTTTCATACAAAGTTAAAAACCAAGATATATAAAATGAACTATAGAGTAAGCCAAGAAAATGATTGCTGGATAAGTCTGGATAGTAGTCATTTCTAGGTGGGAAAGAGAATTGTGATTTGTAAGGGACACACAAGGGCTACGGAGATGCAGCTCTGTTCTTTTTCTTGCTTTATAATTATTCACTAAGTATAGATTTGTATCTTACAGGTTTTTATGTGTATATGCTATATTTCACAATTAAAATGTTTAAAAAGTTAAATAAAAACTTATTTAAGTTTTTATAAATAAAAGTTAAGGTTGAGGTCCAGATTTTTTGGCTTGGATATTTGAAATGAGAGAAGTGAGGCATATTGGGTTGACATTTTGTTTTTGTAGCCAGGTACTATTGTACTGTTTGTGTGATTCAGACCCTCCTACTCTGCTGGAAACAAGCAGGTATGCTCTCTTCTTTTTATGGTTTCTATATACTTACCCCTAAGGGAAACTCGGAAAATAGAGTTGCTCTTTCACTCTTGAATTTCCTTTACTGTTTTAGAAAGATAGATACTAAGCTCACATTTATCACGTAGGTTGTTGCTTACTTGCCTTTCCCAGACAGAAGTGGCCGTTGTCTGGGTTGAAAGAATCCGAGAACATCCAGCTATTTATGATAGCATTTGCTTCATCATGTCAAGTTCAACAAATGGTAAGTCACCATGTAATGTAGAAAAAAATATTTTTTAAATTATATTTAATTGTTAGGAAACCAGGTAACTATTTATGGAGGTCAATTAAAGACTAAGTGTTAGGTGAGAAGGTATTTCAATGCAGGATATGAAGTTTCTCAAACTCTCAGGATACTGATAAATCCCCCACGTAAAAATGACGGAAGCCAAGCAAATTTAAACAGAGGAGGTAAGCAAATTGCCCTTGGCATAAGTAATGCTTTGGCAAGATTTGGCTTTCTTGGAATAGTTTTAAGAATTTCGATTAGACTTACTACTTTAAAAATTTTGTTTCTTATTTCAATATCTCTTTTATTCTCTGCAGTTGACTTGCTGGTGAAAGTCGGGGAGGTTGTGGACAAGCTCTTTGATTTGGATGAGAAGCTAATGTTGGAATGGATAAGAAATGGGGCTGTTCAGCCTCTGGACCAACCCCAGGAAGATTCTGAACAGCAGCCAGTGTTTCGAATTGTGCCCTGTGTACTTGAAGCTGCCAAACAAGTACGGTAGGTGAACTCTTTTGTGCAAAATGTTCTGGGAAAATCCAGTTGCTAGAAGTATCCTTAGATATGTCTTTTTTTTTTTTTTTTTTTTTTGCGGTACGCGGGCCTCTCACTGTTGTGGCCTCTCCCGTTGCGGAGCACAAGCTCCGGACGGGCAGGCTCAGCGGCCATGGCTCACGGGCCTAGCCGCTCCGCGGCATGTGGGATCTACCTGGACCGGGGCACGAACCCGCGTCCCCTGCATCGGCAGGCGGACTCTCAACCACTGCACCACCAGGGAAGCCCAGATATGTCTTTTTAGTTTCCTTTCAATAGGACGAGTAGCACATAGCTGATCTGTGTCAGGTTTGATTCACTACTGATATTGGTAACAATATATTTGCTCTTTGCAAGAATCATAATGGTTGCAAAATACTTGTTCTAATATTACTTAGCAGTAGGCTATTGTTCAGCATTAATTATGGTTACTGTTTTAAAATCTTCTGCAGTTTCGTATAATTTATATCAAATGGAAAAGATTTTCTTTGTGCTTTATTTTCCACTGGTCATGTGACAACTTCTTCAGTTAATGTCAGACATCACTTGTTTTCTTGCTCCTTGTGTGTATGTGCCAGTCTTGGATAAGTGACTGGCTTTTGGGCGCTGATGTCTTCCCAAGAGTGATTACTAGGTGTTGTAGGTCATTGAAGCTGTTTATTGCTAGTCACTAAAACATTAATTTATGAATTGATCTGCTTATTGGTCAACTGTGCATTCTTAGTGCTTTATAATCCACATTTTTTTTTTTTTTGGCTGTGCTGTGCGGCTTGTGGCATCTTAGTTCCCCAACCACGGATTGAACCTGGGCCCTCAGCAGTGGAAGCATGGAGTCCTAACCACTGGACCACCAGAGAATTCCCTATAACTCATATTAAAACCTTTTAATTTTATGTCCTTTATCCAAGTGAGCATTAAACTCATCATCTTTCCCCCAAACCTGCTTCTTCCGTATTCTCAATCTCAGTAAATGATGTAATCATTATTCCATTTGGATAATGTGGGAGAAACGTGGAAGCCATTACCGATATTTCCCCATCCCAGTCTTTTCCCATGGCTAGTCAACCTCCAATCCTTCTTCCTGACTTTTTCTGGGACTCCATCTGTGCCACCACCAGGCCACTGTCTCTTACCTGGACGGCTACAACATTCTCTGAGTTCCTAGCCTCAAGACTAGCTCCTTCCAAGCCTAGACTGTAGAGCTGTTTTTCTAGAACGTACGCTGGTCATCTCACTTTCATGCTTCAAACACTTCAGTTGCCTTTCTTAGGATGAGGTCCAGATTTTTATGGCTTATAAGGCCCTGTACTGTGATTCTCCATCCTTATTCCTTGTCTTCTGTTTCAACTGTATGAAATTTCCTTCATTTCTTCAACTGAACCAAGCTCTCTCGAAACCAAGCCATTGCACACCATGTTGTCTCTGCCTCCAGCATTTCTTTGCCCCTTTGGGTTTCTGTGTAGCCATTTCTCTTATGATACATTCCCTGATTCTCCAAACTAAATTAAATCTGCTTGCTTTGTGGTCCTCTAGCACCCTGGACTTCTGCTAGTGCTACATTCATATTACTTTACTGTTATTACCCCTTTAATTATTGTCTTTCATTTTAGACAGTAAATTTCATGAAGGTGTGGACGTTTTATACATCTCTGTTTTCCCAGCCCTTAACATAGTGCCTGCAAACTATAGGCACTTAAATATTTGCTGAACCATCTTTTAATTGTTCACTATCTTTTTCACTTAATTGTGTGGTTGAAGAACTAAGATTGTGAGTTTCTAGGAATCCAAACTGTTGATCACAAAAATTATACTTATCTGGTTTTAGTATTCTCAACTTGGGAGCTAAGATAATCCTATGAAGTTTTAAGAACATCATTATTGTCAGTGCTTGGTGCAGTGAGCCTTACATTCATTCTATAAAAGTCTCAGTCATTTTTTGTCCTGATTATGCAAGTAAGCCAGAATGGTGAAGTATCTCTTGATAGGTTTCTGCATTGTTACTTTCATGGGACAGGGCCAAAAAGAATTTTTACTCCTTGTCCTGTGTGTGTTGATTGTACTACATAATATTTGTTTTTTGACTGATTTCCCCATCAGAATGTAAGCTCTGGTGAACACAGAGACTTTGTTCTGTTCCCTGTTTTATCCTTAGCATATAGGGCAGTGCCTAGTACAGAGTGATAAATATTTGTTGAATAAATGATTGATTACAGTCCCATAGACAGTAAAGTTGATTGAGTTTTTGCTTTTTGTATTTAGTTCTGAAAATCCAGAAGGGCTCGATGTTTACATGCATATCTTACAGCTGCTGACTACAGTGGATGATGGAATTCAAGCAATTGGTAAGATGTTGTATGGGGAAGCATGATAGTTACTCATTTAATTGTTTTCTGTTTTTGAATTACTACTTCCTTCATCATTTTTATTAAGTACGGTGTCCTGATGCTGGAAAAGACACTTGGAATTTACTTTTTGACCTGGTGTGCCATGAATTCTGCCAGTCTGATGATCCACCCATCATACTTCAAGAACAGAAAACAGTGCTAGCCTCTGTTTTTTCAGTGTTGTCCGCCATCTATGCCTCACAGGCTGAACAGGAGTATCTAAAGATAGGAAAAGGCAAGTATAATTTTAGTTCACTAAATTAAATTTTAGTCTATCAGATGTGTTTGCTGTTCATTTTATTTCTTTCTCCCATTTTTTTAGTGCTATTTTAGCCCCTTGAATACAAAAACATCACATGCCCAATACAAAAAAAATTATAAAAGGAAGCCTAGTGCTTGTAATCTGATCATTCAGAGATAACTACTATACACTCACATCCGTACGTATTTTTTTGCCTGTTTTTTAGGCAACTTTTTTCATTTATAAGTATAAATGAATATTTTCCTATGTAAACAAATGGTCTTTCACAATGATTTTTATGACTAATACAGTTAAATCCATGAACCATCTAGAATTTATTCTGGTGTTACATGTGAGGTATGGTTTCAAGTTTTTTCCAGATACCCAGCTGTCTCAACGTTACTGAGTAAGTAAACCAGTTTACCGACACAGATTTGAATTTTCATCATTACTATGTTTTATATTTCCCTATATATTTTATTCAGTTCCATTGCTCTATTCATGTATCAGTAGCCACAGTGTTTTAATTATTAAAGCTTTATATTTTGATACCTAGTAGGGCTAGTACTCCTGCATTCTACTTTTTCAGAATGTTTTTGACTGTTATTATTCTTTTTTTTAACACTGAATTAGATTGACAGTTTCCAAAAGCAAAACCAAAAAATCTTCCTGATTTTTTTATTGACATCATGTTAAATTTGTAGAGTATCCAAGAACATGTGCTTTTCCATTTGTTCAAGTCTTATTTTATGTCTCTCAGCAATGTTTTATGATTTTCTTCATATAGATCTTACATATTTCTTCATACAGATCTTACATATTTCTTGTTAGGTTTATTGCTAGATATTTTATCTTATGGATTGCTGTTGTCTATGGTATCTTTTCTTCCATTGATTATTCTTGTTGGAATATGTGAAGACTGTTGGTTTCTGTGTATTATGTTAATGTTGCATCTAGTAACCTTACTGAATTCTCTTACTGTTTTTAATGGTTGTTCCAGTGGTAATCTTGGACTTTATCTACTACTTTGGGTTTAACTTAGATATGTCTTATCACTTTTTTACCTCTTCTTTCTTTTATTTAATGGGTTGCCTTGGACCTCTGGGGTTAAGTAATAATGGTGATCCTTGCCTTTTTCCTGACTTTACTGGCCATGATTCTAGAGGTTCATCAGTAGTCATGATTCTATTTTGGGCTTAAGCTATTTATGTTGTACCATTTGAGGAGATATTAATCTATTTCTATTTTATAAAGAGTTTTTTAATCAAAAAAATGATGACTGTTTTCAAGTGTCTTCTCTGCATTTATGGATGTTACCTCACTGAGAAGGTGACATTGAGTACAAACCTGAGGGAAGTAATGGAGTGAGTCATGTGAATACTTGGGGAGAAAAGCATTCCAGACAGAGAGAACGACGAGTGTAAAAGCCCTGAATTAGAAGTGTGCCTGGTATATTTGAGGAAGAGCAGTGAAGCCCTGTATGGCTGGGGCGGTTTCAGCCTGGGTAAGAGGAATGTAACCTGGGGCCAGAGAGGCAACAGGGGCTAGAGTGTAGAGGGCCTGGTTTTGCCTTTTACTTGGAATGAGTTAGGGAGCTGTGGAGGGTTTTAAGCAGAGGATGGACAGACAGGAGCCAACTTTAATAGGCTCTCTTTGGCAGACATGTTGATGAGAAATGCAGGGGGAGGGCAAGGGTACAAAAGGGAGACTAGTTAGGAGGCTGCTGTGACCTTGAGGCAAGAGATAGTATAACTTGGATTAAGGTGGTAACTGGGCCGTTGTGGGGAAGAATAATCAGATTCTGATCACTTTTAAGTAATGCCAACAGGATTTGCTGACTGATAGGATGAGGAGGGTGAGAAAAGTCAAGCTATGTCTGGCATTTTTGTCCAGGAGAGTTGCCATTTACTAAGATAGGAAAGAGTGGTGTTTTAAACATGATAAGTTTGAGATGTCTACTCAGTGTTCAGCTGGAGCTGTTGAGCTTACAGTCTTAGTCTGGAGCTGAGGAGAGAGGCCTGAGCTAGACTATAAATGTTGGAGGTGTCAGTTGTTATGCTGATTACTTCTTCCATAACCTTAGTTATTTCTATCGATTTGATTTGATGTGGAAAGAGAGGAAAATTAATATTTTTTACTGCCAATATTTTGTCCTTTTCTTTTTATCATTTGTAGTTCTTAATGAATGTTGATGGCATGTTATTTGGTATATAGGCATTCATTATAGTTTGCCCATAATGCTCTTTTTTTTTTTGGCTTAAATCCTTTTATATCAGATACAAAGGCCACATCCCCTGTTTTCCTTTTGTTTGCATTTGCCCCTAATACCTTTGTCTATCTTACTCTTTTCAACCTTTCTAAATACTTTGTTTTAGGTGTTTTGATTTCTTTTTAATAGATGAGTTAAACTCATTTAAATGTAGTTATAGTTATGTTTGATCTGAATGCTGTCGTATTATATTTTTCATTATGTATATTTATATTGAAATACCTCAATATATAATTTATTTGCTTTGTGAGTATTTCTGGCATTTAGTAAGGGTTGTATTTTGGGTCTAGTGGTTACCTTTATAACTGGCTCAAAATATAATTATAACTGCCCCTCCCCCATTTTTTAAATCCTTAATATCTGATAACTTAAAACATATATCTCAGTGTTGACTATTCCTTATCAATTTTCCCTGGTACTTTCAAATTTAAGTCTTGGGGGATGAGGGGCTGTTCCAGAATTATATTTTCAGATATTTATTCTTTTTCATCATTTTGGGTTTCTTCTTCAATCTGTTATTTATTTGCTTATTTGGGAGTATAAAAGTGTAAGCCTCTTGAAGTCTGAGGCCTTGATGATCTTGTTTACCACCATATCTGCAATACCTAAAATACAGTGTCTAGCAATAGTAGGTGTTCAGTACATGTGCAGGAATGAATGAATGAATGAATGGTAACCAAATTTAACTGGCTGATGCCATGCCTCTTGATTTGTTTGTACAGTAGATCTTCCTCTAATTGACAGCCTGATTCGTGTCTTACAAAATATGAAACATTGTCAGAAGAAACCAGAGAACTCAGCAGAGTCTAACACAGAAGAAACTAAAAAGTCTGATTTAACCCCTCTTGATTTGTTTGTACAGTAGGTCTTCCTCTAATTGACAGCCTGATTCGTGTCTTACAAAATATGGAACATTGTCAGAAGAAACCAGAGAACTCAGCAGAGTCTAACACAGAAGAAACTAAAAAGTCTGATTTAACCCAGGGTGACTTCCACTTGAAAATCTTGAAGGATATTTCATGTGAATTTCTGTCTAATATTTTCCAAGTTTTAACAAAGGTAGGAAAGAAGTACTAATGCTTTCTTCAGTAAAAGAAAGTATGGATTGCTTACTGCTCCAAATTTTATTATTAGTGTTTTTATTTTTTAATTTTACATAAATTTGGGAAAATAGAGAAAGAAAAAACTTATCATAAGTTTATACTCTTAAACTAACAGCTGATGTAGTTTGGTATATTTATTTTTGTGTTTTTCATATACTTATCACCAGTATATACAATTTTTGGAGGCTGCTCTTTTCACATAACATTACAAGCACTTTTCCTGACTCCTGATCAATACACTGAAAGATTTTTCACTGAGAGCCAGTTTGTTTAATACCCAATTTGCCAAAAAATCAATTTTCAAAATTTACTGTAAACTTGTTATAAGGAGTATTCTTCCTGAATATGTGCAGGATTATTAACGTATTCTTTCTTTGAGCATATTCTTTCTATCCATATATTTTAGGAAAAATATATTTATGAATACAACTATGAAGAATATATTCATATTCATTGACTTTTTTAAGAAGAATATTCCTTAAAACAAGCTTCAGTTATTCTGGTGATTTGTATTTTTGGTGAATTATCTTGCTTCCCTTCTCCTGATTTGGGATTATTACCTTAGCCTAGGTTTTCAGAAGTTAGATTGCTGGTTTTGACATGATAAATGTGAAGCTGACTGAGGCATAAATGGCTACATATTGCCAGAATGCTTTTGACATGTGAAAATATTGGTTTTACTTGATCCTTATTATTGTATATTATAATTTTTATATCAAGTAAAATTCAACAGGTGATAAATTGTGCCTTGTTTTTTTTATTTAATTTTTTGATGTTTTATTTATTTATTTTTGGCTGTGTTGGGTCTTCGTTGCTGTGTGTGGGCTTCCTCTAGCTTCAGCAAGTGGGGGCTACTCTTTGTTGAGGTGCGTGGGCTTCTCATTGCGGTGGCTTTTTTTGTTGTGGAGCACAGGCTCTAGGCGTGTGGGCTTCAGTAGTTGTGGCACGCGGGCTCAGTAGTTGCTCATGGGTTCTAGAGTGCAGGTTTAGTAGTTGTGGCACACGGCCTTAGTTGCTCCACGGCATGTGGGACCTTCCTGGACCAGGGCTTGAACCCGTGTCCCCTGCATTGGCAGGTGGATTCTTAGCCACTGTGCCACCAGGGAAGCCCCAAATTGTGCCTTATTTTGATTTGCATTTTTATTATTAGTGAGATTGAATATATTTCCATATATTTGTATATTATTTGTGTTTCCTGCTTTATAAACTTACCCATTTTGATTGTTTATATGAATTCCTTGAGTAATTCTATATCTGTATCTTTTGCATATTCATTGCAAGTATTTTTCCCATTGCTTGTTGTTGCTTTTGTTGTTTTGGAGGGAGGGATGTAGATGTTTCTTAATATTTATGTGGTAGGAATATAGGTGGAAAGTGGGCTGAGAATAAACCAGAGATATGTCTTGAAAATTCTGATATGCCACTTATTGGAATTTGGACTTAATCTTGAGGAAACTGAGGAGCTACTAGAGATTTTTTTTAAGCATCAAGTGATGTGATCTGTTTAGAAAGATTACTCCAAAAGCAATGGAGAGAGAGGATTAGAGCGAGTTGAGGCTAGAAGTCAGGAGACCAACCAACAGGCTCTTGTGGCTGGTGATCTTCAAGAATAATCTGAAGAAGAATGAAAGCTTAGACAGTGGAAGAGTGGATGGAGAGGAGGAGTGGGATGAGAGAGATTTAGTAGAGTAGAATTAAACACTTAGGGGGAGCGGCTAGCAGCAGAGGAGGAAGTCTTGGCTGTACCCCACATTTTTGGTTTGTGCAGCAGGCTGGGTGGCTGGTGGTGCCTTCACCAAAATAAGGGCTGCAGTGGAGCACATGTTGGGGTCACACAAGGAGGAATGATGGTGGGTTTAGTTTGGGACATTTGAAACTCATGTAGGATCAGTAGGGAATTGTAAATACTGGTTTGTATTTACTCACTAGGTATAGCTTTAGAAATTTTCCTTTTTGACATCACATCTTTTTGTTTGTTTGTTTTAGGAGACTGTAGCTCAGGGACTAAAGGAGGGCCAATTAAGCAAACGGAAGTGTTCCTGTGCATTTGAAAACCTTCTTCCTCTCTATAACCCTGTGGTGAGTATGAGTAAATGTATAGGTGGCTGAGTTTCAGGAGATTACTGAGTAAAATGTTTTAAGTAAGCACTTGATCTTTGAGGGCTTTGTCAAAAAAGATAGTGTGTATAATGCGCATGACTTAATGCCTTTGTCAGGTAGATGACTGTTGGATGATTCGTGGCACTAGCCTGAGTAACAGTTTAAATTTTAAGAGAAAGGAATCAACACTGAATTTATAGTACCCCTTTGTGTTATAGCATATATATTAACCAAAAAGATTCTTAGGTAGGTACAGTCAGTAGGTTTTTATGGTCCTTCAGATTACATTGCATTTGCTACCATTAGAGGCAATTTCAAAATAACTTTTCTTAGGAAAATGAAGTATGGGGGTGGGTTGAATGAGGGGGTGGGTCACCAAGGAGGATGATAATACAACTCGGGTAATGGACCCTCAAGGGGAATCAGTAGGAGGATAAATACTACTTTAAAAGAAAACAAATGGAAAGGGCTAGTCATTTCCTTGAGGTTTCAGAGACCATCCAGGAAGTACTATTATTGTCATCTGACAAGCTGTCCACGTTTCTTTTCCATTGGACTGTTTAGAAAACATAGGTAGAGCATTTTTACAGACAATAGTCAGTATCTTAAAACATCTTTTCCTCTACTTATGTTTATTTGGTTCTTTTGTTTGACTCACAGGTAGAAGACTTCCTCAAAATCCTACGTGAAGTTGATAAGACCCTTGCTGGCAACCTGGAGGAAAGCTTCCCAAGTTTGAAGGTTCAGACTTAAAAACTATTGGAATTCCTCTGCTGAAGAAATGAACTCTATTTTCCTTGCTGACAGTTGAAATTGACAAACAGGAAATATTAGACCATAATTGTTCGGTATTATACTCATGCCCTTCTCCTCCAGCATTTTTGTTCGGCATTGGAATCTAGTTTCACTACCATCAAACATCATGTCCCCCCACCCCGCTTCTTTTTTGTATTGGTTGTGCAGTGTTTTGTCTTCTTCAGGTAAAGAAGACAAAATACAAGCTTATCATTGAGGTTCTTTTTTTAATATTTGAGGAGTTGGTGAGGATTTTCTTTGTAACTCTTAATTTGATTTTTTAATTTGATTTTTTTGAAAGTATCCCTGCTGAAAAGAATTGAACTATAAAATTAAAATCGTACCGATTAAACTCTAATTGGTAGGTTTACTTTACGTGTATTTGTATGTCTTTGGTGATGACCTTATCCACAGGTTGAACGCGACTTTAATGTGAGCTTTCAAAGGCACCGATGAAATCACTCCTACCTGCTAGCCAGTGCTAAAAATTCCACTCTTGTTATCTCTTGAAGCTTAAGGTTAAGATGCAAATAACCCCATAAGAGTAACACTCCAAGTTATTGTCATGTTTACCTCAGTGCATAAATTCACATTCTGTTTTCCTGAGAGCACATTTTAAAAGGGGGAGCACAAGGATCTTGAGTTTCTGAGCAAGAGTGCCTCGCAGAGTGGGTAAGTTACAGAGGGAGAAAAAAGGATACATCATGGGGAGGCTAGGGATGTCCAGGTTATTTTCTACTTCCCACTTCTGTCTTGAACCTGCCTTATTTACTTGTTACTTCTTACTATTGTAACATTATGAGGTGGTACATATTTTCATAGTATTTTGATATGTTTGAAAACTTCCTAAATCTATGAATTATAATAAATAGTTTTTTTTAAAAAAGTGAGCAGTATTAAAATTTTTTTAATGCTACACGGTTTGAAGAATTTACCAAAATATTTTAGTGTTTGCATCAGTTACAGTGATATTTTAAAATGGTGCTTTCTCCAGAAGCAGAAATATGAAATTTGGAATTTTATGTACAAATGAAATTGAAACTTATTCTTCCCCCATATTTTTTTGCAGAGGAGGGAAGAAATTACAAGAGGAAATTCAGTGAGCATTTGTTAAATGTGTCAATCTATTTCTAATTAAATTTGAGTTTGATTTTTGAGGTATTTAAACCACTTAAGACAGACACAGAAGATACGTTTTCTCTCTGCCTTTTTTTAAATTCCCTGCAGTTAATGGGATATAGCTAAATTGTTCTCTTGGCTGATCCGACTTTCAAGATCAAAAGACGTTTTCCACTCTCTCTCGAACATTTCTCTTGCCTTGCTTTGAATTAGTTCCCCTGAATAACTTTGGCATGTAAGTGGAAAAAAGTTTGAAAACCATTTCTCTTGTATACTTCTTAAATGAAGCATATGTAGAAACCAACCATAGACATTAAGAAGCAACCTGTGTTTAGGGTTCAGAAAATCTTAAGTGCATGAACTGTTGAACAACATTTTCTATGCTGCAGGACTGGGTTATAGTGATGCTGGTTCTGACAGTTAACTGTGAATTTGAATAAATTGAAGAAAAAGAATATTGGGGTTATAGATTATCTTGCCTGTTTTAAATAGTATTTTTTAAAAAGCTCATCAATATCCTTTTTTAGAAAAAAATAGATCTATATTAATTTAGAACTCATCTCTGTATTCTCCTTGAGAATATGTTGTCGTTTTACCACTTTGCAACTCCTCTTCTCTGCTCCTGGCAAAAGTTTTAAGAAGGAAAAAATAGGTAAACACCCCTCTTGAATTAGTCCATATCAGTATTTTTATTTTTATTGCTGGGATGAGATTTAATCTGAGAACCATTATTAAAAGTTATATATTTATAGTGAAGTGGTATGATGTCTTGAATTTTCTTCAGAGTAGTCTGAGATGAGGGGAAGGAAGTGGGTTAAGGGAGTAGATGAAACAAGATTGGCCATGAATTGGAATTGCTGAAGGTGGGTTATGATGGCATGGGGATCCGTTATACTATTCTATGTTTGTATATGTTTGAGGTTTCCTATTAATGTTTTTTAAAAACAAGTAAACCATATACATAATTTTAAACCTGAATTTAATTACAAATGATGCTTGTTTCTTTTATGTCTAAGTAAAACTCACACTATTGTATTAGCATTAAATACTATTGAATTCAGCACAGTTGAAACCACAAATACTTGATAGAAAAGATTATCATCAATATATAACCAATTATGTAAAATTTATTATCTTCACTGTTTTAACTGACTTGACAATGAGACTTTTTTTTTAAAAAAGTGAATGAGGGTTTTTTGTGTTTGTTTTTTTAATTAATTTATTTATTTAATTTTGGCTGTGTTGGGTCTTTGTTTCTGTGCGAGGGCTTTCTCTAGTTGTGGCGAGCGGGGACCACTCTTCATCGCGGTGCGCAGGCCTCTCACTGTCGTGGCCTTTCTTGTTGTGGAGCACAGGCTCCAGACGCGCAGGCTCAGTAGTTGTGGCTCACGAGCCCAGTTGCTCCGCGGCATGTGGGATCCTCCCAGACCAGGGCTCGAACTCGTGTCCCCTGCACCAGCAGGCAGACTCTCAACCACTGCACCACCAGGGAAGCCCCGACAATGAGACTTTTATCATGAGGAATGTGAGTGACTATTAACCAGTCAGGAACTGAGGTCATATATGTCTTAGCACCACAGTGGGGTACTTTTACTAACAAAAGTTCTTTTTTTTAAGTATTTATTTATGGCTGTGTTGGGTCTTTGTTACTGTGCACGGGCTCTCTCTAGTCTGGCCCTCTCTTTGTGTTGAATGGGGGCTACTTTTCATTGCGGTGCTAGGTACTCTCATTATGGTGGCTTCTCTCGCTGTGGAACATGGGCTCTAGAGTGCAGGCTCAGTAGTTGTGGCACACAGGCTTAGTTGCTCTGTGGCATGTGGGATCTTCCCGGACCAGGGCTCGAACCTGTGTCCCCTCCATTGGCAGGCGGATTCTTAACCATTGTGCCACCAGGGAAGTCCCACTAACAAAAGTTCTTATTGGTGATCTTTAATGGTATATTTTGTGGGTAGAGGAGACTAAGAGAGAGAAGCAGAATCATAGAATTTTAGAGATGGACAGATTATTAGACACTCCCTATGTCAAGTGCTTATTCATTGGGCTAGTCAAGCCTACAAGAGACTGCGTCAGTGTAGTTCTGACGGCCAGGCCAGACCTAAAGCAGCAGCCCAAGATATCAGATTAAGACTAGAAGCAAGAGGAGACCTTGTGGTGGATGCTTCCAGCCTTCCATTCTACCTCATGGTTTTTGTTTGTCAGCCAGACTGCTCTGTATCTCTGTGTAGAATTCAAAGCCTGCGTTGCTAAAATATGATGTACCTTAGGTTGATATGCATAAAATCAAACTTGCATAAATCAAATTTTGTGCAAGTCAGGGAGCATCTATAATATAAAAGCTGAAGAGCCTCCATAGGTTTCTAGTTAGTTTTCAAAGCCAAAGATTTTATTAGGCTACTCCTAATATCATAATTATTGTGCCCATGTGACTGCCCTTTTTTAACAGCTGTGTTTTCCTTAGAAGTCTAGGCCTGCAAGACTTAACCTAATTTTGGGAATTCCCTGGTGGTTCAGTGGTCAGGACTTGGTACTTTCACTGCTGTGGCCCAGATCCCTGGTCGGGGAAATAAGATCCTGCAATCCGCACGGCGCGGCCAAAAAAAAAAGACTTAACATAATTTAGCAGCATCATGGAGTAGGCCATTCTCATTTTACTCTAATTTTCCATGCTTCAGGGCCCTGGCCAGAAACAAAGTTCTGGGAAGGGGCCATGCCACACTGAAACCAGACCTGAAAGGGAGAGGATCTGTACATCAGGTAGTTGTGGGTCACTGACCAGCCTGTGGATTGGCTATTTTGTGCTAAGTGTGCACTCCTAATACAGTCAAGTAAAGTGGATATTAAAATGAGTGTGGTACAAAGTTTGCACGAGGATACAGAACGATGTAGTAGACACCAGACCTACATGCTTGGTAGAAGTAGCCACCATTTATTGAGAGTTTAGTGTGTGCCAGGCACTCTATAATATCTTTACATATATTTTCTTATTTAACTCTGAAACAATCTCAAAAGGTAATTGTTTCCATTTTACAGATAGGGAAATGAAGATTCAGAGTGACTAAGTAACTTGGCCAAAGTTATATAGACAGTAAGTAGTTGACCCAGGGTTTGAATCCAGGCTGCCTGACCCTAAAACATTTTCTTTTAACCACTGTATTATGCTTGCATCCTGTAGGTATACACGGACCAGATCATGAAGGGTCATCATATGTATCCTGTGGGGTAGACATCTGGGATATCTGCT
The DNA here is from genome assembly GCF_951394435.1 of Stenella coeruleoalba. Lineage (NCBI taxonomy): Eukaryota > Metazoa > Chordata > Mammalia > Artiodactyla > Delphinidae > Stenella > Stenella coeruleoalba. The sequence continues at coordinate 37,696,172 of NC_137154.1, forward strand.
TATCCATGCCCCCTTCTCTGAAAATTGTCCCTGACCTACCTGCATTTTTCGTCCGGTTACAGTTTATGGTTGATTCCTGATCCAAGCTGGGCAAATCACACTGGTTCAGGAACATTGGACTCTAAAGATCATGTGACTTGCAAGGCTGAAGACCCTATTTGGGGGCAGCCAATCCTGTTTATTGTCTACTGTGTACCGAGTATTGTTCTAAATACTAGGAAGACAGCAGCCAACTAAACAGACAGGATTTGCATACTGGAAATATTGTAGTGGACAAAGACAAGAATCTTGCCAAATGGAGCTTGCATTCTAAAGTCTCTGCAGAGTAACAGGGGAAGAATCTGGTCTGCATAGAACAGAGGAGGTCATGCAGCTTATAGCAGATTAGATCATTGTTCTCAGTTCTTCACCTCTGTGTATCTATTCTCTTGCCATGGCTTCTTGGTGAATGGAGTATACTTCCCTGTCCTTTGATTTTGAGCTCGGCAAAGTCATTTTGCTTTGGCTAATGGAATGTTAGTGAAGTTGATGTAAGCAGTGTCTCAGTATGCCAGTCTTTTTAGAGGCTGAATAGTATTCCACTGTATGTATATGCTACATTTTCTTCATCTGTCCGTGGGCATTTAGGTTGCCTCTGTGTCCTGGCTTTGTGAAGAATGCTGCAATTAACACGAGAGTGAAGATAACCTCTTTGAGATCCTGATTTCAGTTCCTTTGGTTAGATACCCAGAAGTGAGATTGCTGAAGCATAAGTAACTTAGCTAAGAGAATAGTTAATTCATCCCCCACCCCCCAACTCTTCTCCTAAAATAATGATTTTTTTCCATCTTTGTCAGGATAAGACTGATCTGGAGCACAGTAACCCTGATTGACTTGTCCCAATATTATTGAGATGTCACTTTCTGTTTGCAAACAGTGTAAACTCTCCATTTGTGCAGCATTCTGACTAGGTATGACTAGGTTTTATTTTTCATTTTTTGAGGAACCTCCATACTGTTTTCCACAGTGGCTGCACCAGTTTACGTTCTCACCAACAGTGTACAAGGGTTCCTTTTTCTCCACATCCTCACTAACCCTTATGTTTTGTTACTAACACTTGTATAATAGCCACCCTAACTAGTGTGAAGTGATATCTCATTTTGGTTTTGATTTGCATTTCCCTGATGATTAATGATGTTGAGTACCTTTTCATATTCCTGTCGGCCATTTATACGTCTTCTTTGGAGAAACGTCTATTCAATTCCTTTGTCAAATTTTTAATCAGGTTATTTGTGGGGGTTTTTTCTAGTGAGTTGCAGGATTTCCCTATTTCAATATTAATTCTTTCTCAGATATATGGTTTGGAAATATTTTTTTCCCATTCCGTAGGTTGCCTTTTCATTTTGTTGATTGTTTCCTTTGCAGTGCAGAAGATTTTTAGTTTGATGTAGTCCCACTTGACTATTTTACCCTGTGCTCTTGGTGTCATATCTAAGAAATGATTGGTAAGACCACTGTCAAGAAGCTTTCCTCCATGTTTTCTTCTCAGAGTTTTTACAGTCTAGGTTTTACATTTATGTTTTTATCCATTTTGAGTTAATTTTTGTGTATGATGTAAGAGAAGGGTTCATTTTCATTCTTATACACATGGATATCCAGTTTTCCCCAATGCCACTGACTGAAGAGACTATCCTTCCCCCACGGTATATTCCTGACACCTTTGTCAAAGACTGGTTGTATGTGTATGGGTTTACTTCTGGGCTCTCTATTCTGTTCCATTGGTCTATATGTCTGTTTTTAAAACAATCCCACTTACAATAGCATCAAAAAGAATAAAATACTTAGGAATAAGCTTAACTAAGGAGGTGAAAGACTTGTACACTAAAGACTTATAAAACACTGACGAAAGAAATTAAGGCAAACACAAATGGAACGACATCCATGATCGTGAATCGTAAGAATTAATATTGTTAAATTGGCCATACTACCCAAAGTAATCTACAGATTCAGTGCAATCCCTATCAAAATCCCAAAGATAGTTTTTTACAGAAATAGAAAAAAAAATCCTAAAATTTGTATGGAACCATAAAAGACTCCAGCCAAAGCGATTTTGAGCAAAAAGAACAAAGCTGGACGCATCGCACTTATGATTTCAAAATATATTACAAAGCTTTTTAGGTTTTCTTGAATGAGGTCTGAAAAGTCTCAAAAATCTGAAAATTCTACAACCACATTTATTTTGCACTAGAGATAAATTAAGTGAAATACACCATATTTGATACTTCATTGTAAATGTGATTTGTACTAGAACATCAAGTACAAATCATATCAACATCTCTAGCTGCAGTCTTACTGTATGCCTCTTGCTGCCTCTAAATACTTTCCCTGTGCAATGGTTTTAAATTAACTTTTAAACACCAGCTTCCTGTGTTCCACTGCTAAGGCTACAGCATATATTTATAAAAACATTTCTGCTCACTAGGACGCCTAGTTAATTACATACTGAGCTTGTATCAACACTGGGCTTGTTGACCTGCAGGCTGTTTAGAAGTTGGAGCCTTAGGAGACCATCTGCCAATCTCTGCCATTGGAACTGCTTTTCTCTATTACTGTAATGAAATCACTAAAATCATTTCCTGTTTCCAGTCCTTGTTCAGATCTTCTATCTATTGTCAATAAGAGGATATTAAAATACTCAGGAAAGTCCACATGTCCTTTTCATCCTAGTCTACAATGTAGCAAGTGTCTTTGTGTTTTAGTATTGGAAATAATAAATAATGACGTCAAGTCTATTGTAATAAAAGAAAGCCTTATTAAACTCTAGCTGCTTTTCCTTTGACATCACGGGATCTGTTTATAATTACTTTTATGGGTTTTCCCCCTTACCATTCAGGGTTTATATGATTACATGAGAAATTGAAGCATTTTGGGGAATAGTCCCTTCACAGAACTGACAATTTCCTGCTCAGGCCCATTGTGCATGCAAACTCCAACAACGAGATAGTGAGAAGAAAGGACAAGGAGGCTTTCTGTATTCTGGAGGAGTTTGACTTCCTGAAGTATGGGCTTGCTTCCGCGAAGGAGTGTATGTTGAAAGCAAGGTGTGTGGGTTGGTGGGGAACTGATATTTATCATAGTCCACAGTTCAAGGGAGTGCATATAAAAGTCACTCAGTCGATGTAGGATCATGTAGTTTTGTTTTGAATGGCTCCTACTGACCCCATACCATTTGAGGAATTTGGCATCTTTGGAAATTAACTCTCCTAGGAACTGTATTTGGGAAGGCTGGTGGCATTTGTAAACCTATGAGTGTGCTTTTTTCACAATGCAACTGGTGCTACCCAGGAACAAGCAGTCACATGGCCAGTCAGCAAGCACTTCTACTGGAGCAAACTTATGTCCTTTAACTTCTCCATCACAGAGAAGCCTGTATTCTGTCACCACTGGTAGGAAAATAAAAAAATCTGCTGATGTTGTGGACCCTGGAACAAAGTCCCCAAATTGAATCCTTTAATTTCTTTTTACGTTTGGACAAAGCAGGTACCTGTCCTGTGTGTCCTAAGTGACTTATAGAAGTTACTTTAATTTTTATGATTATAGTATTCAATATTTAAAGCAGTTTGGAGACTTCCTGCGCCAAATGCACCCCTTTGCTTGTTGCCCACGTCAAGTGATATCTGAATGGTCTTTAAAAATCCAAATTTCACATTTTTGGATGAGTCTTGAGTGATCTGAAAATCTTAGTAGACTTTTCTCTTTCTTTTCTATTTGGACATGTTTTAATGTGGTTTTGCAATTTCTTTAGGGCAGTTGCTGGAAAACACACAGTTTTCCAGAACAACTCACAAAGCACTCAAGGATTATTTTATCTTTTTAGGAAGTTGCCACAGATTGTGCCCTGAGCACTTAAACGGCCCAAAGGAAACCAGGAGGATCATGCTGCAGAAGCCCTTTGGAGGAACGTGCCAGCTGCTCCGTAGCCACGAGTTGGCTCTCCTTTGATGGAAAGATTAATAGTTTCCATAATCATATCATCCTGGTTGCTCTGTGCCCCGAGTTTACTCAGACTTGAAAGAAATGGAAATTAATTGACAAGGAAAAAAAAAAAATTCTTCCTCTCTTGCCTCCCCTCCAAACCTCTCATCTGGAAAAGTGATGAGAAAAAGATTCAAGGGTTTGTAGCCAGTGGGAGCTGAGATATTTATTTTCTTTTGCAATTCTGGATATAAAGGACCAGAAGAAAGCAATTGGACAGTGGGGAGGAGGCAGGTATGGGAAGAGAGTCTAATGCCTAAAGGCCTAAATAATTCCAAACAGAACAGAAACACTGGGCATTGGAAGCAGGATACACACAGAGGGTTGTCTGTGAAGCCATGAGCATCTGCTCCTGGAAATAAATGCAGAGGGAGCAGAAAGGGTTTTTTTTTAGCTGCTGTGATTGTCATCAGTTGAATTGAGTTGGTCTAGTGATTTTTAAAAAATTTTTATTAATTTTATTTTTTGCTGTGTTGGGTCTTGTTGCTGCGCGTGGGCTTTTCTCTGGTTGCAGCGAGCTGGGGCTACTCGTTGCGGTGGCTTCTCTTGTTGCGGAGCACGGGCTCTAGGCGCCCGGGCTTCAGTAGTTGTGGCACGTGGGCTCAGTAGTTGTGGCTCACAGGCTTTAGAGCGCAGGCTCAGTAGTTTTGGCGCACGGGCTTAGTTGCTCCGCAGCATGTGGGATCTTCCCAGACCAGGGCTCGACCCGTGTGCCCTGCATTGGCAGGCGGATTCTTAACCACTGCGCCACCAGGGAAGCCCTGGTCTAGTGATTTTTATCTGTGTCTACTTCTACCACAGAGGAGCTGCCATGAGTTTATTTGCCACCTCCTGAGTTTGGGAAATACTTACCTTTGGTTAAAATCTGTTTCGTTTCTGGCTCTGAAATTTGAGCTCAATTCTTTTTACCCGGTACCATCACTCTGGACCAGTTCTCTTACCCTACGTGCTCAGGTTGATTTCTGTTAACATTGCTGTTGAGCCTTGAAGTAATTTAGTGGCAGAGGATTTAGTCTTCTGTGAGAGAAAATGGATGTTCATAAAACACAGGTCTCTTGTCACATCTTTACTCAGGGATAAACGTCCAGTATATGATCAGTAAGTGCTTTGTTGGAGTTTACTGAACCAGTAAGAGAGAAACTGAATTGTGGATGAACACTTCTCATTCATTCATGCCCTGTTACGTTGTAATGTGTTGAACTTGCCATGTGTTAAGCACTGTGCTCAGTGGGACTAAAAAGTTGACAATTCAAGACAGGAGGAAAACAGAGCTAGTTAATAGACGTTTATTCCATTAATTTCCAAAAGTCAGAGTCCATGTCACTTCTCCTGAAATGATATATTTTCACTTCTCCAAGTTACATGCTAGTCAGAGATTTGGGGCTGTCTTGAGACTTACATAACTATAAGAGGTGTATAGGTCCCTCTGTGGGTAGATAGCTCCTTGCAGTTAAATGCAGGCCCAACAGCAAGCTCCCTTCCACTGTTGCCCATCCCCCGTGACGATTAAGGACATCAGATAAATGCTTGTCCCCACTCTTCTTATGGGACCTTGTAAGGAAAGCACCTCCAGCTGAGGGCTTGGCTACATCCCACCTGCAGAGGGAGGCTCTGAGAGCAAGTGGAGATGCTAACAGGCCTGCTGTAGCAGAACATGGTGATGCCACAGCAGAGACTGGAGGGAGGGGAGGCCCTGGTCCAGGAGGCTGGAGGAATGATGTGCATGTAGGAGACTCAAGGGTTTGTTGCCAGTGGGAGCTGAGATGAGGCCAAGTCACTCAGGGAGCACTATGGAGCCTGACCCAAGCCCAAAGAGACAAAATCCTGAATTTACAGAAGCTGTAGGACACAACCTCAAATGATGGTGAAGCACAAGCACTCCAGAAGCTAAGAGGTCAGAGTTGGAAAGAACATAATCTTCACATCCACCATGAGGTCTCAGCTACACCCCTCCTCTCCACACCTGGACAACATCTTAGGAGGCAGTTTGTAAGACACCCAGCCTTTAAAATTTTTTTTTTAGTGAAAGATTGCACAGTCTTGAAGGGCCTATTTAAATTATTGGACCAGAGTGAATTTAAACAGAATTGGATCTTTGGTTTTTTAATTTTCCTGCTACTAACAGATGGGGATCCACAGAAATATCAGATTTGTTATGGTAACAAAATGAAGTTGTTACTTTTTCTCTCCACATCTGAGTAACCGTGTGAGTTGAATTTTTTTTTTAAGGTCAAATATAATTTTAGTTAAACCTGAATTTATTATAAGGTACCTTCTTTTTTTTGAATTTTATTTATTTTTTTATACAGCAGTTCTTATTAGTTATCTGTTTTATACATATTAGTGTGTATATGTCAATCCTAATCTCCCAATTCATCCCACAGTGTGAGTTGAATTTTGAGACCCTGTAACATGGGGAAAGAGTCAGAGGAGATGAAGTTGCCAAAGTTTTAGCAGGTAAGTGAGAATCCTTACAGATTGCTTTTGAAATTTCTATAGTCAGATATACTCAGTATTTCTCCACATAGATTCATTTCCAAGAAAACAAAGAGGACAATAGATGAAAAAGATATTTCATTACATTTCAGGAGGCCTGCTGGCTGACATCTTTTGTATCTAGAATCCATAGGGACCACCTAATATATATGGTGGAGCCATGAAGGATCTTTATCTTGGGGTTAAAACCAGTGTTCCTTTAAAAGCTGACACATGTAAAGGAAAAGAAAAACTGGAGAATTCCAGATCTAGTGTACAACCAGTCTCCTCTGTGAAACAGGAGAGGCTGCCTATGTAGTGTTCATTGATACATTCAGCAAGCATTTAGTGATCGCCAGCTACGTGTCAGGCACAATGCCAAGTGCTGGGGATACAGTGCTTGGAATGTGGCAGTTGTTCCACAAATGTTAAATAAGTGAATGAAAACTATGCTCCATTTCCAGAGGCAGCCTTACCTGAAGCTAATAAAGCTTAAACTTAAAGCAGTGGTTCCCAAACTTTGATGCACATAGGAATCACCTAGGGATCTTTAAATCTTTAAAAAAAAACACTGATGCCCGGCTCTCACCTCCAGACATTCCGATTGGTATGGGGTGCACACTGGGCATCAGGATGTTTAAAGCTTCCCAAGTGGTTCTCATGAAGAGCAAAGTTCGGGGACCACTGGTTTAAGGACCCCTCACTTGCTTAGGCCTCTTCCAAGACTGTTGTATTGAATGGATTTCAAGGTTAGTGCAAAGATTGAGACTTCATAGCATTTCCAGTGCAAGGCCTTTTCAAGCAACACACTGGTCTTTTTACTGTGTCCCTGGAATTCTGTACGTCACCATCCCCCCTACCTTTCTTGGAGGAGTTGCCTGGTGACACTTATATGAAGCTGATTTAAAGCTCTACAAAATTTATTCAATGACTTTATTACAGAGGCAAACAATAACCATGTCTGCTGCACATGTGGGCCAGCTGGCAGAGAGGAGGGCCACGTGTGGAACTTCCTCTTCTTTGCCTTTGTCCAGGTGCACACCTGGGAGTGTATCTCCATGACTCTCAATAGGGTGAGCACGACCACAGTCTGTAGAGGAAGGAGTGGAACAGCTCGCTGTGCAGGAGCTGATGAGAGAGAGGCTCTCAGTGGTGTTTTGAAGTGGCTTTGAACTTGCTAAGTGGCTGTGTGACCTGTATTTACCCATATCATCCACAGAGTACAAAGGCTGCTCGGGGTTCTCTGAGGCTTCCTTTTCCTGGCCATGCTTTGGTGTGAGTCCTCTTGGCCTCTTCTGTGTATCAAACACCTACTTAGCAGGTCACATCCAAGTTATTAATGCATCTGATTATCAGTGGCTTTGTTGCCCTCTGAGGAAAATGTTATGTAACACATAAACCAGAGCCCCCGGTGATGACTAAAGGTAGATTAAGGGCATGGCTGCCCCTCTCTCTCTAGGGAAGGACTGGGACTTTTTGGATTAACTTCTGTCGTAATAGAGTCTATAAAGTCTTCTAATATCTGGCACCTAAGAAAATGTGCCCCCAACTAACCTCTTCCGGGCTGGGGTCTGGGGTATTAATGCCACGTAGATAGGATTTTTCTGTCTCTCCTTTCTGACTCTGGAACTCCAGGAGTGGCATTCCTTGTCTGTCTGAATGGTATACCTTCCTCTCTTGGCTCTTCCAAGTGGTCACTTTTAGAGTCTTTCAGAATCTTCCTGATGATTGTGAAAGCTTGGCCACACTATCTTGAGCTCAGTTGGAGAAACAAAGGAGAAGGGATGTTAATCATCAAGTTTGCTTACTTTCCCTGATGCAGACTCAGTGATACCCTTTCATAGAAGCTTCAGAGATCATTAATTAGACAAATGGTACTGGCTTTGCTTTCTGCAGCCCCAGCAAATGCTATTTGACTTGTAGGAGGAATGACTAGTTGCATTGAATGAGAGGGGTGATAACGCCTGTTTAAACAGTACAGAGCAAACATTAAGACAGCAGACACCGGGGGAAACCAAGTGTGCCCAGGCAATGGGCCCTGTTTCTTCAAGCACAGTTGTTTCTCATGCTGTAAGGTAGTCTCTCTCGTCCTAAAAATCTGAATAGCCAGCACTTCCTAATAGTGGCATTTTCTCACACTGTTTGCTTTATTAACTTGAGCAGGAATGCTATAGTGCACAACTCCAGGGAGCAGCATTCGCATTGTCTTTTGTAAATCATGCTCCCTGGGTTTAGAATGTCTTGGGTCCTTCAGATGGTATTGGGTGCTTTCATAATTACTTCTCAATAATGGACTAGGAGGTTTCCATATGACTCAGAGCCCAAAGTCAAAGAAGTCTAGAAACCTGAAGAAACTAAAAAAAGGAATAAATCCTTTGGGTTCCTTAGTCCATTTTTTTTTTTGAAATTTTGTGGTACGTGGAGATGAAAAATTCTCTGGGTTAAGTGAGGTCTTGGATTCTGGCCCCCCTCTGTCACTGCCTGTGTGACTTCAGGCAAGTTATAATGCACAGCAAGTAGAAGGCTTTGTCATGACCAATACTAACGGGGCTTGTTTTGCTCAATGTGTTTGAAATGACCATAAGCCAGCGTTTTTTGGAGTAACGTGTTGAAGCAAAGATGTTCAAATGATAAACAGAGTTTCCAATTGTAAGTTTTTTTTTTAATTTTTATTTATTTATTTATGGCTGCGTTGGGTCTTCGTTGCTGCATGTGGGCTTTCTCTAGTTGCAGCGAGCGGGGGCTACTTTTCATTGTGGTGTGCACGCTTCTCATTGCGGTGGCTTCTCTTGTTGCGGAGCTCGGGCTCTAGGCGCGCGTGCTTTAGGGCTTCAGTAGTTGTGGCTCGCGGGCTCTAGAGCGCAGGCTCAGGAGTTGTGATGCACGGGCTTAGTTGCTCCGCGGCATGTGGGATCTTCCCGGCTCAGGGCGCGAACCCGTGTCCCGTGCATTGGCAGACGGATTCTTAACTTTTGCTCCACCAGAGAAGCCCCAATTGTAATTTTTAAAAGTGGAATTGAGAATCGAAGCAGATTTGGAATGAAGCAGATTTGTGTAAAGCTGTATGTAAACAGACTCTTACATGTGAGTCATTTGGATGTTATCAGAGATGAGTGATCACTGAAGGCACCATGTTGTAAAGATTAATGTGTTTTTGGAGGGAGATTTAGTGGATTTAGATCTTGAGGACTCAGGAGATTATGTGTGACCTGATCTCTCTCCTCATCCCTTTGCATCATCAAATTAATTCCATTTGAAAATGGATAGAACCCCATATGGCTTCTAACATCTGAGGTCTTACTGCACAAAAAAGAGAAAGTCCTCTGTACATTCCATACAGTATACACCCACATTTGATATATTATTTAATGACTCAAAACTAAAAATTCAACATGACTTTGGCTATCTTAGAAGTGTGGCATCTTGGGACTACAACTTTTAAAAATAATTGTGAAGATCACGAATGCTATTGTTACTTTTCAAACTCTGATAAGGTTTTGTATTAAGGTTTTAGGGTTAAGACATGTATTAAAATAAATGTTCCTGTCTGTGGTGATATTCTAGTTTATATTGAAGAGCCATAAGGAGAGGAAGAAGAAGGAAACTTCCAATTATTGAGTGCTTAGTGTATGCTAGGACCTGATCTGGGGAATTTACATACATAGTCTTATTAATACAACAGTCTCACAAGGGAGATAATATCATCTCTGTTTTCTGGATGAAGAAAGGTTCAGAGAGGTTGAGAAATTTTTTGATGATCACAGAGATAGTAAGTGGAAGAATTGGAATTTGAATTGAAATTTGTCTATTTTCTTACCTAAAAATTCTTCCTTTCCTACATCTATCATATCGAACATTGAACTGCCATCATGTGAAATGCTGTATCAGTTTTACTTATTTTTCCCAAGGAGACACATGAGATGACAAAGACAGCAAGTCTCCAGAATTGGAGCACTTTCCCTTGTGTGAGTATTCTGAAAGTATAATACCCATGCCGTCTTTCTGGGAAAAAAAAAAAAAGTCAAGGATTTACTTCAAGAAGATAAAAAATAAATTCATGGTAACATAGCCTTTGGTTTAATTAAAAAAAAAAGGGGCAAGCTTTGGGTATGGCTGGTTCCAGACGTTCAAACAAAGTCATTAGTCCTAGTTTCTCTTCATGTTTCAGGAGTACTCTTCTTCATGTTGGTGTCATTTTCCACTGGCTAACTTCCATTAACTCCAGGCTTTTATCCTCCAAGGTTAAAGATAAGAAATAGAATCTTCTTCTAAATTAGAAACAAGTCTTAGGCCTGATTCTCATTGACTCATATTGACCATCACTGAACCGATTAATCTGGCTAACGGCTTACAGTACTCTGATCAGCTGTTTAGTCATGTGGCTACCCTAGGACTGGGTAGGGAGCAGGTAGAATGAGGTCCACCCAAAGCAAATAGACTGAGACTGGGAGAGCTGCGGGTCTCCAGAGGAAAACCGGGGTTCAGTTAATGGAAGAAGAAGAAATAGATGCAAAGCATAAAAACAGTAATATCCTCTACAAGCAATGAACCAATAAATCAGGAAATGTATCAGTTAAGATCAAATAATCACCGGGACTCCCCTGGTGGTCCGGTGGTTGGGACTCTGTTCTTCCACTGCAGGGGCACACGTTCGATCCCTGGTTGGGAAACTAGGATCCTGCAGCATGCTGCGTGGTGCAGCCAAAAAAAAAAAAAATCTCAAATAGTCAGTGATGAAGTTAATGGGGCATTTGATGCAATCGTTAAATGTTAATGTACTAACAACTTGTGAATAAAATTCCAGATGATTGCAACACGTAGTTGAAGCTCAGTAAAGAATTGTTGAACGAATGAATGAGACATTAGGAGGTTCAGGGTGGAGTGGGCAGAGTAAAACAGAAGTAGAGCATTCCAAGTGCCTTGTCTTATTAAGGAGAAAGGTTATAGATACTGACTAATCTTGGTGTTGTTAGGATTATATACATTTAAGTATGTCAGGCATTCAAAGATGGTTACTATTGAAATAAAAAAAAAGATGTGGAATTGCTAAACCACTAGTTTAAAAAAAAAAAGGATCAAAGAAAATTTGATCTGTCCAGCAAAATCAGGTTAGGAAAGAAAAATAAATATACATTTTAGGACTAAATATACCCATGATATGAATGAGTTAAATCCCATCATTAAAAGATAAAGATTTTTCTCAGAGACAAGATCAAGTTTTATGTTGTTTACGAGAGACAAACCTAAAACAAACAACACTCAATAAAGGGGTGGATAAAGATAAACTAGGTAGGTGATAAAATAGAAAGCAGGAATTGAAAAACTAAGAATAAAATTAACAGCAAAAAAGAAAAGACACTTGGGCTATTTTATAAACTATAAGTGATACAATTAATAAGATGTAACAATCATAAACTTTAGAATACCAAATAGTAGTGGGAACAAATATAATGCAAATTTTATTAGAAATACAAGGAGAATTTTTTTATTGTAGGAAACTTAAACTTACCTCTCAGAAATGGACAAACCAAATTAAAAAAATCAAAGTAAATTAAAAGTAAAGACAGAGAATGTGAATAACAATATTTTTAAATGTTGATTTTATATATTTTAATTATTTATCAAATCTATGTGCCAGGCATTATTCTAAATACTTTATAAGTATGAACTCATTTAATCCTTGTAACAGTCCTCTGGCACAGGCATGTTACTATCTTCATTTTACAGATGGGAAAACCAAGTCATGGAAAATGTAAGTAACTTGCCTCGGGTCACACAGCTGAGTAAATGGCAAGACTGTGTATGGCTCAACAGTCCAGCTTTTAACTCCTATGCTCTGAATGCACACATGTATAGACCTTTGTACTCTACAGTGAAGAATATTTGGGGGACTTCCCTGGTGGTGCAGTGGTTAAGAATCCGCCTGCCAGTTCGGGTCACAGGTTCGAGCCCTGGTCCTGGAAGATCCCACATGCTGCGGAGCAACTAAGCCCATGTGCCACAACTACTGAGCCCATGCGCCACAACTACTGAAGCCCGCACGCCTAGACCCCGTGCTCCGCAACAAGAGAAGCCACCGCAGTGAGAAGCCCACGCACTGCAATGAAGAGTAGCCCCTGCTCACCACAACTAGAGAAAGCCTGTGCACGGCAACGAAGACCCAATGCAGCCAAAGATAAATTAAAAAAAGCAGAATATTTAGGCTCTCCATATTTCGTTCTTATCTTCTTCCTGGACTTAACAGAAGACTAGACTTCAAAGCTCTCTTGTTGTAAGGAAGAGCAATGTGATTAGTTATAGCCAATGAAATGATAACAGCGATGACAAGTATCAATTCTGGGCCAAAGCATTTAAGAGCTGACATACCACTATGACACTCTTCCTTCTCTTTGTGTGACAGCCATAGCTTGAGGTGGCAGAGCCACTGGATGAAGTTGCTCAAATCCCTGAGTAACCACACAGAGAACCACATGCAGAGGAACTTCCCTGGAGTCACCCAATACATGTTGGACTTAGAGTGAGAGAGACGTAAACTTTTCTTGTGTTGACATAGTAAAGGGATTCATTACTGTAGGATTGCTTACTCTGTCCTGATTATCACATACCCCCAAATGAAGAATTTACGTTCTCTTCAAATTTAATATAACATCCATAACAATAGATAATGTGGTGAGCCGCAGACATCCTAATACATTTCCATAAGTAGAAATCATACACATTTTTTGACTCAGGAGCAGTAAAGGAAAGAATTTAGAACGGAGGAAAACCAGAAGAACATAACCACATGGAAACTGAAAAAATTTTTTCTAGGAAAAGACTCAAAACTAAACCGAGAAAGAGGCAGAAAACCTTAAAAGACTAATATTCACATTGAAAAGGTAATAAAAGAACGATGCCATCTCTACCTCAAGGCAACAGAAAATGGTGGGAAATTTCTGAATTATTTCTACAGAGATAGCAAAACTGGATAAGAACAGTCACACACTCACAAAAGGAAACTATCAGCCAATCTTATTAATATGGATGCAAAAGTTCTAAACAAAATACTAGCAAATAAAATTCAGCACCATATTAAAAGATATATAAAAATATATATTTAAAAAACCCATCATGATCAAGGTGAGTTTATCTCATGGATGCAAGGATAATTTAACATTAGGAAATATTTTCATGTAATTCATTACATTAATGGACCAAAAAAAGAAGGGCTGTGATCATTTCAGTAAATGCCAACAATTCACTTGATAAAATTTTACATGTTTCTAAGAAAAAGCCCTTTATAGTCTGAAATAAAAGAAAATTTCACTAACATAATACCTATAGCAGATGCGATTCTTAATTGAAACATTAGAAACATTCCCATTAAAGTCTGGAACAAAACAGGATGTTATTATTGAAAATTGTTCTGACAGCCCTACTAATAGAATGGGCTGAAAAACAAATAGGTATAAGGTTTAAATATTAAAAAGAAAGGCTCAAAATTTTATTTTTTCATAATTTCTCTTGTTTTTCATCAGTCTTTTTCTTGTCAAGTAGCACACAGAAGCAGAAAACTGAATCTTATTGAATTATTAAAAAGCAAATAATCCTGTTTCCATCACCCAGCTCAAGAAGTAGAACTTTTGTCAGTCGACCAGTTGCCCCTCTATATGCCCTCCAACCACTGTACTGACTTTTATGACGATCACTTACTTAAAAAGTGCTATAATTTTTTTCGGGTTCCCTTTCAATGGATATGATTATATACCTAAGAAGTCAAGAGACTCACCTGACTGACCTATTAGAACTAATGAGGTCAGCGGGATGGACTTTGCTCCTACAATTACCTTCTCAGTTTCCTTAGTCATCCATTTCTTCTGCCCTGTTGGATCATTCTTTCTCTAGTATCTCCTGTTTAAAAAACAAAAAAATCCCTCCCTTTACCTCACATTCCCCTCAGCTGCTACCACATTTTTATGCTCCTCTCTACAACAAAACTCCTGAAAGAGCTGACATTATTTCTGTGGCCTAATATCACCTCTGCACATGTAAACTGGATTCCCTCTGCCCCACATCACTGACATTACTCTTGTCAAGGATCCCAATGACTTCCCTGTTGCTGAATCCAGTGGTGACACTTCTGTCCTCAACTTGGAGTAGCATTAAAGGCAATTGAAGGTCTTTTTAAACAAAATTTTTATTGGAGTATAGTTGATTTACAGTGTTGTGTTAGTTTCGGGTGTACAGCAAAGTGAATCAGTTATACGTAGACATATATCGGCTTTTTTTTTTTTCAAAGGAGTGACCCAGAACTTGCACGATATGCTTTCTTTTTTAAAAAAATAAATATATATATATATTTTATGTGGGGCTGTGTTGTGTCTTCGTTGCTGTGCACGGGCTTTCTCTAGTTGCAGCGAGCGGGGGCTACTCTTCATTGCGGTGCATGGGCTTCTCATTGCGGTGGCTTCTCTTGTTGCAGAGCATGGGCTCTAGGCGCGTGGGCTTCAGTAATTGTGGCACGTGGGCTCAGTAGTTGTGGCTCACGGGCTCTAGAACACAGGCTCAGTAGTTGTGGCGCACGGGCTTAGTTGCTCTGCGGCATGTGGGATCTTCCCGGACCAGGGCTTGAACCTGTGTCCCCTGCATTGGCAGGCGGATTCTTAACCACTGCGCCACCAGGGAGGCCCCACTCTTTTTTTTTTAGATTCTTTTCCCATATGAAGTTCTCTTCTTTTTAAAAAAATTTTAATTTTGATTGAAGTAGAGTTGATTTACAATGTTGTTTTAGTTTCCAATGTACAGTAAAGTGATTCAGTTATATTCTTTTTTTTAAAATTTATTTATTTTTGGCTGCTTTGGGTCTTGGTTGCTGCGCATGGGCTTTCTCTAGTTGTGGCGAGTGGGGGCTACTCTTCATTGCAGTGTGCAGGCTTCTCATTGTGGCTTCTCATTGCAGAGCACGGGCTCTAGGCATGCAGGCTTCAGTAGTTGCAGCACGTGGGCACAGTAGTTGTGGCTTGTGGGCTCTAGAGTGCAAGCTCAGTAGTTGTGGTGCATGGGCTTAGTTGCTCTGCAGCATTTGGGATCTTCCTGGACCAGGGCCTGCATTGGCAGGCGGATTCTTAACCACTATGCCACCAGGAAAGCCCCTCAGTTATATTCTTTTTCATATTCTTTTCCATTATGGTTTATTACAGGATACTGAATATAGGTCCCTGTGCTATACAGTAGGACCTTGTTGTTTATTTTATATATAGTAGTTTGTATCTGCTAATCCCAAACTCCTAATTTATCCCTCCACCTGCCCTTCCTCTTTGGTAGCCATAAGTTTGTTTTCTTTGTCTGTGAGTCTGTTTCTGTTTTGTAAATAAGTTCATTTGTATTGGGGAGTTCCCTGGTGGTCCAGTGGTTGGGACTTGGCACTTTCACTGTGGTGATCTGGGTTCAATCCCTGGTTGGGGAACTAAGATCCTGCAAGCCATGCGGTACGGCCAAAAAAAAAAAAAATGTTCATTTGTATCATATTTTAGATTCCACATATAAGAGGTGTCATATGGTATTTGTCTTTCTCTTTCTGACCCACTTCACTTAGTATGATAATCTCTAGGTCCACCCATGTTGCTGCAGATGGCATTATTTCATTCTTTTTTATGGCTGAGTAGTATTCCATTGTATATATGTACCACATCTTCAAAATAAAACCCCATACCCATTAAGCAGTTACTTCTCATTTTCCCCCGCCAGCTCCACCCACCCACCCAACACTCTGCCCTTGGCAACCACCACACTGTATTCTGTTTGTATGGATTTACCTATCCTGGATATTTCATATAAATTGAGTTATATAACATGTGACCTTTTGTGTCTGTTTTCTTTCACATAGCATAACATTTTCCAGGTTCATCCAAGCTGTAGCATGTGTCAGTATTTCTTTCTTTTTTATGGCCGAATAGTATTCCATTGTATGTATCTACCAGCTTTTTTATCCATTCATCCATTTTCGGACATTTGGATTGTTTCCTTTTTTTTTTTACTATTGTGATTATTGCTGCTGTGAACATTTGTGTATAAGGACTTGTTTGAGTGCCTGCTTTCAATTCTTTTGGGCATATACCTATAAGGGGAATTGCTGGGTCATATGTCAATTCTCTTTTTCACTTTTTGAGGAACCACCAAACTGCTTTCCATAGCGGCTGAACCATTTTTCATTACTACCAGCAATGTACAAGGGTTCAAATTTCCCCACATCCTCACCAACACTTGTCATTTTCCCAAGTTCACTTTTGAATATGTTAAGATGACAGTGTGTCATGGAAGTGGAGATATAAAATAAGTTATTGGATATAAAGGTCTGGAGTTTAGAAGGGAGATTTGGGCTTGAAATATACATTTTGATGTTGTTAGCATATCAAGGATGCTTAAAGACATGAGAGGGGATGACACTGACAAGGAAAAGCGTATGGACTGAGAGGAGAAGTGGGCCTAGATCCTTGCGTAGAGGAACCCTGAATATCTGGAGGAAAGAAAGGAGGAGCTGGCAAAGAAGATAGAAGGATCAATTTAAAGGTACCATCAAGCCAGCTTAGCACGTGAGAAACTGGAGATTAGGATGCATCACCTGTCAAACATGTTCTGCTGAAGATCCAGGCAGTGTAGTGAGGTTTTTTTGTTTTGTTTGTTTTTTTACCATCCGTGGAGTCAGTACTTCTAATATCTCAAAAGCCACATCTCAGGGTCAGAAAACTTTTGCCATAGATTCTACAGATCAAGATGATAGGAGCAACATAAGGAGATACACAGTATCCCATCTGGGTACCACCCAAAGCTTCTCATTTTGGTACAAAGATGTTCATGTCCTAATTTCTGGAACCTGTGACTGTTATTTTACGTGGCAAAAGGGACTTTGCTGATGTAATTAAATTAAGGACTTGGAGATGGGGAGATTTTCCTGGATTATCTGGGTAACCACAAAGTATTCACAAAAGTCACATGTGATAGAGGAAGGCAGGAGAGCCAGAGAGAGATTCAAAGATGCTACACTGCTTGCTTTGAAGATGGCTGAAGGGGTCATGAGCCAAGGAATGCAGGTGACCTCTAGAAGCTAGGAAAGGCAAGAGAACAGATTCAGTCCTGGAGCCTCCAAAAGGAACATAGCCTAGCTGACACTTTGATTTTATTTTTGTTTTTTTAATTCTGCTAAGATATAAAAATAACCTTATTTGTTCTTTCAAAACATATATATTATCTTTAGCTTGTATTGTTTTCTAACTTATTAACCTTGTCCCTCTACTTACATAATAAAAAGCTCTTCAGGCAAGAAAGATTATTAATTCTCCTCATTTCCTTCACAGTACCTAGCAACACACTGGGAAGATGCCAGACACTCAGTAAAATTTACACAAGATGTGTAACATGTAGAAACTCAACTGTTCTTTACAATCCTTCCTCCCTCAGCAAAAGGTGTTTCAAAATTGTGAAAACACAATAGCTAAAAATGGAATTTTGTGGATATCTAAAAAACAAGAGATGCAAATATTTTTATAATCCTTTTTGCCAACAAAAAGTAGTGGAGGGAAGTATGAATTTACTAACTCAAAACACAGAGAAGGAGACATGGATAAAGGATAAGAAAGCACTCATGTTCACTGTAACACTACTTTTACATAAGCCAAAATGCAAAAGAAGGATATAAAGATTACAAGTGAAAAACTGAAAAAATGCTCAAGACTACAACACATGCTTCAAGTGAAAGTGATTGTGGTTATGAATAATTTGAAGAGCTTGATTTTTTTAAAGAGGAAAAAAAGCCTTTTTCAGAAATGCAAAACACTTCAATGTTTGTTTCAGAGAAATTTCACATTATAATTGAAGTTGAAAGTCCCAGAGTGTTTCAAACTAGTATAATATAATCAGGAAGTTTTATGTTAAAAACAAAGCCAAATGGACTATAAAAAGTAAAACCACACAACACTCATTTTGTTCTCGGTTAGTAAAAGTAGTATTTTATCTGATTCTTAACAATGTTACCAGTCCTTCACTTGAACACAAACGAAATTGGTCTGTGTAAGTAAGTTGACAACATTTCTTTTTTTTTTTTTTTTTTGCGGTACGTGGGCCTCTCACTGTTGTGGCCTCTCCCGTTGTGGAGCACAGGCTCCGGACGCGCAGGCTCAGCGGCCATAGGCTGGCTCACCGGCCCAGCTGCTCCTCGGCATGTGGGATATTCCTGGACCAGGGCACGAACCCGTGTCCCCTGCATCGGCAGGCGGACTCTCAACGACTGCGCCACCAGGGAAGCCCAGTTGAGAACATTTCTTATTCTTGACTTACTTCAAACATTTCAGGCAAATTGAAAACAAAGTGTGAATATGTAAAATTGAATTTCATCTGAATTAGTTGGAGAATCTAAATTGACTGCTTATATTGTTAACTTTATTAATGACTCCTTAATTAGCAAGGCTTTAAGTACCTGTAGTTTGAGGATTAACAGATATTAAAAATAAGTGTGAAGTAACCCCATTTACAATATCAGGAGATGATAATGATTTTGTAGAGAGAAACAAGGTCTAATAAAAATAATCTAGATTCCTAATACCACTTACTGACAATCACAGCTTTATATCATGCTAAAATTACATACGTATCTCCTCATTAGCAACTAATCTCACTCTTCTTGCCAAACCAATTATGAGAAATTTTCGGACTGAAAGGAATTAATAGGACACTTGGACCTCTCTCAGTCTTCTCATGACTCAAGTAATTAGTATGCACTTGAATATAAAATCCAAATTGACACCTTGATTTTAGATCAGTGAAATCCATTTTGGATTTCTGACCTCCAGAACTGTAAGATAATAAAGTTGTGTTGTTTTAAACCACTAAATTTATGGCAATTTGCTACAGCAACAATGGAAAATGAATACATTCACTAAGACTGCTTCTTCAAGTGTCTTGATTAATTTACCTCTTTCTAAACTTCCATGGAAATGTCATTTTTTCACTCTGTGGTATCGGTTTGGCATTAAGAAGTAACGAAATGCTTCTAATTAGGCAAATATATATATTTCTCCACTGATAGTTCTTTCTCTGTGCCTTGTCAGAGTATGTGAATTTAATTTAAATTGTATCATTGAGTCCAGTGAAAATTCTTAATTGGTGGAATTCCAGGCACCATGCTGGAGAGGTTTTGGGAAGGGTCAAGGTCATGTTAGAATTCTGTCAGAGAAGTGGGAAAGCACACCCAGATGCCTGGAGTCTCTCCAGGGTTGTGGGAGTTGAGTATGCTCAGAGAGGCTCAGAAAAGATTCCTGCTTTGCTCAGTCCTTCAAAGTGACCTTAGATGGGATTCATTTATATCAACTACTCAAGTGTCTCCACCTCAGGGCCAGTGCCCAACCTATTCTGATTTCCTTGGCAATGGATTCACTGAATTACTTGGACCAATCTCTCTTCTTTAACAGAGGTGGTTCACGCCCTCTCATAGACCCAACTTTAGGAAAGCCATCTTCCACCCCAGCTTGGTTCTGAAAGGTCTCTCTACCTGGCCAGTGATTTTCATGTTATTGTAGTAAGAACACCAGATTTAAAGTCAGAATACTTTTGCTTGATTCTTGATTCTGTTTACTAGTCTGTGCCAGAAAAGGGTCATAGAGCCTCCCTGAGCCCGAGTTTCCTTATCTGTAAAATGAGGATAATATTTACCTCATAGAATTATTATGCAGATAAAGAAAAATGCGTTTGAAAGCAGTAGATGTCCTGCATTTTATTTATTTATAAATGTATTTATTTTATTTTTGGCTGTGTTGGGTCTTTGTTGCAGCGAGCGGGCTTTTCATTGCAGTAGCGTCTTTTGTTGCGGAACATGGGCTGTAGGTGCGCAGGCTTCAGTAGTTGTGGCTCACAGGCTCTAGAGCACAGGCCCAGTAGTTGTAGCACATGGGCTTAGTTGCTCCACGGCGTGTGGGATCATCCCGGACCAGGGCTCGAACCCATGTCCCCTGCATTGGCAGGTGGCTTCTTAACCACTACGCCACCAGGGAAGCCCCTGCATTTAAAAATATATCCATATTCAGCAGTGAAAAGGAACAAATTACTTACAGACATGCAACAGGATGGATGATGTTCAAAAGCATCATGTTAAGTGCCAGGAGCCAAAAACCACACACCATATGATTCCATTTATATGACATTCCTGAAAAGGAAAAACTAGAGGGACATAACATCAGTGGTTGCCAAGGATTGGATGTTGGGGGAGAGAATTGAAACAAGGGAGCTTTTTTGAGATGATGGAAATGTTCTATATTCTTATTGCTTGATGGTTACACAACTGTATATGTTTGTCAAAACTCACAGGAATGTACATCTCAAAAGGGTGAATTTTACTGTGAGTAAATTATACATCAACAAAGTTGACTTTTAAAAACTCGAAGCAAAAAATGTTCTACAATATAATGTGTTACATATATAGTCCTTTAGGACAGGAGCTTATGGACTGAGCACTCAATCAATAAATACGCTAGTCCAGATTTTTGGCTTCAGTGCCATGTTGTTCACATATGATTTTCTGTTAATATAGCATGCTCATCCATTTGCAGCTTTAAAGTTTCTTTAATTGGAAAGGTACTGAGCATTTCCCTTCTAAAAACGTCAAGTATTGCTTTGCCTTAAGGAACAAGGGAGGTCACCAAGAGAATGATGAGGCAGGGCTGGACTATCAAATAACCTAGAAGCACAGAGATATCTGGGAAGTGGAGGGGGGTTGAGGGGATTCCTGCTTTGGTCGCCAAACGGGAGAAGCAGTACAAGCCTACGAGATGTCATATGTCAATAGCGGATGTTATCTTGTTTTGGAGGGAATTTCCAGCTCCGTCGTTTAATATTAGTCAGACTTCTGTAGTTAAGGACGGCCTAACATTAGCTTAATTAAAACACCAGTCAGATACACGCGAAGGCAAAGACGTGCGGCTCTCGGCTCAGGCTGGCTGGGACCGTCAGCGCCCAGAGGAGGTCAGCTCCCTGGGCGCTCCCCCAACCCGGCAGGCGAACCCCTTTCTTATTGGCCACTGCCTGGCCACCTCGGGCGCCCATTGGCCGGCCCCGACGCCTGCTTCTATAAGAGGCGGGCAGCGCGAGGCTGTGGGCTGACCCAGCTCACTGCTAGCAGCGCCCGAGGTGAGTGGGGTTGGCCCCTTCTCACTGGGACCAGGGACCACCGTCGCGGATTTGGGGGCACTGGGCTGGCTCGAGGAAGAGGCAGGGTCATCCTCCAGGAGGTAAATGCCCGTGGGGAGCTGGGCCTGGGAAATCAAAGTCGTACTCCTGTGGTCACTCACTCTTCTCCTTTCCTCTTACCCTCTTTGGGGAGAAAAGACACTAATTTTGAGGGCTTCCCCTGTGCCAGAAACAGGCTCTTTACATGTCATCTGATTTCACCTCCCCAGCAAACCCTGTGAGGTAGATAGTTCTTGAATTTTACAGATGAGGAAACTGAGGTTCAGAGTTGAACCCAAGTCAGTGTGATTCCTCTATGCTAGCAGAAACAGACACATTCTTCTTTCTCTTCTCCGTCAAATGGCAACATCTCATTTTTCCTTCTCCTCCTATAAAGGGAACCTTCCCTTAGACACCCTCAAAGAAAAGGGAGTCTCTGAGGCAAAGCCTTTCAACATCACATCTCCTCACCTCCACCCCAACATGGGACTAAGAGCTGGGGTGCAAGGTTACAACTGACAAAGAAGCATAGGACCTAGTAGTTCAGAGCCTGTTAATAGTCCAGGTAAGTTTAACCTTGCCTCTGACCATTTGGTTTTCAGGAGTTTCAAATTAACTCCCCACTGATGCTCTACTCTAGTTGACTTGGGGGAAGAAGACTAGAGTCGAACTTTCTAGCCCAGTGAAAGTTTGTGCCTGTCAGTTCTCAAAGAAGGATGGAATTCACTTATTTGGTTTAAAAGTAGAAGTGAGCACAGCTTAAATTAACTATAAATGGTTCTGTAAAGCTATAATCTGTGGCCTGTGAATCTGATCACTGGAGTTCATTTGTACACGTATTATTATCATTAGATTATCTTCAGGCAGGGATGTATCTTCTATTTCCATTTTCTTTGCTGGTGCCATTATTTCCTGAAATAATGCTTTTCATGTTTTCTTTTATATTTCATCTTTACTTTCATCCTCTTTCCCTTCCCCCATTCAGAAAAGAAAATCAAGATTCTCTGGAGGATTCTCTCCTTACACACCAGTCTTTCCCAAAGCTTTTAGTTCTGTCTTCAAACAGCATCCACGCTTTCAAAATACTTCAATTCGATAGTGCTTTGTGCTTCCTAGATCATAGAAATTTAAATTACACTGTTACTGATTAAACTAAGGGGAGAAAAGAGTTAGTCAATTGACCTCTACTATACTAAGGGGCTGTTGATCTTCTGACAGACTTCTTGGTATGTGTTCCTTATTTCCAATGGCAGGTCCTGCACTTTAGTCAGGTCAGGAAACTCGATAGGAGAATGACTTCCGGCCTCTCACAGAAAAAGGGGAAGTACCAGTTGGCATTGGCTTATTAGAGTATTGCTTTAAAAGTAAAATATATACTTCTTCATGAGACATGGATCCAAACAAGTGCGACCCATTGGACACTTCGTAGCCTTTTATCTTACCAGGCTAGTACTGTGGGGTTTGCCCGTGAAGGAGTAGGAGGGGGTAGGTAGCCAGAAGAGGGAAAGGAAAAAAAGTGATGGAGGAAATAATGAGGTTCTGAAAGGGGTTTGGGAGTAACGATAAAGACAGAATAAAGACGCTTAATAAGTTCTGTCTATCAGGCCAAGCTGTGGCCAAATTTTAGTAAAGGTCAAAGCCTTGTGCTCTTAAGCTTATTTTGGGGTGGGTGTAGGGGAGGGGTGAGAATTCTTTTCTTCTAGTTTCTAAGCAGAAGTTCCTTTTGAGAAACTTCATTCTTAACATTGACTTAACAAGAGGGACAGGAATATTTCCAAATCTCAATGTAAAATGCCTTACTCATCATAAATATTCCATTCATGTATCCTTCACCTTCCTTTGCCCCCACCCATTAGGGAAATGTTGGTGGCAAAACTAGATCCATTTTAGAACCAGGGGAAAAAGAGAATTATGAACCCCAAAAGGTTGGAGTTAGATTAGCCATGGCTATTAGTACCTTCTTATAATGGCTCCTGCCAGGGGAGCTTAAGGGTCGGTTTTGAAATGTGAAAGAAAATCTTGATATAGTTTTATATGAAGAGCATTCTAAGCTCTGAGGGATCGTTGAAGGATGACCTATCAGGAGATCTGAAATTCTGTCTGGTAAATTCTGTTACCACCGACTGGCAAAAATCACTTTTCTTTCCTGTTCTCTGATCCTTGCTCCCAGTTGTTAAAGTTTGCTTACATTATGAAAATAGTGGTAGACCAGGAAATAGGTTATATTTGCAGAATCCTTTTACTCCAGCGGGTTATGGTGACAATATGAGGGAAAATGGGGACTCAGTAAATATAGGCTGATTCAGTAAATTGTACTTTGGAGTCTTCATCTGTTTGTTTGCAAAAGAATTGCTAAATTATTCACTTGAGATTTGGAACTTAATACACTTGCGTTTCAAAATAAATAAACTAATGAAACTGAAAATCACCTTAAGACAAAAGAATACTTAAATGTTAAGTCATAACACAACCTTTCCATGTGCTTGTTACTATAAGAAATTACTATAAGAATTAGGTTTATAACTATCTTGTGAATGCTTAATTCCCAGGGTAAGAAAAATTTTTAGCCAGGAAAGTTTAGAATGTCCACTTTATTACATTTAACATTTTCTTTTTATGAAGATTGGGAAATTTGGGATGCACTTCCCATTATTAGAGCTAATATTTATTGAGTACTTAGTGTAGGTCAGCATCTGTTCTAAGGGTTTCATATATTATACTCCTCCTCCTTATAGCCACGAAATTGGTGCTAATTAGCCTCCATCCTTAATTTTGCAAATAAGGAAATTAATGCACATAGAAATTATAGCTTGCCTACATGGATTTGTAGTTGGATTTATTACTAGCAATTTGCTTTATTATTTTACATCTCTCTTATTGTTGGCAACTGTATACTATAGGACAAAGTCACCCATACTCTGGAAGAAAAAAAAGTGCATGGTCTTTGAGTGATGGTTAGACACGTAAGAAATGTTTCCAAAAGTTTTCACATCTCCAAAAGCATTTTAAGAATGCGTATCTGAGACCATCCCTGAATTTTTAGCCCCAGAGCCACCAATTCAGAATTTCCTGTGTATAATTAAGTTTACCTTAAGAAACGGTCAATTCCTTTGAAGCTGAAAATCTCTCTTAGGATGTCTTGCTTCCCATCCATAAATCTTTTCTGTTCAGAGACTTAGGGACGGGCCAGAAGTCATCTCCAATCATCTTCAGAATCTCATGGGATATTGGTCATGGGGTTGGAAAGTAGGTGGGGTTTCGTGTGCTCCTCAGATATCATAGCCGGGATCTCAGGATACCGTTCTCTTCTCCTTATTTGGTCTTACTGGAAAGTCAGCCTCTCCTCCTCCCCTTCCCTCATAATAAATCTGTGAATTCCTTGGAGGCAAACAGTCTTCTTTGTTTTTTAATCTTTACTGCCCTAACACTGACTATGGTATGTCAATGTGCTTGGGTTGAAATTTCATTTGTTTTACCATTAGTAATCATTTGAATCACAGAAAAATCCACATTATTATTAAGTTTAACTGGTCATTTGGTTTTAAAGCATTTGACATAGAGATGGTTTTAGTTGTAGAGAATAAATTGACACAATTAGAAATATCTAAGCAGTTTTGATTTTAAACTCAATGAATCAATAAGTATTTGTTAAATTTTGAATTATATATCTCAGTCTCTTCTTGGTGCCTGAAATAGCCTAGTTTCCTCTGTGGGGAAAACACCAGAATACCAAGTAACATTATGTGTTTTAAAATGTATAAGGGGGCTTCCCTGGTGGCGCAGTGGTTGAGAGTCCACCTGCTGATGCAGGGGACATGGGTTCGTGCCCCGGTCTGGGAAGATCCCACATTCCGCGGAGCGGCTAGGCCCGTGAGCCATGGCCGTTGAGCCTGCGCGTCCGGAGTCTGTGCTCTGCAACGGGAGAGGCCACAACAGTGAGAGGCCCACATACCGCAAAAAAAAAAAAAAAAAAAAAAAAAAAGTATAAGGGAGTTTTTGGATGCCATGAGTTTCGGTTAACTGTTTGGTTACTTTGCTGTATTAGAAAAGTTAGGTAGTGTGCCCAAGGTCATACACTGACAAGTGTTAGACAGTGATTAGATATTTCCTTACACTGTTTTGCAGTGTAAATAAGTGGTTGAGAGATGCCAAAGTAGATGTCTAGTTCATCTGAGAAGTCAGCTTTCAACTAGATCCCAGGAATTTTGTTCTACTTTCTGAACATTTTTAGGGTAATGCTTGTGAAATTAGATCCATATGTTAACATTCATATTTCCAAGGACACAGTTTTATTTTTTAATTTATTTTTTATTTTTTTAATACATCTTTATTGGAGTATAATTGCTTCACAATTCTGTGTTATTTTCTGTTGTACAACAAAGTGAATCAGCCATATGCATACATATGTCCCCAAATGCCCTTCCTCTTAAGCCTCCCTCCCACTGTCCCTATCCCACCCCTCTAGGTCGTCGCAAAGCAGTGAGCTGATCTCCCTGTGCTATGCTGCTGCTTCCCACTAGCTATCTATTTTACGTTTGGTAGTGTATATATGTCAATGCCACTCTCTCACTTCGTCCCAGCTTACCCTTCCCCCACCCCCGAAGGACACAGTTTTAAATATGTGTTCTTACATTCTCTAGCTGTGTCACCATGGACAGGTTAGTTAGTTTCTCTGAGCTTCAGTTTTCTCATTTATAAAATGAATATAATTCCTATCCCCCTCCACCAAGATTTTATGAGAATTATATGGGATAATATTAGTGCATGATATATATAGACATTTGACAAATATCGGTTCCCTTACCCACCTCTTGGGTTGCTAAGAATGGATGGAATCTTGTTAGCATAGAGTGGGAATTTCTTTCTTATCTCCATACTATCTGAACTTATATGTAGAAGTCCTTCAACTTAGTATGTGCCTGATAAATATTTGTTAAACAATTCCAAAGCTATCAGAAAGACCGAATTCTGAAACAGAAAATTGTATTCCATTAGCAGATTAGTAGCAGACTATTGTTTATTACCATACAGTTGAAAATTACTGAGCCATATTTGGTACTTTATACCCTCTATCAAGCCAGATAGGGCTCTTGGGGATGCCTCTTATAAGATACCCCAAATGTTATACAGTATGGGTTAAGAAAAAGGCTTTATGGCAGAAAGAGAAAACTCACAATAGTTCTCCGGTCAGAAGGACAGAAATTCATGAAGCTCCTCATTTTGATCATCCTATAGAAAAGCATTTCAAAGCCAGGAATTTAGCTTAATGGAAAACTACCTTGTCCTAACTTTTCTCATTTAGCCTTTGATCAGACTTGCCATGGTCCTGAGATGGGTATTTGGATGTGCATAGAAGATCAAGTCCAAACTCCTCTGCATTAACTGCAGAGCCTTTTGAAGGATCTGGCCCCACTTACCTTGCCTACATGATCCCTCATTGATCTGTGGTTGGTCACCTCCTCATCCTTTGTCTTTCATCTCCTCATGGACTCTTTCCTCTTTTTTCTTTAAGACCTAATTCAAACACATCTTCAGTGAAGCACCTCTGAACACGTACCAGAATAATTAATCTAGCCACTGCCATCACGCCACCATCTGTGTTCCTGTTACAGTGCTTACCCTTCATTCTCTTTCTATGAGACTTTTAGTTCCCTGAGGGTAGGGACCATGTCTGTAATCAATCTTTCCTTCATTTATTCATTCAGTGACATCTATCCAGTCCCTGTTACGTGCAGAGACTGTGTTAGGTACTCACAATGGTGCATAAAAGCATACGTGATCTCTGCCCCCACAGAGCACACAGGCTAGTTGAAGAGGCAGACACAACCATATACAGAGCTACAGCTGCACCTGCGACTGTTGTTATGAATGGGAAGTATCTGGTGCCATGAGAACCAACACTAGGGGTTGACTTGGGGGGGTCAGGGAAGGCTTCCACGAGTAAGGGAAATTTGAACTGTAGGGGACTGGAACACAGTCTATCTGGCTTCAAGCCCTCGCCATCCTACTATACCTGCTCTACAGGCTTGGATCAACGCATGAGAGCAGGTGAAAGGCAGTGAGATCGGTTATGTCAATTTAAGTTGTTAAAGGTTAACTCCACTAGAACAACAGCATGAAACTGGGTAATTAGGGAGAATTAATAACCCAAAGAAAACGAATAACCATAAATCTTCAATATGCTGTTTCCATTTATTAATCCAAATCTTACTTCTCAAGTGTCTATTTCTCAACTGAGAGTCACCAGTACAAAGTTACCGTACCCTACATCTATCCTCCACAATATCCTCACCTCCCCTATAAAGAAGATGTGATACATATGTATAATGGAATATTACCCAGCCATAAAGAGGAACAAAGTGGGTCATTTGTAGAGATGTGGATGGACATGTGGATGGACCTAGAGTCTGTCATATAGAGTGAAGTAAGTCAGAAAGAGAAAAACAAATATCATGTATTAATGCATATATGTGGAATCTAGAAAAATGGTACAGACGAATCTATTTGCAGGGCAGGAATAGAAATGCAGACATAGAGAACGGACGTGTGGACATGGGGGGAAGCAGAGGGTGGGATGAATTGGGAGATTAGGTTTGACATAAATACAGTACCACGTGTAAAATAGATAGCTAGTGGGAACCTGCTGTATAGCACAGGGAGCTCAGCTCAGTGCTCTGGGTTGACAAAGATGGGTGGGATGGCGGTGGGGAGGGAGGTCCAAGAGGGAGGGGATAGATGTATACATATAGCTGATTCACTTCACTGTACAGCAGAAACTAACACAACATTGTAAAGCAATTATACTCCAGTAAAAAAATAAATAAAAAATTAAAAAAAGGAAAAAAAATCCTCACTTCCCCCAACACACACACACACACACACACACACACTTGGCACTTGTAGGCCAATACTAAAAAGACTTAAGGGCCAATGTCCTAGGGGATTCCACCGTCAGAGAGAAAGTAGATACTTATATGGAACCAGAATTCTCTGGGCTACCAGCTATTCTTCTAGTCCACCTGTGTCCAGAGCTGTCCAGGCTCTTAAATTTACAAATGAAATAGGAGGCCTTGTCCCTGTTCTGAAGAAGCTTGCTGTCTTGTTAGAAGACATTTCACATATATGAGTGACACATTTGAGGAAGCCATTCAAGACCCAGTGTAAACACAATGAACAAATGACAAGGATGTGGAGAAAAGGTAACCCTTCTGCACTGTTGGTGGGAATGTAAAGTGGTGCAGCCACTATGGAAAGCAGTATGGATGTTCCTCAAAAAACTAAAAATAGACTTACCATATGATCCAGAAATTCCTCTTGGGTTTATACCCAAAGAAAGTGAAAACACTAATTCAAAAAGATACATGCATCCCGATGTTCATATTATTTTTAATAGCCAAGATATGGAAGCAACCTAAGTGTCCATCAACAGATGAATGGATAAAGAAAATGTGGTATGTATGTATACATGCATATATATGCATACATATACACACACACACACACACACAATGGAATATCACACAGCCATAAAAAATAATGAAAAAAGAATGAAATTCTGCCATTTGTAACAACGTGGATGGACCCAGAGGGTATTATGCTTAGTGAAATAAGTCAGACAGAGAAAGACAAATGCTGTATGTTATCACTTATATGTGGAATCTAAAAAAGGAAACAAGTGAATGAATATAACAAGAAGAACCAGACTTACAGATATAGAAAACAAACTGGTGGTTACCAGTGGGGAGAGAGGGGGATGAAGGGGCAAAATAGGGGTAGGAGATTAAGAGGTACAAATTACTATGTATAAAATGGATAAGCTACAAGGATTATATTGTACAGCACAGGGAATATAGCCAATATTTTATAATAACTTTAAATGGAATATAATCTATAAAAATATTGAATCACTATGTTGTACATCTGAAACTACAATAAAACCCAGTACAATAAAGTGCTAAAATTGTAAGGGGAGAGGAGGTAGGCTTTCATAGAGAAAGAGTACCCAGTTCAGGCCACAACAGTCAGGAAGACTGCAAGCAACCCATGGGGTTGAGTCATGCCCTGAAAGGATTGGATTAGAAAAAAAAGAAAATTACTAACATGTATTGTCTGCCTTTTATATTCTAGGCACTGTGCTAGGCAATGTTTTAGCTTATTGTGGTCTCATTACAGTTTTGCAAAGTATATATGTACATCCATGTTTTACAGATGAGGAAACTAAAACTTGGTTAATGTTATCAGATATTGTCTGTTTCAAATATTATCTATGCTACCAAATATTGTCTACAATGTACAACTTTTTTTTAGAGCTTTCTATTTTCATACTTTATTTTTAGAGACATACACCAAATTCATCATGATTGAAGACAATAAGGAAAACAAAGATCATTCCTTAGAAAAGGGAAGAGCAACTCTCATTTTTTCCTTAAAGAATGAAGTTGGAGGACTTATAAAAGCACTGAAAATCTTCCAGGTAAGCAGTCTCTGTATTTCTGCATAAAACTCTTATAAAATGGGTCTGTAAGATTATTTGTAAATTCTTCAGAGGTGGACTACAGAAATGTTTTAAACACTTAAGTTTCTAAAATACTGCTCGATTCTATCAAATGGGCAAAGGATACAAACAATTTATAGAAGAGGAGGTACAAATAACTAATAAAGAAATGGGGGAGGAAAGATTCACTTTACAGATTTTGAAGAAGTAAATTTTAATTTTATTTTAATTAAATGAAATATTGAAATTTTAATGATATTATTTAATGATACATTAATAATATATTAAATGTTATTTTTTTATATAGCAAAATAACAAAGATTCTACAATTATACTACTCCATACTGTTAAAGCTTCAATGCATTTGGCACTTAAATACACCTTTGGTGTGAGGGAAAATTGATGTGATGTGTAGGGAAACAATCTGGTAATATGTATTTTGAGTCTTAAAATGTTCACATATTTTGACCCAGTAATTTTACTTCCATAAATCTATCCTAAGGAAATCAGGGTCAGTCAGTTAGAACAGGAATTTTTACTGAGTACTTACTAGGTACAGCACGTCCTGCTAGATATGAAGGTGTGTACCCTAACAAAGCAGACACAGTTCCAGCCCTCACAGTTTTGTATAATCTAGTGGAGAAGACAGACACTAAACAAATAATTTCAGTAAACAAATGATTACATGTGTGTAAACTGACCTGAAAGAGAAGTACCAGGTACTATGATAGCATTGAACTGGGAGACCTAACCCAGTTTAAGAGACACAAAGATTTATTTATAAGAATTAAAAAATTATAAACAAACTACTTGTCCTAAGGTGTGCGACAGGTTAAATTATACTACTAGAACATCATCGGTATTAAGCTTGTAGCCCCTGAAGGCGGGCCACCTGAGTTCAAATCCTTGCTCTGTCACTTATTGGCTGTGTGATGGTGGGCAAATTAATTAGTCTCTCTGCATTTCATCTTAGCATCTATAAAATGAGAACCCTACCTACCTCACAGGGTCACTGTGAGAACTAATAAAATTAATATATTTCAAGTGCTTAGGATAGTTCAAAGTAAATTATCAATAAATGTTAGCTGTTTAGAAATCAGATTTATATCCATATGATATACTGTTAAACAGCAGTTTGAAAATAATATTTCAAAGAATTTTAAATTCTAAATGTAACAAATAGTCTAGAAGAGTTTGTGATAAAAAGCACCAGTTTTTTACCCAGCACCTCAGTTCCACTCCCTAGAGGCAATCTCTTTTAACTATTTCTGTTCTTAGTTCTTTTAGCGGTGAATTTATAATGTCTAAATATTGTCCTGATCTGAGTTATCAATTTACATGGTATTTATTTACTCTCTATTGTGAATGATACTGATACTGATACTTCCGTCCCTTCTTCCTCCTTCTCCTCCCCATATTTGATAATTACGTGATTACTGCAAGCTCTTCTTTTGATTACCTTGGAGTCTTTAAATAGTATACCTGTATTTCTTCCATCAACTTTCTTTTTTATTTTGTCTTTAATCAAATAATACTTGTGCATGGTTTAAAAAGTCAACCCCACACTATAAAGCTTATAAAGAAAATAGCAGTCTTCTGCTTCATCTCTCTTCATTCCTAAATTCCATTTAATTTTTATGTTGACCTAGGTGCAGAGGGTTGAGCTAATCACACTCCTTAAATCACGTGGACACTGTCATCACTGATGTATACAGCCTCCTCCTGTTTTATTCCATCTCCATTTCTCTCTTCTGATAGACAACTGCTCTGATACGTTTGATCTACACACTGAATTGTTTTTTATGTTACTTAGAATCTATGTTGAGTTTCTGCATGTGCATGGACTGGTAATTTATATAAATGTTATTGTACATACACTTTTTCTTTTACTCAGCACTGTGTTTTGAAGACCTACCCGTGCAGCTACGTATCCATCTCATTCGTTCTTCTGACTGCTGCAATGGTGTTGTGGGCATGAATCCACCTATTTTTACTTATCCTCTGCCTATAGGGGGCAAGCATCTTCAACGCTTTTAACTATATTTTCTCATAGTAGCGTCCATATTTATAAGCAATATGCTTGTTCTGCTGCTATTCCTTGTTTTTTCCATTTGTAGATATTACCTATTGATTTTCTCCAGCGGAAGTGAAGGATTAGCTTCCTTGGCACAGCTCCCTTTCCAGAGGCCCCTCAACTTCCCTTCCCCCCATCTTCACAACGTGGTTATACCCCAATTTTTGGCTATATCAGTCTTCAGTGTTTTCATTATAAAGATGATGTAAATCTTGTTCAAAGAAGAGCTATATTATCCGTTATTCTGACTCTTCTTTTCTTGTACAACAGGATTACAGCATAGTTTTTAAGGGCATAGACTATGGAGCTAGACAGCTTGAGTTTGAATTCCAGCTCTTACACTGATTAGCTGTGTGCATTTGGGCAAACTGCTTAACCTCTCTGTGCCTCTGTTGTTGTAATTGAAATATCTGATAAGGAATGTCTCACTTATTACTTTAACTCTACCTGAATTTTCCTAGACATTCTTGACTAAACTTTTCTTCCAGGTAAGAAGAAAAGAAACTAAATAACTTTTAAGTTATTTAGTTACATTTCCTCACCAAATTCCATCAGGTTTTTCATTTTGATAGCACTCAATTTTAGATTACTTTAGGAAGAATTGACATTTTGTATCTTCTTCTCCAAAAACATAATTTATAGCTTTATATTTATTCAAGTCATCATTCGGAAAATATTTATGAATGTACTCTTATTCTAAAAATTCATAAGAAATAGATTCAATAAAACTCTCCTTTACTCCTGATCAATTCCAATATATTTTGTAACTGGCTCTCTTGTATTGATTCCATGATAGATTCTACGTTCCAGGATAAACCCTGCCTATTCCAATTTCCCAACATCCCTGACATTCACTCTCCTTTCTTATTTATCAAGTTAATGTTCCCTGATAATTATCTCATCCCTACCTTTGCTCATACAATTCCTCCTGTTTGGAATCTTACTTCTTCCCTTCTGTCTTCCTATTCTATCTATTTTTTAAGACTCATCTCAGCTCCTATCTGCTCCATAGAACCTTCTACCTCCTCAAACTCCTGATGTTTTTTTCCGTTTCTGAACATCTTCTGCGTCTGAACACTCACTATTTGTATTTTCTCTTAGTCTTTCATGTGTTAGTCAACTAGATTGTAAACTCCTTGTACGTCTTGCCCTCCTTTGTATGCTTCACAGCGATTACTTGGCTACACAGGTGTTCACTAAGTTAATTTAGATTCAGCTGGTTAGTATTGGAGATCATCTACTCTAACTTTCTCGTTTTTTAGATGAAGAAAACTGTTGGGTGACTGGTTCTTATGTTTCATGATTATGTCACCAGGGCTTTTCCTCAGCACCCAGATTGGTAAGAGAAGATACCTTCCCCCCACAGGTTTACACATATGGACCCCACAGCTCAGGCTGGCACGCGAAGAGATCAGAAGCAGCAATCTGATTCAGCTGGTTACTGAGTTTGTAGCTTAAGATATTGGAGGTATTAAATATTCCATGTTCAAGCTGTTCATCTAATTGTATTAAATGCATTATTGCAAAGGAGACTTTTCTTTTGAAAGGACTAACACTAGATCACTTAAAAAAAAACCTAGCCTTTATTTGTGAGAATTTTCAAAGGGTTCTTTTTATCTAGGAGACTAAGTCTTTTGATTTGAAGCCCAATCAGTTCTGGCAATCTGAGGGACTTTCTACTGGGTGTTAATTTAATTAGATTCTGGAGGGTGTGATGAATTTTTCAAACTTTTTTGGAATAGTACCTAATATTTAGGGGGAATTATTTTGCTGTTGATGGCACTAAAAACAGCCTTTTTTCCCTTTGGCTATTATGACAAGTGATGAGACTGAGTTTTAGTGGTAATGGAAGTAATCTTCTCAGAGACTATAACCATTTGAGGCAGTCATGTGTGATCTTCATCCTCTGCTTTCCACAGGAGAAGCATGTGAACCTATTACACATTGAGTCCCGAAAATCAAAGAGAAGAAACTCAGAGTTTGAGATTTTTGTTGATTGTGATATCAATAGAGAACAATTGAATGATATTTTTCATCTGTTGAAGTCTCATACTAATGTTCTCTCTGTGAATCTACCAGATAATTTTACTGTGAAGGAAGATGGTAAGTTTGAAAAGTGAAAATACTACTCAGAAGATTAAGTGCATAATGTGTGTCCTATCTTATGTTTAGCTTGAAGGCATGAAAGCAAACGTAAAACACTGTCTATTCAAATTGCTTACAATCTGATAATGAAGAAGATACAAAATGTAATTGTTCAAAATGCTAAAGAAAAATTATAAAGCAACATTTTATCAAGGGCGAGAGAAGTGGAAAGGAAAACTTGAGTACAAGAAAGAATTTAGAATAGTTAGAAATCCATTGTTTTCTCAGTTTCCAAATCATCAGGCATTTCCTTTTTTTTTTTTTTTTTTTTTCGGTACGAGGGCCTCTCACTGCTGTGGCCTGTCCTGTTGCGGAGCAAGGCTCCGGACGCACAGGTCCAGTGGCCATGGCTCATGGGCCCAGCCGCTCCGCGGCATGTGGGATCTTCCCAGACCGGGGCACGAACCCGTGTCCCCTGCATTGGCAGGCGGACTCTCAACCACTATGCCACCGGGGAAGCCCCATCAGGCATTTCTTGATTTCACAGACCTCCAGTTCACAATCCCTGAGCACTTAGTAACTCTTACGGGGCAGATACCTAGCAGATATTAAGTGAATATTTGAATTTGTTGAGAATGTTGACAATTACTGACAACTATGATGTGAAATACTCTATATATGAAATACAATATTCTTCCTTGTCCTCACTTCCACCAAAACCAAATGGAAAGCTTCTAAGTTTTCAGATACTCAGGTAGCACTTCTACTGTGAAAAAATCCTTGCAGTTTACTTGGGGCAAGAGACAAATGGATAAATCAGTCACATTTTATATATGGTACTCAATTTAAAATAATCCCTTCAGATTATGTCACAATATTTGGGTGTAATCAGGGCTGATATTCATCTGTTATGTATTCATATGGCTGTATAAGGTATTAAAATATCAAGATTCTACGTCCACGTCTGGCTGGCAGATAGCTTTTCCCCTGAGTCCCTTAAGTGCTCCTCACCATGCCTGAAGCCCATGTGCCCCCAGTTCTCCCCTAGGAGTCCTGTGGCCACCACAAACAACTAGATTAACACCTGATAGAGCAGGAGCCTGGGACTCTGCTTGTGTCTATTTTGAGTGATTGGTGCCCCTGTTGTTTTGTTGCTGAATCTCTTGAATATCACTTCTGGGTATGTTAGAGCATTAAACTGGAGCAAGAAGAATTGAGTCCTAGTCCTCTCTGTTCCATTAGAGATGAATGATCTTGGATAAGTTACTTCACCTCTCTGGCAAATGAAGAGTTTTATAGAGTCTAAATAGTTCAGCTGATTTTTAGGGAACACCAACTTGTATCAGATAATTCTACTAAGAAATGGGGATACAAAAAGAAATAGTCCTACCCTGGAGTCGTTCCCATTCTTTTCTGTAAGACAGCCATATGCAGATACATTATAGTAAAACATAGTAAAAGCTTTCAGAGAATTGGAGTCATAGTCATGGGAACCCAGATGATAGAGAACTAGCGCCACCTACAGGGTCAGGGAAAGCTCATTTGATTTGGGTCCTGAAGGAGGAGAAGGATATTCTCAAGAAAACAGAAGGATGAGGTGCAGCAGGATGTGGGATGGGATAGGTATTCCAGGGAGAAGACCAGCATTCACAAATCTCAGAGTTTTAGGAGAGCGTGTATGTATGAGGGATAGTGAGAAGATCAAAGTGGCAAAGACATAAATGATCTCTAAGATCCTTTTAATCAACAAAAATAAACATTCAGAGTTTTAATTAAATTTGCTAATTAAAAATTAGCCTTGGGGTTTCCCTGGTGGCGCAGTGGTTGAGAGTCCGCCTGCCAATGCAGGGGATACGGGTTCGTGCCCCGGTCGGGGAAGATCCCACATGCCGCGGAGAGGCTGGGCCCGTGAGCCATGGCCGCTGAGCCTGCGCGTCCGGAGCTTGTGCTCCGCAACGGGAGGGGCCACAACAGTGAGAGGGCCGCGTACTGCCAAAAAAAAAAAAAAAAAAAATTAGCCTTACTCTTTAAGACTAGCTAAATATGTAGCTTAAATTTTTTTGAACTTTTGGTCTATTACTAAAGTGCATCATTTCTGCAATGCTTAGGAAATTAAGGCTTAAAATATTTTTAAACTCAAAAACTTTGAATAAGATTTACTTATTAAAACTAGACCAATTTACTTGTATACATTGTGCCTCAACGTACAAGCTAAAATTAAAAATCTCATCCAAATGCATTTATGACTTTCTTAATTTCTTTTTCTTTATTGCCTAATTTAAGATGGTCTCTTCAACTGTTAGTGTTTTTTGTATTTTTCAGGTATGGAAACTGTTCCTTGGTTTCCAAAGAAGATTTCTGACCTGGACCATTGTGCTAACAGAGTTCTGATGTATGGATCTGAACTGGATGCTGACCATCCTGTAAATATTTTAAATAAATATTTTCATGAAAATAAGTTAAAGCAAACTAAAAAATTAAGGGTATTATTTTTCTTTTCTGGAGAAAGTGCTTATTCTAGACTAAATAGGATCTTGATTAATCTGGGTTTCAGGAAGTGTTATTAGTCCTTCATGTTGGTGGACTTGAAACCAAGTGACTGAAGAGCATCCAATTTCATT
The DNA here is from genome assembly GCF_951394435.1 of Stenella coeruleoalba. NCBI lineage: Eukaryota > Metazoa > Chordata > Mammalia > Artiodactyla > Delphinidae > Stenella > Stenella coeruleoalba. Next base: position 37,733,127 of record NC_137154.1, read on the forward strand.
GGCTCCAAAACATCTGTGTCATGCCTGGAATTCGTATTACTAAGAGCTATTCCAAGAATTACACTACAGTGAACACCGTATCTGCAGTCGGTTTCTATCAAAATGGGCATGGGCTATTGGAGAGGGGAGTAAAGATAGGAAGGGGAAAATCATCACCCACACTGCCCAGCATAATTGGTTTATTATGCAGTTGATGAATTAGGAAGCTGTTTCCTTGGAAAATCATATGGGATACAGTACAGGCATGAGTTGGAGAATTAGTAAGTCTAGAGCATTAGGACTTCTTATGGAGCTCTAGGATCCTAGGAGGGGAGGAGAGAAGAGAGTCAGCAGTAGAGTTGCACAGACCAGGGATTTAATCTAGCTTCTATCACTTATTAGCTGTGTGAATGTGACCGTATACTGCCTTAGACAACCCCAGCCGATCCATCCATTTATTCTATAATATCTTATTGAGTAAGTATTGGAATTAATAATTTGCTGTACCTGCCCTCTGGGAGCTTCCAGTCAAGTTGACAAAGTAAAGCACACGCACACACACACACACATATATATAAACACACGTACAAGATTTAAGTATGAAAAGTGTGCTAAGTGGCATGAACAGACTGCTTTGAGATATACACAAGAGAGTACAAACACTTCTAGCTGAAGAGGTCAGAGAAAGGCAACCTTGTTAACTTGGCCTTAAAGAATTTTGGCAGGAAAGAGATGGAGAGGAAGGACAGTTCATTGCAAAATGAGCAAAGGTTCAGAGGCAAGAAAATCTGGGGCATGTTTACGGAAAGGTGTGTAAATCAGTTTTACTGACCTACTACCAAGTCCTGCGGATTTTCACCTCCAAGATATTTCTTTAATTTGTTCCTTGTTTATTCTTACTACCACATCCCTTAACTGGTCTTCCTGCCTCCAGCCTTGCCGCCTCAAACCTGTCCTCATAGTCACTAGAACGATCTAAAGCCTCAGTATAACCGTTATCCCTCTTGTGCCTAAAAATCACCAATGGTACCTCAGTACAGATCTAAGAAAACTGAAAACATAAGCCCACGCAAAAACTTGTACACAAATGTTCATAGAAGCATTATTCATAGTAGCAAAAAAGTGGAAACAACCCAAATATCCATCCACTGGTGAATGGATAAATAAAGCATGGTATGTCCCCAACATGGATATTAATGGCCATAAAAAAGCATGAATTACTCAACATGCTACAACAGGGGTGAACCTTGAAAACACTGTGATAGTGAAAGAAACAAGTCACAAAAGGCCATACATTGTGTGATTTCTTTTACATGAAATATCCAGAAGCGGCAAATTCATAGCAACAGGAAGTAGATTACTGTTTGCCAGGGCTGGGGGTGAGGGAAAATGAGGATAGACTGCGAATGAGTAGGGTGTTTTTTTTCAGTGTGATAAAGTGTTCTGAAATTATGGTGGAGGTGGTTGCACAACACTGTGAATATCCTAAACCCCCCTAAATTGTACACTTTAAAATGTCAGTTTTAAGGTATGTGAGTTATATCTTGATAAAGCTGTTATTTTAAAAAAAAAAAAAAAAACCCAATGGCTTCCAATTACCCCAAGACTAAAATCCAAGCTCTCAAACAGACCTTTACTAGCAGACCCATAACTAGTCTTCACCGTGCTCCACCTCACTCTCCAGGCTCCAGCAACATTGGATTACCTGTACTTTCTTAGGTGCAACATGCTGTTTTTCATTTCTGCGCTGTCCTTGGTGCTGTGCTTTCTGTCCTTCTCCCCCTGGCTCTCTCCACTCCTCTTTTAGCTTAGGAGTCATTGCTAGGGACCCTTTCCTGACCCCCACTACCCTCTTCGCATACTCTGGATTATGAGTTTCTTTTTGAGTTCAAGTGGTATTTTGTGCCTGTCTGTAATAAGGCACTTACCATATTGTTTCAAAACAATTGGTTAAAGTAAACGCCTTGAAGATCCAGATTGTGCTGTGTTTCTCTGAATTTCAGCACAAGGCCAGGTGCATAGTAGGGACTTGTAAATCTGTGTTAAACACACAAGTCTCATTCTTTCCTTTCAAGTGTCCTCCCCTTCTTTCCTATTTTGTATTATTGGCTATTTCCTTCTAAGATTTGCTTTTTGATGCCTTATTTTGTCTATTTTTTTCTTAAATATTTTTCATAGGTATAAATTCTAGTGTTACTATCTCTTCTATCTTTTTATCATTAATTGCTTCTACAAATGATTAATATGTCTGCATTTTGCAATAAAATCTGAAGCTAGATTCAGTTGCCATGATTTCAAATATTAGTAATTACTACTTTGTTACTAATTACAGGAAAATATAACTGAAGATGTAGTCAAATGATTAAGAAAAAACTCACCCTTGGAAAAGAGCCATGTATTTTAACTAGGGTGGTGCTTTTCTTTTTCCTCAAACTATTTTATTTTTGTAGCTACTGTAGTATTTTTGAATCTATAGTACCTTTTATCTTTGCAGCCACTATCGTATGAATCTGTCATATAATGTTGACTTTAAAAGAAAAATGATCATAAATTTCTAAACAGTGCTTGCTCAAAATAACAGTTATATAGCCCTTCAGTATAGTCACTTGAATAATAATGAAATGTTTTCTAAGTCATTTGTTAAGTATTTTTTAGTATGCATATTTAAAAACTTTTCTTTAATTATCAGGGCTTCAAAGACAATGTCTATCGTAAAAGACGAAAGTATTTTGCAGACTTGGCTATGAACTATAAACAGTAAGTGTACTATAAAAATAACTTATTCAACTTTGAACTAATGAAATAAATGGAGTAAATTATGCCTATATAGTAAATAGAAAACAAGATACGTGCTACTGTTTATTGGATGCTAATTCAAGATAACTTCTCTTTATCTCATTAGTGGAGACCCCATTCCTAACGTTGAATTCACTGAGGAGGAGATTAAGACCTGGGGAACTGTGTTCCGAGAGCTCAACAAACTTTACCCAACCCATGCTTGCAGAGAGTATCTCAAAAACTTACCTTTGCTTTCTAAATACTGTGGATACCGGGAAGATAATATCCCACAATTGGAAGATGTCTCAAACTTTTTAAAAGGTAATGAAATGATTAATTTTTTGTAAGGGGAATATTGAACTCCATTTCAATCACAATAGAATTTTTAATAGAGGACTAAAGTCCAGTTATTTGGGAGGTCAGAATTTTTCTGTATTCTGTCCTGGCAATTCTCCAGGCACCACATTTGAAGAGGGACGTTCATAACCTGGAGCAAATGTAGAGGAAAGTGAGCAGGATTGTAAGAGGATTGGAAAATGTATCATATAAATAAAATTTGAAGGATTCTCAGGGTGTTTAACCTGGAAATTTAGGGGACTTTATAGATTTATTTAAATATTTGAAGGTCATCTTATGTTATAGAGGGATTCCTATGTGGCTCTGAAGTAAAGGACAGTCGGATAGAAAGAGCAAACTTTTAGTTCGAAACGGACAAGATCCTGTTAAAAGAGCCATTTGAAAATGGGACAGGCTCATGAGATGGTTAGTTCCACATCCATGGAGATGTTCATGCAAAAGTTCCACACCCACTAGAGGGATGTGATAGAGGAGATTCAAGCACCTTTGGGAAGGTTGGAGTAAATGATCGCTGAAGCCCCTTTCCACACTAAGATTCTATCGTTTTCTCAAAGAAGAAGATGTGTTAATAGAAGCATAAACAAAGACTAAGGACAATTTTGCTCCTTTTAGTTCATCATGCTTACTTGGTCCAGGCTTCCTTATTTTTTCTCACTAGTATAGGAAGTAAAAGGATCAGTGATCTCCAGGATCTACAATATGTAAGAAAAATAAATATCCCCCTTTGATCTCAGCAGATTAGAACCTTAGGGAAAAACATAGGCATTATGTTTTTGACCCAAAGGGAGTTTATCTTATTTCCATCATGATCTGAAATTACTATCTTTGAATTTATTATATAGACTGTTATAAAAATATACATATTTATTCAACCCCATAATTCTCATTCCTCAACCACTATACACAAAACTAAGAACTAAACAGGAGAGGGCAATATAGTTTTTACAAGGGAAGAACTCATATAAGTGGTTCCTACAAAAACTAGATTTAAAAAAAATAGTGATTAAGAATGGCAGAGAATCAAAGCACATGACCTTGTGTGACTTAACAAAGATGGACTAGCATATGCTACAGAAGTTGTTATCAAATCACACTTGCATGAGATCTGGAGGCAATATTTTGTTATAGATGCAAAACTGAAAGCTGATCACTTGGGGTCTGGAGCTTGAGCAGGCTGCAGAGCTTGTTGCTAAAGGTGTTTCAAGGGAACGCGTCAAAGAGAGAAACCAACATTAAAAGACAGTTCAAACAAAACATGAATTGGAAGGGGCTACCTGCCCTGGCAAATATGGTGGCCACTAGACAACCGTGGTTGTTTAAATAATTAAAATGAATGTAGGGACTTCCCGGTGGTCCAGTGGTTAAGACTCTGCCTTCCAATGCAGGGGGCATGGGTTCCATCCCTGGTTGGGGAACTGAGATCCCACATGCTGCGTGGTGCGGCCAAAAATAAATAAAGAAAGAAAATAAAGTTAAAAAAAATAAAATGAATGTAAATCAAAATGTTAGTTCCCCAGCCACATTAGCCACATTTCAAGGGCTCAATAGCCACACGTGGCTAGTGGCTAGCAATAGGCTAGATATTGAACATTTCCATCTTTGTGAAAAATTCTTTTGCCCATCGGAGTGGGAGAATCCAAGTACAAAGCATTGGGGTGGAACTGGAATTACCAGAGTGTGAGAGTTTGAAATGAAGGACAAGATCAGAGCTTATAGAGGTCCCCAGAGCCACTGCAGCCTAGTGGAAGGTGACTTTTACAGTGGGCATGCAGACTCAGGTATTGGGGAATGAAAGAGCACCATCCAGTTTAGATAACAAAGAAACTACAAGAGGTAGTACTGGCTAAAAATGACATAGTTTCAAAAATGGTTCTGATCTAAATTAATAGATCTTGTTAGTGAGTTTTTTTAAAAAAGAAAAGTAAGATTGTCTATTCTAGTGAAGATTTTCTCCTTTGCTTTGCAGAGCGCACAGGTTTTTCCATCCGTCCTGTGGCTGGTTACTTATCACCAAGAGATTTCTTATCAGGTTTAGCCTTTCGAGTTTTTCACTGCACACAGTATGTGAGACACAGTTCAGATCCCCTCTATACCCCAGAGCCGTAAGTACTTCTACTGCAGCATCCATCCATCGATATGGTACCTACGTCATGATTTTTTGTGAGGATCAAGCGAATTAGCACATGTAAAGCATTTTGAATGGTGCCTGGCATGTAATACATGATCCATGCTCTATACATGTTAACCATTATTATTACCATTATTAATTGACAACCTATTAGGTGCCAAGTGCTGTCCTAAGCATAGGGGATGTAAGACTGAAAAAAATCAAAGTTTCCTGCCTTCATAGAGCTTATATTCCAATGGGAGATACAGATAATAAACAAACAAGTAAATATATATATATATAAAATTCAGATGGTTATAAGTGCCATGGAGAAAAATAAAGTAGGGAAAGGGGACAGAGTTGTGTGTGTGGGGGTGTTTCTACTTTGAAAAGGGTGATCAGAAAAGGACTGACTGAGAAGGTCACATTTGAGTAGAGACCTGGTTTGGGGGTTGGGGGGTTGACATGTGGATGTCTGTGCGTATTTGTATGAACTTACATATGTGTGTTTGTGAGTGGCCAAGGTTTTGTAATAGTGTCCTTTGTGGTCCATTGCCAAAGTAATACCACCTGATCAATTTGAATAAAAGTAAGATCAGGTTTTGATTTGATTGAATGGTTGATTATGCATTTATGTTAAATGGCACAGTGTGACAACTTGTACCTCTTTTTCAGAGATACCTGCCATGAACTCTTGGGTCATGTCCCCCTTTTGGCTGAACCTAGTTTTGCTCAGTTCTCCCAAGAAATTGGCCTGGCTTCTCTTGGAGCTTCAGAAGAGGCTGTTCAAAAACTAGCAACGGTATAAATCTGGAAATAGCTGTATGAATCAGTAATCTTTAACTGGGGTGGGATGTGGGTATTTGTGTAGTTTAAAAGTACCTACTCAAGATGAGCATTAGAAAATTTGTCTTTTCTCATATTTAATTTAATTTAAATAATTTAAAAAAACATTAAAGGAAGATGTAAACATTTAAGGCTTATCCAAAGAAGACCTGAGCTTTAAAAAAAAAAAAAAGGCAGAGAGACAGAGAACACTAGAATACAATAATGTTAACAGTTGGTATACCTTCTTTTTTTTAGTAAAAATGATAGGTTCCTTAAAAATGATGCTAAAAATATTTTTGAGCACTAGGTACAAAACATGATGGAAATAGAAAGATGAATAAGGCCTGGTTCCCACCTTCAAGGAACTTATACACAGACACTTATGTTAGAATGAAAGGAGGTCTGTCGAGAAGCTCAGGCAGGGTGCTCTGGGAGTGCAGAGAACTGCCTGTGGAAAGTTTCATGGAAGATGAACATCTGGACCAGCCCTGGGAAGATGAGTAATGTTTTCACCTGCCAGGAAAAGAAGGAAGAGCATCTCAGGATGAGGACACACAAGGAAAGACAGGAGGTGCTTGGTGTATCTGAGGAAATGACAAGAAGCTGGAGCAGAGTGTGTGAGGTTTGGGGAGGTGGTGTGAAATAGGCTAGATGGTTAGAACAGTGCTCTCAAATTGTGGTTTGGGGACCCCACAGGGTCCTTGAGTAAAAGATCCATTCAAAATGCAGAGTGAATTTTAATGTGAGGGACAGAGTTCATTGATATGGTTTCAGATTCCACATTACAGCTGTACTTTAAGAAATTACCATTGTTGAGTTTTGATGTTGTGTCAAAGAAGAATAGCTACAATTATCTGAGAAGGCTATTACAATATTCAACCGTCTTCCAACTACTTATCTGTTTGAGGCTGACTTCTCTCCACATGCTTGAACCAAAACAACCTATTGTGACAGGTTTAATGCAGAAGCAGATGTGAGAATCCATCTGTTTTCCAGCCAGACATTAAATAATATCAATCCAGACACTAAAAAGATTTGTGACAATATAAAACAATGCAACTTTTCTCACCGTTTTTTTCTTTCTTTTTTTTTTTTGCGGTACGCGGGCCCCTCACTGCTGTGGCCTCTCCCGTTGCGGAGCACAGGCTCCGGACGCGCAGGCCCAGCGACCACGGCCCACGGGCCCAGCCGCTCCGCGGCACGTGGGATCCTCCCAGACTGGGGCACAAACCCGCGTCCCCTGCATCGGCAGGCGGACTCCCAACCACTGCGCCACCAGGGAAGCCCTCTCACCGTTTTTTTGTACAATATAGTTACTTTTGATTAAAATGTTATTTGTGTTACCATAAAATGGTTTATTATAATTTTAACATTAATTAGTAAACATTTAAATTTTTCTCAGTTTACATTTTTAATATGGTAAATATAGCTAGCTCTATCCCACATAAACAAAAGGTCTTTGGGGTCCTCAGTAATTTAAAATATTTATTTATTTACTTATTTATTTTGGCGGTGTTGGGTCTTAGTTGCCACACACGGGCTCTTCATTTCTCCATGTGGGATCTTTAGTTGCGGCATGCGGACTTCTTAGTTGAGGCATGCATGCAGGATCTAGTTCCCCTACCAGGGATCGAACCCGGGCCCCTGCATTGAGAGTGTGGAGTCTTACCTACTGGACCACCAGGGAAGTCCCTCCTCAGTAACTTTTAAGAGTGTATAAGAGTTCTGGGAACAAAAGTTTGAGAAGTCTGGTTTGGAATGAGGTCAGATTGTAGAAATACTTGTGAGCTATGCTGGGGGTCTTGGATTTTATTCCAGGGTACTTTGGGTCAGTGACTAAGAGTTGTAATTTGTTTTAAATTGAGTCCTTCAGGATGTGAAAGTAATACTGATGTCATTTTGCAGTGCTACTTCTTCACTGTGGAGTTTGGTCTATGTAAACAAGAGGGGCAGCTAAGAGTCTTCGGTGCTGGCTTACTTTCTTCCATCAGTGAACTCAAAGTAAGAGCTGTAAATCTTTGCACATAACCATATTCACTTAATGTAATTGATATGACCTGAAATAGTTTCTGGATTTTAATTTATTTATTTTTATTATTTATTTATTTATTATTTTTGGCTGCCTTGGGTCTTTGTTGCTGCGCGTGGGCTTTCTCTAGTTGTGGCGAGTGGGGGCTACTCTTTGTTGTGGTACGCAGGCTTCTCATTGTGGTGGCTTCTCTTGCTGTGGAACACAGGCTCTAGGTGCGTGGGCTTTAGTAGTTGTGACACGCGGGCTCTAGAGCGCAGGCTCAGTAGTTGTGGTGTACGGGCTTAGTTGCTCCGCGGCATGTGGGATCTTCCCAGACCAGGGCTTGAACCCATGTCCCCTGCATTGGCAGGCGGATTCTTAACCACTGTGCCACCAGGGAAGCCCTAGTTTTTGGCTCTCAATAAGAGCTTACTGTGGAAAATACTTGGGGTGGCAGTAAACATTACCTAAGAGGCATTTTTCTCTATTTCCTAAGTTTTCTGAATAGATATAGATAACTATTCAGAATATAGTTATATCTTTTAAATAAAAATGTATTTTAAAACAAAGTCTTGCTGTTGCCTCACCATTTTTGGTGTGCTAGCAACAACTTCAGTAATTTCTAGGGAATTCTTTGAGATGTATTATTTATCCAATAAAGGAATGAACTTATGTTTGTTGAGTGGTGGATGTGCATGAAATATTGTCCAAGGTACAGTCTTTCTCTCAAGGAGCCTACCACCTGCTGGTGGGTACAAGTCATGTATAGGAATAACTAGTGCAGGGTAGAAAGCAGATGCCATAATGCAGGAATAAATAAATAAAGATCCTTGGGTACCTCCTAAATGGAGAAGAGTGTTAGAACAATGGAGTGGTCTTGGGGCGTTTATAGAGATAGCAAACCATTTGTTTTGCTGGCTCTGGCAGTTGTGTGTAGAATGTGATCATGAAAATAGATAGTATCCTTTGATTCACTGACTCTTCATCCTCTAGCACGCACTTTCTGGACATGCCAAAGTAAAGCCCTTTGATCCTAAGATTACCTGCAAACAGGAGTGTCTCATCACAACTTTTCAGGATGTCTACTTTGTATCTGAAAGCTTTGAAGATGCAAAGGAGAAGATGAGGTAAAGTATATCTTCCTCATGCCTTAATTTTCCTCTGTAAAAGATAGGTCCAATAATGGTAACAAGTCACAGAAGCAAGCAGCTGGATAATTAGAAGCCCACTAGGCACCTTTTGCCTGTAACACATCTCTCTTTCACAGTAAATATTTAGGGTGTGTTGTTTATAATGACGTTCAGTGTTGCAAATATAAATCAGATACACTGAGAAATTGGTTACTTCCTATTCCTTCCTATCAGAGAGTTTATAACCTAATAGGAAAAATAAACTGTATGCAAATTACTATATAACAACTAGGAAGCCTTAAAGAGATACAGATGAAACACTGTTCTGCATTTTATTCAGGAGCAATTCATTCCAGCTAGAGGAACAGGGAAAGCCTAATGGCATTTGAGAAAGGACTTGAAGAATACACAAGATTTAGATATGTTAATTTTTAGACTAACGGACAGTATTTGGTTTTTATCATTTTCTCCCTAGAAACTGATTGCCTCATATTTTTTTTCTTAAATAGAGAATTTACCAAAACAATCAGGCGTCCATTTGGAGTGAAGTATAATCCGTATACACGGAGTATTCAGATCTTGAAGGACACCAAGAGCATAACCAGTGCCATGAATGAACTGCAGCATGAGCTTGATGTTGTCAGTGATGCCCTTGCTAAAGTCAGCAGGCAGCTGAGCATCTGACAGTTGCCAGTCCTAATCCCGAAAGCATCTGAGCATTCAGAGGCCTGTGGGCCAACTGTTGCTTTGCTTGATGACCTGGTTGTGGAGGAACAGCAGCCAAACAATCTTCTCTATTCCCATTCCTTAATGGACCATTAGTCTTTGAAAATGTGTACCTGGATACTCTAGCCACTACTTTTTTTTTCTTTTGGTAACAGCTTTAGTGAAGTATAGCCTAATTTTATTTTCCCCAGTTCTTGAGTAAAATGACTTCGATGATCACTTACAATACCTTGGTGGTTATTATGGAACTGATCCATATTGTTACTTAAGATTCTCTTATTTCTACAATAGCTTACTTATAACTGAATTTGTGCCAAGCTTGGTCACATTCACATGCCCAAATTTAATAGGGGATCAGCTGTCTCTGCTGCTAGCCTGAGCAAAAGCAGAGAGGCCTTTGCATATGAAACATACCTGGTAAAGAGCAAATAGTCTATTTTCAAGTGTAGTGTCTTGTAGGGAAGAAGGAGTATCTAAGTCTAGAAAGGTTGATTAGAGTATGATCCTTAAGTCCAGGTGAAGAATTTGTGACTTTATTTTGAAGGCACTAGGGAGCCCCTGCCCGAGTGACCATCCTCCTTGAAACTCTTTTCTTTCTGTGGCATTGCATATGTTTTACATTATCTGTCCTACTCAAGAGGCCAAAGGGAACTTGCAAGGCCCTACTCCGACATGCAGCCCCAGAGAATATCCTCAGGTTAGCAGGAGACAGTGTTGTCCAAGGGAGAGTTCAAACTGAGACAGATGAGAAGCGTGCAAAGTTTAAGTTGGAAAAGCAGTGCCGAGCACTTTATTTCCAAGGTATAAGGTGAGACCATAAATAGGAAGGTCAGGCGTGACAGTCGAGTGTGGGGAAGTGGGGAGGAGATGGTGTAAGAAAAGTCAAGAAGATCATTTTAGGACTGACACTGTAATAATGAAGGCTGCAAGCACTGGCTTTTATGTGGTGTCAGCGGTGTAGTACAGGGAGCAGGCTTGGTATAAAGCAGTAAAGCTGGAATCCCCAGGATAGGCTTGTATCTCTTCAGTTTGCTCCTTTCCTCCCCCAACAACTAAAGGAAGACTTTCCTCAAGTTTCTGTCTTTAGCCCTCTTCTCTCTCTGCTCTCTGTTCACGGGAGATGTCATCCGTGTCCATGACTTTCTTATTTCATATGTCTCCCATATTTGCAATTCTAACCCTGACATCTGTCTTGAGTTTTTGCCTCTTACATCCAGCTGCCTGCCAGATGTTTCCATCTAGATGTCCCATGAATTAAGCCAATGTTGTGTAACTTCTTGTGGCACCATTCATTAGAATGAAATGGGGTTGTGCAACATGGCAGCCCTGCCAAATATCTTAAACTCTATAGGTCCAAAAAGAAACTGAGAATCACCAGAATTTTGTGCCCCATCAGTTTCCTCTCCCAGTGATCTCATTTCTATTGATTGTATTAAGGGTCATATTTTCAGCCAATTTCCCATTCTTAATCAGCTATTTAAAGACCGTGTCCTTAATTTTTTCACATTAATAGTCAAATTGAATACCATTTAACATGTTTTATTTCAACAGACAACTAGATATTTTAATCCTTTTTAGGCCTCAAAGGAAATTATTTTAAAAACTCTTAAAATTTATTTCATTTTATGTTATACAAGGAAATAGAATTAGGAAGAATAATTCATGCTACTTCAGATTTTTACATTACTTATAAATTTTAATAGCTGATCAACTGTTAAGTATACCTTTGATAGTACTAGATCTAAGTCAGCTAATCTAAAACCTTTTGAAATATTGGTTAGGTCATTTATAGTTAGTGTATTTGGTTGCAAGGAAATCTATGAAGCAAACTATGATAGATAGCAAATAACAACAAATCATGCATACTGTATCTGGTTTGGTTCTTTTCATACAACTTTGATCATTGCAAAGAATCGTAGTTATTGAATTTTTAAATGATGGTATTTCAAATCACTCTATGACAAAAGCACACTAAAGTAAATGTTAAAGACACAACGATTATAATTCACATCTTCAGAATAATGGAAATATTTAATGATTGGTTTCAGTTCTTTCTTCTAACCTCTGAATTTATGATATTTGGTAAATGAGGAGTTCTGAGAGTCTTAGAGTTTTCATGCATTTTAAATATATTTCTTCAAATATATGAGAACAGAATTGAACCAAAAGTGTGGTTCGTAATTCTTAATCAGTGAGTTATTACTCAGAGACATAGATGGTATGTTCCTGACTTTTTGAAGAATGCTCCAAAATCTGGTTGTCAGTTGCCTGTATTTCTTAATCTGCCAATTCTGTCATTTGGAGTTATACAGTGGTTATGACACGCCAAAGTGTACAGAATTATAGTTCATTATTAAATTGCCTTCCAAACTGAAAAAATTAAAAATCCTGGAATTGTCTAAAGGAACACATAATAGAGTTCATATATTAATTTCTAGGAAATGTATAAAGATACTGTGGTCTTATTTCAGTTCGTCTTTATTTTACTATATGATATACACTTATGACTTGCAAGTTTGTTATTCAACTGGATAATAAAAGGACACAAAATTCATGTTCTCACTAAGCATTTTTTTTGTCAAATGTATGTTAAAAACTGATTTAAATGTATATTAGCAATTTCATTAGTTTCAGAAATCTGTGAGTTCCTTATACTTCTTTAAAAAGCCTACAAATATGTGATGTAAGGGGAGCGAGACACACCTGGAACCTAGAAACCACTTTTTGGAATTCTTGATAAAGTCTCAGTCTCATGTTCCTCATCTGTAAAGTGAGCTAAATCTACTTTACTGGGTTATTGTAAGAATTATGTTGTGAGAGGACTTGTAAAAAGAAACATTAGCCATATGTAAAGAACCATTAATCTCCTAATCAGAGATCCCCATAGCTTCTGGATGATTTTTATCTTCCTTCAGAGGGAATTAACTTTTGCGTCGAGCAGATAGCATATAATGGCAGGGGAAGCTCACCTTAGTCCTAGCAGGGATTAAGCCAACTTGAAGCTGCGTTTCAGTCTTTGTGAGAGCTGGTTTATTTCCAGTTCACCTCTACTCTTACGGTGCAGCCCTTTAGGGATCTCAAAGGAAAGCTACGTGTGTGTACCAGGGCTTCTCCTTGGGGACCCTGGACTCCTACTTTTCTTTACTCTCATTCCACCCCACCTCCCGACACCATAAAATTGCTAAAAGTACTGTTCAGTTTCTCAGCTTCTCAGCTGCTGCTTTCAGCCCAGTTTCTTAGCCTCCAAGTCACTGCTTGCTAATTAGCAAATGCTTCAAGCAGAAAAGTAGTGCCAAATATAATCTCTCAGCTTTTAGATCTTGGCCCTCCAAGTTCTGGCTGCTTTGATAGCTCTCCGATGACTGGAAACAGATTTTAAAAATATTTCCCCCCAGTTTTTCTAATTGTTTTTGGTGAGAGAACTGGTCTGTAGCTAGCTAATCTGCATTTAAAGTGGAAATCTGACCTTGGAGTAACTCATTTAACTTCTTTGAGCCTTAGTTTTCTCATCTATAAAATAACGATTCCAACAATACTTATCATACCAGTAATACTGAGAGGATCAAATAAGATCATCTAAAAGAAAAAATTCCCTAACCTGTATAGTATAGAGAGATACTCTGTATACTTGAAATACTTTATATTTTCCTCTTATGGGGAGACAAATCACCTGAAAGTGATACCAATTTAAATCTAGCTCCATTCAAGAACTGCAACTCAACCAAGCTGCTAATGGGAAGAGCTAGTCAGTGGTACGTACATAGGTGAAATCGTAGCTGCATTTCAACCCATCTCAACACTTCCAAGGAATTGTATTATGGGATATAACATAATAATATAACTGTAAGTTAAAGTTACAGTTAATATAAATTGATGCATGTATATTCAAGGGATGAAATTGGAAAAAAACTGTATCCTTTCAGACCCTTTCTCTATGAAAACTGACTCTGGGTAGTTCCTTCTTGTCCCTTTGGATGAAATCTCAGGTCCCTGTCTTGAATTTTCTGCTCACTCTAAGTCCTTAGCTTCTAATCTCCCTCTCCACGCCCCCCCCCCATTTCAGTCTTTTCAAATTCCAGTGTTCTGTAAAAGTTCAAAACATTAGATTTTAAGGTTAAAGTTTTTCTTCTTCTCTAGAACTGAGAAAGGAAGAGGTGTGCTTTGTGTCTTTATTTTCTCGCTCCTTTTTTCTTGCTCACAAGGATGCCTCTGGCTTCTCCAGGGTTTGGGAATGGTGGTGGGGAGGAGAGGTAAGGAGTAGCAAGTTCTTTTTGGTCTGATACTGTTGTGAGTTGGCATATGTGCTTTCTGTACTTGGTAAGTATTTAATGCTGACTCATTCTCTGTGGGTGTTTTGAAACACCTTCCCGCTTCTTATTTCTTGGGATCTCTTGATGTGGGTAAACATACCTCTCTGACTGGGCTGTTGAATTCATCTCGCTCAGCCTCTAGGAATCTAGTAGTCAACTCTCCTGTGGGTGTCCTTTCAGCTCTCCAGAAATTCCCTTGGACTGGGTCTAAAACCATCCCCTGGCCAATTTGCTCATGCTTGGGAAACACTCACATGGGAGATACTCAGACATTCTTTGTCTTAAAAAAGACATAAAAGACCTCTGGGCATGAAAGACCTCTCCAAAGCATCAGTCTCTTTGCTGAACTCTCAGAGCAGTTATCTGGCCACAAGCCATTGGACATTTCTCAGCACGAACTGGACAGCAACCTGCCCGGCCCCAATCTGGAGGGATACATGCCAAGCTCTCTTAGTGGCCCTGCTGACGCAGGCCTTTCCTTAGACACGAGATGGGCAAGACTCACAGCACATTGGTAACTACCGCCACACATCCTATCAGAATTCTCTCTCAGCCTCTCCAACCTCTTTCATAGCCTGGGAGCCATACACTGATTTCTGGACACCTCATTCACAGGTTCTGCTTTGGTGGTTTTGTACCTCACTTTATTATGTGGGAGGTATTGGCACTTAATACCTTAGGGTCTTAGCCAAAATGGAGATGGGAAGGGTCCCATTTTTACACTATCACACATGCTTAAAAGGAATGGTCAGGCAAGAGGGATGAGATACGGGAACATATGTATATGTATAACTGATTCACTTTGTTATAAAGCAGAAACTAACACACCATTGTAAAGCAATTATACTCCAATAAAGATGTAAAAAAAAAATGGTCAGAATAAAAAAGGCCACTCATAAAACAGTCAGCAAACAGTATAGTTTTTGCACATCAAGTTCTCTTGAGAATGAAGAGCTGCTTTGCCTTTCTAAAGTTTGCATGTTTATTAGCATGGTCCTCCCTGTTCTCAAGATGCCACAGGCTGGAGAGGTAAAGGTGAGGTGCTGCCCCTAAGTGGTCTTAAGGCAGAAACACCAAGGAGTGGGTGGAGTGGAAGAATGGGAAGGACTGTAAGAGCTCGGGGAGACACTTCTCAGGGCCTCCAGGCATAAACGGTGATGAGTACTGGAGGCTTGTGTCAGTAGAAGGGTCAAGGACTACTGAATATGGATTATCTTCTTTAATGTGACCCCATTTGTACCCACAGATAATGTGTGGCTTGGAAAATGTGGGTTATGTACAAAAAGTACAAAAAAGAAAATAAAAATGACCTGTAATCCACCACCCAGCGTGTGCGTGTGTGTGTAAAATTGGTATAATATTTACTTTAATGACATATCATGAATATTTCCCTTATTTATTATCTTCCAGAACATGTTTTTAATGGCAGCCTAGTATTCAATTGCATGGCTATATAATTTAATCAATCTGATTTTGGATTTTAAGGTAGTTTCTAAGGTCTTTACTATTATATGTAACCCCATAATGAATAACTTGCAGTCTAAGGGTTTGTGCATAGTTCCATTTTTTTCTTGTGATAGAGGAATAGAAGTGGAATTACTAGCTAAATATCTAAGTATCTATTTTCATATTCCTAATATGCTTTGCCACATTTTCCTTCAGAAAAATTGTGCTTATTTAGCTCCTACCGGTAGTGTATGAGGGTGTCTGATAAAAGCCATTTTATATGAAAATTTTTGGTGGGTGAAAATTATCCAGTTATTATCCAAGTCATTACCTTGATGATCGGAATCCGGGCCAGGGCCATGCTGGGAGCGCTGAGGGTTAGAAGGCCGCCCCGGGAAGGAGTCAGTGAGAACCAGCCTCCTTAGTTGTGTCGGGGTGTGTGTTCTCGCTCCGTGCCAGGCGCTGAGGGCGACGGCAACGATGCAAGACACTACACTCGCCCACCAGGAAGCTCCCTCCGATTTTGCAAACTGCACACCAAAGCGGGCCCAAAGACAGTTCGCCCTAAGACACTGGGTCAGGACTCTTTCCACCCCCTCCCAGGCTCAAGTTCTTCCCCATCAAAGGGTGATGCAATCCCCGTCCTGTCAGCCGTTCTGGGCTGTCGTGGGACTCTAACCTGAGGGAGCTTTGTGAACTTTTGAGCGTAGTGCACTCGTATAGAATTTTCACTCAACACAAGGAGTTCGAGGGGAGGAGGGAAAGAGAGGCAGAGCGTCCCAGCGAGACCGGAGGCCGCGGGCGGAGACGCTCAGAGCGCGCCGGCACTGGGTGACTGGGAGGCGGCTCCGTGAGGTACTTATTCTCTCCCGCCGGCGCCAGGTTAGCGGCAGCAAGAGGGAGCGGTCCGCGGCCCCGCCCACTGCGCGGCCCCCTTCCAACCACAGACCCTTCCCAGTGCCGGCCCCACACCCAAGTCACCAATCCCTCCCCAGGCCGGTCCGTCCCTTGGCAAGCCTCTCCCCAGGCGGGCCCCGCCCCCGCTCCGCCCCCGCGCTTGCCCCACACCTCAGACACCAATCCCTCCCCCGTGCCCGCCCCTCCCCCTGAGAGCCCGCCCCCGCGCCAGCCACCACCCCTCCCCGCCACCGGAAGTGCCGTCGGAGCGTTCCAGCATGGAGCGCGAGCCGAGCGCCACGGCAGCCGCCCCTGCTGCGGCCGCGCTCTTCGCCTGGGTACGTGACTCCGCCTCCGGGCCGTGGCCGCTGGGACTGAGGGGCGCACAGACGCTGGGAGCGCCCGGCCTCGGCGTGGGCGGTCCTGGGGCCAGGCAGCCGAGGTCCGAGAGGCGCTCCGGGTTGGAGGATCCTGGGCTGGGGGCTGAGGAGGAGAGGGCGGGGAGGGAAGGGTTTTCATGGGGTGACTTAAGGCTTCTGGCTGGTGGGGTCCAGACCGGAGGGGCGGCGGCGCAGTGGGAAGAACCTGCCTCCAGGACAGAGCGTCTGGGTCCGCGACAGACTTCAGGCCCGGATAGCGCCGGGAGAGGCGGAGCGGAGGGCTCTGTGGAGAGAGGATCTCCCCGTCCCAGAGCCCCGTGGGGCCACCTGTGCCCTTCACCCTCCCATTGCCAGGAGGATGAAGGCCTTTCCCCAGCCCCACCCCAGCCTGGCCGGAGCAGCCTT
This sequence comes from Stenella coeruleoalba, assembly GCF_951394435.1. Lineage (NCBI taxonomy): Eukaryota > Metazoa > Chordata > Mammalia > Artiodactyla > Delphinidae > Stenella > Stenella coeruleoalba. The sequence continues at coordinate 37,750,481 of NC_137154.1, forward strand.
TGGTGTGGGGCCGGCGGTGTTGGGCCGTGCACAAGGCGGAGACCCTGCATAGTTACTGATACTCGGCTGTGACCGGGTCTTGCCTGCACGGAGGGTGTGGGAGACTGCGCTGGTGTCGGTTTGACGGGAGCATTGAGAGACAGGGTCATCTTTATGTGTCGTGGCTGGAAGAGAGGAGAGTCTGTGCACAGGAGTGTGTGGCAGGCAGCCGACCAGATGCACGGGAACAAACATAGTCTTGTAGTTCTTCATAGCACATGCTTGTAATGAAACGTATAACTTGTTAATGTCGGTCTCCTTGGCCAGAATGTAGGCGTCATGAGGGTGGGTGCCGTGCATGTCTTGTATGGTGCCTGGCTTGTGCCTGGCACGTTGTAAGGTGCTCAGTACATATTTGTTGACTAATGGATGAATGAGTACCTGTTGTGTGCCGAGCTATGTGCTGGTCTTTTGGGAACAACAAAAGAGTGAAAGACTTCCAGCTCTCGTGTTGGGGGCGGTGGGGGGAAGAGAATAAGACCTTTACTGCTGTTAAAACCAGTATGTATAGACTAATTTGCAAAATGGCGATTATCAGTACCAGGCAGCATTTATTGAGTGCAAGACTGCTGCAGCCCGGCAGAAGGGAGAGCGTGGTTTGGCCCGAGGTGGTCTGGCTGTGTCTTTGGGGTGGTACTGGAGCTGGGGGTGGAATTAGGGATTGAATGTGTGCCTGGGTGGGTGCTTATCCCAGGCCAGGGACTGGGGTCTGTGTAGACAGAGGAAACATCTGACAGAAAAAGCCTTTCATATATGGCCTTGTCAGTACTGAAGCAAAAATACTGTTGAACCTAACTTCGTTGCTGTGCTTGGAGGCTTGCTGGTATTTTCTTCCTGAGGCATTATCTGTGTGGAGGGGTGTATTAGTTTGTTGGGCTGCCATAACAAAATACCACAGACTGGGAGGCTCAAACAATGGAAATTTATTTTCTCGCAGTTCTGGAGGGTAGAAGTCCAAGATCAAGGTGTCAGCAGGTTTAGTTTCATCTGGGGCCTCTTTGGCTTATAGATGGCCTCCTTCTTGCTGTGTCCTCATGTGGCTTTTTCTGTGGGTGGGAGCATTCATGTGTTTCTTCTTATAAGGATACCAGTCATATTGGATTAGGGTCCCATCCTTATGACCTCATGGAAGCTTAACTACCTTTTTAAAGGCCGTATCTCGAAAAACAGTCACAGTCTGAGGTACTGGACGTTAGGGTTTCAACAAATGAATTTCAGCAGAACACAATTCAGTTCATAACAAGGGGATTTACCTTTTTGGATGTGTGTGTGTGTGTGTGTGTGTGTGTGTGTGTGTGTGTGTGTCATGTCTGGAGTGTTTGTAAGGAAGGCAAATACAGCTGTAATAGATTGTATTAAAATTTCCTTTTGTTTTGCTTTATGATGGATTTAGGGCCTCTTGCTGCATTACAAAAATTTGGTGCCATTGTTTGAATCTCATAACGCTGGCTCAGCAACCTGTAGCCCTGGTAATGGGGCAGCCATGGAGATCTCATGGCTAGCAGAGAAATCCTCTGCACATGCTTTCCACTTCACACCGTGCAAGTCTTTCATTTGCTCTTTCCTGAGGGACTCATAGGGTCTTACATTAATTCACTGTAAAATATATGCACACCTTCTTTGGGCCAGCACCATTTCAGGTGTGGGGGAAATAGCAGTGAGCAGAACAAAGCTCCTGCCATCATGGAGTTACTTAACTCTCTGAGCCTTAGTTTCTTCATCTATGAAATGAATGATAATGCCCCGCACCCTGTGGAATTAAAGGGGAATGCCCAGCACACAGAGAAGCGCTCAGTAGTTGGTTGCTAATATTGCCCTGAGGGCCTCTGGGACCTGTGTCCCTGCATGGCTCCCTCATCCAGCATGGAGTCTTTGCAGCCCAGATGGCTGTGGAATAGACCACAAGGGGCAGGAGTTTGTATATATATATGCATTTTTTGGTAGTTATTTTAAATCACTTTTTTTCATTCAGGTGTCTTCAAAAACAAACACATTTTAAAAATTTTACTACTCAAGAACCAACCAGCAGTTGGTGGTTGGAGAAATTATAAGGATTTCCAGAATCTTAATAAGATTTTCCCTGCAGGTCCATAATCCCTTATCTTCAATATTGAATACAAAAAGCTCTGTAAACCCAGAACTGACCTGACATGAGGCTGTTTATAGTCTTTGCCCACTAACTATTTGTACTGTTTACTGCAGAAATAATGCTGTTTTACTTATGGGGTGCTGCTCCCAGACCTTGCAGCAGTGTATATGATTTATATACTGTACTACTTTTCTAAAGTCTATAAAATTCTGAGTCTGAAGTACATCTGGCTGCAAGGGTTCCAGATTAGGGATTCTGGACCTTTATCATATAATAACGACAACAGACATATTGCCCATCAAGGGGAAATCTGTTTCCTTAGAGGAATCTCACCATGTGAATCTTACAGTAACAAAACATTGTACTTGGAAAGGCCCTTAGAGGTTGTTGCCAACCTCTTTCACCTGTTTCAAATGAAATAACAATGGTGTGCCTTGCTTGAGGGCACAAAATCCTCAGCTAACTTTGATTCCAGAAAGTCATTGCCAGTTTTCCCAGTGAGGGTGTGGGGAGATGGGACAAGAACTAATCCTAGCGTATTTCCCACCCACTTCGTTCCTATTTTTCTTGATTATTTCTTTCCGTGACTTCCCTAGATAATTACCGTTTATCAGAAGGAACTCCTATGCTGTCCGCTAAAGGCAACACATGTAGGCTGGGGCATTGGAAGGGGAAGGCGAAGAGTATCACTGGATGAGTTGTGGATGCTGAGAGCTCCTCTCACATGGAAATCGTGGTGTTCTGGGGATGGGGCCACCGTCCAAGTGTGGGTTGCATATAACAACTTCTTAAGAAAAAGTCTATGAAATCTCATCTGTTATAAGCTCTGAGAGGAACGTGAGGGTGAGAAAGATAGGGACAGGTAAATTCAAATTGACAGTTGGGGTTCCCATAGTTTTTCATCCTTGGCTTATTTTATCCCTAGGGTGCAAATAGCTATGGGCAACTTGGCCTTGGCCACAAGGAAGATGTGCTTTTGCCCCAGCAGCTGAGCGACTTCTGTAATCCTGGATGTGTCAAGAGGATCACGGGAGGAGCGGGTCACTCTGCTGTTGTCACAGGTAACTTCCTTCAAGAATATATTTTCTCTCATTTTCTTATTTAGACATTCTCCCCTAGGGTGTTATATTACTATCTTTCAACCTTTTGTATTTTGCAGAGGACAACTTTTTTGTGAAGGAATCACGCTACCATCAGAGAATGGCAGATTGTCAGAGCTGAAAGGATTTCAGAGATCAAGGCCACCCCTCTTTTCCCCTCGCCCGCTCTCCAAATGAGCCTCAGAGAGGAAAATTGCTTAAGGTTACAAGACAAGTAGTGGCCGAGTTGCAACATATATTACATTTTATACCATAGATTGATATTTAACTTTCATATATGAGTTAGAAGTTTTGGCAGTTAAATCGAATATTCCTTGAGAGCAAGAATTTTATATTTTCCATAATCTTCCCTCAGAGTACCTAGGATAGTACTTAATAAGTACTACAAGCACTATAATATTGCAAAGGAGGGCATATTGCATCCTGGTTAAGAACATGAACTCTGGAATCAAACCGTGTGGGTTTAAATCCTGGTTCTCTTAATTGTTAACTGTGTGGCCTTGGGCAGATTACTTAATTTCTCTGTGCCACAGTTGCCTCTCTGTTACATGGTGATAATAATGATGAGAAACAATGAGTTAACAGGGCTGTATTATGACTTTCATGAGTCCTTGACACTTTTGCCTTTGTGGACACCTCCTTCCATAAAGAAATATTTAAAATTATGTTTACAGCTGCACTGACATAAAGATTAATATAATCCAGGCTAGATTTAGTATTACATATTCCTATTACATATATTTTTTTATTAAAAAATTAGATTAAAACATTTTTGTGGGCTTCTACAAGTATGGTGGGCCCCAGGCACTGTGCCTGAAGGATAAGTCAGCCCCACGCCTGAGGCCCTCAGAAGAGTACTTGGCACATTCTACATCCTGAATAAACGTTGGCTTTTATTGTTATGGCAGATGCTCAATTTGGTAATTGATTGGCCACTGCTGTAGGACTTGGAGTTTCCATTTAGATGTTAGATTGGAGCCCCTTGGACTTGTGCCATTTGGTCCAGAACACATTAACATGCATGGCTTATTAACTTGGGTGGGAAAAAAGTTAGTTGGGTCCATGACTCCAAATAATTAATGAAATCCTTTTGCTCATCTTAGCAGTTGTAATTTCCCCTGTTCACACTACCACTAAAACCTTTATATTTTGCAGATGAAGGAAGCCTTTTTGTCTGTGGCCTGAACAAAGATGGGCAACTGGGGCTTGGTCACACCGAGGATGTCCTGTACTTTACCCCCTGCAAATCCCTCCTTGGATGTCCCGTCCAACAGGTGGCCTGTGGCTGGGATTTTACCATTATACTTACAGGTGAGTGTACTCCTAGGTAAATCTTTATCACCACAAAGGCTTTGGGTGAGAAGAGCATGATGTTGGGCCCTGATTAAATGAAATCCTCGTTGTATTTAAAAACACACACAAGTGTTCTCTCTGGTTGTCAAGAAAGTTGCAGGGTGCATTTTGCAAGGAGGGTTTTAACAGTTAAGGAGATAGGGCTGGAAAATCTGGACTGTAATTATTAGAATCTAAACAATAGCTCTCATTTATGAAGTACTTAGTGTGGGCCTGTGTCAGAGTTGTAGGGAGTCAGTAGGTAACACTCTGTTTCTTGCTCACATTTGGGATCAATTGTGAGACAATCACAGAGCAGTCAGACAGGTAGAGATCAAATTATCAGCTTTTTACTGATAAAGGCTAAATTGGAGGGCAAGGTTAATTGTCAGGCCAAGAGGTTCTGCTAATACTCCTCTGATCCAAACCCACTCCCCAAACTCTAGGCCTCCCCCGTAGGGGAAGCCCTTACTATGTGTCAGCCCAGAGTGCCTGAGAGGAAGGTGCCAAAGCCATACTGTGCTGTTCCTTCTCCCAAACTCACCAACTGGCTAGGTTACCCCTCCTCCCCTAGAAAGCAGTGAGAATGGGGAAGGGCAGGGAGATAGGCCTGGAGTATATTAAAATTATGGAAATTCCATCTCATGGAAATATGAAAAGTGGGAGATAAGTATCCTCCATCCCAACACTAGGCACATGGCTAAGCATTCTCCACAGCTAACTTGTCATTAATTAGGTGGTGTAGTGGATAGCCTGTGTAAAACGCTTAGCCCAGTGCCCACTGTTTTTGTTCCTAGGGGGATAGAGAAGGGCGTATGGACTGAATGTGCTGGAGCCCAGGGCCCCACTCACTCCTCTCATTCCTTTTGCTCTTCTCATCCTTCAGCATTTACCCATTTGTCACAGATGTCTTACTTCTTAGATTTGCAATTCAAGTATTTCTATTTTGCAGAAAATGGTCAAGTTCTATCATGTGGATCCAATTCCTTTGGCCAATTAGGAATTCCTCATGGGCCTCGAAGATGTGTGGTCCCCCAGGCCATTGAGGTAAGGACAGCCCCTAATATTGAGCTTGCCTGTGTACTGTGAAAGTGTCTCCAGGTATCAGTTATCCCTCCCTGGACTAAAAGACTGGCTGGGCCCCTGAAAACCCATGGGGTAGTTAGAATTTAAGTTGAAAAACTCAGGTTCTCCTGGGAAAAATTAGGTTGGAGGGATGGATATTGTGAGTGAAAAGCCTCTGTTAGCTCTCATACATGTTATAATTTTTTGTGAAATAAAACAATAAAAGTAATATATCTTATAATGACATTAATGACATTTTACAGTTCTAAAAGTCGTCATAGTGGAAACTGTGTTAGAAACAGGTCCAGTGGGAATTGACTCGCCTAAAGACACTAAGTAAGGCAGATGGCATAGGCCCACACTGTCCAGTGGGAATGTCATGTGAGCCACATATGTAACTTAAAAGTGTCTAGCAGTGCCATTTAAAAAAGTAAAAAAAAAGGTGAAATTAATTTTTAAAATAACAGCTTTATTGAGATATAAGTCGTATACCATAAAATTTACCCTTTAAAAATGTATGTTTCAGTGGTTTTTAGTATACTCACAGAGATGTGCAGCTACCACCATCATCTAATTTTAGACCATTTTCATTATCACAAAAGAAACTGCGTACCCAATAGCAGTTAACTCCCATTTTCCCCTCCCACCCCCTGATGACTGCTAATCTGTATCTGTGGATTTGCCTATTCTGGGCATTTCACATAAATGGAATCATACAATATGTAGCCTTTTGTGGATGGCTTCTTTTACTTCACATGATGTTTTTAAGTTTCACCGAAGTCATGGTATGACATGGTAAAATTAATTTTAACAACTTTTAAACTACTATAATGTAGCCAAACTATTATTATTTCATTTTATATGTCATCAATATAAAACTTTATTAATGAGATATTTTATATTCTTTCATTTATATGTAGACTTTTTTCTGGTGTACATGTTTTACTTAGAGTATATCTCAATTCAGTCTAGTCACATTTCAAGTGTTCAACAGCCATGTGTAGTTAGAGGCTACCATATTGGACAGCACAAGTGTAAGATAGGACGCCTGGTTTTAGTTCAGAGCTCTTTTCACTGCATCATACTTAAAATGTACACATTTTTGTGAAGATTATATTGTAAGCGAACTTTTAGAGGAATTATGCTGGAATCTAAAATGAGTTTCACCACCTAAGCTGCTCCACTCATATCTAATTTCCTTAAACAGTGACTAAGAGTGGGAGATCTGTTTTCACTGGAGAGAGCTTAGGTCTGCTCCTATCACTTTGCTGAATTCTAATTGCTGGTATTGTGGGGTATTATTTGGGGTCATGGTTTGGGCTGTTCTAACAAAAATATTATAGACTGGATGGCTTAAACAGCAAACATTTAATTTTCACAGCTCCAGAGGGTGGGAAGTCCAAAATCAAGGCACTGGCATTTTTGATATTTGGTGAGGGCTCACTTTCTGGTTCATAGACAACCATCTTTTTTCTGTGTCCTTACATGCCACCAGAAGGGGAAAGGCGCTCTCTGGGGTCTCTTTTATAAGGGCATTAATCCCATTCATAAGGGCTCTGCTCTCATGACCTACTCACCTTCCAAAGGACCCACCTCCAAATACTATTATGTGTTGGGGATTAGGTCTCAACATGCATTTCCTAAGAACACAGACACTGAGTCTGTAGCACATGGTATGCATGGAAGTCTAGACTCTGTAGTCCCTGTTGTAAGAAGTGCTACAGCTTCTAGTTGCAAATAGGTAGCTTTTTAAGAACACTATGTATAAGTTATAATTAATTTAGCTTAAGTCACATGGTTAAAGAAGACAGAGAGGAGCAATGGTTAAATATGTTGGATGACAGAATCAGAAGGTAAAAACATTTTGACGCACTGTATCTTATAGAACAATGGGAGGAATGTGCCAAAGTGAAGTATAAGAGAAATTCATTCATTTATTTAATAGCAACTATTGTGTGTAGGTGCTGTATTTAGGCAGGGGGGACAAAGGTGAGTAAGACCCAATCCTAGCGTTCGAGGGCCTGTAGTTTAGTAGTACATGTTAGATACAGAAGTACCTAGATGCATTACCATGTTAGAACTATGATAGATGCATGTATAGCCTCGAAAGAGAATACTGGACTCTTTTTAGGGGAAGGTGGGGTGAGAACAGACTTACGCTGAATCTTGAAAGTTGAGTAGAAATTTCCCTGGCTTGGGATAGAAGGATGTGCAGAGTAGGTACAAAAGAAGCACATTACAAACAGAAGGAACTTTGTGAACTAGGGTATAGAGCATAAAACAGGAGGGCTTGGGATACTGCAAGCAGTTTAGTATGATTGGAATATAAGGAAGTGGTAGAAGTGCCAGTAGGGATCGGGCAGGCAGGGAGGTAGTGTCTCTAACAGTGAGTTAGAGAGGGGCCTCATGGGATAGTGTGGGGGGTGGATTGAAGGAAGATTACTCAGAAAACTCTTGCTAATAATCCAGATGAGAGATGATCCTGCCCCAAATGAAAGCAGCAGTAGTGGGGATGGAGAAGAAGGAATTGAGGTAAGTTGGTTTGAAGAGAGTGACTCCGCATGTAAAGCCCTTCAGTTAGCTTTGAAAAGGAAAAAAAAAAATTTAAGGGTGGTATATTCAAATTATATGAGCAGTAAGATTTGATCTTCCACAAAGCTAATGTGATTGTGGGCTGAATTGATAGAAATATAGTCTCCAGAAGAAGGGAGGCCAGAGCTCTGTCCTTCTTTGTGCTGGTCACACTGCATCTAGGATGTTGTGTCCTGGTGTGGGTTTGGTTCTTAGGCCCTGGGCACTGAGGTGAATAAGACTCAGACCCTGCCCTTGAGGACTCTAAAGTTTAGAAAGACACTGTGGATCTGTAAATAAGCAAATATGGTAAGGTCCCATAGGGGCTGTGATTGGTGCATATACAGTCCCTTAAGAGAGAGAGAGACTGAGTAACCAGAGCATAGAGGAGAGAAACCAAGAGGGGGAGGGAATTTGAAACTAGGTGATGGCTGATGGAATAGGGGATGTTTTTCCTAAAGAAGAGATGTGTATTAGTTATCTATAGCTGTGTAATAAGTTACCCTAAAATTCAGCAGCTTAAAGCAACAAGCATTTATTATCTCACAGTTTTGGAGGGTCAGAATCTGGGAACAGCTTAGCTGTTCTCATGACTTTGCAGTCGAGATGTCAGCCAGGCTACATGAGGTCTGCTGGAGGCTCAACTGGGCTGGTTCCACTTCCACGCTCTCTAATGGACAGGAGGCTTTAGTTCCTTGCCATATGGGCCTCTCTATAAGACTGTTTAGACATGGTGTCTGACTTCCCCGAAGAGTGATGAGAGAGAGAGAGAGAGAGAGAGGGAGGGAGGGAGGGAGGCAGGCTGGTCAAACAAGAAGCCTCAATGCCTTTCATCAGCTAGTCTCGGAGCCACTTATCACTTCCTTATCCTATTCATTAGAAGCAAGTCACTAAGTCCAGCCCACAGTGAAAGGGAGGGGAATTAAGCTGCACATCTTGAAGGGCGAAGTCTTAAAGAATTTGGGAACCACAAGGTGTCTTAGGACATGACAACTGTCTTCAAATGTTTGGGAAGCCTTGTCAGAAGCAGTAGGCAGATAGGTTTGGTTCCACCCAAGGAGACAGATGGAACCGTGCAAAGATGAGCAGGCACCTGGGGAGGTGGTGAGCCCATGTCACTGGAAGTAGGTATTTGACAGAGGTTGTATGACCACTTGGTGGGGTGTTGTAGACAGGTTTCTAGCATTGAATGGGGATTAGACTAGATCAGAGGTCAGCACACTAGAACCCTTGGTAAATAAAGTTTTATTGGAACACAGCCATGCCCATTCATGTATTTATTGTGTATGTTGCTTTTATGTTACAATGGCAGAGTTGAGTAGTGTGACAGAAACCATGTGGCCTGCAAAATCTAAAATATTTACTATCAGGCCCTTTACAGAAAATGTTTGCTAACCCCTGGACTGGATGACCTTGCAGGTGCCTCCTAGCCCTGAGTGGCATTGTAATATGGTATTTTAAAAAGATTTTGCCTTTTAGGGATACATACAGAGGCGTTTATGAGTGGAAATGTTGGGAATTGGGAGCTCCAAACCAATCAGACACATAATGAGGATCATGCTGTGTTGTGTTTGGGCATAAATTACATAAAATTTTGTAGATGGATAATTCTGAGATTGCCGTCCTTTTCTTTGTTTTGACAGCCCCTGAGAGAGAAGGTTGTTAGTATTGCTGCTGGACTCAGGCATGCTTTAGCTGCAACAGGTGATCATTTTGCTTTTATTTTCTTGATAAGCATGTAATAAGGAGACATGGAGATTTGGAAGAAATAAACTTTAAGGAGTAATTCAGAGTGTCCTGCTGTGCTGCAGTCTGATTAAAAAGAGGGGACATAAGGCAGAAGTCATGTGGGAAAGCCTTTAGCAGGTAGGGAGGAAGGAAATGAAGTTGTCTAGCTCTTTGTTATGTTCTTAGGCATGGTGCTAGGTTCTCTTGATTTAGTTAGTACCTCATTTAATCCTCATAGGCACGCAGTGACGTGAGTTAAAAATTTTTTGTATTGAGGTATAGTTGATTTACTATATATATATATATATATATATATATATATATATATATATATATATTTTTTTTTTTTTTTTTTTGTGGTACCCGGGCCTCTCACTGTTGTGGCCTCTCCCGTTGTGGAGCACAGGCTCTGGACGCACAGGTTCAGCGGCCATGGCTCACGGGCCCAGCTGCTCCACGGCATGTGGGATCTTCCCAGACCGGGGCACGAACCCGTGTCCCCTGCATCGGCAGGTGGACTCTCAACCACTGCGCCACCAGGGAAGCCCGATTTACAATATTATGTTAAGTTTTAGGTGTACAACATAGTGATTCACAGTTTTTAAAGATTATACTCCATTTATAGTTGTTAGAAAATATTGGCCATATTTCCTGTATAATATATTCTTATGGCTTATTTATTTTATACATGGTAGTTTGTACCTCTTACATATGAAGAAACTGAGGTCCAGAGAGGCTAAAGTGTTTGTCTACAGTTACACAGGGAGTTAGGAAATAAAAGGTGAGCTGGGATCAGAGTCTAGGACGGGCTGGATTCCAAGACCCACATTCTTTGCCATGAACTGCAGTACTTTCCTAGTGGATGTAAATGTTTATTAATTTGAATGCTTCAAGTGAGCTTGTCTCCTGTACTGTGAGAGGGTGATGCACATAGGGCTGACGGTGTGTGTGAGGTTGAGGGTGGAAAGTGGAGGAGGCAGTGACCCTTTTTTCTCTCTTGCTCATTTTTCTGCTTTCTGTTGCCACTTCTTTGGGCTGAAGGACAGCCCAAACTGGCTATGGCAGCCGAGGCTCAAGCGTTGGTGAGTCCAGTTGTGGAATGGAGAGAAGAGTGGAGGCGAGGAAGGATTCGGTGCATCATGGTGCTGGTGGTCACTTGGGGCTTAGTGTGATTATACTTTTTGAAAAACTAAGCTTTTTATTTTAAGGTAATTGTAGATTCACGTGCAGTTGTAAGAAATGAAACAGATCACACTCACTCTTTGCCCAGTTTCTCTCAGTGGTAACATCTTGTGAAAGTATAGTGTAATAGCACAACCAGGATGTCTTGACACAGTCAAGATACAGAACAGTTCCATCACAGGATCCCTCTTATGGCTCTTTTGTAGCCGCACCCACTTCCTACCTACTCTCACCACTCAGCTCTTTCGTTCTCCCACAGTAATGTTGTCATCTTAAGAATGTTATATAAATGGTATCATACAGTATTTAGCTTTTTGGGGTTGGCTTTTTTGCTCAGCATGATTCCCTGGAGATTCATCCAAGTTGGGAGTATGAATAATTTGTTCCTTTTTATTACTAATATTCCATGGTATAGAGGTACCACTGTATTAGTTTGCTGGGGCTGCCATAACAAAATGCCACAGAGTGGGTGGCTTAAACAACAGGAATTTATTTTCTCACAGTTCAGGAGGCTAGAAGTCCAAGACCAAGATACCATGAGGGTTGGCTTCTCTTCCTGGCTTGTAGATGCTGCCTTCTTGCTGTCTCTTCACACGGTTCTTCCTCTATGCACGCATGGAAAGAGAGAGAGATCTCCAGTGTCTCTTCCTCTTTTTAAAAGGACACCAGTTCTGTCAGATTAAGGCCTCACTATTATGACCCATTTAACTTTTATCACCTCCTATAGGCCCTATCTCCAAATACAGTTACACTGGAGTTTAGGACTTCAATATATGAATTTACGGGGAACACAATTCAGTCTATAACAACCACGGTTTGTTTAACCAGTCACCCAATGAAGGACATTTGGTCGTTTCTGGTTTTTAGCTATTAAGAATAAAGCTATAATCATTTGTGGACAAGCTTTTCTGTGAACATAAATTTTCATTTCTCTGGGATAAATGACCAGGAGTGTGATTACTGAGTTGTATGGTAGTGATTATGCTTTTATAAGCAGCTTCTTCTCTTAGAAATTAGAAGGACCAAAGAATTGCCTGTCATTGGTTTCCTTGCCCCTTTCCTACCAACATTTTGTGATTGCTAGTCTTATGTGTACATTTTTGTCCAGTTAACAAAGCAGCACAGTTCCCATTATGTGTTTGATTAATTTAATTGTAAGTCCTTCCCTCCCCCACTTAATCTGTAAATATTTCTGCCCACATCTCTAAAAGATAAGGAATTTTTCTGAAAACATTACCCAAAAATACCATCATCATACCTACAAAAAATTATCAGTAATTCTGTAATTTCATCAAGCATCTAGTCAGTGTTTAAATTGCCCTGATTATCTCAAAAATATTTTTTTTATGGTTTGTTTGAATCAGGATCCAAATTAGGTTTATCATTGCAATTGGTTGATATGTATCTCAAGTCTCTTTCTCTCTTTTTTAAAGTTTATTTATTCCTTTTAGTTTTTTACTGTGATAAAATACACATAAAATTTATCATCTTACCCATTTTTAAATGTACAGTTGAGTGGGATTAAGTACATTCACATTATTGTGCAACTATTACCAAAATCTGTCTCCAGAACTTTTCTCATCTTGCAAAACTGAAACTCTATACCCATTAAACAATAACTCCCCATTCCCCCTTCTCCCAGTCCCTGGCAACCACCATTCTACTGTCTATTTCCATGATTTGGGCCACTCATACAGGTACCTCATATAAGTGGAATCATACAGTCTTTGTCTTTTTGTGGCTTATTTCACTCAACATAATATCCTCAAGGTCTATTCATGTTGTAGCAAATGTCAGAATTTCCTCCTTTTTTAGGACAATGATATTCCACTGTATGTGTATACCACATTTTGCTTATCCATTCTTCTATTGATAGACACTTGGGTTGTGACCACATTTTAGCTATTGTGAATAATACTGCTATGAACATGGGTATACAAATATCACTTTGAGATCTTGCTTTCAGTTCTTTAGGATATGTACCCAGAAGTAGGATTGCTGGATCATATAGTAATTCTATTTTTAATTTTGGGGGGAATTGCCATACTGTTTTCCATAGTGGCTGTACCATTTTACATTCCCACCAGTAGTCACAAGGTTTCAGATTTCTTCACATCCTTGCCAACCCATGTTATTTTCTTCTTTTTTTTAATAGTTGTCATCCTAATGAGTGTAAAGTGGCATCTCATTGTAGTTTTGATTTATATTTCCCTAATGATTAGTGATGTTGAGCATCTTTTTATGTGCTTATTGGCCATTTGTATATTTTCTTTGGAGAAAAGTCTTTTCAAGTCCTTTGCTCATTTTTGAATTTTTGTTGTTGTTGTTGAGTTTTAGGAGATCACTGTATATTTTAAATATTAATCCTTTATCAGGCATCTCCAGTCTCTTTTAATCTTTATGTACCTTTTCCTCTCTTTTTATCCTCTTGCAATTTATTTGTTGAAGAGATGGTAAGTTTTGTTTTATTTCAATACTGTGTTTTGCTCACATTGTGCTCAATCATCATCACTTATATTTCACAAAGCATGCTTGTCTGTTTACAGCCTAAAGGACCATTGGGTATAGGATACTTCTGGAGGAGCAGTACCTTAATGTTGCTGTTGGATAGTGAATCCTAGTTACACACATCTGACTGTAGACAAAATAACAATATTTCATCTATGCATTTGTATGAGGTTCAGAACATGGGTACATGAATTAGAGTCAGTGAATATGGAAATAAAAGGCCATTCCATTGAAGTAGTGGCTATTAAGAAGCTATCTTGCAGTCGTAAATATGTATTTATTTGGTGATTAGGAATCTTTGAATTCATCTTGGTGTAGTAGAAAAGACACTACATTAGGTGTAGGAGAGTTAAGTCCTGGTGTTTTCTCTGCTACTGGCTCCCTGTATGACCTTGGACAAATCACAGCTCCTCTACAGGGCCTCAGTTTCTCATGCAGTAAATGTGAGGAATGGACGTGGTAAGCTTCAAGGTTCTTTCCTGCTCGATCTGGAGTCTCAGTTGTCCTTTCAAGTTAATCATGAAAAAAATGCCATTCCAGTAATTTGACTCTGGAGGAGTGTCCTAGAACTTTCTGGAGGGAGTTTTACTATGTTGGAATTTCCTTTGATGGTCTTAGATTGCTCTGAAGATTGGATTTGTGATTGACTTGGTGGTAATCCCTATGACCAGCCATAGGGCCTCTTGAGGCAATAAACTTTTCCATAATATGCATGTTAACTGAGCATGAATTGGGAATCTCTCATGGCATTGAGGTTCAAAGAGCAATCTGGTCTTAATCCAGATAAAGATTTTCTTTTTTCTTTCCTGCTCCGCTGGGAAGCTAGTGGCATGGTGTTCCAGTGGGGAACTGGTTTGGCATCATCTGGACGGCGGTTGTGCCCTGGGCAGACTCTCCCACTGTTTTTGACAGCAAAGGAACCAAGCAGAGTGACAGGTAAGGTCCTTACTTCTTCTGAATCCTGTATTTATTCTTTGTTTGGAAATGGAGACACAGGCATGCAGAAAATGGGTAAATGGAGTTCTGCGTTTGCTATTTCTTGGTCTCTCTGTCTTAACTGTCTCCGTTGGCTGGTCTATTAATTTGCTGGAATTTTTGTGGGCCCAGTAAAAGTACTCCTCTTTGCTGCCAGAGTTTGGAATCCATTGAGAAGTAGATGCGAGTCAGGTGGGTGGAAATCAAAATGGTAGCTCTAGAGCTGTTACAAGTTAGGTTGGAAGGCATGGCTTAGGTGTTTGCAAATAACGTGTAGCAATAGTGAGCCTCCGGGTTCTGAATCCCAGATTGAATTTACCCACCAGGCACCTGAGCAGCTGTATGCATTCAGTCCTGCTAAGCTCGTGGTGCAGCTGAGACCATGGAGGAGGTGCCCTCTGCAGGCAGGCACATCCCAGAGGGAGAACCCACAAGGAATGTGCCTGCCTGCCCAGCTCCTTCTCCCGAAAGGAAAGCAGGAGCAAGTGAGGATGTGGAGAGAGGGGCTAGGAGCATTCCCCGAGGGAAATCTCTCTTCATGGGCACATGAGGAGTAGGTAGGAAGGGTGCTGCCCACAGCGCTCTTGGTCTCTAGGACTTTCTTTCTCTGTCTCTCTGTCTCTGTCTGCTCTACACTCTCTTCGTGGGCCTTTATCTCTCTGTTTGTAGCAACATGTCTCCACCTCCTCCTCTTCTTCCTCTCTCGCTCTGACTTTGTGAGCCAGTTTACTGAGGGTTAGCTGTAGGAAAAACCTGTCAGGAAACCTCTACTCTCCTCTAGCTCAGAATAAGGGAGGGATTTTTGAGGGCAGTAGGAAGTGGGGAGAGGAAAGGGAAGGGTGAGCCGCAGTGGAAGTGTCGTACAAGTTGTTGGGATTGTTCTGATTCTCTTAAGTCCCCGAGGCTTTCCCCTGTTGCAGGGGTGAGGTTAGCGCCCTGACGCCCATGTGTTGAGTTGGGGAGGGTTCTCTTAGAGAAGGAGAAGGGGCCACTGAACACAGGACAGTCTACTTCACATTGAAAGCATTTGTAATATAAACTCATACTTCCCAAACATCTTTCCTGCCTCACCAAGGTATTCACTGCTCCCTGGGCATGCGCTGTGTTCTTATTCCTCTGTGCCTGTGGGCAGACTGTTACCTCTTCCCAGGATGCCTTTTCCTTCCTCTTTCCCTTGGGAAAATCCTGATCATTTTTCAGGTCCTAGCTCAGCTACAGCTTTCTCAGGAAAGACTCTTCCTTCTTCTCACCTCCATTGCATTTTCTTTTTTTTTTTTAATAGATTTATTTATTTATGGCTGTGTTGGGTCTTCGTTGCTGCGCGCAGGCTTTCTCTAGTTGCGGCGAGCAGGGGCTACTCTTCGTTGTGGTGCGCGGGCTTCTCATTGCAGTGGCCCCTCTTGTTGTGGAGCATGGGCTCTAGGCATGCGAGCTTCAGTAGTTGTGGCACGTGGGCTCAGTAGTTGTGGCTCATGGGCTCTAGAGCTCAGGCTCAGTAGTTGTGGCACACAGGCTTAGTAGCTCTGCGGCATGTGGGATCTTCCCCAGACCAGGGATCGAACCTGTGTCCCCTGCATTGGCAGGCAGATTCTTAACCACTGCGCCATCAGGGAAGTCCGCATTTTCTTTATGTGCATGGATAGCACAACTTATTGTATTCTTATGAGCTGTTTACATGTTTTCCCAAATGCCAAAGGTGATGAGCTTTTTAAGGGTAGGGATTATGTCTACTGTCTGTTTTAGCACAAGTTTTGTATCTAAAAGGAATCAGAAGTGTTTTTATTTTATTTGATTTAAATGACCTGGTTGGGATCTGCTTGGGGCACAGCTTAGATTCAGAGTTAACTTGGGGGAATTTTCTGATGAGATGTTAGAGAAGATATCAGCTTCCTGCCCTCAAAGTCTTTCATTTTTCATTGTCCCCTCTTCATCTCATTGCCATCTGTTCTGGAGCTGGAACCCTGGATGTCTTCTCCCGACCTGGCCACTAGGAGACCAGTGCTTCCTCTCTGGTGAAAGTGGCAGAAACATCTTTGTCCCTTTGTCATTCCACAGGATACTTGAAGGCATGAGGGGCATTTTATTAAGACACTAGTAAATTGAACAGAAGTGTAAGAAGAAAGAGTTACAGAATAAGACTCCCATTTCTCTGCATGCCAGACCAGGTGACCACAGCATCGAGCAGAGTTGATGAGGGTTTACACTGTTGTTGAAGGCAGTGTGTTTACCGGTGGAAAAGTGCTGGATTTGGATATGGGAGGCAAGTTCAAATTCTAGCTCTGCCTGTGTGTTGTTAGGAGGCCTGGGCTTGTGTTTCAGCGTCTGCATGTGATAGCAGCTGAATGTATGAGATGTCACTGCTTCTAGGCCCACTCCGTGGACAGAGCTAGGAAATATACATGTACACACACATTTATACATATGTACACCTATGTCTGTTTATCTCTAGTAGAAACCACAAGTCTACACTGACTTCAATTACAATGCAGTATCACATGATCAATTCTAGCCTTTAACCTTTTCATATCTGTACCTTTCTTCTCCTTTCTGATAGTAAGAAATCTGACTCCTTTATCCTCAAAGTATTTATTTATTTGTTCAACCTCCTGGATATAAGCAGTCTCCCTACCATGCCAGCCGTCTTCTTGGCCAGTGCCGCTGACTCAGACCTTCCTGCACTGGCTGAGAGTTTCTCTCCAGGTGCTGTGGTCACTGCCTATGGGCCTCCTGTGCCCAATTTGTTCTGTTACAAATGTGATTTCAAAAGAATTTTTTTTTTTTTGTAGGCCTAGAGAATTCTCAAGCAGTATGTGTTCTTGCTGGCTCAGACCACTCAGCTTCACTGACAGGTAGGTAACATGCCATTCAGAATTCTGGGTGTTTCTGCCTCAAGTGATGCTATTGGGGTACAGAGGGAAAACCATAGACTTTGGAGTCAGAATTCTGATGCCACCACTGGTATGATCTTAGGCAAGTCGTTTTACCTTCCTGAGACCATTTCCTCTTCTATAAAGTACTTTGTGGATAGTTTTGAGAATTACATATGATAATACAGGTAAAACACTCATGTGAAACAGAGGCTCACTTCCTTTCCTCTGAGTTTGTTTTCTTAGCTGTACAATAGGGATAAAAGTATCTTCCTTTAGGGTAATTGTGATTGTCACATCATATAACCAACAGTAAACTTATGTATAATATGTTGTTATCTTATCCACCTAATCTATTTTGATGTCTAGTATAACTATCTAAGCTCTCTAGCTGTCTATTTTCTCTAGCTGTTTAATCTCAGACTATCCTATTTTATCTACCTATATCTTTCTTCTCCATTTATCTGTCACCCTGTCTGCTCTCTCTATCTACTCTATTTTATTTAACTATACATCTCTATTTTTATTTATCTTCCATCTTAGTGTCTTCCTATCTAACCTAAGTCTCCATCATCTCTAAGTCTAGTTGTGTATATGTTTCTGTAATCTAGTTTATATTTTTATGTTTTTCTCTAGTTGATCTCTCTATTCCATCTCTTTAATCTGTCTATCTAGTCTTTTTTCTCTCACACAGTGTGTATATCTCTCTGTCTTGGCCGTGTATCTGTCCATCCATCCATTTGACACACCCAGCCAATATAGTATAAACTTTCTAGTGATAATGCAGCATTTTCTTGAAAGTGAAGGTTATCCATCTCTCCTAATGGTTTTTTTCAAAGCCCACATTGCCCTGACCCCTGCTGGTAGACTGGATACTCTAGCTCCGAGAGATTTATGTTGGTAAGACCTCTCACCCAGAGTTGAATGCATTACATTTTTTAAGCAAAGGGAAATGACTTTCATACACAGTGTTTCCAGTGTTTCATGTGGAAATTAAGATGTGTACACAGTATCTGTAAATTAATGGAGGCATGCATTCTTCAACATCAAATTTGTAATGCAGTCCAACTGAGGAGCTGTTACTGTTTCCAAAGCACAAGAGCCGTAATGTGAGACTTTAAATACTTAACAGATTCTGAACTACAGATAATTTGATATTTAATGAATTAAAAACAATTAACTAATGAAAGAACTAGCTGCTTTTAGCCTGTGTCTCATGTTAAGTAGATTTATAGATATGTTAAAAGAGTTGAGTTAAAATGAATGCCAGGGCTTCTCTGGTGGCTCAGTGGTTGGGAGTCCGCCTGCCAGTGCAGGTAACATGGGTTCGGGCCCTGGTCCAGGAAGATCCCACATGCTGCGGAGTGGCTGAGCCTGTGCGCCACAACTGCTAAGCCTGCGCTCTGGAGCCCATGAGCCACAGCTACTGAAGCCCGTGCGCCTGGAGCCCGTGCTTCGCGGCAGGAGAGGCCACCGCAGTGAGAAGCCCGCTTGCCACAACTAGAGAGGGCCCACATGCGGCGACGAAGACCCAATGCAGCCAAAAATAAATAAATAAATAAATTTATTAAAAAAAAAAAAAGAATGCCAGCTCTAAGGGACTCCTCTTGGCATGTGGTCCCACCTCTCCTTTTATGGGGAGAGGGCAGAAGGCCCTAGGACAAGAAGTGACTAGTTCATCCCCCACAGTCCTCACTAGCATTGGAGGAAGGCATTCTTTTCTGAGAATAAGAACAGACTAAGAGAGGTTTCTTTTTTTTTCGGCCATGCCATGCGGCATGTGGAATCTTCTCTGACCAGGGATCAAACCCATGGCCCCTGCGTTGGGAGTACGGAGTCTTAACCACTGGACCACCAGGGAAGTCCTGAGAGATTTCTACCCTGTTCTAATTCATTTGAAATGGCTGGTATTTTGTCAACCTAGAGATTCTTCTAGTTGCTTGCTAACATCTATTTCTTAAAAACTCTTGTAATCAGTAAAGCTATTTTTTATTTCATATGTGGAGCATTTTTACTATGGTGTTTTTAAAACATAGATGTTGGATTTTTTATTGTGATATAATTCATATATGAAATTCACTCCTTTAAAGTGTGCAGTTTAGTGATTTTTAAAGTATATTCACAAAGTGAATTGGTTTTGGATATTGTGAAAGTGAATTAAAAAGGGTCAAGATTAATATCCGTCTTTCCTGGTCTAGTTCAAGCTGTTACACATTGGATTTTGTTCAGTGTTCTTTAGACCTTCTCTCTGGAGTTGTAGATTATGTAACTATTTGACATTGCAGCAGAATTTAGTTTTGCCTGCTGATGCAACAGTGTAATGATCTGCATTACATTACTGTGGAAGACAGTTCGTCTTTGCAAAAAAGATGGTTTAGACTTACTGAGATAAATGAAGGCTTATTACAGACACAGGCTCATTGTCAGTGGTACCTTGGTAGCTAAGCACTCCATTTAATGGGTTGAAGCTTTGCTGAGGGGTCCTCTGCCCTCTTGTAAAGGATCCTCATACTTCATACACCCTGGTGAGGTCCAGGGAGGTTGCCCTCTCTCTAGGCACGAAATATACCAAATTCGTTGTATAGCACTGCAGAATGTCAGTGCTGCAAGGTCACCTGGGTGACAAAAAGGCTCCACTGATTTATAGACCCTCAGACTCTATGAAACAGAGACCCAGAATGTGAAGTGACGTGCCCCGTGTCAGAGTGATCCAGTAGCAGATTTGGGACTTGAAGCCGGAATCTTGGTCTAATATCCTTTAATGATACTGTTTGGCTTCTGATCAGTTTTGGAGAATACACCAGACTGCCTCAGGGCAAGCAATACTGTAAACCTTTACTGGGAGGTCACAGAATGCTGTGGAAGCAAAAAACCTGGCTTCTGGTCCCACTTGATCCCTCATTGGCTATGTGATCTTGAAAGTCACTTAACATCTCCGAGCCTTGGTTAATTTATCTTCTAGAAGAGTGCTGTCTAGGAGAAATATAATGTGAGCCGTATTGCAAAAAGTAAAAAGAAAAAGGTGAATTAATTTTAATAATTTATTTTACTTAACCCAGTATATCCAAAATATTATTTCAATATGTAATCAGTATGAAACTTATTAATGAGGCACACTCCTTTTGGGTTTTTTTTGCACTACGTCTTTACAATCCATTGTGCTTTGTTTGTCTTCAACATGTCTCATTTGGACTAGCCACATTTCAAGTGTTCAGTAGCCACATGTGTGTGCCATGTGCTTACTGTGCAGTGTAGAACCTTGGAATGTTAGGGTTGGGAAAGTGCTTAGAAATCATCCAAGGAGTCACAAACTGTAGATTTATAAGCCAAATTATGGTCTATGGCCCCATTTTGTTTGACTTCCAGTTAAACATTTGTTGAATGTGAATGCCTTTTGGACAAGCATGTGCCCTCTGGTTTGCTGCCGTCACCCACAAGTCTCTCCTGTTAACAGTGTCATCAGTTATATCGTCTGCCCTTCTTGACCAACCGCCCTCCCCTCCAGTCTTCAGCTGGTGAAACTAAGGCTTGGAGAGGAAGTGGTTTGTCCAAGGTCAGTAGCTAGTTAGCAGATCCAAGAATAGAAGCCAGAATCACTTGACTCTGAAATTGTTCTTTTTCTATTAAATCACAGTGTCAGTCAGTCGCATTCCTGCTTATATCACAGGATTATTGTGAGGTTCAAATGAGCTTAAATGCTATGTGGATGTGATATGATAACATTATATTTTCTTCTGGACAGGGCATGTAGTGAAATCATCTTATGTTTATAAAGTTTAAGCTTTAAACAGTTTATCTTTTAACCTGTTATTTAAAAAAGCGAATATATATTTTTCCTAACAAAAGGTAATGCAAGCGTTTATTTTAAAAATGTAGAAAATAGAGAAACATATGTCTTGCACATGGTAGATGTTGAACAAATATTTGGCTGAATGAATTAATGAAAAAATAAACTCCCATTCCTATTCCTTGACAAACTGCTAAGACCATTTGGCCTTTTTTCCTATTTAAAGAATTTTAAAAAATCTTGTGTATAATTATGCTATACATGAATTTGGTATCTTGTTTTGCTCTATTCAACATTGTAGGATTAAGAGTAATACAACTTCTTTTAACCACATTTTTTTTTTCAAACAGGTTATTTTCCATCATTTTGGACTAATGGTCCTTCACCTCTTTTGTCCCCCTTTTGTTTGTTTAAGATGCAGGAGAGCTGTTTGTTTGGGGAAGCAACAAGCATGGGCAACTGGCTTCCCATGCTGCTTTCCTTCCTGTGCCCCAGAAGATAGAAGCACATTGTTTTCAGAATGAAAAGATCGCTGCTGTCTGGAATGGGTGGACACACCTAGTTGCTCAGACAGGTGAGAGTGGCAGAGAGTTTGTGGTTGGGAAGAGCAGCTGGGGGACAGCTGTCTAAGTAGCTATGAATGCTTGGGATTAGGTAGTTTGGTTCTTACTTGATGAAATGCTTTAAGGGTTGGGAAGGGAAGGACCTGGGATCTAGTTCTGCAATCAGCCAGATATGTGGCTTTTCCTCTCTGGATCACAGGTTTACACGCAAAAAGGCAAAGCTGGCTTAGGTTAACTCCTTCTGGCCCTAAGAGTCCACGAGGTTTTGTGAAGGAACCCACTGCAACAAACATCACCTAGAAATTTGTCCAGGTTGTTGGGGAGTCTTTGCCTTGTCATAGCTAAAGGGATGACTGTATTTGCATTTTCACTTGAGTCTAAATTAAAGGTGTCAGAAACTATTAAGTTAAATATTTTAAGATGGAGGCAAAAGCATTACTTTGAGTCATAGCTGGCATGGTATTTTGATTTAAATTTTTATTAACCCTAACAAACTTTGTACATTGATTCAAGCATCCCACATATTCCTTCAGATGTTACCTTACCAGGCCATGCCATCCAGCTTTTGGCATCTTTATCTTTTCTTGATAATATCTTCGTTGATTTCTCATCTTAGGGCAGTTCTCCTTGCCTGGTCTTCATATTGCTGACACTGTTCTCGGGGTTTGTTTTTTCATGGCCTCCCTTCTTCCCAGCCTTCCTAGAGCTCTTGCTGACTGACACAGTTTCCCAGACCAGCAGTTTGTAATTCTTAAGAACCATTATCGTGTCAAGGCCTTCTGAACTTCAGGGGTTCTCAGGAGTCCTCTTGCCTGCTCTTGGCCTGCTCGTTAGTGACACACAGATCTGTAGACTCTCAAATACCTGGTCACTTAATCCAATACTTTTGTAGGTTTTCAGGTCAGCTTCAGTTATCCTGGGTAAGTCACACATACTACACGTTTGAACACATAGACTTATGAGTATTTATATCCATGGTGCTTTTAATTGGTTCTTAAAATTTTTTTTAAGGTTGTTTTGGTACAGAGGCCTATATAACAAAGGTGTATAATAAACTTTCCATATTTACCGCTTCAGAGGATGCTCTAATGATGTCATTCATTTGGAGGAAAATCATGACTTTCCTCAAAGAAGTCCAGACTGCTTGAAGATTGGGACCATCGACAGAAATTTTTCTTAAAGAGACCCTGAGCATAATAGCCACTTATTTGTATAATTGTTACTCTCTCTCTTCTCCTCCAGACAGTGAGCTCTGTGATAGGAGGCACGATATTCATCTTGCTCACGTCTGTATCTCCAGTGCCTAGCAGAGAAAATATTCTTTGCCTACATTAAACTGTTTCTAGTTAAAAGAGACTAAACATATTCAAATGCATAGGAGGCAGGGTAGACTGCGAGGATTTCTTCTTTCCTTGGACTTGCTGGTCCATGATCAGAAGGCTTCAGTTTGTCTCTTTGGATTCAAGAGTCCAACCAAATCGGTTCTTGTTTATTGTAAACCTTTTGAGCAGTGTGCTAAGCCTTGGAAGAAACAGAAAAGATGTGGGCCGTGCCTTCCCACTGCAATGTGTGGACAGGCTTAAGTCTAAGAGTACAGAAACAGAAGACTTTATCATCCATCTGTCCATCATACAGATGGTGAGGATCTGTTTATGTACCATGCCTTGTACTAGATCCTAATCCTGCCCTCAGGGAGCCCACTGTCACTAGGGGAGACAGACCTGTTATCAGATTTCAGTGCAGCAGTGGAGCTAAGTCAGTGTGCAGGAATGGCACAGACACTAGCAGTAGTCTGAGTCACTGGGTGTTAACAGGTAGGCGTTTCATGCTTAGTCAGTCTTCAAAGAATTGCAGTGCAGTAAAATACACTTACTACCAAACCATAGTGGGTTTAGTTGAGTCTGTCAGTAAATCCGTTAACTGGTTAGGCAGCTGACTAATGAAAGACATAAAGATGTTGCTGCTTTGATTCTAGCTTTGCAGCACTGTAACTCATGCTGATTTCCATGTCTGGGCCAACAGCCCAGCACTCAGAGTGGGAGGTTGGAACCTATGTCCCTGACACTGTCTGAGTCACCCCAGCTGCTCTGGGGCTCAGCTTCAGGTCTCCACCTCCACTTGAGAGCATGATCTTTGGGTAATGTTTCAGCTATTTGATTAACTTGTTAATTCAGATCTCTTGTTTATGCACTTTGTTATTTTCCCCTTTCTCCTGAGTCCAGAGTGGTTAAAAGCTGGGATGTTAGAGCGTCCTGGCTGTTGCGCTGAGTTTTGGGTAGAAGAGAGTCTCCTGCTGTTTGGTTCACCAGTTTTGCCCTCCTCCTAGTAGCCGTGGAAGCCTTTGCCCTGGCGCGGTGTCATTGAGAAGAAACAGCCAGGGCTTCCAGTTTAATCGGACCCAGTTGCTCATTTTAATGGGAACAAGATTTGCTCACAGGGTCAAATCAGCTCATTATTGGGCCAAGGAGTTATTTGACTCTAGTTGTTTTCATAAGCTCCAGTGGAGAATTGTTCCTGGGACCTACCTGCAGCCACATCAGCACAGAGGCTGCCCCCAGTCTCGTTCTGGAAGACATTAGGGGTGTATTATTGATTAAAAACAGCTTATGTGCAGTGACCATAGATCCGTCCAGTAAGGTGGGCTGGGCTGGGCTGGGTTAGGATGGAGACGGGGAGTAGACTGTGCTTTCTCCCATCTCATAATCCCTACACCAACTTTGTTCCTTGGGGGACATTTGCAGTGTCTGGAGCCATATTTGGTTGTTACAACTAGGGGTGGGCGTGCTACTGGCATCTAGTTGGTAGAGGCCAGGGATGCTGCTAAATGTCCTACAATGCAAGGGCAGCCCCCCCCCCCCGCCCGACACAGAAATACCCAGCCCCAAATGTTAGTGGTACCATGATCAAGAAATGCTGCCCAAGACTACCATCCCCAGTGGTAGGTGCTTAGCGAGGGCAGTTCACATGATATCAAGATTACTTTACTTTAGTTCGTCTATGTGGGAATCTGGGATGCAGTCTCTGTCCTCCCTCATCAGGAGTCTGGTGCCTACCTGCAGTGCTTGTGATGGAAAAATACTTTTCTCCGTTAGAGGCACTTGGAAAGAGTCCAAGAGAACCTGTTCTAATCTGGGAAAGCTGGCAAGGTACCTGTGTCTCAGACTGGTGGAGCTGCATTCAAGAAACCTTTCCCAAGCTGCTTAATGTCCCCGATCATTGTTCTCGGGAGCTTCATGGGACTCCTGTGGGACTTTATCCAGGCTCGGTGACCTGCAGCTGTCTCCTCTGAGATTCATGAGTTCCTGGCCCAAAGTGCTTCTAGTGAGAACTGGGTGGTGGATCTGTGTGCCTTCTTAGTTGGGTGACCTTAGTTGAGTCACTTCACCTGTCTAGGCCTCAATTTCCTCCTCTCTCATGCAGGGTATTAAAACCTACCTCCATTCTACAGACAGCTGCTGTGAGTTTCAAATGAATGAATCTGTGTGAAGGATCCTAACTAACTGTAAAATGCTGTACATACCTGTACATGGGGTGCCCATGCTTGGGATGTGTGAGTACATTAAGGAGTTAGCAGTTGCTTTTAGAAAGGCTTCTATTTCGGCAGGGTCTGTGCAGGGCTTGAGACACACCAGCTTCTCCCCTCAGGGCTCATGAACTGGCCAGGTCTGACGGGCAAAGTTTCCTGAGGTCTTTCACTTACATGCAGCCAGCACGTAGCTCTTTTATATTATCAATATAAGATCATCATGGCCTTACAGGTCATTTTTCCTGTTAAAATCTCTGATCACACTATTCTTCCTTCAATGGATTGTATACATACCACGAAACTGTATTCTTCCTACAAAATGGATTGTATACATCCACTTGCATTCTTATTTGTTTAATGTCTAGACTGTAAATTCCATGAGAGCAGTGTCTGTGTTGTTCACGGCTATATCCCCAGCACAGGCCCGGCACATAGTAGATGATTTGTAACTAATTGCTGAACGAATGAATAGATGGCAAGGTAGAGAGAAGCGTGGCTTTGAAGTCAGACAGGCCGAGGTGTGACTCAGCTCTGCCAGCCTCCTGATTGTGCCAGTTCCTCTCCATCACCACCGTGGTGCAGGCCACTGTCACCTTCTTGCTGGATCCTGCAGTGGCCTCTGCCTGGTGTCCTCAGCTTCCCACATCGCTCCCTCTCCCCCCAGTCTGTTCTCCATGCCTCAGTTGGAAGATCTTTTCAAACCCATGTGTCACATTCCAGTGGCTTCCCATTGCTCTTACAATAAAGACATAGTCCTTAGTGGTCACCAGGCACTGCGTGGTCTGCCCTCTGCCTGCCTTTCCAGCCCTGTTTCTAACTGAGCTAGCTCTTGATCTCTGGCTGACCTCTACTCTGGCCTTGGTACCTGGAATGGATCCTGGATTTCCCACTATAGTGCTTTTGCAGCTGATGTTCCCTCTATTTGCCACACTTACCCTGCTCTCCTTCTTCATTTTGACTTAGTTACGTCCTTTTTTTGTTTTCCCCTAGACCTCAACTTAGTCATCACCTCCTCAGGGAGGCCTTCCCTTGACATCCCTGACTCATCACTTTTCCCTTTTATCTCTTAGGGCACTACAGCCTCTCCTTTGTGCTATTTTCTTTTTTTAAAAATTAATTAATTATTTATTTTTGGCTGCCTTGGGTCTTCGTTGCTGCGCACGGGCTTTCTGTAGTCGCAGCGAGCAGGGGCTACTTTTTGTTGCAGTGCGTGGCCTTCTCATTGTGGTGGCTTCTCTTGTTGTGGAGCACAGGCTTTAGGTGCACAGGCTTCAGTAGTTGCGGCTCGCGGGCTCTAGAGCGCAGGCTCAGTAGTTGTGGCGCACAGGCTTAGTTGCTCTGCGGCACATGGGATCTTCCTGGACCAGGGCTCGAACCCATGTTCCCTGCATTGGCAGGCGGATTCTTTTTTTTTTAAACACATTACTACTTCTTTTTTTTTTTTAAATTTATTTTTGGCTGCGTTGGGTCTTAGTTGCCGAGTGGTCTTTCTCTAGTTGCGGTGAGTGGGAGCTACCTTTCATCGTGGTGTGCGGGCTTCTCATTGCGGTGCACGGGCTTCTCATTGCAGTGGCTTCTCTTGTTGCAGAGCACAGGCTCTAGGTGCTCAGACTCAGTAGTTGTGGCACGTGGGCTCTAGGGCTCACAGGCTTCAGTAGTTGTGGCATGCAGGCTCAGTAGTTGTGGCACATGGACCTAGCTGCTCCGCGGCACATGGGATATTCCCGGACCAGGGATTGAACCCGTGACCCCCTCACTGGCAGGCGAATTCCTAACCATTGCGCCACCAGGGAAGTCTCAACAGGTGGATTCTTCTTCTTATTTTTTTTTTGCGGTATGTGGGCCTCTCACTGTTGTGGCCTCTCCCGTTGCGGAGCACAGGCTTTGGATGCGCAGGCTCAATGGCCATGGCTTACGGGCCCAGCCGCTCCGCGGCATGTGGGATCTTCCCGGACCGGGGCACGAACCCGTGTCCCCTGCATTGGCAGGCGGACTCTCAACCACTGTGCCACCAGGGAAGCCCCAAGTGGATTCTTAACCACTGCACCACCAGGGAAGTCCTGCGCTATTTTCTACAGGTTTCTTTAACTAATTCCCATCCCACTAGACTGTAAGCTCCATCTGGGAAAGAGCCATGTCTGTTTTGCTCAGCATTGTGTCCTCTGTGCTTAGCAAAGTACTTGGCACATCCGAGGTAGGTACTCAGTGCATGCTGGACAAATGAATAAGCCTCATTTCTCTGAGCTTATTTCTTCGTTAGGAAAATGGGGAAATATTGCTGACCTTGGATGAGGATTAAATGAGATGGTGTATCAAAGCTTCCAGCTTCCAGCATCCAGCACAGGACAGGGCTCATGTCAGTTCAGTATACGGTGGCTTCCTCTGCCCTTTGAAACTCTGGAGCGATCAGGAGGTCAGATGTCCCATATCTTCTCTTTCCAGCAGAGGTCTCCGTAGGCCTGGATCTGAATGTCTCTGGATCAGTAACAGGTTGATTCAGGACTCTCCTGGCCAGTGCAGAAAGATCAATGCTTACAGATGCTAAGTGCTGGTTGCTGGTGATTTATTAGAATTTCAAGGGGAATGATTTACACATGATCCAAACCTTAACATGGGGTTGGTCAGAATGTTTACAGCCCGGTTGCCTTGGGGATGCTGGATGCTTTCCCTGGGCCACGCAGTATCGCAAAGTAGCCTTGTGGTCTCACAGAGGCTATGGATTGAAAAAGTGGGCCCCAATACAGAGTTCCTGACATTCTTCACTCTCTTCAGTGTCACCTTAAAAAGTCCTAAAGTCTTATAAGTTTTAGAGAATCAGAAATGGAAAGAGAAACTTCCTTACTTGGCAAATGAGAAAACTGAAGCAAAGAGGCAAGACAGTGCCTTTATGTCAGCATTGAGATCTCCCTGTGCTATGCGGCTGCTTCCCACTAGCTATCAATTTTACGTTTGGTAGTGTATATATGTCCATGCCACTCTCTCACTTCGTCCCAGCTTACCCTTCCCCCTCCCCATGTCCTCAGGTCCATTCTCTACGTCTGCATCTTTATTCCTGTCCTGCCCCTAGGTTCTTCAAAACCATTTTTTTTTAGATTCCATGTATATGTGTTAGCATACGGTATTTGTTTTTCTCTTTCTGACTTACTTCACTCTGTATGACAGACTCTGGGTCCATCCACCTCACTACAAATAACTCAATTTCATTTCTTTTTATTAAGCCATTAATTTTTATACTAGAATCCTTAGAATGTCAGGAATGGATGAGAACTTAGAGCTCGTCTGGCCTGACCCCCTCAGCTTAGAGATGGAGAAACTGAGGACTGAAGAGGGGGAAGCACAGAGCGTGAGGGAAGGAGGGAGGACAAAACTCGGGTCTCATGGCCTCGGTCTAGTGCTCTTTCCGCCTTGTCACTTTCTCTCCAGAGATGAGGAGGAAATGTGGATGGCTTAACTGCTCACACCCAGCGACTTGAACCAGGAATAATAGTTCCTTCTGTATGTGAAATTCTGCTTCAAGAAAACACTAATTCTTACCTGAAATGTGTAGCCAGAGATTCCCTTAATGGCGTTGTGTGCGGAGTAGAAATTACGAGATGGTGCTCCAGGAGCGTGGGTCTGGAGGCCATCCCAGGATTCACAGAGGCAGCCACATTTCCATTTATGATAATACAATAGCAGTCATAGCTCTTGTGGACCACTTTTATCACTGTAAAGTGCTTTCATCTCCATTTTCTCATCTGAAGGTGGCAAGATGGGTGTTATTATCCTTGCTTTCCAGACAAGTCCCTAATTGGTTAACTGCACTGCCTTGGTTCACATAGTTGGGCAGAGTTGTCCCCAAGCCTGCTACTCTGAGTCCAAGTAGTATGTATCTCAGAATCCTCTAACCCATGAACTAAACTTTTGCTTTTCAAAGAAACATTTTTTTCCAGCTTTTACCAGTGATTCTCCCAAGCAGTAAGGAAGAAAATTCCTAGTTATCCTTGATCCTTCAGAAGGTATCTGTGGAATGCTTACCTAGATACATATAGCACTATGCTACAGACTACAAGGAAACATAAAATCCAGAACTGCCTTCAGGAAGTTTATAGTTGGATGAACAAAAGAAATATTTAGTCGAAGAATGAAAAAATATGGCAGAGCCAGAGGAGTGGCCTAGACTCTGAAGGCTCTAGGGTTTCAGGGGAAGGGGAAGTCAGTGTGGGAGAGGGTAGTCAGGAAAGGGTGTGAAATCCTTTGGGAAGGTCCCATTTTAATGGGTGGAGAGTTTGGGACTTGGTTCTTTTGCTTTCTTTGTCCTCTGGCAAGACACAGAACTCTCTGGTCCCCTTCTTCCCATCTGGACAATAGGAGGTTGTGGACATAATGATATCCAAAGGCCATTCCAGCTCTGAAATTTCATCCTATAAAAAAAAGTAAAACGGGCCTAAGGAAATTATTATGGGTGCATTGGGAGATTAAGTATAATACCATTCATTGCAGCCTAATTTATAATGACAAAAACAAATACATGGAAACAAATGAAATTGTAGGGGGAACTGGTTAAATAAATTATGGTACAAATTTGGAATATATGGTATGTTGGAATATATAGCCCCTAAATAGAATGTTTTAGGAGGATATTTAATGACAGAGGAATGTGCTCATGATAAGGTAAGTAAAAAGAGTAGGTTACAATAAGGTACTACACTACAACTTCTAATTTTTTTTTTTCCAAAAAGAATGTTTACCTAGAAAGACCAGGAGGAAATATGGCAGAGTATTATCTCTGATTGGTGGGATTATGAGTGAATTTTATTTTCTTTTATATTTTCTATGCTGAATATGTAATTTGCAGTCTGATTATATCCCCCATAAGAGTTAATGAATAAACTTTCTCAGTGCAGGGAACTGGCCTCTTTGCTGGTGTATTCCTGTGTATATATACGCCCTTGACACATCACTTCCATGGACCTCATCTGGGAGTTTGCATGGAAAAGAGGCAAGAGGCTGAAGGAGGCAGGAAAGCGGGGATCTATTTTTGGCTCAGTCATGAGTCAGCTTTGTGACCTCAGGCAAGTCCCTTCTGAACATCCCTGAGCCTTGGTTTCCTCATCTGGAGAGGGGAATTGGAGGTCACAAAAGGTCCTTTGAGCTCCAAGATACACTCATTCCTAAGGATGGAGAATTTCTCCACTGTTGTGGAACCAGCTCAGAGGCCTCATTGGTTCCTTGAGCCTGGCGTCCTTTCTTTCTGTCTCGCTCCGCTGTACCTGCGCTTAGCTGCCTAGCTGTAAGATGCTTTCTCCGGTTCAGAGTTCAGGGTAGGATGGAGTGGAGTTGAGTTATAGGGCCGAGCTGAGAGGGTGTAGTGACAGTGTTACACCACTAGAGGGAAGCATTGTTTGGCTACTTCCCCCTTTCTCACTGTCCTATTTGCTCAGCAGGTGAAGAGTGGCTTTGATTTGCCTCAATTTGGTTTCAAATTCTAGAATTTTAGATTTAAAAGGACTTTGAAGATCATCCAGCAGAACTCAGTTATGCAGATGTGAGATAATAGAGTCCAGAAAAGGCAAGTGACCTACTTGAAGTCACACAGTATTTTTTTCAGGGTCTGTACTACAGGGTTTAGAAGAAGGCTGCAGACAGAGCCAAGAGTGTGATCAGTTGAATCCACAGAGCGTGGACAGTTCCCATGGTTGTGCAGGAATCTGAGGTATCTGCCTGTATACAGGTTTACCCAGCTCCTCTGGCCAGGTGCCAAGAGGCCTGGAGATAGAGAAGAAAAGATAGAACTCGACCCTGAGGAGCAGTGTCTGGTGGGGGAAGCCCATGCAAACCCATTGATGCTACGTGTGTGTTTTCCTCACCCTCTGTCGCCCTCTGGCGGTCTGCCTAGCCTAGGATCCAGGCTGTGGTGGTGCTTGGAGACTGGTTTACAGAAGACCTGCAGGCGCCCTCGTGAATGATGCCCTCCAAGGTCAGGAGGTACCCTGGCCACCTCCAGTTTGTTATTTCCAGTGAATTTCTGCAGGCACTGCTCACATATTCACATGTCTTATCTTACCATTTCTTGAGGTTTGCAAGGAATCCTGACAGTTTGATTCCCACCTTCCAAAGGTTTTGTTTACTTGACCCTGGGCTGACTGTACTTTTGGTTTCCAGGGTGCCCACCAGCCCTAAGCATTGTGGTAAAGCAGAATTGGGCGCTGGTCTGGGAGCCAGGCAGCTGTGCGACCTTGGGCAGGTTACTTCCTCTGTTTGGGCAGGGAGGTCAGGCTCTCAGCTGCAGCTGTGTCATCTCTGCTAGAGAGATGAAGTTCTGGGGTTATTTTTGGTTTTCGTGTTTGGCAACAAATACCCATTGATCTGTGGTCCAGAGGAGTGCAGTGTGTGTCCAGCTGCAGCAGAAGCAAGATTCACCCTTTGACGTAGGTGCGCTCGAATAAGGGGCTTGCAGAGAGCCTGGCCAAAGCCGAGTGCAGCTGGGCCTGGAGAGCCACCAGATGGCAGCAGTGGGCAGGCAGATAGCCTTACGGGTGAGGCCGGTATGGCCAGCGTC
Source organism: Stenella coeruleoalba (assembly GCF_951394435.1). NCBI lineage: Eukaryota > Metazoa > Chordata > Mammalia > Artiodactyla > Delphinidae > Stenella > Stenella coeruleoalba. The sequence continues at coordinate 37,782,354 of NC_137154.1, forward strand.
CAGAGTCAGAATTAGCAAGGTCAGAGCTGAAAGGACCCCAGAGGTCACTACCAGGCCCAGAGAAGGAAGGAGGTTACCTAAGGTCTCCCTGTGAGTTAATCTCCTCGCTTGTTAGAAGAACTGAGATGGGTTTGGCCTCTAGCTGGCTGCCCCACAGGAGGAGTCAGGAGGCAAGAGCCTGGGCCCTGGGCCAGTGAGCTGGAGGTGGGAAGGGAAGGGGACAGTAGTTAACTGTCTGCCTTGATTGTGGTTTCTTTGAGCGTCTGGTCCTAATGATCTCCACCCTCCCACCTGCAGTAAGGATGGTGTCCTTTGTCTTTTCTGCTCCCCTCCCGTCTGCCCAGTTGTCCTCTGGTTCAGGGCCCTCCTCTTCGTCAAGGGTCATCTCGGAGTCCCCACACCCAACAGATGGGCCTTGCCAGAGGTACATTGCAGTAAGTTAGCACAGTTGGTTGAACAAAAAAAAATTTTTTTTTTAATTTCCAAGGGGGTCAGAGTAGGGCAGGGAACCAATCTTTGCCAAGCACTTACCGTGTACCGGGTGCTCTGCCAGGTGCTGCCACTTACGTACTCTCATAACTCTCTGAGGTAGGGTTCATTTCCCCTGCAGTCCAGGTGAGGAAATTGAGGCTCAGAGAGGCTGAGTGGCTTGTCTAAAGTAACACAGCTAGTTAACCAAGTAGACACTCGAACCATGCTCTGTTTGATGTCAAAGGTCAGACTCATTTCACTTCCTCATGCCACCTCCCCTCAAAGCAACCGCACTGGAAATGTAGCAAGCGACTCCCAGACTGGAGGGCAGGGAGGAACACATATGTTTCTCTCTTCTGTGGAGAAAGCTTGTGGTGGGCTGCTGCGGGGAGGAGGCCTGTGAAGCAGTAAAGGGCAGGTATTTGTGGAGCAGGTTCGGGGGTGGTGTCTGGCGGTAGAAGGCCTTCTGAGAAGAGGTCAATTACCTTTCCTCTCTGCATCTGGACCACAGCAGTTCCCTCTGCCAGGAGTGCTGGTCTCCCTGAGCCCCACCCATGTAGCGACTGCCACATTCCCATCACTCTGCCCATAGAGGGCCTCCCATAGAGGCCCTCGCTGTGCACCCCACTGAAAGTGACTACCTCCACCTGTCTCGGACCCACTCGACTCCGCGCCCAGCTTTATTTTCCACCAGAGCAGTTTTCACTGCCTGAAACTACAGTATCATTGTTTGTTTACTCTTTTGTCGTCGTTCTCCCCTCACCAGGTGCGAGCCCCACGGGTTAGGGACTTGGTCTGTTTCATCCCCCCTGGATCTCCCCTGGTATAGAAGAAGGGCTCCATGAGGGTTAGCTGCATGGAGTGGCTGCAGTTTTCGGATGTGGGAGCGATGCCATTTTCAGTGGCTGTACTCAGGAGATCGGCCTGTGGCCCTGCCCTCTTCCCACCTTCTTGGAGAGGTCCAGGGCAGAGAGAGCTTCAGCTCCCTGAGGCTGACAGTGATGCCTGGTGCCCTAGGGTTGTGGGGTCTCGGCTGCCCCATCTGTCCCTGGGGCAGGGGGTTGGAGCACCGGCCATGCTGCGAGTTCACAGGGTGGTTCTGGTAAGGGCTCGGAGGTCCCTGGCAAGAGGGCTGAGTTTCCATTCAAAGAACCCTCCTCCTCTTTCCTGGTGGGGATTGATTTGTTCCAGGAGCTCTCTAAAAGTGAGCATTAAGTGACCGGCCTGTAATTGCGCCATCATTTTTAGGTTCTTGACAGATGGCACTGTGCTTGCCCTTTCTCAGGGGACCTTGCCTGTCTCACGGGAACTCTCAATAATCATAGTGACAGCCAGTGCCTTAAAGTGCTCTCGGACGTGTGCCAAGATGAAAGCGGCCCATTTTGAGGAATCTTGGATCAGCTTTTTCCTAATCTAAGTGTGACTTTTTACCTTAGGAGGAAGCCTGAGGTAGCCAAAAGAGCCCTGAAGAGCCAGGTTCAAGTTCTAATTTGGCTGCTTGTTGGCTGTGTGATCTTAGGCAAGTCAGTAACCTCTCTGGGCCTGAATTTCCTCATCTGTTAAACGAGAATCATAATCCCTAATTTGGCTGCCTCAGTGGGGGTATATTTCATGTCATTCACTCATTCACACATTCCTTCCTTAATGCCTTCACTCTATTATTCAACAAATATTTATTGAATAGCTGAGGTGAGGGCAGGGCATTCCAGGCAGAAGGAATCCTGGAAACAAAGGTATAGAAGTGGGAAGTGCACCCTGGCGTGGTTTGCTTAACATGGTGCCAGAGAGGATCGGAAGGGACTGGAATCCCTCAAGAATAACAGGCATGGGTCCTTATTCAGGCTTTATTCTGTGAGCAGTGCAAGGAGCAGCTGAAGGTTTCGGGGTAGAGGTGATATATTTGAACAAGGGAGGGGGGGCCCTGCCTCGGGGCAGCTCTTACAGGCTGCTTTCTACTCAGGTCTCTCTGTGGCTGATTTTGAGGTACTCTGGATTCCCAGGAGGACCCTCTCCCCCATGACCTGGGCAACCATTAGAAAGGCCGAGACTGGTAGGGACTGGAGTTACCTGGCTCACTGGTCCACCCTCTGGGGAGCTGTCTCAGGCCACAGGGAAGGTTGCGTTTCCTTCCGTCTTGAAGCGTTTCATAAGGGCCTGAAGATGAGCAGCTTCAGGGTTTCTCCCACACCTCCCCGAGGAGATGGAGGGTGTGGGGAAGGGTTATTCATGTTTACCAAGGACGCACTTGTGTGCCAGACGTTCTGCCAGGGATTTGCAAAATCATCTCTTTAATCCTTACACAAAGTTTGCCGAGCAAGGCTCCTTCCCGATTTTACGTGTGAGGAAACTGCAGAGAGCTTGAGAGACATGGACTCAGCCCGCCTAGTTACTTGGCCTTACCTTGCTCAGAGTGAAATGGGGTCAGCAGTGTCACCTTGTCTACCGGAGGACATTGTGAGGATCAAGTAAGATCCTGGATGTGAGAGCACTTTGTGCATGCAAAGTACTGTGTGCACGAATGGGATCATTGGCAATACTGTACTGCTTCCCAGAGAGCTCTCTGTGATGCGCTTGGGCCTTTCCTGCCTGGGTGATAGAAGGTACTAACCTCTGGTTCCTCCTCTGTGTATCTTCCTCCAGCCAGCCCCTGGGTCGGGGGCTCCGCTTAGCACTTTTCTCCTTTAGCCTGCAAGTATGAAGGCACTGCTCTTCTTCAGAAAATTAACTCTACAGTACAAAATTAATATCAAAGTATGCTTACTTTGTTTGCCATTTTGGTGAAAACAAGAAGAAGTCATGGACTTTTAATGCTGGAAGGGACCGTCTCATCCTTATTTGAAATTTGAGGAACCAGAAGCCCAGGGAGACGGTCCCATAGCTAATGGAGGCAGGGCCAGGATTAGAACCCAGGGGTCTCTAGCCCAGGGCTCCTCCACTGCCCTGCAGTGCCTCTCCTAAGAGAGACTGTAATTGCTTCGTCTCCTTTATGGAGGAAGGAAGAATCCAGTTTAATAAATTTCATTACACCAGCCCCTTTATGTAACAGGGCTGTTTCCGGGTCCTGGCAGATGGTCCATAGTAACAGTGCTTTGCTGATTTGGTTGGAGCTGATCCTATGAAATGAAAAATCCTGTGTAGCAGATGCCTTTCCCAGTCCCTGACCATGGAAAAGTCAGCCTCTCCAGGGAAGGCACTGTAGCCTTGGTGCTCACCATCTCTAGTGGGACTCAACGTGAACGCCTCGGAGGTCATCTTAAACCCAGTCAGGTTTTTATAGAAGGTCGCATTGGTGGAATTTCTTGGTGGGTGGGGTGCTGGTAAAGTGTGTTTTTTCTGGGGCCTGAGGGACAGATGGGATCCGGGAGCAGAGTGGGAGAGAGATCAGATGTGGAAGGGAAGGAAATACAGGCTGTCTCACCGTGGATCTGGCCTGATGGCCCTTCACACCACGAGGCCTTGGACCTCCAGATGAGCAATTTGAATGTAACCTGCAGGGCCCCTTTCACTGAAATTACTGGGACTCCAGGTCTGATTATCTTCCCTTTCCTGATGGGTGCTTGATCATAACAGGTTCTCCTTATGGCCTCTTCTGGTGGTGCCCCTTACTGCCACTGCTTGAGGCAAGTGGCAAGTCCCCAGACCACTGACAGTGGGTGGGCGTCACTTCCACAGGCTCCTCCTGACCTTGTCCTGCTGCTCTGTTCTCGCTCTCGCAGGGTCCTTACAGGTGGGGGTGGGAGAGTTCCCCCCATCTGTGAGTGCAGCTCTCTTAAGGCCCCAATAGGTCTTTTATACTCAACTCTCCTGAAGAACTTGGGACAGTTCCCAGGGGTGGGGTTAGAGGAAATTTGAGAGGCACCATCCAGAGTCATGTCCCAAGACATTCTCACTGGTTGACCACAAACTGGCATCCGGGACAGGCTCCCTCCCCTCCTTGCTCCTACCCCTGGGTGAATTATTTGCCCACCCAAGGATGGGGGCAACCTCTGTCTCCCTGCTTGAAGATCTTAATCTGGGCCTCCCGTTAACTAACAGCCAGTTTCTCTTTGGAAGCCAAGGATGCAAAGAGTATTGGGGGATCTCTTGGGGTTTTGGAGGTGGGACCCTGGTTTCCTAACATGACAGCTTGGATACCATGGTGAGCTTTGCAGAATGCACTGGCCCTGCTCCTGGTCCTGCTGGACCTCAGGATGGTCTGCAGGGGGCGCTGTGTGCCCACAGCCAGGTGCTGGGACTTTACCCAAGGGACTCAGGCAGCGCATCTCTGCAGGCCCAGGCGTGCTTAGGAACTGCGGCTTTCCCTTGGCTGTGCCCAATCACCCAAGTCTCATTCCCAGCTCCAGCCTCCAGCTCGGGCACTGTGAGTCATAGTCATCAGTGGAAAACGCAGCTTCACCAACAGCTGGGCTCAGTGCTTGGCCTTTTTTCTTCTTTTTTTGTAACTTCACAGAGATGGAAACTGCTGATGATCTTTTGCAAGAGACAGCAATTGAAGGCAAAGTCCAGGACTAGGTGGGGAGAGGAGAACCCTGAGGCGATGGGGGTAGAGATGTGTGTCTTTCCATTACCCTGCTCTTGGGCCTTCCAAGAAGCCATGCTAGAGAAGCAGGCAGTGAGGAGCCGTGTGGACCTTGCCTGTCTCTGCTCTTTTATGCCAAGGAGCCCAGGAGGCCTTTGGTAATTAGCTAATGCAGGTGGCAGTTGAAGCTTTGAGAGGTTGACGTATTTTTCTAAGAAGCTGTGAGTAGAATGTGCTAGAAGTCAGGGTGACCTGGGTTCTAGTCTTGCTTTGCTTCTAACCCACTGCTACCTTACCTTGTGTAAGTCAGTTACTTTCCTTACTGGGCTGCACTTTTCCCAGCTGAAGCAGAAGCAGACGGTAGGGTTAGAGTACTCTGAGGTCCCTTCCTGCTCTGGTGGTCTGTGAGTCTGAACTGAATGTCAAGAATTTTGAGCCTTGTTCCCATAATCATCTTGAACATCTGAGACCTGTAGCTGTTTCTCCTTGTGCAGTGAGCAGTGCTCACGGAGAATGACACAAGTACAGGTTCCTACTCTTCAAGGACTTCACATCTGCCTTCTTCCTCTCCTCCCCCCACGAAGCAGTGGACAGAGGTTCCTGGGAAGCAGGAAACTGGGATTCGGGTTCTGGCTTTGCCAAAATACATTGTGCGTCCTCGGGCAAACCCCTCGCCTCCTTCAGCCTCGTTTTCATTTTCTCCAAAATCAAGGATTAGACTTGCTTCTTGGCTTCAACTCCCCCCATTCCCTCCCGCCGTCCTCCCCACCCCCACCTGCAGCCTCCTGCTAGCTTTTCTGCAGGGTGTGATTCTTAGCTGCAGAGGCCCTGGGGTATGGTTTCCTTTCTTGCCGGGAGGGAGAGAAGCAAGATTATTTTTTTAATTACGCAGCTAAGATTAGGCAGCAATCTACATTTTAAAGTGTTATTAATAAGAGTCTAAAAGTGTGCGAAGAAGCTTGGGAGTTGGAATGTGAAATGAGTTGGGAAACATCTGCAGAGGCACCGGCCTCAATCAGGGATGTTTTTTCTCTGGGTGCCAAGTGACTGCTAGGTGTGACTGGCAGCCTGATGTGCCGCTGGGCTCCTGGAGGAGCAGGAAGCCCAAGCACTGGGCCAGAGCAGGGGCCAGAGCCCCTCAGGTCAGGGGCTCACGGTCCAGCCTCTCATGATGGTTCTTTGCAAACTGGCTTTAGAGAAAGAGTGATAGTCATGATATTTCCAGCACCTCTATTTAGAGTTTATAAAGTGCTTTCATGTTTATTGTCTCCCTTTTCATCATAGTCCTGAGAGGTAGTTAGAACAAGTCTCACTGTCCCTTCAGGAGTCGGGTGAGGGCTCTTCAATTTAAGTTTCTTCCTTTGAGAAACGTGGTGTGCTATAGACAAAAAGCCCTGGACAGGAAGTGGGGAGCTGGGCACCTGTCCTGGGCCTCCACCTCCCTCCCCAGCTCTTCCTGTCTCCTTTTCCTACTTTGTCTTTATAGCACTAGAAGTCGTTTGCCAGGGGATATGTTTTATGTGATTTTTGTCCATTGTCTGTCTTCCCCCTGCTAGAATGTAAGCTTCGCCAAGGAAGGGAGTTTTGTCTGTTTCATTCGCTGTTGTGGCCCCTGGCACCTGGGACAGCACCTGGCCTATAGAAAGTACTCAGTAACTATTTGTTGAATATTGAGAGTGCCTGGCTCTGTTTCGGAGTCGTCTGTGTGAAGAGTCATTTGTTTTCCTTAGTTTTGTATTCTCTTTGGGTAGTTGGAGGGGATGGTCTCTGACATCCTTGGTGGCACATAAAAATTTGTGGTAAGAGCAATGCCTGTGACTCTTTTTCCTTCCAGCAAACACTGAGCACCTGCTCTGGGTCAGGCCCTATGCTAGGTGCTGTGAGGAATACAGACAACATAAGGAAGGATCACTGTTCTCTACCCCTCAGTGGATATGATGGTTAATTTTATGTGTCACCTTGACTGGGCCACGGGTGCCCAGATATTTAGTAAATGTTGTTCTGCGTGTTTCTGTGAGGGTGTTTTTGGAGATTAACATTTACATCAGTAGACTGAGTAAAGCAGATTGCCCTCCCTAATGTGGGTGCGCCCCATTCAATCAGTTGAAGACCTGAATAGAACAAAAGCTGACCCTTTTCTGAGTAAGAGAGGATTCTCCTGCCTGACAGCATTTGAACTTGGACATCGGCTCTGCAGGTTTTGGACTTGCCAGCCTCCATAATCATGTGAGCCAATTCCTTATAATAAATCTTGCTCTATAGAACCTACTGGTTCTGTTTCTCTGGAGAACCTTGACTAAGACAGTGGGCAACGTAAGACATGTCATCAAATGAGCTTATATTTGGTGGCATAGAATAGTAGTTAGAACAGGGGTACAAGCACCATGCCAGTGGCTCCTAAGGAACGGACGGCCTATTCTGACTAGGGGATAATAGAATACTTCAGGGAGGCAGTGGCTTTTGAGCCAGGCCCCGAGGATGAGAAGGAATTCTGTGGGTGGAACAAGCAGGCCGACCAGCAGTGCAGGCTGGGGCACAGCACAACCCTGAGGCCTGGGAGGGAGGAAGTGGAGCAGGCCCTTGGCAAAGGGGCAGTCACCCAGCGCTAAGAGAACCGAGGTGCTTGGACGGAGGGGCTTGTGGAGGGCGAGGGAGCCAAATACACAAACAATCTAGGACCAGGGCTTCCTGAGATGCCCTCCCCAGGTTTGAAGAAGAAGCCAGTCCTCCCTGCTTTTGTCTGGGAAGCCCCCATCCTGCGTGATACAGACAGTCCTACAGCTGGTCCAGGGGCTCCTCAGGTGCAGTCTGCCTGGACTTCTCTCGCCAGTGCCCCTGATTTGACAGCTAATAAAGTGAGTGGTGAAAATGGAGCAGCCATGTGGAGTGCCTGGCACGTCTTAGGACTCTGATCTTTGCTGTATAGGCCGAGGGTGATGCTCCCTTAGTGATCTGGCCGGGCTGTCTTTGTGCCCCTAGCCCACACAGGTGTCCCTGTGACTCTGAACAACCTCCAGAAGTCCTTGGGACTGTCCACTTTTAAAGAGGCAGTGTGGGCCAATGGAAAGTGGAGCTGGGGTCACACGGACTGGTGGGCCCCCTGCAGGGCAGTGACTGGGGGCACCGACTGGGGGCAGCTGGAGGCTCTGAGCTTGAGACTTTACCTCCCTCTATGCTTCAGTTTCCTCCCCTGTAATGTGAGGATTATAATAATGCCTTCTCACGGGGTGTTTTTGTGGACTAAACGGGACAATCCATGTAAAGAGTTTGGCATGAAGTAAGTGCTCTCAAAACATTAGTTATTGTTATTATCATCATCATTATTGCAGCTTTGCCACTTCCAAGCTGTGTGATCTTGAGCAGGTCATTTAACCTCTGTGACCTGTTTCTTTTTCTGTAAAATGGAATTCACACTAATCATTCAGTGTTGATTAAATTATATAACTTCATGGCAGTGCCTAAAATAGAGTTTTACACAGAGTCGACTCTCAATAAATAAGTCTCCCCAGGCCCTTATGTTTTTATTCAATCTCTTTGCAGGCTGCTTCTTCTCTTCTTTTTAGTTGGACATCTCATGTTTGGAAATTTTATTCCTGTATTAACTTAAAAAAATTCCAGACCTTTTGTTATGTGATATTATTCATGATACAACTTTGGAGACTTGGGAAATTTTACAAAAACAAACAAACAAACAAGATATACAGCCAAGTTCCCAAATTTTAAAATTGGTAACCATAACATTGTAAATCAACTGTACTTCAGTTAAAAAAAAAGCATATATATGTAAAACTGAGTCACTTTGCTGTACAGCAGAGATTGGCACAGCATTGTAAATCAACTAGACTTCAATAAAAATTGTTAATCATATTAGTGATCTTTGATATTAGAGTGGATGTTTTATTCAAGGACACTGGTCAGACTAAATATTCAAAAGGTGCCAAGAAAATTAACTTGTACACCACTCATTTTGACCCTGAGGATTTTTAGACATCATTATTAAAGTTTAGACCAAGAAGGTGTCTCAGAGGTCATCGATCCCAGTCCTCTTGTTGTATGGATGGGAAAAATAGGGCCCCTGGAGGGAAGGGATGTGTTCAAGATCATGTAGCCTTGGAGAGAAGCCAGGATTAGGATCCAGGTCTTCTGAGCCTCTGGTTAAAGCTTCTTATCTTCTCCAGCTCACCTTGCTTCATCTCTTTTCCGTTGCTCTCTTCCACTCTCTTCCTTTTTACCCCCTGGTTTAAATTTATTTGTGTTGTGTGATGCGATGTGCCATATACTATGCTTGTATCTTACAAAAATCCCCAAATCCAATGGTGAAGGCTTCAGTGTTCTTCCTCTTCTTTATCAGTAAGATAAAGATGATGACTCAACTAAGACTTACCTAACATGTCGGTAGTTGGCAGCTGGCAGAGAAGATTTGACAAATTGGTAGAAATTGGGGGTGGAACGATGGAAATCCTTGGTAAGGCCGTGGTGTTCAGTTTGGGAGTATAGTAGTAATAGTGGCTAACATTTACTATTATGTGTCATGCACTATATGAAAAAGTATCCTTGCAGCAGCCCTACAAGGAAGGTGTTATTTTTCCATTTTTCAGACGTTGAGTAATTTGCTTAAGATTATGGAGCCAGCAAATGATAAAGTTTAGTAGTTGGGAGTACGAAGTAGGTAGGAAGAGATGGTTACATTGTTCATTTGTTCATTCCAGCAACAAATACTTTATTGAGCATCTACTCTGTGGTGGGCATTTTTCTAGGATACAGGGATGGGCAGAAACAGTCCCTGCTATCACAGAGCTGATTCTCTGGAGGACGAGACAGACTTTAATCAACAGTCCTCCTAATGAGCATACAGTTATAAACTGAGACAAGTTCTCCCAAGATGAGGAACATGGTTCTCTGAGATTGTCGCACAGAAGAGTCTGATCTGGGTTGAGGACTGAGCAGAGTTGAAGAGTGAATGAATACAAGTTGACTAGGTGAATGGGCTCAGGGGTAGAGGAGACAGCGGGGGCGGAGGGAAGGGGTGTGGAAGCCTCGAGGAAGAGCAGGATAGCACATCTGCGTGGGGGAAGCAGCCTGGTGTGCCTGTGTCCGGCCCCTGTCCTCTGAGCTCTCCCCTCTCCTCCTCCTTGCACGGGAAGACTAAGCTTGGTGACTCTCGGGCCGTTAGTTCGGTGTTCGAAGTTCTTGGTTTTTATCAAGTGCCTTTTTATAAAGTCTCTGTCCACATGGCAGAACAAAGGATGGGTTATAGAAATGAGGTTCTTACACTCCAAGGACTTTGAGGTGGGAGGGACTAAAGAGGTTGCGTGGCCTTTTTTCTGCCTGACCCGTGGGATTCTTTTTACAACATCTACCTCTATTTGCTATAGCTCCATTTTGATATCTTCAATGGCATTCTGTTTCCTTCTGGGACAGATTATGTTAGGAAAATATGGATGTTCCTTATTATCACACTGTAATCTATCTTCTTATCACCTTCAGGACCCCTTTTCCCAGAACAGCGTAGAAATACCTCTTCCCCTGAGGACCCAGATACTGCTGAAGCAGCTTCTCACTGTGCCCGTTGCTGTGGCTGCAGCACCTGCCCCTACCAGCATCCTGGGCAGCCCTCTGGCTGGTGAAGGAAGCTGGCTCCCCGACCATTCCCCATCCACCCCCACTTTTGTGTCTTCTCTGATCCCAGAGCACCCAGGGCTTTGCACCTCATTTTCTTTCTCCTCATTCACTCCCCCTTTATTTGTATTTGACTGTTTGATAAGATGTTTGCACAGGGCCCCAAGTGATTTAAATCATTTGGTAACGCACGACTCCTGTCAATGGAACCCCTGATCTAGCACCCTCTGCGCCTTTTTATATTTTAATGGCACACCCCCACCTTCCCACTAACCTTGAAATCCAGAAATCTCAGAGTGCTGTGTATCTCCTCCCGTTCCCTTTCTCTTACGTCAAATGGGGTGCCAAGCCTTGCAAATTCTTACCCCCCTGCAACAACTTCAACCTTGGCTTTAGCTGATGCCTCTTAGGCTTGTGACACTGTAGTGGCTTCCTGCCTTCCTTCCCTTTTCACTTACTCCTGTGACTTTGCTTGTCCCCTCTCCCACTCCTAGAACCTTCTCCCTGTCAGTAAGATGGGGCTGGTAAGAATACCTGTCTCACGGGGTTGTTGGGAGGGGTAAACAGAATACTGCATAGAGAAAGCTTAGAACAGTATATAGAGAGTTCCTACAACAGAATGCTTAGGCACATAGTAGTGCTGGGGAGGGAAGTGGTAGGTGTGAGTAGTATTATTACTGGCCCCCTGCAATCCTTTGCCAAGTGTACCATCCCCCAAACACTCATTTCATCAGGCCCCACCCCTGCCCAAAAGTTTGCAGTCTCCCCATGGTCTATGTAGCAGTAGTTCCTAAAGTGAGCATGCAAGATGAATTGCCAGGGTGTGGGAAGAGAAAATTCTGACTTCTTTTATGTTTTTATCTCATTGTTTTAAATTTTCTGCTTTTGGAGTGTGTTTTCACTATATAGTTTTGAATAAAGGTACCTTTATAATTCCCATATGTGTATAATGTAAGTGTATACTTTAATAAATAAATGAATATACATGTATTAGAGGTATGTTAAAAATATTTTGCTGATAAGGGAGTGCAAGCAAACGAGTCTGGAAGGTGAGGTCCAGACCGTGAGCCTGGCGTTGCCCTGCCCTGAGGTGGCCCCAGCCTGGCAGCCCCGACTCACCTCCGCCGCCCTGCCTCGTGACCCTCCCTCTCTCCACCTGCCCCACCTTGTGCCTTTGGATTTCTGTCGTTGCTTATCCCCTCTCCCCACTCCTGGAACGTTCTCCCTGATCTTCCCATTTTCTTTTCCTTTCCAGAAGTTCACCTTAACGCCACTTGTTCCATCAAGCCTGCCGGGGCAATTCCAGCTTGGAATGCTCCCTCCAAGCTCCCTAGACAGTCTTTGTCAATACCACTCATCTGGCCCCGTTGTTTTCTCCATTGCGTTGGGACCCTTGGCCATGTATATTTCTTGGCTCCCTAGTTATTCTGTTAATTTTCGCATGCGTGTGCCTTTAAATTATATTTTACTTGCTGACTTTATTTTGAGCTGTTTGTCATTTCTCCCATTTATCTGGAGACACATACCTATACTCGTTGGATGGCATTAATGTATCTATTTTTTGGCACAGTAATATATAATTATTATTTAATCTAAGGTAGATTCATTTGTCATACATTTGGGATCTGAATGTCCTTGGATTTGCCAGCTTGCTTCAGCTCGAGGCAGACATTTATCTACAGTGCATTAATGAACATCTTTTGTATGTGGATTCATTGTTTTCTTTTGCTCCAGGTGACCTAAAAATCGTAATCCTTGTGTTTAATGCCTTTATTTCACTGCTTATAGTTCTGAGGTCTGCATGGTCTCTTGGGAAGGAGGCCATTCTAGTGAAGAAAGCTGGATGGTACACAGAACATATCCATTTAATCTGAGTTTCCCCCCCTCCTCAAACACTGTCAGAATGGCTGTTTCATCAGCCAGGTTTCATCAGTTTGTGACAGCAGCTGTACAATCATTGGATCTGCCATTGGTCTTGGAATCAGAAGACAGAGGATTTATAATTTGCTTTTACCACTGGCTGGGTTTTTCTGGACTTGATCAAGTCACTTAACCTCTCAAATCTCCTCTGTAAAATAAGCTTAATAATCTATACTTCACAGAATTTTTATGAGGATTAGTTGAGATATTGTCTGTTAATGTGCTGAGCTCCTGGGAGGTGGTCAATAAATGTCTGTTTAAAGGAAAAAGAAAAGAGCCTCCTCTGTCCCTGTGAGCCTTCTGATGCAGAGTATATTTTGGGGAGAAGCAGACAGACAGCTTCAGGGAGTGTACCTACCTGACTGCACAAACTTAGGTCGGAACCCAAAGGCTGGCCATCCAGTCAGCCTGGTTGTCTGTAATAAAATGTCTGTGGCCTCCCCAGGGAGCATGAAGATTAATTAGTTCATCTTTGTAAAGTGCTTTGAAGGTGAAAAGTGCTACATAAGTGGAATGGTTGAATTGTTATTGGAAATGTAATCATGGTAGCACCATATTCTGGCAGTCTTGCCTGTCTTGGACATCAATAATCAATAGCAGAGGAGGTTCTAAGATGTTTTACTTGATAAGAAAGGATTCACGGTGGGGTTTGTGATAACATAATTCTTTCTGTAGTCTTGCAGTTAGCAACTTGCCAGTTCTTCTCAGCAGAGGAATGCTAGGATCCTTTAAGAAGTAACAGTCTCATCCTCTGGCTTCTTGGGAATCTCTCTGCTAAGGCAGTCTGGTTGTAAATCCCAGCCAGCTCAAGCAGAGGGACAGTTTGCCAGCTTGGGATGCTTTGTGGGTCCTGGGCACATGAGCTTTTTTGGGGGCTAATCCTACAGAAGTGAAGCAAGTGTGTTTATGCAGTGATTTGGGCCAGTGTGATTAACCAATACAGAGTGGTACCATGAGCTAGTAGAAGGAGTGTGGCTTAACTGTGTGACCCTGGGCTGGTCACTCCTTTGAACCTTAATTTTCCCACCTGTTAAGTGGGATCCTAGTAGTTGATGAGTACAGTAGTAAAGGTAGATCAGAGGAGGGAGGGTTTCACCCGTTCTGTGGAGAATTAAGAAGTCAAGAAAGGTTTTGCAAAACTGGTGGTCCATGAGCTGGACTCTGAAGGTTGAGCCATAGTTTATCAAATGAATGATGTAAGGAAAGGGCATCCATGGCAAAAGGAATAGCACTTGTGAGGCCATGAAATAACACATCTGAATGGACCCTCTCCCTGTTCTTGTAACATATATGGTACCCCATGGGTTGCACAGACTTTGTTCCCTCTTCGAGGAAGCCTGGAAGAACTTCTTGGTGTCTATTTTGGTGTCCGTGAGCAGATTGATCCTGAGAACTGTATCCCTGCAGAGCCCTGTACCCCTTCAAAATTCTGACATTTCCCCTATGAGTCTCTGGTTGTTTTTTAACTGACACTATAAACCATATGTTGAATGTGGGACCAGATGAAGCTTTGATACTAAACACAGAGTATGTAGTAGATTTGTCTAGAATTTAATATGCATTACTTGGTGTTTTGTCTCTTAAGCAAAGTTTCCCTTTGTTAAAATAAACATGTATAAAGAATTTATACAGCGCACATGGTTATGCATATTTATTGCAGAGAATCTGTTAATAATCTATGCCTCATCAGATTTTGCATTTCTGTTGAAATAACAAATGTGGCACTTGGTACAGCTGAATAAGTTTGGTGAATTCTCTCTTATCTGGGAGAAAAAAGGCCATTTCTTTTTTTCAAACTTCATTTTCTTCATTCGTCTTTAGCACTGGCCAGCTTCCCAGATGGTGCATCTGGGGGACTGAATGCTTTTCTGGCTGTAAATGATTTTGTCTTTTTTTTTCCTTCTCTCACTCCCTTCCCTCTAGCACACATAGGCACTCACCTTGGGACTATTAGAATTGCTCCTGTGGGTAAGAGCATAGACTCTGAAAGGTCCTCGATGTTACGTGGAGGGAAAAACACATGAAACTGGCCATTAATTGAGCTCAGAGTAAGGCCCTGAGAGACTGTGGCCTGGGGCAAGTCCGGAGCCTGGGGAACCTCAAGGTGGCTGACAGAGGGCTCTGGATTGGGTGAGAGGGAGGGGAGCCTGAGAACAGACATCCTCTGTCCCTGCAAAGTACAAGGAGGGTGTGGGGGAGGGGAGAGGGTGCATAGGCCATACAATGCCCTTGAGGTGTTCTCTGTGGCCATGTCCATATCTGCTAAAATGCAGGAACCCAAGCCGTAGAAGTAGCCTCTGTTGGAATCCAACTTTGGCACTCAGCCCTTGTTTGATCTTGGTTAAGTCATACATCTCACCTCTCTGAACTTCAGTTCCCACATCTATAAACACGTGAATATGCACACTTTCTTTACAGGAAGATCGGAAGGCTCCTGCTACATAGTAGTTGGTACCAAAATTAATGATCATACTTTCTCTTGTAATTCTTCGCTTACCCATGAGAGCACAGCTGTGGAATATAGCCTTAATTCAAATAATTTTTTTTTCTTTTTTTAGAAACTGGCAAGGTGTTTACCTGGGGCCGAGCAGACTACGGTCAACTGGGGAGGACATTGGAGTCTCATGAAGGCTGGAAACCAAAGAAGCAGGATCCATCCGTCCGCTGCTCCAGGCCATCAAAGAGCACACCTTCCTCTCTGCATTGCTTAACGGGAGCAACTGAGGTAGGAAGTGACCTCTTTCCGCAGAGGTGATGCATTTCTTTTCCTTATCTTTCAGGGGAGCATTCACTGAGAGCCTACCTGTGTGCTTATAGTTTAGGCCTTATGGTGGGTTCCATGCAGAAGCCTGAAGGGGTCCTTGCTTCAAGTTGCTCGGGTTTAATATGGTAGAAAAGGCAGTTACCTGGATACCTGTGCCGCAGGGCAGACCGTGTGTGACTCCTTCAAAGGTTCCAGGGGCTCTGGATCCACTTCAGAGAGTTGAGAGATGAGTTCAGGGTACAGGACTGGGTTCGGCTTTGTGGAGGACACGGCTTTGAGCTGTGCCTTGGAGGATGGGGAGACTTGAGCAGGCACTGTGAGAGAGAGGAGGACTTTCCAGTGGGCACAGCAGCTGGAGCAAAGTCACGGGAGTGGGAAAGGGAAGAAAGTGTTTGGGGAGCACTGGTAGTTCTGTCTGGCTGGAGCACGGTGTGTCTGTGGGGCTGAATATGAAGTAATATCAGAAGGTTGGAACCTGATCAGAGGGGCCGTTAATACTAAGCTGAGTATTTTGCTCTTCCGTTTATACTTCCCAGTGTAGAAAACATGGTAGTTCAGTTGTTTATTCAAGCCCCTTTAGTTCCCTGAAATGTCTTGAATTTCTGTATTTAAGGCAGGAGTCTTAATTTCTCCAGGGTATGTGTTTCTGTTACTAAATTTTACTTTACTGCTGTCCTTAAAAAAAAAAAAGAAAAAGAAAGGGCTAGGTTTTTGAGAAGAATGGGGATGACCACTCAGGAAATGTGTCTCTGAACCCAAGTTGGCTTAATGAAGGAATTCAGTCTTTATTCGGTCTGTCAAAAAAAAATTAGAGCTTCCCTGGTGGCGCAGTGGTTGAGAGTCCGCCTGCCGATGCAGGGAACACGGGTTCATGCCCCGGTCCGGGAAGATCCCACATGCCGCGGAGCGGCTGGGCCCGTGAGCCATGGCCGCTGGGCCTGCGCGTCTGGAGCCTGTGCTCCGCAATGGGAGAGGCCACAACAGTGAGAGGCCCACGTACCGCAAAAAAAAAAAAAAAAAATTAATAAACTAGTGAGACTTCTGTAATTAGCATCAGACTAATTACAACCCTCTCCATACCTAGAGGGCTTCCCTTCCCCTGGGGCCTGCCTGGCCTCCTCCTTCCGGGTATGTAGGACGGTTCTCAATTTCTGCCTTACATCCCAGCCCTGGTCCTCCTGGGCCTTTCCTTGGTGCTGGGTTGAGTCTGTCAGTCTGTCTGTCTCTTTTTCTTTAATTGTAAAGGCACTGAACAACACCACAAGGACAATTTAGACATGGTAATACTAGTAATAAAACCACCCATAATCTTACCACCCTAACACAACTATGTTCCTTTTCTGCGTATACACATGTACATACTTTGCAAAGTTATAGTGGTGGCATTTATAATGTTTTCTATTCAGTGGTAATTTATTTTATCACAAATGCTTTGCTTTGTTTTGTCTTGGTCTTTAAAGCTCATTTAAAATGGCTGTATAATATATGATTTGAAGATTCTTGGATTTTCCAAGTCATTCTGTGAATGTTGGACATTTAGATCATTTCCCTTTTTTTTGGTCACTATAGTGAACTCTGCAGTGAATACCCTGTTGAACTGTTTCTTTAAGGCAAAATCTTGGGAATGAAATTGCAGGGGCAAAGGCCATGAGCATCTTCATGGCTTTTGCTGTATTTCTCTAGATTCTGTTGGAAAGAAGTTGACTCCAGTGAAAGAGGGAATGCAGTACTTAAGCTAGTACCGTCTGCTTAGTGAGGGAAGGTGCTGAGAGCTTGATACATGGTGCTTTAGACTCTTTAGCTTTCCTTCTCTTTCCCAGAACACTTAAGACTTTGTGGTCAGGTAGCACAGCAGAGGCATAGAGGCTTCATGGGTTTTTCTGAGTCTCTGGTTTTATTGGTAAGATGAGGGTAATAATACCTACCACAGAAGGTCATCGATGAGGATTACATGCCAAGTTCTTGGCACTCTCCAGGCACTCAGTAACTCTTGGGTCCTTTCTCTTCTTCCCTTTGGAACCTTTGAATGCTGTGTGGTGGCCACGCTGTGCAGCGCTGTAACAGACATGGCCAGTGTAAGCATATAGCCAAAGAGCCTCACACTGATGTGACTTAAACTATTTAGCAGGACAATGTGAGGAGGACATTGGCAGGACAATGTGAGGAGTCGGCTTGAGCCCCGAGCCCTATGGCAGCTTCATTTTCGTGCTCCCCTCCATCTGTGCTCTGGTCTCTGGGGAGCTGGTGCTCATGTGTGTTCTCACTGGTCTCACTGCAGGTTCAGACCCCAGGCTGTCTCCTGCTGGTAGATTGGGTCTGGGAATTCTCTCTGCTGTTCATGTCCCGGTCTGGCCTGTCAGGCATCTATTTGCTGGAGGGCCAGAGCTATAAGCTGCTAGGGGTGCGTTCACCTTGGAAAAGACAAGAGCTGTGCTAAACTGTGTGATACCCTGGCAGGAGCTTGGCCAGGGAGGTGCACAGACACCTGGGGAGACAGGAACAGCCTTGGACTAAACTGGTAACCTGACCTTCAAGGACCTGAGTGTCCCATAGCTGGCCAGTTACCTTCTTCTATATCCAGGGATAAGCAGAGGGAGGAGTGAGCTGTCTGGGCTGAGGCCTCAGGTAGGATGTCTGCCCAGAAGGGTCCAGAGAGACAGCCAAGTGGGAGGGGAAAGCACAGGTAGACAGAGCTGGACTGTGGTATGACCAGCCCTTCCCATGAACAAAAGAAAGAAAATAAACACAATGTTACCTGGTGGTTATTATGGTCCAGGCAGCATGCTAAATGCTTTACATATATTCTTTCCTTTTCACAATAAACTTGGGCACAGGTGTTATAATCACTGCTTTAAGAATAAGGAGACTAATGGGTAAGTCACTGGCCTTGGATCACATAGTAGGTAAACAGTGGGGCTGGGGCTTGGACTTGAGGAACTTGAAGCTCACATACTTTCTGTATGGATGAAGTAACGGTGCATATGTACCCTCACCTGCACGAAAGTTCCGGGACTCAGGGTCTCTGATTCCCTGAGAGTCTCAGTTCTTTTCTTCTGAGCCATGTCTCATCTCTAGCCTGAGAAAGACTGAGATTTTAAACCAGACGGGCCTTTGTTCAATGTTCTTACAGTGCTAAAGACTGAAGATTGTATGTTTTGTGCACTGTCAGCTTTGCCTTAGGTACTGGCCCTCTCTAGCCCCTCTTGGAAAATTCCAGGGAGAGCACCGTGGTTGGGATTACCCCCATGCGCATGTCAGGGCAGGGTGCGTGTGAACGCACTGTTCTTTTGCTCTCTGACAGCAAACATACACACCAGCAGCTTTTTGCTTTCCAAGCTCCTGGTGGGGTGCTCCCTGGCCATTTCCTGTGGAACATTGGCTCCGAAGTCCACTCAAAGGTGGAAGCCTGCACTTCACAGGAGGAAGTGCCTGTACTCACTTAGTGGGTACAGTGGGGCTCCCCTAAGATTCTGAAGCAGCTATAGCAGGGTATCTGGTGTGTTAGTGGGACCATCAGGAGGTCAACAGCCTCTGGGGGACAAGGTCTGGATTGGGGGTCAGAAGGCCTGGGTTCTAGCCATGGTTCTGTCCTGACTGGGTGAACTTGGGCAAGCCCCTTTCCTCCTTACCCTTAGTTCCCCGATACGTAGCTTGAGGTTGTTAGACCAGGCGATTCCTATAAAGTTTCTCATAGATCTAAGAGTCCCTTCCATCTCTGATTCTTATTTTATGGAAACGATCACTACTTACATTTGTAATGACTCCTGCCTCTAGAGTCCCTTGGTGTCATAGCCAAGATCACTCAACCCCAAGCTGCTGGCTCAACTTTGGCAGACCTGGGAATGTTAACTAATCTAGAAGTTCCAGACTTCAGTACCGCTTGAGCCTTGCTCTGCCTCTTCGCCTTGGCTCTGTTCTCTGCCCTTGTTCCTTGTCCCCAGGGCTTCCTGTTCCATCTTAGGTCACTGGGACTTAGTATGATGCTCCCACCTGGCCCTCCCAGGACTTGCAGTTTGGCTTTGACTCCCGTCCCTGTGGCTGTGACCTTATTGCCGGGAACAGGCAGACCTTGGTGACTCTACCTTCCTGGATTCTCCTCCCGCCACCCCCTCCACTGGCTCTGTGCCGGCTGTCCCACCTGTGTGCATGTCTCCTGGGTTTACCCCCTTCTTGGCTTTGGGTTCTTGTCCATTCCTTGTCAACCCAGTGAACATTGGATGACACTTACCATACACTTGCTTTGACCACACAGTGGTGGTGGGTGGGGAAGTGGATACAAAGATAAAGAATAATCTTTGCCCTCAAAGAACTTCCACGTATGTAAATAAATTCCTTACCCTGTAGAGTGAAAAGTGCTGTTAGAGGTGTGTACGAAAGGCTAAGGGAGCAGTGAAGGTGGAATAATTTATTCTGAAGACACTAACAAAAAGAAGTGTTTGGACTAGGTTCTTAAAAATGAGTAGGAGTTTAGCAAAGGGAGAAGGACATTCCAGGCAGAGGGGACAACACGAGCTAAGGCTGTGAATCTGGATCTGCTTTTAGCTCCTGGTACAGTCGGGATGCCTGTCCCTTCCAGTGGTCCAGCCTAGTTTTGTAGTCTGGCTGCCTGTTTCACCTACCCCATCACTGCCATCCATCCTTCTGATAGGAGTATGTCTAAAGGAAAATAACTCTTGCATACATTATCTCTTTTGATCCCAGGGTGATGCTGTGAAATAGGCCAGAATAGGAATGATTACCCTTATTTTATAATTGAGGAAACTGAGGCCCAGAGAGGCTAGCTGGGAATTAGGAGAAGACCTGAGACAAAGAGCCTTCCCGGTGTTTCTGAGAACCTTGCTCTGGGCTCAGTCTGCAGCCATGGTCCTGAGTCATGTTCCTGGTTTGAATTCTGCCCAAGTTTGGTTGAGGAGCACCAAATCCCAGGCAGGGAGCTCAGTGCACACGTGCACGTGTGTGCATACACGCAGCCATTGGAGCAACAGCAGGAAACGTGGAAATAAACTAGAGTCGAACCAGGGATTGGGTAATTGTCAAGCCCAAATGCCACCAGCCCTCATTTTGCTGCAGGACTAAAACTGTTTGTTGGAGAATCAGCCTGTGCACAGGGTCTAAGTGAAATCTGTCAGAATGAGTGGGAAAGAAGCTATTTTTAGTTTGCAGAGTCACTCACTCCGCTGTGTTAGCTGAGGTTTGAGCCAGTCCCCTACGCTTTCCACAGTGTTATTTCTGAAGGAGAAATACCACTGGAATGCTGTGTAAAACACATTAATGAACCTGGAAGTTTCCAGGGTGTCTTTGTCCTGCAGCTCCCTCGGAAGGCTGCCTTTCCTGAATGACCTTCCTCCTTTCCTATATTTAATGCATTTCTAATTTTAAGTTTGTGTCAAGACTGTGGGACTTCAGTGCCCTAAATAACACAAAAATCTACCACCAGCGATCAGCTGAGTCCGGAGGGCTCTGACAGATGAACACAACCTGAAAAAGCCTCCCCAAGTAGCTCTCTGGTAAGTATCCGCAGCATCATCGCTCTTCTCAGAGGGGCAGTAGGTCTCTGAGACCATGGCAGCCAGGCTGCCCAAACCTTCCAGGTGTAGTGGTTTCAGAGGCCTCCTCAAATGGGGTGGCAGTGTTCATCCAAACACGGTTTTGCTGGAGATTAGAGAAGCTAGCACATCTGTGCTGTAGCTGCTGACCTAACGGGGAGAAAAACACAAAATAAAGCTCAAAGCAGGGGACTGGATTTGTCCGTGTGAACACTCAGGAGAGAGAAAGAGCCACCAGCCAGGGCTGTTTTGTTTGAAAGAGATGGTAAAGCATCTGATACAGAAGCATTTATTTACTACCTGCTGTTTTCTTTTATTTGTATTTATCATCTCTTCTCACTGAAATATAATATCCAGGAGGGCACGGGCCCTCGTCATCTTGTTCAAAGCTGTGTTCCCAGTGTCTGGAATAGCTCCCGGCACCTCATAGGTGCTTAGTGGATGTTTACTGACTGAGCACATGAGAAGGAGGTGGTCTCAGAGGGTGAGATCCTTTACAGCTCCTCTTCTCTCTCTCTGTCGCTGTAGTCTGTGCCTCTCAATCCCAGACCAGTTCCGGAATAGGCATTTCCATGTTCTCAGGCATTTGGGCATCAAATGTCATGCAGAGCCAGAGGACAGGCACCGACGCTGCAATGTGCCCGAACAACCCGGAAGTTTCTTACGAAGTCTGTTGATGGTGAGGCTTCTAGTCCTTTAGTGCTTTCCAATTTACCAAGTGCTTTCACGCCTATTCATCTTCACTTTTTCTTCTTTTATCTGGAAAATGCTTATGTGTGCCCGTCTGTCCGAGCACGACATTCGCCGAATGTGGGGAGCAGAGAAGAGTGGGACGGATCCTGTCTTAGGAGCTTGTGAGCTGGTGGCAGAACTAAGATAAGTTCATTGCAGGACAAGCAGAATGTGACAGAGGCTGTGAGAGAGTCTGACATTGAAACCATGTTGATCCCATCCCTTCCCCTATCCTTGGGGACCTTTTCTTTCTTGCACTTTTAGTCCCTATGGTTCTGTTGGACTCTGCAGGGTTGGGCTCAGGGCGGTTGCGGTGGAGGTGGTGACTGGAAAGCCTTCCTGAGTTGGAAGCTTTGACATTAAATTAGTTCTCAAGGGAGCTAATGTGAAGTAACAAGGCAATCTTGGCAAGAACTTGCATTGAGAGGAAAGCAGAGGAAGAGCAGCCAGATAGAGACTGAGTATTGACAAGAGAGGGAGAAAGCAAGCCAGGAACTGCAGTGTCGCAGAAGCCAAGGGGATTTCAGCAGGGAGGTCAGGGAGCTTGGAGACTGAGACAAGACCACTGGCCTTGGTGTTACGGAGGGGTGGTGACGCTTCTGAGAGCAGCTTCGAAGGACATGGGGTGAATGAAAGGGTGAGGAGAAATACAGGCTGCAGGTGCAAACAACAGAATCGAGAGATTCGGTGGTCAAAGGAGGATGGGGACGAGCTCAGGAACTCGAAAGGAGAGCTTGGTTCAAGTTAGTTTTGTAAGCTCGGGGAACCTGACGTGGGTCAGAAGGCTGAAAGCAAGGATTAGAGAGAGGGAAAGAAAGAGAGAGAAAGCTTCTGAGGACAGATGCAAGAGGGAGGCAGGATGGCTGGAGCAAGGCCTCCAAGGAGATGAGGGAGAGGAGGGAAATCACCGTGAAGGGGTTAGTTCTGACAAGAAGGAAGGATCCTTTTCTTTCAGGACAGGAGTAAAGAGAAAAGGGGATATGGGAAGATGGAAGCTTCCAGGTGGAGAAGAGCAATTCTTTTATTGAAGTGTGTGTACCCTTTGTCGTCATGTTTTATGTTAGTTTTATTTATTTATTCAGTAAATGTTTACTGCATCCTACTGTGGGCAGCACCGTACAGTGTGCCAAGAATTCACAACAAAAAGACAGAGTTGCTGCCCAATGCTGGAATACCGTGTTTATTAGTAATACAGTACTTATTAACATGTTCGTCTCTAAATCAAACCTACAGTCTTTTGAAGGCCCACACTGTCTTATTTATCTTTGTATAATTAGGGCCAGGCTCGGTACAAAGTAAATGATCAGCAGAAGTGTGCTGAAACCGTGTGAGAGTGCCTGTTGGGTGGCTTACATCTTCCTGCTTAGATTGAAAGACAGATTGTCTGCCTGCGTGTTGAGGTTACTGCAGGGAGCCCTCCATGGAGGGGCTAGTTTGCTTTACTCTGTAGTGGGTGCATCCAGCACAATCTGGTAACTGCCTGGAAACGGGAGAAGAAATATTCCATTACTGGCTCTGATCCCTGAGTGGTGGGTAGAGCAGATGTTGCTGCCCTTATTCTATGGAGGTTCAAAGAGAAAGCTGTCATGAGCTTAAGGTTATATACCACATGGCAGAACAGGGACTTGAATCTGGCTCTCAGAGCCCTCCTTCTTCTCATAGCTAGCCCTGTGCACCAACAGCTTCCTCTCTGGACAGTTCTGATCAGAATGTGGCCCTGGCTTTGGCTATCGCTGCATGGTAGTTGGGTCTGACGGAGACCTGGTAGCACTCTCCAGACTCGTAATCTGGGTCACTGTCTTATGAGGAAAAGCAGCCAGGAAAGGACTGGTGTCAGTGAGGACTGGGACAGAGACATTAACTCATGATTGTGGTAAACCCTAGTGCTTGCTAGAGTTGGAGGTGTGATGGACAGAGGCTTGAACGTGGAGTGAGACCAGGGTTGGAATTTCTGCTCTGTCACCGACAACTCATATGACTTTGGGCCAGTCAAAACCTCTCCAAGCCTTAGTTTTCTCGTCTACAAAATGGGAGTAATAATATCTGCTTTACGTTGCCTACAGAGCTATTGAAAGATGCAAATAAGCTATAAAAGGGCTTTTATAAACTCTGAAGGTCTGTACAAAAGAGTTACTGTTGGGTTCATGACAAGTGAGCCCCTCTATGCTTCAGACACAGGTTTTATTATAAGTCTGAATCAGAGCTGCTCTTCTGTCTTAATCACTTGAGATCTTAGGAGCTACAAAGAACTGTCCTGGATTTTGTGGTAAATACTTCTTAGAATCAGAACCAGTGAAAATATCGGAGGCCAGGTGCTTGGTAACCCACAGCCAATCTCCATGCAGGGCCGGGGAGGGTGAATTCCTGTCTTTTGAGGTAGCCATCAGCATCAACAGCAAGGATGTCTCCGGTGCTTCCTCTCAGCGGCAGAGGAAATTCATCAGCGCTGATTTAAACTCCAGTGACCTCGTGTGTCACCACCATGCTCTGCAGCATTACGACTGCCCCAGGCCGTGCCCGGGGTCACCCTGGAGTTGACCAGCTGTCTTTTGTTGGCTTTGACCTTGAAAACAGGGCTGTCCCAGGGTGAAAGTAAATCATGCCAAGGTTTAGAGTGAAAACAGAAGCCAACAGAGGCTTCAGAGGAGGCTGCAGTGGATTGATGAGAGAAATACAAAGTCTGTGAAGGCTGAGTGAGCTCTAAGTGAATCGATTGGCCAGGGCACTAAAACTACCTCCATCTACAACACTGTTCCTCTAGCTTGGACCCCCATTATCTATTGCCTAGTGACAGTTGAGAACCCCTTAGTTGAGAACCCCTTGTCTCTAGTTTGTGCACCTTCTAGGTGCCCCCACCCAGCTGCCAAAATGATGTACTAAAATATAAATCTGATCATATTATGCTCTTATTTTAAAAAAAAGATTTTAAAAAATATGGAGGGAGGTGGGAGAGGGATGGATTGGGAGTTTGGGATTAGCAGATGCAAACTGGTATGTATAAGACTGATAAACAGCAAGGTCCTACTGTATAGCACAGGAACTATATTCAGTACTCTATGATAAGCCATAATGGAAAAGAATATGAATGAGAATGTATATATGTATAACTGAGTCACTTTGCTGTAAGCAGTAATTAACAACATTGTAAATCAACTATACTTCAATTGGAAAAAAAAGAAAATACAGGAAGCATTTATTCCCACAACAAACACTTATTGGAAAGGTACTATATGGAAGAAACTTAGCTGAGTCTTCTGGAAATAGAGGAGAATAAGACCCAACCTCTGCCCTCAAGAGGTAGGAGAAACACACAATCCCTAATCTCCACAGCTAGTTGTGCAAAGAATGCGGTTATTAGAGTGTGACTGTAGGCCTTGTTCACCACTGTGTCTCCATCACCTTAATTAGTGCCCAGCACACAGTAGGTACTCAACAAATAATTACCTTTGCTTTTTGGCCTCCCATCTAGGATGATGTCTATAATCTCGGGCTTGTCATAAAAAGCTCTTCTTGATACCGCCCCTGTCAATATCCAGCCTCACCTTCTACCAGTCTCTCCCTTGCACCTTGCAATACATCTGTGTCAAACCAACGAAATCGTCACGTTGTTTGATACTTCCGGGTCTTTGATTCTTCTGGTTCTTCTGCTTTCCTTTGCCCTTGGCTGCTTGGACAACTACTCCCCGCCACCACCCCCCCCCCCAACGATGGATAACAAGGATGATGTCTTATATTCATCTCAGTATTCCTGCCATTCAGCCTAACAGACCTGCCTCTTCTTTCTTTCTCAGTTTTTCTTTGCTTGGTGCCGTTACCCCACTTCCTTGACTCTTGTTGGACTGCTGTCCCTGAAGCCCTTTTCCACCTTTCCTCAACCTCCCTTGTCCCTGAGACCTCTTGCGATTCCAGATCTGGCATTTGGTGGGCTGCTGGAGGCCTGGCTCCTTGGCTGTGATGAACCCTGGCCTTCCTTTTGCCTTTCTTAAATGCTTTCTCCCTCCCACACTGACCCCGT
Organism: Stenella coeruleoalba; assembly: GCF_951394435.1. NCBI lineage: Eukaryota > Metazoa > Chordata > Mammalia > Artiodactyla > Delphinidae > Stenella > Stenella coeruleoalba. The sequence goes on from NC_137154.1 coordinate 37,807,940, forward strand.
CCAGACAGCTGGACCTCTCTTCCAGTTCCACTAGCATAGGAACCCTACCCTGAGCAGAGCCTGGATTTTGCCAGTCTCATTGCCCGGGGCCTGGACTCTGTGTTCTGGACCCCTGGTCACTGTTCAGGACCTTGTTCTGAATTCCCCAGTAGAGTGCCAAGTGTTTGATTCCAAGGATTATTGCTGCTCAGAGCTTCCTGCTTGGAGGCCTTTTTTGATATTGGCAAGGGCCTGAATCAAGCCTCTCTCTGCCAGACCCCTTTGGGTACGTTATATTGAATGGCTGCCTTAGGAACCAAGCCTGTAGTCACCCCTCTTCCCCAAAGGTAATCCCATCCAGTTCCAGCCTCTTCTTGGCCTGCAGTGTCCTGAGCCTCTGAGGCCTTGGCTGGTAGGCGCCCCACGAGGTAGATAAAGAGAAAACATTGCTCTTGTCACTTCCAAGGAAGCAAACCAGGCCATGCTTTTGGCATGTAACCTTCAGAACCCGAAGACCCCAGGCCGTTTGTTAGTGGGACCACCAAATTATGACTAGAAGGAAGAAGTTAGTCTTTGTATGATTGTGTAATTCCCTTCTGTGATATAGTGGTTCTCTCTGTGGGAACGCTGTCAGTGCTGGTGGCCACCTCCTGCATCTGCAGATTGCTCTTTGGATGAGAGCTGTTTTTACTGGATGCCTGGTGTCATCCAAGATGGGGGGTACTGGCTGTGGGTAGCAGAAATGGAAGGAATCAGAGATGTGAAAATAGCAGCTGCTATGACAATCAATCAACAGTGAAGCTTCTGGCTTTTCAGAGGGGCCAGAAATGTAAGGAGAAAGGAAAGCAGGAGGCAGCGTGGGAGCCACTAATAGGTGCTGGGAGGCTGCTTGTAGCTGCCATGAGGACCTTCCATGGGCCACTTCAGGAGGCTGAGCTGCCTGGGGACAGCTGCTCATGGTTGCTGAACAAAATGTATGTGTTGCTGTAGCTAGCACTCCCAGGACTGAGTGAAGAAAGTTCCTCACTTTAGAATAATAATTTAGTCATTCTTGAGTATCTTCTCTGTAGTTTTATTTCCATGTGATCCTTTTTGTGTAAGTTTTTTTTTTTTTTTAGTAGCCTGGAGCATGCACATCATTTGATGATAGAGTCTGTGTGAAGGAGCAACCAATAGAAGAAGGACTTGGGAGAATCAAGTGACTTTACATTGTCTTTTGATTCTTGGACAAACTGCTTTACTTCTCTGAACCTCTGATTTTGCAACTGTCAGATATGATACTGCTTACTAGGCTTGCCTCTGCAAGTTGTTGTCAAAATGATTATGAATATGAAAGCATTTTATAACCGTGAAGCAACAAACAAATGTAAGTTAAGTTGGTTGACTTCTCTGTCATATGCAGTCTTCTGTGGGTTTTCAGGAAACTTCCATTTCTTGTAGCTCTTTGCAAATTGTTGTCAGTTATTAAAGAGCTGGAGTTTGATATGAATCATTTCCATGATTCTTGTGTTCCTCTTTATCCATTATTACCTGTCAGTGCATTTGAGTATTGGACTTGGAAAGTGACAACAGGGAGGACATCTAGAGTCCTACAGCTTTCTGAATGGGATGTGACTGATGGTATAAATCTCCTACAGGTAAGAGCTGAGGACTTGGGAGCAGAGAGATCTAGGGGCAGTGTCAGGGAAAAGAGTTGTTGGCCAGGTTTCTTGAGTCTTTGGCAGAGCTTCTTAGAGGAGTTGAAATTTAAAGGCTGAGGGAGACTGAGTTTGGTGGGTGAGAAGATCAAGGCTTTTCAGTCTTCTGAAGGATCTATAGGAAGAGGCTGGTTCCTTCTGAGATGATAAACCTGGTGATGGTATTGGCAGGCTTGGGTATGAGCACAGAGGTTGGCAATTAAGAAAGACTTGATGGGGAACATTAGGATTTTTAAGAAATAATAATAATGATAGCTCCGATTTGTTGAACATTGACTATGTACCACACGTTGTGCACTGTATAAACATCACTTTCAATTCTTACCTCATTTCCATGGAGCAGGGTACATCCCCATTTTGTAGATGAGGAAACCAAAACTTGGGGAAGTAACTTGTCTGAGGACACAGCTAGGGAGTGGCAGAGATAACACAGTGGCAGTGTCCTGGACTAATGGACATCCAGGTGACTGGATGGTGGTTGTTCAGGCTGGAGGGCAAAGAGGTGACTGAGAATGGTGCTCACCACCCCCTCCTAGACATCCAGATGGTGCGCGAAGAGGTAGAGCCTGTGACAGTTCCTTCTCCCCTCTTTGGTATCTGGGCACAGACTAGGGGAGGTGAATGGTTTTCCTTCACCAGAAACTCCCACTTTAAAGCTGGGACAGTGAAGTGTGCCTTTGAAGAGTTGAGAAAGGATATTTTAGTTCCTCATGGTCCTTTCTTGGGCTTCTGTTTCCATTCATACTGGCAACAGGGATGAGTTTCGTAGTGTCTCAATCCCAGCCCCCTTACCTGCAAATCCAAGTTGTACCACTTTACAAGGCTAAGATTAGAGCTTCCCTAGTTGATTCTACTTTGGACAACTCCAGTTGCCATTTCAAGTATAAACTACTTGAGGGCAGGTACCATGTCTTGGTTGCGGTTGTATCTTTTGTGCGTGGCACAGTGCCTGTCTTAAAGCAGGTGGTTGAGATTTGTTGCAGAATTGAATGGAAACCTCTCCTCCCCTGTTACTATTTGATTTTGCTCTAGCATCTGAGCACCTTGTGTGTGGTCATCTTCCAGAGGATAGCATATGGTGCTGGAGAGTGGGCACTGTATTTTAGGATTTGGGGGGAATGTCATACCCTGAAGGGCATGGGGCAAGGGGCTAGGTGACACAGCGGGCACTTGAAGAAGCCTCGGGGATTTGAGCTCCACCTACTCAGAAGCAGGCTTGGAGAGGTCTGCCGGCGGTGGGGATAGCTGTAGGTTGCTGACAGAGTTGTGATATATTCGTTCTGGAAGGAGAGGAGTGGAAACAGAATGCTGACTCCTCCAGTTGTCTCAGCTTGAGGGTCATAGAAATATAAACATCTTTCTCAGTCTGCAGTGCTCCATTCCTCAGATGCCTATTTAAGGGGAAGAGCACAGAGGCAAGAAAACGGTACATTTCCCTTTGCACCCCTCAAGGTGAAATTTCTGTTACTGTTTGGGGACTTGTGGGAGCAGTTCCGTAGTTACTGCTGTGCAATGCATTTATCATTCTGCTCCCCTGGCACATTTTGCCAAGCTGCATAATTTCCCCGTTCTTTCCTATACTCACCAGCTCCATGGTGATGATGCGTGTGGTGGCCAAAGCCTTCCCGAGCGGAGTTTGCGGTGTAGTGGAAAGAGCAGTGTCTCAGCTAATAATGATAGCGGGTAGCATCCACCAAGTCCCAGTGGGGTGCTGGGGTGCCGGGGTCTCTGCTAGACGATGCTAGACATCGTCCCTTTAATCCTCGGGACAACTGAGCAGCATTGGGATTATTATTCCTCAGTTTTTAGATGAGGAGAGTGAGGCTTGGGGGTGGTCACTTGTCCAAGGCCACATGGCTAGAGTTGTGATTAAAATCCAGATCCTACTGCAAAGCCTATGCTGTGAAATACCAGGATTCCATTTCGAACTCGAATGTTAACTCTCTGTGGGACCTGGGGTCAGAGACTCTGCTTCCTGGGCCTCAGCTTTCCAATCTGTGTAATGACAAGCAATTCCAAGGGTTCTTCCAAAGCTCTAAGGCCACTAACATTCAGGTTTAGTTAGAACTCTTCCCTATCCAGATTTCTTTTTAGCTTTAAGATTTTTCTGTTTGTTTTGTTTCATAGTGGCAGGCTAGTTGCTATGCATTAATTCCACAGTAACAACATTAATATCAGGCAGTTAAGAGTATACATTATATAAAATAGTATGGATCAGTACTCTCCAGTAGAACTTTATATGATGATGGAAATGGTCTGTATTGGTCCAATACAGTAGCTGGTAACCACAGCTGGCTGCTGAGCGCTTGAAATGTAGTTAGTGTGACAGAGGAATTGATTTTAAATTTTATTTTATTTTAATGAATTCAAATTTAAATACCCACATGTGGCTAGTAGCTACTGTATTGGACAGTACAGGTATAGATAGTATAATAATATAAAACCAAATAAAATATAGATTCTTCCATTCACATCTCATCTTTAATTTGTCTCCTATATTCCAACTAAGTCTTATGATTTTCATGTTGATTTTTCCAGAGGTCTAACACTTGATATATTATTACATTTGTATTATGCTTTCAACTTTCAGCATACCCAAACATACAATATTGCATCATTTTTTTCCTGCCTGTGAGGCATATGGAACAGATGGATAGTGTTATGCATTTCACAGATAAGGAAACTGAGGTACAGAGGGTTAAATATGCTACCAGGAGCTAAGTAAATACTTTTTGCATGAATAGGTGACTTACCTAAAGCCAGTTTTGGAGCAGTAGAACCAGAATTGGAAACTTAGGTCTTCTGATTCTCAGTTAGAGTTTTCTTTAGTTTTCGTATCACTGGTGGGCCAAGCATGGAGAGATTCTGCTCATTAGAGATAATTCTTTTAATGTTAGGTGGGGGACTTTTTCTTTTCATTTGCTATTTTTCTGTACTATTTGATTTTTAACTCCATATAGGCATCATCTTAATTATAATAATAAAATAGATATTTGGAAAAATTATATGAAATGCTATGAGGCTGCATATTGGAGCTGTTCCTATTTTGTAGATGTGAGAACTGTCATGCTAGTCAAACAGAGAGGCAGGTTTTCCATGTGTCATCTGTGGTCAGAAGAGGGTTGAATCCCATCTTGATTCCATTTCTGGTAATGGTGGAATAGTTCTTTTGGACCAAACCCCACAGAAAGCAACTGTAAACTCAGATAAAATGTAAAAAAATAACCACCTGAAGGAAGTGGAGAGTGACCAAAAGCAGGCCCATTCTTCCCAAGTGTCAAGGTCCTGAAAGTCAGGGACAGACTGAGGAACTGTTCCAAATTGAAAGATTCTAAAGAGGTGTGGCAACTAAATGAAACATACAGTTGTGAACTGGATCCTTTTGTTGCACAGGACACTAATGGAACAATTGGTGAAATCTCAATGGAGTCTGAAGTTGTGTTGATACTCACATACCAGTGTTAATTTTTTAGTTTGTTTTTGTTTTTTGTTTTTGGCCACGCCGCATAGCATGTGGGATCTTCGTTCCCTGACCAGGGATCGAACCTGCGCCCGCTGCATTGGAAGCTCAGAGTCCCAACCACTGGACCGCCAGGGAAGTCCCAAGTTTTTAGTTTTGATGGTTGAATTGTTATGTCGAGAGTGTTGATGGTTTTGGTCACAAATACACTAACATGTTTTGGAGTGATAGGGCATCAGTTTGGTAACTGGCTCAGAGGTAGTTCAGAAAGAAAATGGAGAAAGAGAGAAAAGGAAGTATAGAGCAAAGATGGTAAAATGTTAATATTTGGGAATATGAGTTTTCTTTATATAGTACTGCAACTTTTCTCTGCTTGAATTCATTTCAAAATAAAAAGATTTTAAGACTTCATGCTGAATTTCATCAAAAGCTTTTTCTGCATCTATTGAGATGATCGATGATTTTTATTCTTCAATGTGTTAATATTATATATCACATTGATTTGCAGATATTGAACCATCCTTGAGACCCCACTTGATCATGATGTATGATCCTTTTAATGTGTTGTTGAATTCAGTTTGTTAATATTTTGTTGAGGATTTTGCATCTGTGTTCATCAATGATACTGGCCTGTAATTTTCTTTTTTTGTGTAGTGTCTTTGTCTGGTTTTGGTATCAGGGTGATGCTGGCCTTATAGAATGAGTTCGGAAGTGTTCCTTTTTCTGCAATTTTTGGGAATAGTTTAAGAAGATAGGTTTGGTAGAATTATGTTTGGTAGAATTCACCTGTGAAGTTGTCTGGTCCTGGACTTCTGTTTGTTGGGAGGTTTTTTGTTCCTGATTCGATTTTATTACTGGTAATTGGCCTGCTCATATTTTCTATTTCTTCCTGATTCAGTCTTGGGAGATTGTACATTTCTAAGAATTTGTCCATTTCTTCTAGGTTGTCCATTTTATTGGCTGAATAATAATGAAAATTTGTGGGATGCAGATAAAGCAGTGCTTTTAGGAAAATTTATATACTTAAGTGCATATATTTGAAAGGACTAGATTCAGTGACTTAAGATTCCACCTTTAGAAGGTGGAAAAAGAAAAGTAAGCCCAAAATAAGTAGAATGAAGGAAACTATAAAGATAGGAGCAGAAATTAATGAAATAGGAAACAAAAAATAGAGAAAAATAATAAACCCAAAACAATTCTTTGAAAATATCAACAAGTATCTAGCTGGACTGATCAAGAAAAAAGAGAAAGAGATCACAAAATACCAGTATCAGAAGTGAAAGTAGGTGTATATATATATATATATATATATATATATATATGGAATCCAAAAAAAAAAAAAAACAGAGTAGAATGGTAGTTGCCGGGTGGGAGAAATGGGGAGATGTTTGTCAAAGGGTTCAGTTATATGGGATGAATAAGTTCTGGAGATTAACGTATAGTATGGTAAGTATAGTTAATAATACTGTATTGTATACTATACTTGCGATCTGCTAAGAGAGTAGTGTATCTTAAGACACACACACAGTAATTATGTGAAGTGATAGATGTGCTAATTAGCTTGATTGTAGTAATCATTTACAGTGTATACGTAGATCAAATTCCATTGCACATCTTAAATACATACAATTTTTATTTGTCAATTATACCTCAATAAAGTTGGAAAAAGTTTTAACATCCATTTGTGATAATAAATCTAATTCTGGCAAATTAGAAATAGAATGGAACTTCTGCAATCTAATAAAGGGCATTTATAGAAAGCAAATGTCATAATCAATAATGAAAAATTGAAAGTGTTCCTTTTAAGATCAGACTAAGGCAAGTGTGCCCTCTATCACCATTTTTATTCAACATTATACTGGAAGGAGGTTCCTAGTGAGTTCCATAAAGTAAGAAAAAGCAATAATAGGCTTAAAAATGAGAAAGTAATAAACCTGTTTTTATTCACAGATGACATAATTGTTGACATAGAAAATCTTAAGGAATCTATAAGATAACTTTAGATAGAACCAAGAAGTGAATTTAACAGAGTACAGAGTCAACGGTCAGAAATTGATTACATTTTTTATACAGCAACAACAAAAAATTGGAAGATCTTAAAAAATTATTTTACAATTATGTTACAAAGCATAATAAAATATTTAGGTATAAACTTAAAAAAAATCTGAAAAGACTGTACATAAAAACTGTAAAACAGTGCTGTGAGAAGTTAAAGAAGACCTAAATAAATGGAAAGATAAATCACATTCATGGATGGAAAGACTCAGTGTTGTCAGTCCTCCCCAAATTGACTTATAGATTTAAAGCAATCCCAGTCAAAATCCTAAGAGGCTTTTCTTCTGGTAGACATCGACAAGCTAATTCTAACATTTATATGGAAATGTAAAGGACCTTGAATGTCCAAAGCAGTCTTGAAAAGGAAGAAAAGTTGGAGGATTCACATACCTAACTTGAAGATTTGCTATAAAACTACAGTATGTCAACAACAAAAATAAAAATAACTTGATTTAGAAATGAACAAAAGAACTTGAATAGGCATGTCTTCAGAGATGATATACAAATGGCCAATAGCATATGAAAAGATGCTCAGCATCACTAATCATTAGGGAAATGGACATTAAAACCACAATGAGATACTACCTCATACCCATTAGGATAGCTACTATGGAAAAGAAAAGAAAAGAAAAAAAATAACAAGTGTTGGCTAGGATGTAGAGAAATTGGAACCCTCGGGCACTGTTCATGGAAATGTAAAATGGTGCAGCTGCTGTGGAAAACAGTATGGTGGTTCCTCAAAATATTAAAAGTAAAACTGCTATATAATCCAGCAATTCCACATATGGATATGTAGTCAAAAGAATTGGAAATGGGATCTTGAAGAATGTTCATAGCAGCCTTACTTACAATAGCCAAAAGGTGGAAGCCACCCAAGTGTTCACTGACAGATGAGTGGATGAGCAAAATGTGGTATATCCATACAATGGAATTATTACTGAGCCTGAAGAAGAAAGGAAATCCTGACACGTGCTACAGCAAGGATGAACCTTGAGGACATTATGCTAAATGAAATAAGCCAATCACAAAAAGGTAAATAGTGTGCGATTCCACTTATATGAGGTATCTAGAGTAATTAGAATAGACTGAAAGTAGAATCTTTATTCACTATGGCCCCAAACTGGGACCAGTCCAAGCATCCAACAGTAGGAGAATGGATAAAGAAATGTAGTATATTCATGCAATTCAGAAGGAGCGAAGTGATACATCCAACAACATGGATGAAATCTCAAAAAAGTTCTGAGTGAAAGAAGCCTTATACAAAAGACTACATCCTGCATGATTCCATAAATATGAAATTCTAACAGACAAAACTAAAATCAATAATATATATTCAATTAGGTACATATTATCGTCTCTGTCTTACACATGGGGACACTAGAACTCAGAGAAGATAAGCACCTGGCTCAAGGCTGCACAGCAGGTCAGTGGCAGAGCTGGGCCTGCCACCCAGATTCCCAGTCTCTTCCACTATCCCAGGTGGCCTTGTTAGCTTTCTGGGATATTAGTACATTGAGAAGAGTGCCAAGGGTGCGAGGTGGCTCAGTTTTCCTCTGACTCCTCTTTTTGGTCTGAAAAGTGGTCTTCCAGCTTCCGTGTGGAGCCTACTAGAATGGACTCAGTTGATTTGCTAGATCCCATTCTGCTTTCCTCTTCTTTGCTAGACTGGAAGAGGGAAGGAGCGGCCCGGGTGGAGAGTATACTGTCTGCATTATTAGAAAGGTTTTCATAGGTCTCTTTCCTCTGCAGTTAACACCTTTAATTAAAAATAAAATGAACAAACAACTGTGTTTCTTCTCCTTTCCAAATATTGCTGAGAATCTTTGTGGCGTTGTTCTTGGTTGCATGTCCTGATGATGTCTAAGCACTAAGTGCAAATTGAGAAAGGGACTGAGAACGTCATTACCAAAGAGGTTTTCTCAAGGGGAATGACTGAATCTAGAATAGAACAGCCATCTGCTGCCAGATGGACAGGGCGCCACTGAGCTATGAATTTGACCCAGGGGCTGGCCTTTTCCTTGTGTTTGCACTTTGGGGATACACCTTGTGTCTTTGCTTCCTGCTGACTCATTGACTCCCCCTTCCCCACCCAGGCTGCCCAGGAGTCCTGCTGCCTGTGATGTCTAGACAAACCCGGATGATCCAGCGGAAGGCAGCAGCAGCACGCTGTATTCACCTCAGCAGCACGCTGAGGTGGATTTTTCTGTCCACATGCAAATGCTCTTGCCTGATTTACCTTGATACTTCATTACCCTAGAAGCCGACAGGCTAGGGAGGGAGGTGGAGACAGGTCAGTGGGTGGATAAAAATCAGAGTAATGAAGTCCACCATCCCTTTTATGTTAGGAAGAAAAAACCCTTATGTTTCCTGCCTTGTCATCCAACTTGTTTACTATGAATATATACTTTTCTACTCTCACTTCTTTCCTCTACCCTAATCTTCCTTCCTCTTTCTTCTTATCCTGCCACTCTCTCTTCCTCTCAGCCCTGCCCCACCTTCTACTCTTGTATCATTTATTTTCTGAGAATATGAAACTATGGAATGGTAGGGAGAATACAGCACATCACCAAATTCCTGCCCCTTCCCCAGGTAATAGAGGCACCACCTTAAAGAGGGAGTCAAGAATATGACATTCCCTCATTCAGAGTTTATCACATTTGTTAGACTCTGCCCCACACAGCGAACTGTCTGATGAGAGCCAGGCTACAGCCAAGCTAAGGAGGACCAAGAAACCAAGGTGAAAATGGAGCATCTTTCCCTCACACTCATCTGTTTCATCAATTCAGTCTCCTTTGATAGCCACGAGTATCCCTGCCTGTCTCCTCTGGGGAGCAGTGTGGATGATTGTAGCTTTGTTTATGCATCTCCTTAGCATTAAGATGCTATTTGTTCACTTTGTTTAACTTGGTTCTGTATCAGCCATCCAGGGGGAGCAGGGCCTATCCTGTCTCCTCATACCCTCCTTCCTAGTATGTGCTGTCATTTCCTGTTTGCCCACTGTCAATTACTCCTGAGTCCCAAGTATGAACTTCATATATCCCCATGTTGCAGTCACTGACAACTTAAAATAATGACTAAAGTCTCCTGCAATCCTGAACCCACAGGAGGTGGGAGGGTCTGGGGCTCCTCATGGTATCAGGGGTCCTAGAGTCCCTGGAGAGTCAGGGATTCTGTAATGTCACACATTGAACTGGAAGAAGTCAGGACACCCAGGCTTAGACCCTGTAACCCGGTATTCTAGCCAGTAACTTGCTGCATGGACTTCAACAAATCACTGTCCTTCTTTGAGTCTTAGTTTTCCCATTTTTCACAAGCTTTGTTGCCTGCAGGGGCATTCTGTATTTTGACCAAGCCATACAAGTACTCAGGTATATTATTTTTTAAAACACTTGGTGGACCAAACAAATGGTGGGACAAACGAAAAACATCTGAGGGTTGTATTTGACACTCTCACTTGTCCTTTCCTCCATGCCATATCTGGACCACAGCTGCAGAGCAAAGCCTTAGGACCAGTTTAGATCCTCAGGGAAGTTAGCATGAGGACTGTATCTGAGAGTCAGTAGCAGGGGTCCTAGCGACATGTTTGCTGGGCGGAAGGGCCTTTACCACTTGGGGTGTTGGAAGCTGGTAAGGGCACAGTGGCCACTGGCTGCTAAGATTGGTCCCCTAGAGGGTCTCTCTTTCTTGGCCACTGACTGCTTGCTTTACTCCTCATAGCACATACAAGCACATGCTTAGCACAGCTAAGCATCAGGGTACTAGGCAGGAAGGGTGGGACCAGTCCAACCCAGCTCTGCCCTGCCAACAATGCAAGACACATGCTGAAGGTGGAGGGATTTCACAGAAGGCTGTAGAATCCCAAGTTCTGAAAGTCTGACCTAATCACGGGCCGTATGGTCACTGGGCAATGCTTGAACCCTCTCCCTGGGTATTCCGTTTTAGGATAGTTCTTACTGTTAGAAAGCTCAGCCTTCATATTTGTGTTTATCACTACTCTGGGAGGTAGGTAGGACAAGGATTTTTTAAAAGTAATTTTTAATTTCTTGTTGTAAAAATAGTGCGTGCTCATTGCAGAATTATAGAACACCAAGATCATCCATAATTTCACAGTTTAGCAAAAATGACTTGTAACATTCTAATGCATTTTTCCGTTTTTTTCTACATGTATTAAAAAACACAAAAAACACCACAAGATATGCATATTTTATGTTTGCTTTACATACAGATTTTCCACCTGCAATTATATTGGGAACATTTACCCCATATCGTTAAATATTCTTTAAAAAAATTATTTAACATTAAAAATAACATTTTATTATTTCGATATGCCACAATTTATGTGGTTATTTATGGAAGTGTAGGTTGTTTCCAGTTTTTTGCTACTGAAAATTATGCTGTGATCAGCAGCTTTGAACTTAAAAATTGGTCAAATCTCTGATTATTTTCTCAAGAAGGATTTCTAGGAATAGGATTCCTGGAACAAAGGATATAGAATTTTTAAGGACTCTTTTTTTTTTTTTAAACAACATGTGCTTTTATTTATTTATTTATTTAGGCTGTGTTGGGTCTTCGTTGCTGCATGCAGGCTTCTCTAGTTGTGGCGAGTGGGGGCTACTCTTTGTTGTGGTGCGCGGGCTTCTCATTGCGGTGGCTTCTCTTGTTGTAGAGCATGGGCTCTAGGCACGCGGGCTTCAGTAGTTTTGGCATGAGGGCTCAGTAGTTGTGGCTCGTGGGCTTAGTTGCTCTGCAGCATGTGGGATCTTCCTAGACCAGGGCTTGAACTCATGTCCCCTGCATTGGCAGGCGGATTCTTAACCACTGCGCCACAGGGAAGTCCTTTAAGGACTCTGAACGTGCGCGCGCGCGCGCGCGCGCGCGCGCGCGCACACACACACACACACACACACACACATTTAGCATTTCTCAGATTTATTGCCAATAAAACTGTTATTTTGCAAAACACAAACAGAAGGATCCCTTGAGTGTTTGCTTTGACAGATATTTTAAAAAACTTTATTTTTTTAAATTTTATTTTTTTTTAATTGAAGTATAGTTGATTTACAATGTTGTATTAGTTTCTGGTGTACAGCAGAGTGATTCAGTTATATATAACTATATACTATTTTTCAGATTCTTTTCCATTATAGGTTACTACAAGGTAGAATATAGTTCCCTGTGCTATAAATACGAAATTGTTGTTTATCTATTTTATATATAGTAATGTGTATCTGTTATTCTCAAGCTCCTAATTTATCCCTCCCCCCCCCCCCGACCTTTCCCCTTTGGTAACCATAAATTTGTTTTCTGTGTCTGTGAGTCTGTTTCTGTTTTGTAAATAAGTTAATTTGCATCATTTTTTTAATATTCCACATATAAGTGATATCATGTGATATTTGTCTTTCCCTTTCTGACTTACTTCACTTACTATGATAATCTTTATTTTAGGTCCATCCATGTTGCTGCAAATGACGTTGTTTCATTCTTTTTCTATGGCTGAGTAACATTCCATTGTGTGTGTGTGTGTGTGTGTGTGTGTGTACACACACACACCACTTTATCCATTCATCTGTTAATGGACATTTAGCTTGCTTCCATGTCTTGGCTATTGTAAATAGTGCTGCTACGAACATTGGGGTGCGTATATCTTTTCGAATTAGAGTTTTCATCTTTTCCGGATATATACCCAGGAGTGGGATTGCTGGATTGTATGGTAGCTCTGTTTTTAGTTCTTTAAGGAATCTCTATCCTGTTCTCCATAGTAGCTGTACCAATTTACATTCCCACCAACAATCTTGACACGTATTTAGTAAGGCAAGAGTTACTAAAGTTTGCATTTCATTCCTTGATCCCTATGCTGATCACTGCTCTAGTGGTAGATGCCTGAGTGTCTAAAGCATCTCGTTTGAAAATTTCCTGTACCCCTCAAATGGGGAAGGGATTTTAAAGGGACTTTAAAGTGCTCTTCCCATCCTCAACCCTATTGAATGACACCCCTAATTTGCGAGTCTCTCTGTGAGGGGCTCGCTTGTTTCCTTGGTCAGAGCCACACCCATACCAGAGTGCAGGCCCTGGAGAGCAGGAAGCCTCTTTTTTACCTTGGATTGAATGAGGGGTCAGCCTTCCCTATTAGAACATGAAAAAAATGCTGTTCTGTTACTTGTCAGAATAATGCATGTGAAAACACATTGAAACCGGCAACGAACTCTATAAACTCTATAAATGTGATGTGTTATTATCAGGGTTATTTTGGATTCAAATAATAATGCTAATATGATTACTGAGATATATAATGCTTTTGGCATATTAAAGGGTGCTGAGATTTGAATGATAGCATGGAACTTCAGAGAATATTTACTCTGACCCCCTTATTTTATAGAGAAGGCAACTGTAAGGCAACTGAGGTTCAGAGAACTTAATCATCTTATCCAACGTCCCATAGCAGAATAAGCCTGGCAGCCAGGTCTCCTTACTTCTCTCTCTCTCTTTTCTTTTTTTTGGCAACATTCTTGACTTCTAGAGCCAAGTGCAACAATTAATATCTTGCTCATGTGTGCTTCTAAGGTACCATTTAACATTTTAATTTTATTTTTTATTATTTTTAATTGAGGTATAATTGACATACAACATTATATTAGTTTCAGGTGTACAACATAATGATTCGATATTTGTATATATTGTGAAATCATCACTATAATTAGTTTAGTTAACATCTGTCACCACACATAGTTACAGAACGTTTTTTTCTTGTGATGAGAACTTTTAAGGTTTACTCTCTTAGCAACTTTCAAATATGCAATACAGTATTATTAACTGTAGTTGCCATGCTAGACACTACATCCCCATGACTTACTTATTTTATAACTGGAAGTTAGTATACCTTCACCCATTTTGCCCACCCCTCTACCCCTCTCCTTTGGCAGCCACCAATTTGTTCTCTGCATATATGTTATCTTTTTATTATTTAAAAATTTTTTTAATTTTAAGATTCCACATATAAATGAGATCATATGGTATTTGTCTTTCTCTGATATATTTCAATTAGCATAATGCCCTCAAGGTTTATCCATGCATCCGTGTTGTCACAAATGGCAAGATTTCTTTTTTTTCCTTTTTTACATCTTTATTGGAGTATAATTGCTTTACAGTGGTGTGCTAGTTTCTGCTTTATAACTGTACTCAAAAAAAAAAAAGAAAAAAAATTGCGTTCTTCAGCCTCCATTCCCTGAGAGCCCCTCTGTTGGCCAAACTAGAAACCTGCCCCTCGGTCCAAAGTTCCTGGACAAAGCATATAGGCCTCTTTCTCAGAAAGTCTGGGGGTATGTTTCAGTTTGCTGTCTGTGCAGTGCCCTGGGAGTGGTAGTCTGCCAAGGACTGTCTCTCCAATTGTTAGTCCCATGGGACCCAGGAACACAAGACCCCCAGCCTCCAGAGCCAGGTGATCAGAGGGCTTCCCCTGGGTGGCAGCCACAAAAACTGGGTCAGCAGACATAAAAACCGAATCACCACAGGTGTGTTGAAGCTCCCCTCTCTAAGATACTGGTGCTCTGGGGCAAGGCAGAGGGAGAGTGTGAAGATGGCACTCACCAAAAAAAAAAAAAGAAAAAACAGAAAAGAAAAGGAAAAGAGAAAAAGAAAAAGAAAATTTAGAGAAAAAAAGAAAAAGAAAAAAGGAAAGTACAAAGAAAAAAAAAGATGGTACCTACTGGCTTTAGCAAGGCAGAGAGAGAGCTCCCAACAGCCTCAGTCCCTGGAGAGTATCCCAGCAGGCCTCTGCCCCTCAGACCAACATTTAAAATTAGGGAATGAGTCTCATTCACATAAAGTGGGCGTTTTTCAGATGGCTGCTTCTGCATTGGTCCCTGGGGCAGGTGAGTCTGTGCCCAGGCCCTTTAGGAGACCTTCCTCAATTTACCACAGCCCCATGTAAGCCTTGTTGGTCTTCAAAGCTAGATGTTCTGGGGGCTCGTCTCTCAGGTGGCAGTATTAAAATTTGGGGTGTTTGATGTGGGGCACAAACCCTTTGCTCCTCTGGGAGAAGCTCTGGGATTTGAGTTCCTTCCCGATTGTGGGTTGCTGTGCCAGGCATGAAAATTATGGCAGGGTTGTGCCTTTCCTACCTGTTTTGATGAATCTTCCCTCTCATTTGCCCAATGTGAAGGGGTTGCTCTGCCAGTATTTAGGTTTTCTTCGGAGGAAATTGTTCCATATGTCGCTGTGGATTCAGTGTGTCAATGGGAGGAGTTGAGTTCGGGATCTTCCTACATCGTCATTTTCCTGTTTAACATTTTTACCAAAGAGTTTTAACACTCTGCTTGTTATATTACACTTATTTGCTTTGTATGCCATTTAAAAAAGTAGATAGAGTCCTGGAAAATTTCAGATAGACTTACCATTAGATTATTTCTTCTTCTGAGTTAGTGAGCCTGAAGTAGCAAGAATTATAGCACATACATACATATTCTTATCAGGTAAAGACCTAATGACTAGTCTCTGAGGAAATGTACCAGTTGCAACCTCTAACCTCCCACCCTGGTGCCTTCATCCCCCTTCTTTACTTTATTGCCTTCTAATATACTATATACTGTACTCATTTGTTTTGTTTATCTTCTGTGTTCCTCTACTAAATTCTAAGTGCCGTGAGGGCAGGATTTCTTTTTTTGTACCTTTTAACTTCTCAATGCTTAAATCAGTTCCTGGCACACAGTAACATTTGATAAATATTTATTGTAGGAGTGAATGAATAATTCCCAAATTGGTTTGGGATGGAGACCTGGGATCTAATTCTCGTTCCTAATCATCTGTATGAGCTTGGGCAAGTCTTTCTTCTTTTGGGGTCTCCTTTTAGCATCTGTAAAATACAATCAGTGGATCTGTAAGGTTCTTCCTAGCTCTAACATTTCATGACTCTATGCATCCTTAGTTTTTAAATGCTTAGTAGTAATAGAACAATTTTTTGTTTTATTTTCAAGTAAAATTTTATACAGAATCTCAAAACCTAAAACAGATAAAAATGGAACTATTCTGAATGAATTGGGCATAGGGGTAGGAATGTGGGGAGCGGGAGAAAGAGGCCTTACATCTTGGCTGCCTGCTCTTCATGGGAGCTCCAGAGGTGTGTCTAAGAAACACAAGGTCTCTCTAGGACACAGTTTGAAAACACTTTCTCTAGGTTAAGTGAGAAATGGGACGTAGTCATACATCTGAGTAAAATTCTGTTTGTGCTCAGATATGGATTTGAAGGAGATGTTGAATAAATGAAAAAAGGTGTGGTTTAGATGGTGGAATTGTAGATGGAGTTTTCTTTCTGCAAATAATTTTATTTATTGTTATACAAAAATAAAATTAGGATAAACTTTTTTTGGTTCTGTGATTTTATTAGAAACTCATTTGGTTGAGGTTTCTTTACTTTCCTTTTTTTTTTTTTGTGGTACGCGGGCCTCTCACCGCTGTGGCCTCTCCCGTTGTGGAGCACAGGCTCCGGATGCGCAGGCTCAGCGGCCATGGCTCACGGGCCCAGCCGCTCCACGGCATGTGGGATCCTCCTGGACCAGGGCACGAACCCGTGTCCCCTGCATCGGCAGGCGGACTCTCAACCACTGCGCCACCAGGGAAGCCCTGGTTGAGGTTTCTTAATACATCTTGGTCTCTAGTTCCTTTTTCTTCCAGGGCTACAAATCTCATATAGCCTGAGGGCTAGAGGTCTGTTTCTTTTGGAATTGTCAGAGGATTAAGCATCTTTATGAAGTTTTTAACCTTAAGATTCCCCTACCACTAGTCCCATCAAGATGAAGTGGACCATTTTTATAGTTAATAGTAGAGCTAACGTCTAAGCCATGGGTCTTACGTGGAGGAGAGCTATCAGACATATGGGTTTAACAGGACAAGGAACAGGCAGTTTCTTGTCTCTGTAACTGGATTGAACTCTGTTTGGGCACCAGCTGGGAGGCAACTAAGCTAATATTTGTCTAGCTCTGTGATCTGAATTGTTTGAGGGATGGTTTGGCTTGTTTAGATTTGAGTATCCACTAATAATTAAGAGAGGTTGAAAGCTCTTGTTTTGTTGAGTACATATTTACCATGTATTATATTACCTTTTATTAATATGGCAGCTCAAGAAACATTCAGAGTAAATTGTCTATGGACTCATTGGTTGGTATTCCTTCCTGGATAATAGCAGTGATAAAAATACCCAGATAATACCTTTCATTCAAGGATCTCAACACTTTTAAAAAATCCCAGTGTATTTCATTATTCAATTTATTCTAAAAATCACTTGAGTCTTTTTAATTCTGTGAGCATTTTGAAACTGTATGTGTAAGCATAGAGGTACCACCTTTAGTAGAAACTTTCTTGTAGCTGTCATCATAGGAAAAGCAGAGCCTCTTACTGATTGCCCCAACTGAATGGTCCCATTTGTTGCTATGGTAACTCTAACATCATATTTGGGATTATTCAAACTCAATTTTTCCAAAGACACTTATTTTGATGATCCAAAATCTGAGTATCTAACAACACTGAAAACCATTTTCTAGTTTTCCTACCTGCCTATCTTGATATCTGTGATCCTTAAAGCAGCATATTTTTCTTTGTCTAATTTTGAAATCTTTTCAAAGTAGTTTATTCTTCAGTGGATGCTTTGTTTGCTTGTTTGGTTTGAATTTAGGGAAATCTAGGTACTATCTCACTATAACAACTCCTTGTTTTCTCAGCTGCTCATCACAAAAATTTGGTGAATTTTGGCAAAGATTATTGTTTCATTTAATATACGAGGAAGCTGAAGCCCAGAGAGATGAAGTGGCTTTCCCCGGGTGACAGCCAGTAGAAGCGAGCAAATACCAGAACCCAGGTCTCTCGATTCCCAGTTTAGTGCTTTTTCTAATAGAGGTCCAACTCAATGCACATCATTTTTGTTCCTTAGTCTGCCATTTGGCTGTCACAAGATGACATTAATCAATCAATACAGATTAAAATGAGAGAAAATGAATGGGAGCCAGTAGTGAATTGGAACAACATCATTAAATTTACAACCCTCCAAGCCCAGAGAGTTTTTTAAGCTTCCATTTAAAATGAAAGATGTTAGAAATAAACTATCTTTAGATGGATTTATGATTAACCATGTATATCTTTTCCTTTGTGACCTGTAGAAACTCAGATCATTTCTACAGGAAATTCGCTGTTACAGTACAGCTGACTTTTCGTTATTATTGTCTTCCTCAGTATTTAACATTCTCTGGTGTGCTGGAGGAAAATTGCGTTTGGATCATAAAATTAGATCTAACTTGACATTGAGTTTCATTCCAGGAAAATAGATATTTTAAAATCAAATGTACTATCTTAAAATTTAGTTGCACTAAAATATTAATGTATAACTCAGTATAGCCTTTATCATCATGGGCATTTTTTATTACATTTTAAAATGTTATGATACTCTTTAATTAAGAGTTAATTCACTGACTGAATTAACATGCATAAAAGCAATCCATTGCTCATAATGCTCTCCCTTCCCTCAGTGACCCAACTGCAAGTTGCTCTGCATCACCATTCCCACCACAAAGCAATAAAAACAAGAAAAGACAAATCAAAATAAAAGCTTTTGGACCGCAACTAAACTGTGCTGGGTTTATTTCACCATCTGGTGGCAGAGACCAAGAACAGTTCTCCAAAGAAGGCACATGAAAAGATGCTTAATATAGCTAATTATTAGAGAAATGCAAATCAAAAGTAGACTGAGGTATCACCTCACACCAGTCAGAATGACCATCATCAAAAAGTCTACAAATAATAAACGCTGGACAGGGTGTGGAGAAAAAGGAACTGTCTTACATTGTTGATGGGAATGTAAATTGGTACAACCACTACAGAGAACAGTATGGAGGTTCCTTAAAAAGCTAAAAATATGGCTTACCATATGATCCTACAATCCCACTTCTGGGCATATATCCAGAGAAAACCATAATTCAAAAAGATACATGCACCCCAATGTTCATTGCAGCACTATTTACACTATTTATTAGCCAAGACATGCAAGCAACCTAAGTGTCCATCAACAGATGAATGGATAAAGAAGATGTGGTATATTTATACAATGGATTTATTACTCAGCCATAAAGGAGAATGAAATAATGACGTTTGCAGCAACATGGATGGACCTAGAGATTATCGTACTAAGTGAAGTAAGGCAGACAAAGACCAATTATTATATGATATTGCTTATATGTGGAATCCAAAAAAATGATACAAATGAACTTATACACAAAACAGAAATAGGCCCACAAACATAGAAAACAAACTTATGGTTACCAAAGGGGAAGTGGGGGTGGGGAAGGGACACATTACGAGTTTGGGATTAACATATACACACTGCTATATATAAAATAGATAACCAACATGGACCTAGCACAGGGAACTCTACTCAATATTTTGTAATAACCTATAAGGGAAAAGAATCTGAAAAAAATATATATGTCTGTATAGCTGAATCACTTTGCTACACACCCAAAACCAACACAACATTGTATATCAACTATACTCCAATTAAAAAATATATATCTCGGGCTTCCCTGGTGGCGCAGTGGTTGAGAGTCCGCCTGCTGATGCAGGGGACAGGGGTTTGTGCCCTGGTCCGGGAGGCTCCCACATGCTGTGGAGCGACTGGGCCCGTGAGCCACAGCTGCTGAGCCTGCGCATCCGGAGCCTGTGCTCCGCAACGGGAGAGGCCACAGCAGTGAGGGGCCCGCATACCACCAAAAAAAAAAAAAAAAATATATATATATATATATATGTATATATATATATATATATCTCAACATTCTTTCATTACCTCTTCTCTCTTTCTTGGGCTGGTCCTAGTCCCCTCTTTTGTTTGTTATTCAGAGCTCAGCAAATCCTACCTTAAACAATTTCCTTCTCATACGTACTCACATATTTCTTTCTCCCTCTTTTAATTCCCCCTTCATTTTTTAAATTTAGTGACGTCACAACATTCATTGCTCCTTCCTTTTTTACTTTTCATCATCCTATTTATGAGTCCAAAAAAAAAAAGTGACCTTATTTGTGGTTGCTGAGAGCCCTGCTAGTGAATGTGTGGGAACACCCTCTAAAGTGACGAGTTCTCAGCTGAAGGGACAGAAAAGGTTTATATTTGGTAGTGAAGTACCGCACAGGAAAAGGCCTGGGGCCTTATGCCTCAGAGGCTCCTGAATATGCGAAGACATTCCCTTCTGCATCAGAACCAGCATTTCTGTCTCTTCCTTCCTCTTCTAATAAACATGCTTTTTCCAAAATACGAACCCTTAAGATAATTTTAAAAACCTATTTCTTACCTGGTTTTTCTCTTAGGTTTAATGGACAACTTAGTTTTCTACCATTTTTTTTTACTGCAAATATTCAGCGTTTGGGATGCTCTAAGGCAGTGATTCTCAAACTTGAGCATGCATCGGAATCACCTGGAGGACTTGTTAAAACAGACTGCAAGGCCCAACCCAAGAGTTTCTGATTGAGTAGGTCTGGGATGGAGCCTGAGAATTTGATTTCTAGCAAGTTCTCAGATGGTATTGATGTTGATGGCCTGGGACCACACTTTGAAAACTCACTGCCCCAGTGTTATGTGGCCTCTCTGGTGTGGATATCAGGCAGTGTTTTGCAATCCATTCTTTGGCCTGAGTGCCAAAGAGTGGAGAGTGCAGAGACCATTTTCCTGCATATAGACCTGGTTCCCATCTGCCACGTTTTCTTCCACAGCTGAGACCACTTAACCTGTAACCTCAGACTTTGTTTAAGGACAGAATTTGTGTTCTACCACTGTTTCTCCAGCCCTAAGAAGAATGGCTAGTATATATTAAAAGGTACTTAGTTGGGTATGTGTTTGGTGGTAAGAGTGGATATTGTTGCAAGGCAGCAGGCCTGGGGTATTGAGCAACATTTATAGTATTGTTTCCATAAGAGAAAGGCTCTGGGTTATGAATGGATTACATTACGCTGTGTAGCATTACTTGTTTTGAGGTAGGCATTATATATTTGCCCCCATGTCTCTTCTGATAGTAGTCTGATTTCCAGTGCAGGTCAACAATTCATTAAAGGTATTGCTTTTGTGATGGAAACAAAGTAAGGAGAAGATTGTTTTCTGGGTCAATTTTATTTAGCAATTTTATTGATTAGTCTTTATAATACTCTAGTTAGTCTTTAAAAAAAAAGACCTGAAATATCCAAGCAAGTGGCAAATGGTAGCTGTTACGGGGAGTGCCTGTGATGATACTGTCTAGTAAATTGCAAGCGCAGAAGGAACAGGTGCAGGGCTGAATCAGGAGAGTAAATAGGCTCAGGAGGGCTTCCCTGGTGGCGCAGTGGTTGGGAGGACTGCAGGGGACACGGGTTCGTGCCCCGTCCAGGAGGATCCCACGTGCCGCAGAGCGGCTGGGCCCGTGAGCCATGGCCGTTGAGCCTGCGCGTCCGGAGCCTGTGCTCTGCAACGGGAGAGGGCGCAACGGTGAGAGGCCCGTGTACTGCAAAAAAAAAAAAAGGCTGAGGAAATACTAAATTAGCTTTTCCTTCTGACCATTTCATCTGCTGTGCAATTGAAGGTGCAGCAGAGCGTCAGGTCAGTGGTGTGAGCGATTGAGGAGCCCCCCCCTCTGCCCACTGGTCACAGGTGGTAGACATGCATCTGGAATCTCAGCTCTTTAGTGCTGAAAGAGCCCTTAGAAATCATCCTAGTCCAGTCCCGTCCATTTACAGATGGTGAAATGAGGCCTAGATAAGGGAAAGACTTGCCCCAAAGCACACATCTGGTAGATGGCAGAGTCTGGACTTGAATCCTGCCTGGAGTCTAGGCCTACTAGCGCTCCTCCCATTGCACTGCACTGCTTTCCCCTCACCGGTCTTACAAAGTAACTGTAGCCCATTGTAGACTTTTGGGTTCCCTCCAGTTACCTACAGACAGCAGGTTTGGGGAAGAGAGTTATGTGTGCTTTTTTCCGAATGCTTCAAAGGCCATTTTCTGGCCTGAGGAATGAGCTCAGTCTCTGCTACCTTCTCCCAAAGCCACAGCCATTTGATCTCCAATTGCAGGCTTGGTCCCAGGCCCAGTGTTGTACCTTGATCAGGTAGATTTAAGAAGCTCAAGTTCACAGCCTGGGAGTCAGTAAGATGTCATCTGGGCTGCTGCTACCCCTGTCCTGACTTACCCAGTTCCAATCTTGTCACTCTGTGCCTGATTCCTGTCTTGATAAGTTGATAAGTTCCTGTAGGATTGGGACCCTGCCTTGCTGTTATGAATTCTTTTTTCACTGTAGAAGAGTCGAGGTGGGGGTGGGGGTAGGGAAGTATTATTTGTTAAGCATCTATTTTGTGCCAATGACTTTACTCACATATTATTTAATCTTAACTGCATCTTCATGAAGTTTTATTTCATTTTATAGATGAGGAAACTGAGGTGCAGAGAGATCATGGGACTCGCTTAGGGTGTCACAGCTAATGAGTGCTGGAACTGGGGTTCACGTTTGAGTCTTTTGAGCTCCAAATCGCATATTTTTCCCAATATACCTGTCAGGGCCAATGGTTCACCCATAACTCCCAGTTCGTTTATTCGTTTAGGGAATATTTATGGAGTTCTGTTGTATTTCAGCCTCTATGCTAGTCACTAGAGAGGCAATCCCTGCCCACGTGGAGCTTACCATCTATTGGGGAAGACCAAGTAATGATGAGTAGATAGCGTGTTAGAAAGGAGATGCTATGACATGCCTAATCTAGTCCTGGGTGGGGTGAGGGTAGAAATCAAGCAAGACCTCCTGGAGGAGAAACATTTAAGCTGAGGCCTGTGCTGAAGCATGAAAGGACCTTGCACAACAACCTGAAGGAAAGCTAGTGAGGCAGGAACATAGTGAGCAGTTGTGGACTGATATTCTGCTACTTACTAGAAATCCGCTTATGGGGACTTCCCTGGTGGCACAGTGGTTAAGAATCCGCCTGCCAGTGCAGGGGACACGGGTTCGAGCCCTGGTCCGGGAAGATCCCACATGCCGTGGAGCAACTAAGCCCTTGCACCACAACTGCTGAGCCTGCCCTCTAGAGCCTGCGAGCCACAACTACTGAAGCCCGAGCGCCTAGAGCCCGTGCTCTGCAACAAGAGAAGCCACTGTAATGAGTAGCCCGCGCACCACAACGAAGAGTAACCCCCGCTTACAGCAAGTAGAGAAAGCCTGCGTGCCACAACGAAGACCCAATGCAGCCAAAAATAAATAAATAAACAAACAAATAAATAACTTTATTTAAAAAAAAAGAAATCTGCTTATGCTGCCTGCCTGCCTAGCACAGTGCCTAGCATATAATGGGTGCCCAGTGAATGCTTGCTGAGTGAAAGCATGATGGATGAAACAATAAATGAATGGCAGTTCTGAAAGCTCATTTTGTTTCTTATATGATAAGTTACCTTGGTGGAATGGTTCCTCCAACTCCTCTTTCTGTTGTTTTGGGTTTCCTCGCTATATTTTGAATGTCCTTACACGTGTTCTGCCTTTCTCTCACAGCCATGGGGTGTCTTCCTGCCTCAAAGAGAGCAAAAGCTGAGCTGCCCTATTATCCTCTTAGTGGCTGCCTTGAGCATGAAGTTTGAAATAGCGTCAGTGATTTGATTTTTTCCTCTGGGGATCTGGCAATTGAAAATAAATGTAGAAGGAGCCCCAAAGGAGGTTTTTCTTGGGGGCATGAGAGATGACAGCACCAGTTATTGGTGCACTTTGACAATGCAGAGTTATATAAGTGGATGAAAAATAGAGGCTATTCCATCAAAGTCAGCTTGCCTTACTTAAGTGCTTTTATATTCACAAAAGTGGGTGGCCCAGAGTGGTTCTGTAACTCTATTTGCAAATTCCTAGTTCATGGCATAGAGAAATAGAAATCTGTAGATTGAGGTTCAACAAATGTTAATTTAAACAGTGAATGTGTGCTGGGTACTTTCACATTGCATTTAATATCTAAAATATAAACAGTATCCTGTTTCTAAAGAATAAATTTTCAACTTAACAATTCTGGCAGGAGTAGCACAACATTGCAGAACCTGAAATAGGTGAGAATAGCCTACTTGTTAGTATACCTTGGTCCAGAAAAAATTCCAAGCCAATTTGAATCCCAGTTTTTTCCAGATTTAACCTCCTGGGTCTTCTCTTTCTGTTCTAGATTCTGGGCTGAGGAGTAGGCCTAACTCAGAGAATTTGAAGGGCAGTCTTGACTGACGATGACAAAAATGAGGAAATGATCTTTGGTCCTTGTTTGTTTTTCACTGGTTGGTCCATTCATTCATTCACTCATAAAACATTTGCTGAATGACTCCTATGTCTAGACCACCATAGATATAGAGACAAGTTTTACAGTCCTATCCTCACAAAGCTTGCAGTGCCTGGGTAAGACAGATAGGAGCATGCCATACAAGATGAGGGGGGAGTGTTGGGGTGGCATTTAATGCAACATTGATAGTCAGAGAAGGCATCCTAGGAGAAGGTGACTCCTAGAGGTCCACCAGGGGTCTGCTCTCAGTGATGATTCACTAAGTGAGGATGGGGCTGGCCAGAGTCCATTCAGTAAGTACTCAGAGTAATCTTGTCCACGTTCCCCACCACAGTAAGAGTAGGATTATTTAAGAAGGATAATCAGGAAGTAATCAGGAGTCGTATTACCTTGCTCCTTTAGGTTCTGTGTGGGGTTTGGAGGTCTTGAAGATTGATTTTTGGAGGCAGAGTACAACTGTAGCTAATGGCTTATGAAGAATTTTATAGTCAGATCTCCACTTTAGATTTCTATCAGAGTTGGGGAAATCAGGTGGTCAGAAATCCTCCCGGACAATGTATGTAGTTATTGTGTGATCCTGAAACCATAAGGTGGAAGAGGGCCCTTTGGCAGGTGCAATGAGGGGTTTTGGAGCTGGGCTCTGAGGGTTATAAGTTATTTTTTCCATGTCCTTAGGATGAAAAATGGGCACTGTGACATTGAGAGTGCCTCAAGAAAGGAGTCCCTTTCTAACTTGCTGATGACCTGCACAGTCATCAAGTCTGAGCCTCCCCTCCCCTCGCCTCCCATCCTTCCTCCTCCTGTCCCCTCCATTGCTGGGGAAACAGGCAGTTGAGATATAGCCTTTGCATAGTGGGTGATGTAGCTCTGCAAACAGAGATGAATAATTCTACAGCGTGGAATAGAATCCCATGTCAGAGGAGCAGGAATGGGGGATGGACAGGGAGGCTGCCTCCCAGGGACACATAGAACTTAGGGCTTAGGATGTTTTCTCTGCTTGTCTCAAAGCCTTGTTGGCTGAATGAGACTTTCTCAGCTGGATGGTCACCAAGCCTGAAGCTGGTCTTCTGCCTGGATCTGGAAGCAAGAACAAGGTTTGTTTAGTCTATGCTGCTTCCAGTTTTTGCTTCTCTCCTCTTTCTGCCCCGTGGGACTGACTCCATGTGGGTCTATGACCCCAAAGGTTGTGGCCGTCTCCCACCTCTGTCCTGCTTGTAGGCTCAGGCAGTGTTCCTTTGAGTATGGTCTTACCTGTGGAATTCCAACTGAGACTAAAGTCTTCTGGTAGGTGAGGACAAGTCAGGAGACAGTTGGGGCTGGGAGGAGTGCTGTGGTTTCAGAGGTGACCTCTTTGCTGATTTTAGAGCTCTGTTTAGTGCTTGCTGGCCACCTGCCAGTACAGAAGGAACTCTTGATTCACTAATGCTTGGTTCATGGTTAGACTTCTGTGCATAATTAGTATTTTTAAGTCATTTTATCTAAAGACTTCAAATTTAGAGACTCTAAGCACTTGAGAGATATTTTATGGATCACAGCTGAGTGTAAAAGGATCTTGCAGCATCTCTCCCCAGCCCTTACTCCTGGCCAGCTGCTTCTAATCACATTCAGCAAAGTCCTGTGACAGACTCATTCTTCTTCCAGCTTCTTGCAGATGTCATGCTCCAGGTCAGCCTGGGTCTTTCTGAGGAGCTGTAGAACAGTGTTTCTCAAACTGCAGTGTGCATGCAAATCACTTAGGGATCTTGTTTAAATGCAGATTCTGATTCTGTAGGTCTGCTCTGCAGCTCTAACAAGCTCCCAGGTGATGCTGATGCTGTGGTCTGAGAACTACCCTTTACTCAAAGGAAATTGCTGAAAGTCAGGCATATAAGTGAAGGATATAGAGGCCCAGATAAGGAGAGTGGCTTGCCTGAGGTCACACAGCAAATTAGTAGCAGAGACCAGGACTAAATCTGCTCATCACTTTCCCTTTGTGTTGTATATACTTTTTTATCTGCTGACTTGGAAAGAACAAGAAATAAAGAATTAAAGAAGTAGAAATAATGTTTTCTGTTTGCATTATCAGGTTTAGAGCAACCTCACAGAGCCAAAATCTAATATGTTATAATCTAGACCCACCTGGCTTCCTTCTTTCTCAGTGAAAGAAGGAATTGGTGAGACATTTTCTGTGTTAACCTCAGGATTTTAAACAGAGCCTCCCTCACACCACTCTTGGTGTCAGCAGTGCTTGTTGAACAGAACTTGAGTCCCTTCCACACAGGAGCCAGAAGGTGCCAGATGGCCCAGACTGAGTGTTTAGATTGAGGTAACTCTCAGATTCCAGGAGCAAAAGGGTGGTATAGGACACTGAGCCAGCCATCAGGCTTCAGAACTTGCTTAGCACTTTGGCTTGTAGAAACCAGTGGTAAAGGACACATACTGGGAATGGGGTAGGCAGGTTTGACCCAGAGATGCCACCAGGGGTCTGGGGCTGTGGGAAGAGCATGGCAGCCAGAGAACATGGCAATAACAACCACACTTCTGTCCATCAAGAAGGTCCTGGGAGTGGGGAGGGGACATAGGCGCAGGCGGTTTGCAGTCATCTAGGCAAGTGGGCAAACTTTTCATTCAGTATTTATTGCATGCCTACCACATGCCAGATGCTAAGCTGTGCACTGGTGGATGTGGAGATGAATTCCTAGGAGCTCTGGTTTCAGGAGGCTCCCAGGTAGATTCTGGATCACAACAATCTCTTGGAGTAATAGCAAGGTGGGACTCTGGTGTTGGTGGAATGGTTTACTAGGTGGTGATTCAGATAGAGGAAACAATTCAGGGTCATACTTGCTGGACCTCTAGCACAAAGCAGGGAGGGCATGGTTTCTGGAAAAATGCCCAGTGCTGAAAACCAAGAAAAAGGTCAGAACAGGAATGGAAGCACCCTGAGCTTGCTTCTGATCTGCTAACCTCAGATGCTTAAAACCTTTCCTAACCGAGGACAGGACTGACTGCTCAAGGTTGGGCTGGGACTGAGCCTGCAGGTAAAGTCACCTGGTGAGGACACAGAGAGAATTTGGCACTCTGAGACCAGAAGGACATAACCGTACAGGCTTACCGTCTGTTTACTTGCTCACCCTTCCTACCTTTGGCTACTTTGATTGTAAGAATCATTCTGTGCTTATGGAGAGTAAGGTGCTGGAAGCTTCTCATGATCAGGCCCTCTGGGGTAACAGAGGTGCCAGGAGGCCCCCGTCCCCATCATCACTTATACTAACATCTCCTAGGGTTGAGATGGCATTAGGTGTCTCCTGATGGAGGCAAGTGACTAATGCTTCACTGGGGAAAAAACTGGATGAATGGGTACATGGCTTGAGGCCACAGACCAGGCTGCATTTGAAATTGACATCCAGTGACTAAGCTGGAAGAGGTGCAGTGTTGGTAGTGGTGGTGACAGTCGAAGGGGAGCAATGCATGGTGCCTGCTAGGCCCTCAGTAAATATGTGTTGACTGAGTAGGTATTGACAAAGTGCTTTACAGTATGCAAAACACTTCCAAATACTTTCTTCCCCCAGACTCTGTGAGATAGGCAGAGCATTATACTATACCATTTGACACTGAGGAAGCCAAGGCTCTGGGTGTTACGTATTTTGCCCAAGATCACACAGCTGGTAAATGGCCAAGCTGACACTAGAACTCAGCTCTTCTGAGTCTCTTTCTAATGTTTTGTCTTTGAAGACACGTCTGAAAATGCACACAGGTACTGCCAGGGATCTGGCTGTTGCACATTTGATTTTTGGTACTTATTAAAAAGATATCTTTTTTTTTTTTTTTTTTTTTTTTGCGGTATGCGGGCCTCTCACTGTTGTGGCCTCTCCCATTGCGGAGCATAGGCTCCAGACGCGCAGGCTCAGTGGCCATGGCTCACGGGCCTAGCCGCTGCGCGGCATGTGGGATCTTCCCGGACCGGGGCACGAACCCGTGTCTCCTGCCTCGGCAGACAGACTCTCAACCACTGCGCCATCAGGGAATCCCCAAGATATCTTTTTTTTTTTTTTTTGCGGAGCACAGGCTCCGGACGCGCAGGGTCAGCGGCCATGGCTCACGGGCCTAGCCGCTTCGTGGCATGTGGGATCTTCCCGGACCGGTGCACGAACCCGTGTCCCCTGCATCGGCAGGCAGACTCGCAACCACTGTGCCACCAGGGAAGCCCGATATCATTTTTTAATGCAAAACATTTTTATTCAAAGGAAATGTGCCTCTCTGTGTGCATTTTTACCAAATTGAGCCCTTGGGTGTCTTTATTTTTAATAAGGAAGAAACACTTGGGTCTGGAACAGCTGAACCAAGCACCATTGCGGCCTACTCATTAGCTCTGTCTAATTAGATTGAAACCAAGGGTGGAAGTGGCACAGGCAACCATTTTGTTGTGGCAGGAATGGTCATGTGTGGCCTTGAGCCCTCCCTCCCATCCTCTCCCCTCCAGAAGGCCGTTAGGATGTGGCTCCTTTCACAGGACGATCGTATACCTCCATCACAGAGAGAGAGAGATTGAGAGAGAGACAGACAGACAGACTGATTTCTGGAACCCTAGAGATTTGGTGAGTCATTGCATTGCATCTTTCTGTTGACGTCCAGACGTGTAGGACAAAGAGGCTATTGTTTTTTCTTTAAGAGCAAACTAGGTATAAGCCATTTCTGTGAAGTACTTGAAGGACCTTGGGTTCCTGTAAATAGCTTTTTTTTAAAAAAAAAGTACACCTGAAAGGTTTTGTCCCTGAAACTTGGGCCCCAAGTTTGCATGTGAGTAGAAAAGTGCTGGCCCTGATCCCAGGCCTGTTGTACGTGGTTTTGTCCAGTCCTCAGTGGTGACTCTGACCT
This sequence comes from Stenella coeruleoalba, assembly GCF_951394435.1. Taxonomy (NCBI): domain Eukaryota; kingdom Metazoa; phylum Chordata; class Mammalia; order Artiodactyla; family Delphinidae; genus Stenella; species Stenella coeruleoalba. The sequence continues at coordinate 37,837,265 of NC_137154.1, forward strand.
CTGGGCCTGCTTGCTTGAGTCAAAGCTTTCAGCTGGAATTTTCCATATTCATGCTCCTCTGTTGTTGCACTAACGTAAGGCAGCAAATGAGGAGAGAAGGTGATTGATCAAACTCCTAGGCCCACGCATTATATGAAGGAGCCTTGCGGACTGCCAAGGGCCAGTTGCGGTTTTTCTGAGACTAGTTTCTACCTAGCTCCTTGAGCTGGCTTGCTTCATTTCCCCCTCCCTTTACCCGCATCTGTTCCCTTGCCCCCAACCCATATCAGCCGCCCCCCCCACTGCCCTGTGTTCACCCCCAGTCTTGCCCCCTTTTCCCACCTTCCACACAGGAAGTGCCTGTGCCCTTCCTTCCCTGCTCAGAACACCACAGTGGCTCTTCACTGTCTCCGGGGAGAAGTCTGTTCTCCTTGGCAGAGCATGCAGGGAATTGCTGGCTCTTCCTGACCTCTTCAACCTGTGTGTTACCACTGCTTCTTCGCACGGACCCTGCTTGCAGCCAGACTTGTACCAGTTCCTGGACACACCAAATTCTCTCTCCTGCCTCTGTGCCTTTGCACCTGCCAGTCCTTTCACCAGATTTTACTTCTTTAGCTTTTTTTTAAAATTAATTTAATTTATTTTATTTATTTATTTTTGGCTGCCTTGGGTCTTTGTTGCTGCACGCAGGCTTTCTCTAGTTGAGGTGAGCGGGGGCTGCTCTTCGTTGTGGTGCATGGACTTCTCATCTTGGTGGCTTCTCTTGTTGCAGAGCACGGGCTCTAGGTGCGTGGGCTTCAGTATTTGTGGTGTTCAGGCTCAGTAGTCATGGCTCGCGGGGTCTAGAGCACAGGCTCAGTAGTTGTGGCTCACGGGCTTAGTTGCTCCGTGGCATGTGGGATCTTTCCAGACCAGGGATCGAACCCATGTCCCTTGCATTGGCAGGTGGGTTCTTAACCACTGCACCACCAGTAAAGTCCCAGTTCTTTAGCTTTTAATTCAAGTGTTGCCTACTCCTCTGTGAAATTTTCTATATATGCCCAGGCAAAATTTTCTCTCTCCTTTCTCCTCTTGGTAATTCAGACATATTCTTGCTATATATATATATATTTTTTAATGTCAGTTCATTGGTTTTGTTTTATTTATTTATTTTTGGCTGCGTTGGGTCTTCGTTTCTGTGCGAGGGCCCTCTCCAGTTGCGGCAACTGGGGGCCACTCTTCATCGCAGAGCGCGGGCCTCTCACTATCTTGGCCTCTCCCGTTGCGGAGCACAGGCTCCAGACGCGCAGGCTCAGTAGTTGTGGCTCACGGGCCTAGTTGCTCCGCGGCATGTGGGATCTTCCCAGACCAGGGCCCGAACCCGTGTCCCCTGCATCGGCAGGCAGACTCTCAACCACTGCGCCACCAGGGAAACCCTCTTGCTATATTTTTTAATGATATAATTTTGTAATCACTTGTTTGAACGTTTACCCCTCTTTATTTACCCCAAATTCATCAAGCATTTGCTTGTACATTTGATTTTTGGTACTTTTTAAACAGATAGCATATTTATTTATTTATTTTGGCCGCACTGCTTGCGGGATGTTAGTTACACCACCAAGGATCAAACCCAGGCCCACTGCAGTGGAAGAGTGGAGTCCTAACCACTGGACTGCCAGGGAATTCCTGACAGGTAGCATTTTTTAAATGCAAAACTTTTTTTTTTTTTAAGGAAATGTGCCTCTCTGTGTGCATTTTTACCAAATCGGGCTGAACCCTTGGGTATCTTTATAAAATAAATATATAAATATAAAGGTCTGCTTTGTACTACTGTTACTACCTAACCATTGTCGAGTTCTGACTCTAATAAATCAGGCATTGGGCTAAGTAAGGGCTTTACATCCACTCCTTTCCTCCTCCTTGGGCATAGAGCTTATTATTATCTCCACTCTACAGACTAGGAAATTGTGACTTAGAGAGTTTCAGTGACTTGGCAAGATCCCAGTTAGAGAGTTTCAGTGACTTGGCAAGATCCCAGAGCTAGTAATTAGTAGACCTGGCGGTCATGCCAGGCACTATGATAGATGCCATAGATACAGCGTTCAATATGACATCGTCTCGTCCCTCAGGGAGCTTGTGGTCTAGTTGGTGAGACAGATAAGTCATTGTCAGTCCAGGATGCTGAGTCCAGTGATGAGGGCGTTTGGAGTGCTTTGCGGGGTGGGGGGAGGGCAGACTGGGGCTGTGCACACCCACCTCTGAGTCCCCAGCACCCAGCACTGTGTTCAGCTGTTTCCCTCTGTGACCAGGACTCCACATCTCAGTCATCTTTTGTTCCACTTTCTATATCTCATCAGTCCTTCCGCAGCGCCTTCCTTTCCATCAAGTCTGGAATGTGTGCTGCCTACATCCTGGTCCAGGCCCCATTCATATAAACGGATCCAAGTGTGTGAGGATGTGCGTGAGAGTGGGATGGTTTCTGGAGTACCAGGAGTCTCTGGAGATTGCCTGTGCTCAGCTCATTTGTCATTGCCTAGGCTTCCTGGAGCATTTCCATGCTAGGAAAATTTTTCTTGGCCTCAAGACAGAACTTCTAAGAACATGTCCCAGGATTGGGCCCTCTAGCACCGTGTCCTTCTCACCCCACCAGCTCTGGCTAGCCTCTGCCATGCGCTGGATTCTTGCAGATCAGAGAGCTCTGAGATGTGACCCCTGTTCTCCAGGGTCTGGGGATCCAGTAGCCCAAACCAGGTAAGGGGCAGAAGCCTGTCTAGGTCTGGAGGGTGATCCCTGGGCCTGTGGCAGGGCTGAACCAACAGACAGGAATCAGGTGTGAGGGGAGAAGTTTGCATGGGCAGGGAAATAAGCTGACCTCATAGATGAGTCAGCTGCGATTGGAGGTGCAGTGGACTGTCCGAGGTCAGAGTAAGGAGACATGTGAGAGCACTAGCCCCGGCTGGGATCATTACCCACCTTTCTCCCTGTTAGAGTAACCCCCATCTGGAAGGTAGTGTCAAATCAGGCAGAGGCTCCAAAGGATAACTGTTTTGATCCCAAACAAAAGAGGTGAACCCAGTGCCTAGAGAGGAAAACATTCTAATTTTTTAGGGACACAAAGAAAAGGAATACAAGAGTGGGGAGCAAAATAGAAGGAGCCCCTCCTGTGTGCATTGTGCCAGGTTATTATGTAATAACATGTGTGTTAGTTAAGTTCACAACAGCCACCTGAGTCTACATTTATCTATGGGGAAACTGAGACTGAAGTAGTGCAGCTGGTAAACAGTAGCCTTTGAAGCCAGGTCAGTCCTGAGCTTCACCTCAGCTTGCTGCTTGTTCCCAGAGGACTGAAAAATACCCCCAGGGGAAACAATTGAGTAACCTTGAAGTACCACACAGGAAGCCCCAAACTAGCCAGTATGAAAGTGCCAACCAAGGAGCAAAAAGTTGTTAATGCGATATTTGTCAGCATGGGCTAGGAAAAAAACCCCTACGTTTTCCGCAAAGAGTCAGGTTCTTTCTACTTTCTCTTCCCTGCTCTGGGCATGACTGTCTCTTCCTAGGGTTCTCCAAAAGCTCTGGGTATGATCCTGCAGTCTCTGAGGGAGCCCTCTATCTCACCCTGTTCTGTTGGCATCTTGATGAATAACCCCAAGACAATTTAGGCTGGCCTGCCAGAGCCCTTTCTGTGAGTGTGTGTGATCTGTCTTAACTGCCAGAGCTCATTTGGGCTCGTTTAATAATTGAAGGCCAACGTTAAATGTTTCACAGTTTGTCCTTCGCTGACGGGAGCAGTTTTCTGTGTGTAAGTGATATGCCCCGTTTCCCAAGGACGCTGTGTTTCCTCAAGTGTAGCTGATTCAGCATG